>NW_026939565.1:192500-925515 GCF_032062105.1 Saccostrea cuccullata | reverse complement strand
ATGTATATGTGAAGACTACAGGAAACCAGAGAATTACATGTACTCTTTATCGATCTTTCATGTAGTATTAAACTCCTCACTTGGGATAAGGAATTTCTTTAAATCATAAAAGGCTTCTTTTTTTTTTATAAGTTAAGACTAACAATATTAAAAAGATCTTTCTTTTATATACAGAAAGAACCGCTGCATTTCATTTCCGACATTTCTTTTTTTATTTCCGAAATTACTCTTTTTTTCCTGACATTTATTTCTTTTCATTTCCGGAATTTTTGCTAGGTACCTCTCCGGCAATTTAATGTTTACCAGGTACATGTACGTAGAAAAGGAATTTTGAAAAAAAAAATATGATACACAACATTTTTAATTCAATTCAATTCACTTTATTGACAATTACCATGTCGGCTTACTGTCATTAATATAAAAATTCTGTAAATATACATCTGTACATGAACCAGGTACATGTACGTAGAAAAGGAATGTTGAAAAAAAAAATTATTATACACAACATTTTTAATATAAAAATTCTGTATATATACATCTGTACATGAAGCACTAGGTCTAGTTAACAGAAATTTTTTCATCGCATTTATTGTTCACTAAATTAAATGTCAAAGACTGTGCCGAACTTATGTCCAAGACATTTGATTTACTAAACAGTCAATGATTTATTCTTTAAAATTTTCCATTACCGAAATTTAAATCAATTGCTTTTCATGTATAGATATCAGAGATTTAAAACAATGCCCGATTCTTATCGACTCGGAATTTAAATATCAGACACAGTTTTAATTCAATTAGTTTGAATTTAACTCATAGAAACGTGGGTATATTTAAGTTCAATATCGATGAAAATTTTAATTTGAACATAAATATCAAATCTCATGTAAATTATTACACGCTTAATCTAGTATTTTAAAATTTTAGCTCAGATTATGATACGCCATATTTAGCTTTAAATATTCAAATAAAGACTATACGATTATAATTATCATAAATGTCGCAGTTTTGAAGTGAACGCATGAATATTTTGTTCCTTAGCACAATTCATTAATTAAAAAACTTCAAATCTATTGATATATAAAGCTAACACATGACCATTAGGTTCACCGACCATTCAATGACAGCGCCATCTGCCGCGGGCTCTACCTGTGGGTACCTGTCAGGTAAACAAATACGTCACACCCCATTGTTTTATTAGCTATACACACCGACAGGTTTCACACCTTTAATCTTACTAATTTACACAAAGTAAATTCTAAGGAAAAACAAACACTTGCACAATAATTGTGGCATTATTTTTAAAGAAATTATGGTCCTAAACGGCAATGCTGAAAGCACACTAAACGAGTAGATTCTTGTCTAGAAATATGTGTATGTTGTACAAAATATAAAACACAACAGGGTAAATCCTTCTTATCATATAGTATAAACTGATTCTCTTTAATTTCATATGTTATAGTCAAGATTAAAACATTTTGCACCACCCGGACCTTAAAACGTAGGGGGACCTTTTCTTATACGGGCCGGACCTTTTCTTATAAAAGGCGGACCTAATATGTTATCGTATTTGGTCCGGCCGGACCTTTAAACGAGGCGGACCAAATATTATGCGACACCGGTCAAACCCACCGTGTCCTTCTTGTAATGATCGGGAAATAAAAAAAATCAGGTCATTGAGTTTTAAAAAAATAAATTACTGACATGGTATTTTATGTCAAGTTGGCTGTGGATTAATGAGATTAAAATGATACATGTTGTTTTGGACAAAGACAATACCTCAGAGTTGGTAGCTGGTATCCCAATGAAGTTAACATAATACGTAAACATTCCAAAGAACCTGACAGTGTTATACCCGCCAAGGGCACTGTGTATTGACTTAATTAACCAGTAATAATGGTAAACAAGCAACAAATATAAAAATAAAAACCTCAACAACTTTTTAAAGAGGAAAAAAAGGTATATACCGCACTTCTCCTGCTTTAAAAAAATTCACAATATACTCTAGCAGTACCACAAACTTCAACTGATCGTTTTCATATAGATTCTCAAATCTCTATAGAAAGTTCTTATTTTTTTCAAAATATATAACATTGTTTCGTTTATTTTTGGACCTGTCAAAAAGATTCGATATAAAGAAATGACGAATTTGTTACAACGAATTTAAGTCGTTATAATAATTCTTTTCGTCTTTACGAATGTATTCTGTTGTAATAAGGTTGTTTATTTCGAATTCAAAAATATACCTAAGTCAAATTCAGCACAAAAACAAAGGCACACCTGTGTAGCAATTTGCAAGAAATTGATCAGAAAAGTATGACCCAGTTAGATATATTTGCTAAGGTCATCATAACAACCACTTCATCTACAAAATATATACTAATTTATGCTTTAACAGGGCTTATTAAAAATTCTTTAAAATCAACTTATCTGCCAGTAGCCTGACTTGATTTTAAAGTTGATTGCACTAGGAGCATGACCTTTAGTATAGGATAAGTTTGAAGATGTTAACATCTTAGAAAAAAGCAGCGTGTATGCATAAATCAGGAATGTTGATGGTGAAAAGGTTAAAGGCATCTTCTTTGTCACGCAATATACATTCAGTTGATACTTTTCGTCTATAGTCATCCATACATATAATATGTAAAAGATATGGCAAACAAATATGGTTGATAGTTGATAAATATTGTCTATTGTTATTAAACATCGAAAAATGAAACAGATGTGGCAAACTCTGTATCATTCAAGTTCACTGGCATATATCAAATCGATATATCGATTACTATTGGTAAATGACAATACATCTTAATTAATGCGAGTTGGGTGCCAACAAGTTTTTTTTTTTTCATATAGAAGCTGATGAATAAATTCTGTTTCATAGGATTGATTGATTGATTGTACGTTGTTTAACGTCCCTCTCGAGAATTTTTCACTCATATGGAGACGCCACCACTTGCTGGTGGAGAGCTACAAATTTTGTACTATACTCGGCACTCAGGGTCATTGAGCAGTGAGGGGTCTTTTTCGTGCCAGCACCTACTGCGACACAGGACCTCGGTTTATACGGTCTCATCCGAGGGACCGGTCTCCACGTCCCACAGTGGGATTCGAACCCGCGACATAAGGATCAACTCCTTACTTCGCGACTCTAGAGCAGACGCTCTAACCACTGCACCACGTGGGCGACCTGTTTCATAGGAATACGAGCAAATTCAAAGAATCGTGGTTTCCTGCTTTCGCTACCTTTGTGGGTAAAATGTCATTTTTATGGCATATTGTGTAAAATATGAACACCCTTATATAAGGTCATTCAAAAGCTATCATAGTAGGTCAATCGTGTAGGTCAAGGTCAAGGGTCAGAAATCGTAGCATGCTCAGAGTTATCTTGTCACAGGAAATGAACATGTCAAATATGAAAGCCCTATCTCTTTATAATCAAATGTAATAAGGAAAAAATCAACATTTTTTGAAAATTTATCCAACTTCAAGGATAGATCACAATATCGAAAACCGTAGTGTATTCATAAAGGTCTTTTCACAAGCACTAAACAGGTTTCATATGAAAGTCATATGTCTTCTCAATCAAATGCCATGAGCAAGGTTAAATATTTTGAAAAAGTAGGTTAAACTTCAAGGTCATGAGGTCAAGAATCATTGAGTTTTTAGAAAGGTTTTGTCATAGATATTATACAACTGTAATATGAAAGCCCTATTTTTTTTTCTTTAAATTGAATTGAGAGAATATTTCGTTTAACCAAACACAATCTCCAGTTTTTTGGGGTTATTTTCAGTTTTATATTTGTGTAGCATTCCTCTCGAGAATTTTTCACTCATATGGAAACTCGGGATGCAAATCGTAAACTATACTTGTAACTCAGGGTCTTTAAATAGCGAGATTTTTGTGGTAACACCTATACTGCAATACAAGACCTTCGTTTATATAGTCTATTCCAAAGGACTGGTCTCCACATCCTGCAATGGATTTGAACCTGCGACTCTGAAGAAGACGCTATAACCACTGCGCTACGCGGACAACTAAATCAAGGTAATTCAAGATGGAGCGATGCAAAAAATAACTAGTTGTCCTAGACATCAGAATTAATTGTTTTTATTCACTGAAGTGATATTCTAATAAAAATTGTGATACCTAAAATACATGACATGGTCAGATGAATCTTTTTTTTCCCGAAAATGATGAAAAAGAATGCTTGAAAAATGTTTCTGATTTTTGTAAATCACACACGTAAGTAACTTTAGCCCTGCTATTCTTAACCAGATCCTCCTTTTGATACCTATTATGACCCCACCTAACCCCCGCTAATCATGAGTCAATGACTATCTCGTGAAAATAAGGTGTCGCGAAAATTTAGTGATCTATAGTAAGTTTCAGCTTTTCTGGCCAAGTGGTTCTTGAGAAGATTTTTAATGGCCAAAACCTATTATTATCTTTTCTTGATCATCTTCCCTTGGCCTTTCAATTTGACAATTTAAACTTTCCTACACCCAAGAATGCTTTGTATAAAGTTTGATTAAAATTGATCATGTGGTTCTTGAGAAGAAGTTGAAAATATGAAAGTTTACAGACAAACGGACGAAAGACAGACGACGGATAAGGGGCGATTGGAAAAGCTTTCAGATCAGGTGAGCTAAAAGAGAGAGAGAAAGAGAGAGAGATTGTCTTGCATACTTTTGCCTCTTACAATTAACAAGTACTTGAATGGTCGAAAAGAAAAAAAACGACGATCACAGATACGTAAATTTTCCTATCTTAAAAATAAAGAACTTACCTAACTAAAGAAAATTTGGGAATTAACCCCGAAAGAAAAACCTGGAAAAATACCTTGACGAAGCTAGATAAAATAAACATAACGCCAACGTCTCAATTCCATTTTAGACCCTTGAGACAGGAGTTTATACAGGTAACATATATATATCTGCGATTATTTTATAATAATTTACTCTCTTGCTGTTTGTTGAGATCTATTCCATTTTAGAAATAAAATTACTAAATACATAATATATTGGATCATTGCCTCTCTTACATGTAGATACAAAAAAATACTTTTGGGATTCTTAATTGTAGTCGTCTAACAATACAACGACAATTGTTTTAATGACATGGATGATTAGTTTTTTAATATGTATCGCCACAATTTTTTTCTTGCATTTATATGGATAATGTGTACATACACAAGGAAATAAGTATTATATTTATTAATTTTTTTTTTTTTTTTTTTTTTTTTTTTTTTTTTTGCCAATCTGAGATGGAATTTGCTTGATCTTGTACTTAGAATAATATTAAACTTTTAGAAATTCTCTCTAATAACAAAGCAGTTTATTCATACAATTAAGAATCATCGGTAACGATTTAAGAAAATTTAAATGAATTTTTTCATACTATTCCAGGATTTCAAAATGTACCTTCGCTTTGCATTGGTAATGCTGTTGATATCTCTTGCCGATGGCTGTAGAGACCATTGTGTTTGTACATGTTTGGATTCCTACATGCAATGTAGAAGAATCTGCAACAGTTTAGGTGAATCAGATTTACTCCGACGTTTGCATTGTCCAGCCTGTTATGAAAACTTCTCGACTTGTCGTCAAAAATGTGCAAAAATATAAACTTACTAGCCATGAAGAGATATTGTATGAGAAAATCAGTGATCGGTTTGATTCAACTACCGCTATCAACATTAAAGAGAAATGGAAAAGATATCTTGATGACTGTTTCATCATTTGGAATGTAAACAATATGAATATAGACATCTTTTACAACATTCTAAATGAACTTGATCCCGACATCCATTTTACTGTAGAGGAGAACCTGGAAAGGATATCATTTCTGGACGTCCTAATTACTCGAAATGGAGAGAAACTGTCAACTGATATATACTACAAAACGACAGACACACACCAATACCTCCATTTTGGTCCATGCCACCCCAGACATACAAAACGTTCAATACCGTATAATTTATCGAGAAGAATCTGTACCATAGTCAGTGATGAGGCACGAAGGAAGGAACGTCTTAAAGAGTTGAAAGGGTATCTTTTAGATCAGAAATATCCATTAGAAATTATAGAAGACGGAATTAAAAAAGCCGAAGAACTGGACCGTAACCAATTAATTAATCCACCGTCTACGGACACTACAGAGGAGAAAATACTTCCTTTCGTTACGACCCACAATCCAAGAAATAGGAACATGACCCCAATTGTTCAACATCTCAATGGAGTTCTTAAAACCGACGAAAAAATGTCAAAAGTTCTTCAAAATTTCCAATTCATTAATAGTAAGAGGCAACCGAAGAACCTCCGTCGCTTATTGTGCAAGTCACATTTTCAACTAAATAATGTGCACTCAGTCAGCAAATGCCCTGACCGTCGCTGTGGAACATGTCCGTACATAAGAGAAGGAAATACCTTTAAAATTGGGCCCAAAGATTTTAAAGTTAATGCTAATATGTCTTGTGGGTCTAAAAACGTCATATATTGTATAACGTGTGAAGGATGTGGCCAATTTTACATCGGCGAGACTGGAACTAATCTCCGTACCCGTATCCGAATCCATAAACAACATATTCAACATCCGGAATACAGACAGGTCAAAGTAAGTGAACACCTGGACCAATGCGGTAACGGATATTTCACCGTGTTCCCCTTTTACAAACTGTTTACCGACAGTACTGAAGAAAGAAGAGAAAAAGAAAAATATTTTTATTAAGTCTTTAAAACCAACTTTGAACAGTTTAGCATAGTTTATTGTATTTTATATACATGTATGTTTATTTCTCATATGTTCAAAATGTACGCTTTTGCTTGTTTCCCGCAAATTCATTGTGACGTCATTGTATTGTTGACAACGTCATTACCATAACATTTTAACGTCAAATGTTTAAAGTAAAACGTCTGAAGAATTTGAATGAAAGCGCTAACGTTTCACAACTTGTGTTGTCGTTTTTTCTTTTTTTAAATATTTATTGCCGGACACTGTGACTATTTATATAATTTATTATATACACATTTTGAATATATATATATATATATATATATATATATATATATATATATATATATATATATATATATATATATATATATATATATATATATATATTATATGTATTAAATTCAGCGCACTCTACCGTATTAATCGTAAGTTAGTCATACCTTTGATATGCAACTATGTATGTAATGCATAAGTTTACGCACGCTCCATAAACTTCATCAAATGTCACACTTGACGTTAGCAACCCATCAAAAATTGTGTAACGCACAAGCATCTTATGTCCTACTTATGGGGACTGTATCTGTATCTTGTGTGTAACGTTCATACTTATTGTGTCTTGGGCTTGTTCAAAGTTTGCCCTACGACTTAACGTTAATAAGAGTTTTAAAAAAAACAATAAGTGTGTTAAAACTACACTTCTCACAAGTGGTATGCACATGTTGCACTTAAAAGTCATAAGAAATGGTTCTTAACATTAGGAATGCTTTTTAAAACCTATATATGAAAGAATGCTAAACTATAAATATTAAGTTTCAGGGCTTTTCTTTACTGAACAATCAGGGATGGAAATTATTCCTTTTGTTACTTTTTTCATTCCTTATCGTTCTTTATTTTTCTTTTAATGACTACACCAAGGCCTTTTGACGTAAACAGTGGATTAGACTTAATGTTATTTTACCCAAATAATTTAAGTTAATTTTAGATATTTTTATAGAATTAAGATTAGTTAACTGATTTATAGTTCGATCAGTGCAGATTAAACGATTCGTTAAAAACACGTATTAAGATGTCGTTATTTTCCATAAGGAATCCATAAAACAACGTCAGTCTTACATACATGTATTTTATCAGCTTAGATGACATATTCCCATTGGAGTCCAGAAAATTCAGTCTTGCAAAAGCAAATCCCACTCACCAATATTGTCAATCCAGTGTTGTGTACAATTGAATATACCAGTGAAACATAAACTTTTTTTGCAAACAGAGCACGAGCTTTATTTCTTGTTGTTAATGTTTACGTTTCACCGGCAACCTGCAAAAATAATTCACAGAAAATATTTTTTTTAAATTATACTTATTTAAAAATAAAACAATTAAGAAACTGTCGGAAAAGAAATTGGTCTTAAACTTGGACAAAGTACATTAAACAATACAAATTTTGAAGAACAGAAAACGCAGGCCTCAGAGATCGGAGATGAGGTGCAATAGGGTGTAAGTATCCCTTGCCGACCGGTCACACCCACCGTGTCCTCCTTGCCTTGATCGAAAAATAACAAAACTTTAAATTTTTTTTTCTAATAAAATCTTTACCAATATAATTTATGAATTCAAATCACAGAAGTAAAAAAATTATGAAAAAAGAAGAATTGTATTTTAAAAAAAACTTTTTATATTATTAAATATCAAACATGTTTCTTTTCCGTGTACGATGTTAATTTTTTCAATTTTATCGTATAATTTTCTATTTGTATTGTGTAAATTTCCATTAGTAAAGCCCATTTTTTGATACCTCGACACCAGAATATAGGCTCGGATCTGTGATTATGGATATCTCATATCACTGGCTTTTTAAATCCCACGTTTTACAGAAGAAAATGCAGCAAAAACAATCTGTCTTTTCCTTGAACTTCAATATCTCAATAAAGGAATTGACGCAGATAATATTAGTAATATTTTTAGTCACAAAAGGGTCCAGTTTTGTATTCCAATATATTTCAAGGTAAAGACTACATCTTGTATTTCCTTCAAATATATACATCGACTATTGCTTCCAAACTTTTTCAATTACAAAAACACTTTACATGGTCTGGATATCAAGTATCTGAAACATATAATCCCCCATCGTGTTCATGTTCTTCTTCACCCCGTAACTATAGTCTTGCTGGACCTGGACACGTTATTTCAGGTGACGTAAATATAGTAATTAATAATGATGACCTTAAATCACTCATTCTAAAAGGTTCTAGATATAGGGAACCCAGATCCTTCAACTGGCATCGGAATTTCATAAATATTATGGATTCTGTTGAAGATGACGCCAGACGATATATCTACATGTATGTTTGATATTGGATTCGTAAGCTTCATAAGAATCTTTTTTCTTTACTCCTCATTAAGATATTAACAGTAGTGAAGGCGAAACCTCAAGAGTAGTGTGCAACTATATATTCAAGAAGTGGTATAAATCAGATGTGGATACTTAGGACACTTAAAAAATCCAAGGAACTTTTGGACAATTAGAAATCACAAGATTTTTACCAAAATCAACAACTTAAAAACTTTCGACTTTCCAACTTTATACAAAACCATTCCTCACAATAAATTAAAGTCCAGACTTTTTTGTGTATCATTAACAGCTGCTTTTTAAAAAAAAAATCGAACTAATCAATTATACTTACCTTGTCGTTGGTCATTTACAAAATTATTTTGTTATAAGCACTCTGACTGTACATAGAAGTACTCTGAAATGACTTCAAAAAGATTCTTGAAATCCTGATTGACAATATATATGTTGCTTTTGGAGAAAAAGGTCTTCCAACAATGTATTGTTATTATATACCCATGGGTACCAATTGCGCCCCGGTATTTGCAGACCTATTTTTGTATTCATATGAAACAGACATATGAAGCACATGAAGCAGAATTTGTGTAGAATCTTATGCTTGAAAAGAAGAAAACGCTTGCTGTGGCCTTCAACTCGACATTTAGATATATCGACGACGTATTGTGAATTAGCAATTATAATTACCATTCTTATGTTGATACGATATATCCTGGCGAGCTTGAGATAAAAGATACCACAGAGTCTGACACATCTGTTTTATCTTTGGATATTTTACTTGCAAAAGACGTTAATGGTTATCTAACAACTAAGCTCTATGATAAATGTGATTACTTTAATTTTTCTATCGTAAACTGCCCTTATTTATTCAGCACTATACCTCCATCAACTGCATATGGAGTTTATATCAGTTGATTCGATACGCAAGAGCATGCCCTATATACGAAAAATTCCTAAAATTGGGTAAATTATCGACAAACAAGTTTTTAAAACTAGAATATCAGCAGTCTTGTTAAAAACCATCATTTTGTAAATTTTATGATCGATAAAATGACCTTGTCAGCAAATACAATTTGTCATTGAGTCAAATACTGACGCGTTTTTAATACTAATTGTTAGACCATTATTTATACACTGAATATTGGCGACGGATTTTTTCTTTATTTCCTGATTAGGAGCACACGGCGGGTGTAACCGGTCAGTAGGGGAGGCTCTCTCCTCCACGGCACTTGATCCCACCTCTGTTTTGGAGGTCAGTGTTTGCTCTGCTCCTATTTGCTGTATTGTTTCATGAACTTTTGATCTTGGGTACTATTCGTTATCCCCATATGTTTTATTGTATCCCCATTTGTATTGTAAAAGTCTTAAGTTTCTATTAAGTCCCAGTTTTTGCATTTCGTAATTTTCCATTTGCATTGTATTATTTATCTTTTAAATCGTAAAATTTTCATTTGTAGTGTTGAACTTATAAGTAGTATTTATATTTCATATTTTCTCAGTTGTTTTGTTTACTTTTCCATTTGTGTTGTAAAATCATACAAATTTAAAATTAAGGAATATAAATAGAAAACTAAAGAATATAACAATATCATATCATAAAAATGCTAAGTCATAAAATACCATAGGAAACTTATAAAATAAAAATAAGGAATATACAAAACAAAAACAAAACTATTGCATAACAATTAAAAATATAGAACATAAATAAAATTTAACAATGCAAATTAATAGTTAAAGAATACTAGTATGCTTTTTACTAAAATTATAGAAAGTAAATAAAAAGAAATATAGAATACAAATGAAATTTATAATTCAAAAGCTAACATATAAAATTCACACAAAAATATCATATTAGAATAAAAAAAAAATTTTAAAAATGAAAAATATACAATGCAAATAATAAATGGTTCAATACAGTTCTCATTTTTACAAGAATTACGTAATATTTTTTTAATTGCCAAAGAACCATACAGTCCTTGATGCTTTTCCTGTTAACTTACGTAATTATTTTTTTACTGAAAATATCCTATTTTTCAAGATAACTACGTACATTATATTTTTGGTCTTCTACGAATACAAAAGATAAAAACAAAAAAATCCACAATAGTCTTTGGATGTCAAAATTTTAATTATTTTTGTGACCAACGTTATCGCATCTGTCTACTTTAGTACGGCACAAGTCATTTATCTTACATATTCAAATAATCAGTTACTTTACATTACAGCAATATATGTCACATTTGATTTTTTGTTTCAAGAACATAATTTTTCCTTAAGCGATTAATATACATGTAATCTTATATTAAAATGATCAATTTCTTTACATTACAGTAATATACGTCACATTTGATTTTTTATGTGTGTGTCAATTAAGAACCGAAATCTTCCTTTAGCGGTTAACATACATGTAATCTTATAATTAAATAATCAATTATTTTACATTACAG
Organism: Saccostrea cuccullata; assembly: GCF_032062105.1. NCBI lineage: Eukaryota > Metazoa > Mollusca > Bivalvia > Ostreida > Ostreidae > Saccostrea > Saccostrea cuccullata. The sequence continues at coordinate 914,000 of NW_026939565.1, read as the reverse complement.
TAATATACGTCACATTTGATTTTTTGTGTCAAGAACCAAAATTTTCCTTAAGCGATTTAAATGTAAACATATCTGTCATCAAAACTTTGTTTCCCCAAAAACTAACATATAGAAAATGACAGAAATCGTTCTCTACATTATAAGGTTTGAAGATGATCGAACATAAGTTTGGGAATTCTTCTAGCTTTTGGGTGTGAGAATAGTTTTCAGCTCATTCATTATCAATTATCATACCCATAAATGGTTATTGCCTAAATCAATATACCACGACCATAGTTAAAAAAAATTTCATCGTTTTTTATTACAACCAAATAATTCTATCTTCTTTTCACCGAGTGAAACTTCTGGTCCATGGAACTGGTCTCTCTTCTTGAACGATTCGGCCATTCATCAGCATTTCAGCAGTAAAAGAGTATCTAGAGGACTTTCGAGACATGCGCGATAGCTGAAGGGAAGTATCCAATCCTTGATTAAACGACACCCTCTCCTTGTCTGTAAAAGAAGATCAAGATTTAAAAAACATTGTAAGACATAGCTGGGAATTCCTTTAAAAAGAAGACATTACATGTCAAGTTTGCAAGTGCACTTGTTCAATGGAAATATATGAAGATTACGAACAGTATCCAAGATTAAAAGTTCATAAAAACAATACAAATCAAGAGTAGAGCAAACACGGATGTCTAAACATCAGACGCGGGATCAGTTGCTAAAGGCGAGTGAGCATCCCCTGACAACCGGTCACATCCGCCTCTTCATAATAAAAGAATAGCTTTTAAAAACATCGAAAGAAAAAATAGCAACAAATGTTCCTGACAATTTGTAGATGTTTCTATACAAACATGGACACAGCGAATTTTTGGTATACGTTATTCGGACCATTGAATTTCAATGAAGATTTTTTTATCATAAAGACGTTTTATAATAAATTGTTTGAAATTCACTTTGATAGCAAAAGCCAAGATTTGACGGGTAAGTTACTTCAAGTTACCGGTAATTGAAGTACTAGTATTGTATGCTAGTAATTTAATCCTTTTTCAAAATTATACTGGGGATCACAGTCATTTATTTGTATTTGTCACTTTTGTATATTACAGGGAAATGATGTTCAGTTTTCTACAACATGCATGACAATATAGGTATGTTGTTACATTGTTGCATGCAACACCTGAATGACAGTAAAACACAAAATACTTTTGAAATCATTTTATGAACATAAATATGTAAACACAACAGAAGAAAAGCTGATCCTAACATCCACTGATTAATTTATCCTTGACACAAACCTCCATATATCTAAGAACTGTTTGAAACTTGTCTAGAGTCATCAGTTGCCTGTTGTTTTTTTTCTCTATAATTTTGTGATAATTTTGTGATGTCATTTATTTGTTTGGTCAGCCCAAAGCAAGTGACTATTTATTCTGTCTGTCACATCATATACTTCTCTGAAGCCCCTTTACATTTTAACTTTAATGCAATAGTTTTTTTTAAATTTTAGGATGTAATTGGTGGTGCCGTGTAGATTAATGTACAAAAATGTTTTCTAATTTCAATTCATTTTTCATTTTGAAAACGAATTGCATCTCAAAATACAATGTTTTTACATGAAAAACTATTTCTCAGAACTAATTCTACAAGGGTTGTTCGAAAATTTCGTGGACGATGTCAATCTTCGTTATATTACTCACTAGAAATTTAAAATAAGCATAATATAATATGCAAAAATATTTGTTTTGTTTCATTTTATTCGATTAAATAGAAATCAATTTACTTCATTTTAAAATCAACATGTTTTGTTCCCGTGGAGCACACTTAACGGCAATATGACCTAACATAGCGTCAAGAATTTCTTTAAAAATAAATACTATCCCTATACATTTCACAAAGTATGATCCATTGCCCACTCATTAAATCCTTTTTCTAATACTTGACTATTTTTTAAGATTTTCTCTCATTGTATAAGTCCCTTTCTTAAAGATTTAATTTCTTTTATTACTTAACTCTGCTTTCACGGGATAAGCAACTCTGGAGCGCCTTTGTCTTTCCTTGACGTTCCAACTTTTTTATTATTTTTTTTTTGTTAAGATTTTTACATTTAAACCGTTTCTTCACATATTGCCCTCATTCGATACAGAGTCCCTGCCATTCAAATACTGCCTGTACTATTTGTACTCACATGCACAACTCGCTTGTGACATACATTCTTGATTTCTTCAACATTTTAAAAGTTTATTCAGGATTTGACCCGAGTAAAACACAAAATTGCATCATTATCAGCTGCTCCGGATCGTGACTTCTAAAACGACATCATTTTTGTCGTTCTTAATGAGGACTACCTATCTTTTCTTTCAACAAAGCAAAATATTTAGCCATAATTTTGAATGCGAATCAATGTATCATTTATTAATATGAATTACTAGGTTGTTTTTCTTTTTTGTTCCATTTCACAGAGAATATGACTACAGACATTATTTAGTGTTTTGTTTGTAACTTACTAAATTTTGATCTGCTCCGCGATCCTATTTTTGCATTTTTAAAAAATGGATGCTTTTAATAAATGGTGATATTTTTAAAGGATTAATAAAAATCATCTGAATTTATTGTTAAAATTTTTCTACCAAATTTGGATAACATATGACGTCAAATAAAAAAAGATGTGACAGAAGTCCACGAACTTTTCGAACAACCCTCGTATATTTTACAAAGTAACTTATTCATCTTTCGGAATGTGATTAGTGGTGTCCAAAAGATGTGCCTTAAGGTCTTGAATGTTTTATTTTCACTCTGAGCTAAAGAAAGAGGACAAAAACGATGTGTTTTTCTTTTTACACTGGATTCCCTGGATGCATTTTAAAAGTTTAAGTAGTAACTTAATTATCCTTTGTAATAAGATTAATGGTGACTATCATTTTTTATGGTTCAGATATAAAGGTTTTAGAATATAGTGGGCGGGGAAACTGTTTACAGAAAGAAATACAACTTAGCCTACTATTTTTCCCACAAAAACCATGTTTCCAAAGTTTTAATTTTTAAAATGGAAACCGCCTTTCAATATCTCTTTTTTTAATTAAATTCTCTTTTTTAAGACTGATAATGAAATTAAAGAGGCCAATCAATTAAAGAGGCTACAAATCTACAGGCCCATGGGCATTAAATGCTGAAATTGATGTACGTTTTTCGTGTAAATTTCCTTATATTTCATTTCATTCCAGTCAAAGTAAAGGATATGATTATTGAAATTGGGAGTGGACGAACTATAACTTAATTTGAAGCACTTAAGTTTTTCTTTTCTAAACTAGAGTTTGTTGGTACTGATGACATTGGGCTTTGTCGATTCCTCGAGTCAAGTAGAATTATATTGTTTGAAATTGTGATTATTTTTGTGAATTTTTCTATGTTTTAACATTGAATTGATAATTCAACGTCAAGCAAATACAGTGAAGTTGAGCAGTGATTACATATTTGAATATTATATATAATTATTCATAAGTTTCATTTAAAGGTACCTTTGTTGGATATCCAAAGATGTAGTCGCATCATTTTTTGCAAGTGTCTCTGCTGAAAATCAAAATGGAATAAAATAGTTAAAAAGTGCTTTAGGAATAAAAATGTAATGCCATTCCAGATATTATCTAACACGTTCACAAAAACACAAAATTACAACATTAGGACGACGTAAAACATGCCATGATTTTAATCACATTTAAAGGTTTCTAACCTTTACATATTATATTCCGGAATGCTTGGCGAAATTTGACGGATAGCATATTGTAAATGATAGGATTAATGGCGCTATTGACAAAAACCATTGTTCTACAGAAAAGCCAGAACCAGGAGTCCCTTAGCTGCAGCTTCTCTTGGAAGGAATTGTAGACAACGACGATTCGATACGGAAGCCATAGAGTTCCGAACAGCACCATAACCACAATCAGCATGCGCACAACCTGTAAAAATTAGAGTGTTTGAATGGTTTTGCTGGAAAGATTCTTGTCTATCTGTCTAACCAGGCAGAACAGTAATAATTAGGTACATTTTTCATTAAGAATTCACTGAAATTGTGAAGCTTTTTCAAAATTTGATTTCATCTAATAGCTCAAGATTACATTCTTGTTGTTTTTTTTCGGGGGGGGGGGGGGGGGGGGGTAATTTTAATTAGATGATTTTTAGCACATAGCACTAAGACAATTTATACTCTTTTGTACATTTTGAATCGATAAGCCTCAGTTTCAATGAGAAACAGATTAGTCGTCTCAAGCACTGAAAAACAAATTATATTACTAAAAATGACTCTCAGTTGAAAGAATTTATGGAAAGTAAATCAATATCCCTTTAAAAGAGAAATATATTTTCAAACAACAATTTGTGTAAAATCGTTTAACCTTTTGGCTTCATCTTTTCGAAATATGTAAAAACACTAATTTTTGTAGCATGGAACAATTTTCTGAAAAATTACAAGATGTCAATTATTGTCCTTTTACCCTGAATACTTGTAGTATTTTTTTATAAACTAGTAGTATAATGAACGTGTGGTTTCTTTTATAAGAGTCCTTTTACGAGATGATTTCCGCAGTGGGAAGGTTTTTCAATTAGACAAGAGTGGGAAAAATGCAACAAGCTGATAATGACTCCATCACTGTAGTTTTAATTCATCAATGTCACACGATTTTGTTCCAAAATTAGAAATACAATGGTATGATCTCACGTTTTGTATTCTTTTCATCAGCTGAACTTATGATGCAGTTAGTAACGCGTTACTCTGTCTGAGAAATGAATATCAGGAGTAGGACAATAACCATTAAGGGATTTTTTTAATTTTGTAATTAGGGAAGATATATAATCATATAAAGCAGTCATAAATCATGGACTGAATTTTGTGATTCTCTTTGCAGCTTAAGTGATGTACCAGAACATTTTAAAAAGAGTGCAAAAATGCCTTATATTATTTCTGAGTTCATTGCCTATCAACCTATAGAAAAACTTAAAACTTTTATTTCTGACAGTACAATTTAGTTTTTTCATATTTGTATACATTTACTGATTATCAAATCACTTTTGTGTAGGATAAAATGGTTGAATCGAAATAAATCAAGGTCATTCCACGAGAAAAAAAAATAAAGTTAAACACTTAACACCGAAATAAATTATCCAAGGTAGATGTAAAAACTTCAAATCGAAGTAAAAGAAATGTGAAAATTTGTCCTCCGACATTTTTCTCAAAGTTAATAACATTGTAACAGTGGCTGTGACCAAATGTCTTTCAAATATTGATTGATAAGGCTAACAAATAAATAGTCATTAGTCTGAAAACCAAACAAACGGTGTTTTTTTTTTCTCAGATTAAACTTCTTAGAAGAGCAAGAGATTGAGGAGCTTTCCAAAACAATTTCACAAACATAAAAAAAAATTGGATTTTCATATTCTCTAAAATTACTAATAGCTCTATGGTATTTTATTGTTTAAAAAAAAAGTTTTTAAGGTCGCAGTTCAAAAGAATTTGACATTTTTTCCAAAATCAGCATAGCATTTGGTTAAGAGTTTAAGCTTTCTAAATTATTTATTCCCTTTCAATAAAGAAATTATATAAATGAAAATCGTAAACTAATCAATTACTCCATTTCAAATCTTTGATTTTAAACCTATACGTAATTGATTAGAGTAAATGAAAAGTAAAAAGTTTAAGGATAACGGTGATTAATCTCGTTTCTCCTCAACAAAACAAATCTTAAACAAGGCAAAACCCGACTCCCTGCAAACGCCAGAGATGGGATCAGGTGCTCGGAGGGAGTAAGCTCCCCTGTTAACCCGGCAAATCCGCCACGAGCCACACGCATTGATCAGGTAAAAGACGTTACAGTAGTCATTAATTTATTTGTTTACAGCTTGCATTCTTTTTAAGTTGATTTTATTCTTAGCATGATCTTTGGTATCAAATTAGAGTGAAGAGATACACAGCATATACAGGTGATGTTGAAATTGTACTTTAATGAATTTAAACGATTTATTTTAAACTCGAAACTGATTTTGGACAAATTCTACATAAAACAGTTGTGAATGGACAAAAATTATGAAAAGCGAGGTCGATTTTTTTTTTATTAAGAAAATTGTTAGGTATTTAAAGTGTCAGTTTTAAAAACAAAATGGGATCAGTTTGTAAAAATAGAATGGGATCAAAAGCTTTTTCTCAACATAAACTTTCAACTTATTTTTTTTTTCAAATCAAATGAGTTGATTTTTTAAATGTATTTTCTTATGGGAGTATAAATGAACTAAAGTAATTATCAGTACGTAAAAATACAAATGTTCTCATTGTTCGACAATGACGAAGTCCTTCTGTCAAGAATTATTTAGGCTTCTTAAGAAAGAAGATTTTTTTTAAATATGCAAGACGAACGCTTCTTGTTTTTCCCAGATGAACATAAAAGTGGTGCGTTACAATCACTTCCGCGAGCATGTAAAAATTACATAGAATGATATGAATAAAGGAGGGATTTTATTTACCAGGTATATTGACAAATTTTACCCCCCTCTTGAAAAGTGGGAGGGTATTCTGTAATCGGTATGTCCGTCCGTCCGTCCGTCTGTTACGCTTTGGGGTACCCATCTCTTATCCGCAACTACTCTTATACCACTGAGTGAAATTTGATGAAACTTTCACAAATCTTTATTACATATTGCCATTGTGCACCTCCTATTTTACTTTTTTATCCGACACATATTTTGGGTTTCCCGGCCACAGCAAAACATGCGACTTTGCCATTTTATCATATGGGAGGCCGGGGGTATCATTTAGTGAGCTCTTTGCTCACAGTACCTCTAGTATTTTCTTTAGTTTACTGAATTTCTTTTCATAAGATAAAACGTCATATTATTCCTAAAATAAACTTAATTAATGAAAACACCCTTGAAATAAATCTGTATCAGGTCTTCCTGCTTAACAACCGAAAAGATAAGGAAACGAATTCCGGGTGTGTTTATTAATTTGTCAAAAGTTTAATTATTTCCTGACACTCCTCAAACCGATTGTAATGATAAAAATAGTTCTCCACCAGACCCATGAATCAAAACACTTTGATCTGAACAGGTACATTACATAAAAGCAACAAGCAAGATCAACATATTTCCCTTTCTCATAAATGAGATCATGTCTACAAGATAACCACAAGTGTCTTCTCTGGGTACACCATGCAAACCAAAATACTTTGTCTCACAATTACAAAACATCATTCACTGTATCATTTTTGTCTAGATAAAGACTGCAATATAATCTTTTTCATTTTTTTTAATAAAGGATGAGTGCACTTAAGGTATGGCAGTTGCATGGGTCCCAGTGTTTTGCGCAAAATTTATGTTTTATATGTATTAAACAATAAACAGGTTTTGCTAAATTATATTACATGAAAGTACTGAATAATGCCGAGCGACACTATCTTTTGAGACGGAGGTCTAACAGTTTTGTCACATTTCTATTGTTAATCATATGCATACCAGTTTTCAACGACATTGTTTCCATCGAGCCGCAACTTGGCCGTTGGTCTCATTTGCACAGAATGTGTATTTTAATTTAAAATAATTTAATTCTGGTTGTAACGCTGTATTTGATTGGATAAAAAATGTACTTCATATCGTATAAAATGGGTTGCCTACGTCACAATGACTTTCGTCAAAAACGTATCAATCCGCCTGGCGTTACATTCAAATTTTGTACAATTTGAAGTCATTTTGTCAGAACAATATTCTTTTTTTTCTTACATCAAATGAATGAAAATTAAATTATAAGGAATGAATTTAATAGCTACCCATTTTATACGGTATAAACTGGGTTGGAACAGTTTACGCTTTTTTATAAACCGATTCGCGGTTTATAAAGCGTAAACTGCCCCAACCTAGTTTATACCGTATAAAATGGGTAGCTATTAAATTCATTCCTTAACTAATACAAATCTAAAGGACAATGTTGGCCAAGTTGCGGCTCCAAACTACTGTCAAGTTAACCACTAAATTAACAGGTCCCCGAGTGTCAACAATTGATATTATAATCACTTTACTCAAGTGACATTCCACGGTTCGATACGCCAACGCATTCATTGAACATTTCATTGTGTTTGTCATTTGAAGTTTCTATTCGAACAGTATCTATTGTACTTCCAATTTCAAACTATGGAAGATTTTTGCACAAATTTTAATAAGGTTCGAGATTATATGTCTCTTAATTATTTTCCTGTGTGTATTTTTCGTTAGGAGTATTTTGAAAGAATTCAGGTATTGCAAATGACGTACTAAAGTGCAATCATTCTTTTGCAACTTCTTTCAAATCTAATTTAATTGTTTGTTATCTTAATGGAGTACAAAATTTATTGATTAAATGGACATTCAGTATGATAAAAATATCATATCTTTTCAATTACGTATGTATTTATCAAAGAAAATAATACTTCATTCCTGCTGGATGCTCCACAGCACCTGGTACCACCTCTGATGTTTTAGAGATCCGCCTTTTGTCTGCTCCTGATTTTTATAGTTCAATGGGCGTTAAGTTTGAATATATATATTTAAATTATCTCATGAAAAAGAGTTTACACATCCTCTTTTTACTTACTGACAGGTAACTGCTAAAATTGTTAATGCATCAAGATTTTGAAATTTATATAATGAAATATATGGAGAAAATGAACACTATTCAAGTTCAAAAGTCCATAAAAGCAATGCAAAATTAGAGCAGAGCAAACAGGGACCTCCAAAACATCACAGGTTGGATCAGTTGCCATGGAGGAGTGAGCATCCCCTGCCGACTGATCACACCCGCCATTTGCTCCTTGTCATCGTCAGCAATTACTTGTCTGTCGAAATTGTAAAGGCTTTAGAGAAATTAAACAAAAGAGACCAAGGTGCTAAAAATACTAATAATGAGAAAATAATAGTGATATTCTGGATTCTCTTTTCTCCCGAGAATTTTATTTACAAGTATTATCTGATATTCATGTTTGCGCTTAAATTTACTGAAACCACACAACTTTATTTTCCTTAAACATAATTATTTAAACCGATCCTGAGTACAGATATATTCAAGGTGAAAACAGTTGTGACTTTAAACTAAATTTACAGGGAAAAAAACATGAAAAGTTACATCATATTTGTTAAATCAATAACAAATTGAATAAGTGTTTATCCTAATTTAGAGACAAAGAAAATGGACAGAGTCAGAGTAACTTAACTGTACAACGTCATTCTTTTAAAGAAATAACATGAGGACAAGATGTCATAAAATTTCTCCATTGAATCCTTGATAGCTTGTACATATGTACAACACGCAAGGCAATGATTACGTTGCATTCTAAGTGTATGTCTCCGGAGGAAAATGAGAAATAAAATTTTCATTTGTGATTCTTCAAATCATGATCACACGACATCAGATTATGGATTTCATATTGTCTTTTTGTTGCGTCTATGTCAAATTTTAAAAAGATAAATATTGTAATGTAACTACATCATGCATTTTTGGTCTAATAATTTTTGTATTTGCTGACAAGGTCATTGTATAGACCATAGAGTTTGTGAAATAATGACTTCAAACAAGACAATGATATTTGTAATAAAAGGATATAATATTGATAATTGGCTTTCATGATCTGTCAATCAACATTAGGACAAAATGAAGCCAAATGAAGAATATGATTGTCTTAAAATAATTTTAATTATAAAAATTAATCATCATTAAAACTCATTTACATAGATGTCTGCAATTATTGCATACGGTATAAAACAACCTTCTTTTGGTATGAAACAAAAAAAAAATTTTAAGCCAGAATAAAAATCATACACAAAAAAGAATTTTTTTAAAAAAAGGCGAACTTGAAAGGATGGAGGGGACTAGAAAGATGGTAAACATTTGTTGCTTTAAATGAACTAAAAGAGGGAGTTATTTTGATTTTAGTGCCATTTTTATTGCAATTTTTTACTAACCAAAAGCAAAATTTAGTGAGATTATCTCCGTTTTTGGATCAGATTACTTGCTTGGCACAAAAATTAATTAATTTCAAAATAAAAAGTACTCTGTGCGTAATTTGATACCTATAACAGCATTGTGTCATCAATGTATGGATTTAGCAATGCCATATCCTGTACTGCTTGTTCATCATAGCAGTCGAAAATTACCAGTATTTGCTAAATCTGCTTCGAAAATAAAACACATAATTAAGGGGAATTCTCTTGATAATAATACAGAAGCAGATGTAAAAATAAGCTGAGTAAAGCTAAAGCAAATATCGTTGAAGATTCTATAATATGTCGAGGATAGATCCTTTGGACTCCGATAAAGCTCTAGGGAAAATAGAGCAAGTTTTAAATAAACTCCATATAAATGAAAATTTTGTACATTGTGACAAATAAATGGACAAAGCGTACGAAAATATTGAGAAAAGAAACACTTAATGAAAATATCTAAAACATTTTCTTTGAAAATTCAACCATAGCACTTAACGTTTATAAATCCTTTTGAACAAAAAATCTATGCATAACCTTTTTACAGAGAAGTGTCTTTAAACAATTTAAAAGCTTTATCATTGAATCAATATAAAAAGTTTTATACCCCGCTTGCAAAGTGGGAGGGCACATGTATACAGTGATAGGATTTCCGTCTGTCCGTACAATCGTCCGAACGTCTGTTACGCTTAATGATACCCACTTTCTATACCAATCAATGAAATTTAATAAGACTTTCACAGCATCTTTGTCGCATAGTGCCATTGTGCACTTTGTATTTTACGTTTTGATCCGACACATATTTTGGGTTTCCTAAAAATAAAACATGGACACTGTCATTTTTTCTATAATACTGAAGAGTTCCTATCTCTCATCTGCAAATCTGCCTATAGTGGTAGTGGCTGTACCACAGAAAAAAAATTAATTAAATGATACTTTAACAGAATGCGAATGTGTATCTTTATTTTACTTTTTGATGTGGTACTTATTTTGGGTCTCCCAGAGCAAAACATGGACCTGGCCATTATAATCATATGGTAGGTGGGGGAATCATTGTTGCTGTATATGTGTACATAGAAAGATTTTATATACCCTATTAGCTGTTGTTCACAAACCTTAATAAGTGTTTCACATGATAGACAGGAATCATCAATTAATTTTTTAAATTCTATTGCATTTTCTTGGTTTAAACTACTAGAACATTGAAGGCTGATAAAAACTGTACGTATGATTTTTCAATTTACGTCCCTTTTAATGTTCATGTAGGCAATAAGCCACGGATCTGACACTTGAAAAATAACTGATAATTTGATTGAAAATTTTGATAATTTTCTGATTCTGTTGAGTGCGTTACGTGGGGATGGATTGAGCACTTAATTATCCGTAAAGTTTAAACAGCCTAATACTATTTCTGTCGACAGAAGAAAATAATTTTACAAGAACTTCTGCATGAATTTAATCAAATCTTCATTTTGAATGCACTTGTTGTATGGCACGGATATCATTGAAAATTGATGAAATCAGACCTTACATTATATTTGATAAACAGTGATTCTCTGTAATTGACAAGGTAATCAAGAAATCAAAATTATTATTATTACATTTTATTTGCTTATAGAATGAAGAGTTATATAGCTAGCTTAAAAAATAATGAAAGACCGTGTTTAAAATTAAACTCTTCATATAAAAAAGTTTTTTTCTCTTTTTTCTCACTAAACTGATTTGGGACTGCGAAGCCAACTCAACAAATCAAATAAAGTACACAGATAAAAACAGATACTAACACTTTTCGAAAGCACGAAAAAGTCATATTAATTTCAACGTTATGAGAGGTAAATAGTATATTATATTAATCAACATCAATCGTTTTGATCATAACAATCGGGGTCCTACTGGACAATCGTAACTTCGTCCTAGGAGGAATGCCATGAAACAAGGTTTAAACCAATTAACAAACTTAATAATTATTTCAAGGTTTTGTTTTTGCGTCGTTTAAATAATAAGTCTTTATAAAATTGGTATACTTCTTCGCAATAGAAAACAAATACTTTAAAGACGGTGCCCCGCAATTTTTGCCTTTATGCCTTTTTGTTTTTGAATTTTTGTTTGTTTTGTTCTGTTTTTGGGAGGGGGTTGTTTCTTTTTCGGTTTTTATTTGATTGTTTACTTTTTTCTAAAATTATGGCTAAGAAGCCCCCCCCCCCCTCCCCCCGTAACTAAATTTGCTTAGAACCATGGGCGTGATGTTTTGTTTTACCATACATGTACGTTAGAAAAGTAGACCATTATTCACAACTTTGGAAAATACTATGTACATAACTTTCTTCCAACGAATATAATGGTACTTTAATAACACAAGAAATACAGTTAAAATTCTAATTTTCGGTGAGGTTTAATCTTCGTTGTTTTTGAGATATTGAGAGACCCGTGAATTTATGATCACATTGAAAAGTACAATTTCATATGCTTTCCTACTAAACTTTTTTCCAACCACGAAATCAAATCCCCACAAACCAATATTTTTTCCTCAAACCTCGAAAATTTGACCCCGCAAAATATGTGATTCTACTGTATGATTAAAAAATAAATGAAGGATGAATGAAAAGATTCCAGTACCAAGTTTTAGAAGAAAAAAAACTGGACAAACGGTACTCCGTGTTGAAATCATGAAACTAATTAAAAATCACAGTTTAAAAACCATGGCGTTCTGTGGAAGAGTTTACCAATGATACTTCCTTAAGTGGAATGTGGGAGGTAAGCTCAATATTTTTGATGTACAATTTGGAGAACGTTGTTACATAAATGTGAAAATGATGTTTGCGGTCTTTTCTCAGACACTACGTGGTCAAATAACATTCTAAATGAAAAGGTAAATAATCGTCAACATTGGCAAAACTTGCCGTGTTTATAAAATAACTATATTTTTCATACATTCACATGCCTTAATTGTTTTAACAAATTATTCTAGAAATTCATAAGTCTGCATTATTTTTATAAATAGCGTAATATGAAGTTCATTGAGCAAATACTTGTTTTTTCACATACTACTAGAATTTTTTATGTGGTGGGGAATTTGTATACTAACATATACGAAACTCTGCTGAGAGGAAATGATTTCTTATTATTCCTTGACTGTTAGGTTTATGAGATTTAAAAAACTTTTTCCGTAATTCAGAAACATAGTTTTACTGTGCTTTGTCATATTTTTCAATAATTACTTGCATTTTAATTTCTTGAAATTACCTAAAGATACACTCAACAAGGTAACACCTATTTAGATTTATTAATCAAGATTTACTTACTAGTATTTTGTTAAAAACATTCTGATTGTACACACAAGTACTCTGAAGTTGGCATCAAAAAGATGCTTGAGTTTCTGAATGACAATATCTGTGTGTTTTTTGGAGACCAGGTTTTTCAACAATCTATTGGAATTCCCATGGGTACCAATTGCGCCCTGTTATTAGCAGACCTATTTTTGTATTCATGTGTAGCAGAATTTGTCCAACAACTAATACGTGAAAAGAAGAAAACACTTGCTATGGTCTTCACCTCGAGATTAAGATATATCGACGGCGTATTTGCAATTAACAATGGTTATTTCCATTCTTATGACGATGCGGTATATCCCGGTAAGGTTGAGATAAAAGATACCACATGGTTTGACAAATCCGTTTCATATTTGGATATTTTTACTTGAAAAAGACGTTAATAGTAATACAGCAACCAAGCTCTATGATAAACGTGATGACTTTAATGTTCCATTCGTCAACTTTCCTTACTTATGCAGCAATACGCATCACCTGCATACGGAGTTTATATCTCTCAGTTGATTCGATACGCAAGAGCATGTTCTACGAATGCACAATTTCTTAAACGAGGAAAATTACTGACAAAGAATTTGATGAAACAAAAATATCAGCAGTTTCGTTTGAAGTCAGCATTTTGTAAGTTCTATGGTCGATACAATGACTTTGTTAGCTTATACAATTTATCTTTGAGTCATATGCTGACTGACATTTTTTCATACTAATTGTTATTTCATTATTTACACATTGAATTGACAACGGATTTTTCCGTTATTTCCCGATCATGACAATTAGCACACGGACGGTGTGACCGACAGGCAGGGATGCCCACTCCTCCATGGTATTTGATCCCACCTCTGATGTTTTGCAGGTCTGTGTTTTCTCTGTTCTATTTTGTAATTTTGTTTCGTTTTATGAACTTTTGAGCTTGAATACTGTTCGTTATCTCAATATATTTCATTTAGTACTTAGTACTCGCATGTTCAGTTTGTTCAAAAATAACATAAATATAGAATGACTTCTTTGGATCATGAAAGCCCTCCTCTTGATGTTGTCATTCGTGGAATTCTTCAACATAGAGGTTTCCCTCTCTTTTTTATTTCCTGTTTCTTCTCAAGAACAAGCAAGTTGGAACTGAACTATTTGTGTGATAAAACTGTTCCTGAATCAGAGGATATTTAGAATTTATCTGCTCTAATCTCAAAATCAGACAAATATTTTTTTGAGAGGCTTACGCTGGGAAAAGAAGCTAACAATGTATAAGGCTTCTGTCGTTAAGCTTTCTACGTACTAACATTGACAGATATTTTTTATGTGCTCTAAAATACTCAAACTGATGAACAATTCGGTTTATGTGAACCTGAAGCACATTTGCAGCTCTGTTCTGCAGCATGTTAAATAATAAAGAGGGTGTGTGTGTGTGTATAGAGCATTTATTACAAATGCCATATTTTACAATTTCAGAATGCAGCAGAAGGTGGGGCCCATTTAATGACTACACTAGCTTATCAAGAATGATAGACTTACAAATCTGGTCGATCTTAAACTTCCAAAAATTATATCTGCACTCAACATAAAACTGTATATAATTTCAGTTTTATCATTGAATAATATATCAAACTTGGCAATAAAGGCACACATTTTCAAACCATATGGAATATTCTGGAAATTCCAATAATTTTCCGGTTCGTGCAATCGTCTCTCCTTAAATAACAAGAACAATATCAATCTTTTGTATTGCGGTAAGGAGTTGGTGACGAGCAAATACATCTGTGACACTATAAGAAGCAAAATCATGGTGTCTCATGTACGGTATTACTATCTTGTTTAAAAATATATGATATTAATTCTATCATATCAACTCGCTTTAACTTTATTCCATCTACGTTCATAAAAAGGAAGAAATGTGAAATGATACAGGATATACGTCTAAAATACCACACAGAAATTAATTCAACTTTATGAATTTCATCAATATTTATAAAGATTCAGATAATGTCTTATTAAAATCGTTTTCTACTGAGTTTGTTGATAGAAGAACCATTTATATTCATCATTATCATAGATTTTGATATATGGTGTTCGAAGTGATGAACGAAAATTAAAGACACTTTTCTTATACAAATATCATTAGACACTTGTCAAATGTCATTAGTAAACATGCACACTTTTCATCTGAGATGGCAAAGAATGAAATATATGGAGGAAGTAGTGTAAATGATTTTCCACCATCTAGGGAGCAGTTAGATGACTGGAGAAATTTATTTCAAAATATCCATGCCTTGTGGTGGAGACACACGAGACAATACACTTAAATTTTGATGACAAACAGTTCCATTCTTGGAACAATTTGATATAGGAAAAAACTGATTTCGACAGTCATTGCGCACGACAGCTGTTGAAAAACACTAATCATTCTTCGATGGGTTAAGCACTAAAATCATCGTACTTTTATCGCTAGCTGACTTTGAGAAATGAAAATCTTTAAGGCATGCTGCTGATTTGAAGTTCTATGACGTTCCACCGGAGTAAACAATATCAGCGTGTTTTCAAGATATTATTCATAAATGGTTCATTTTCTGATTTCTTTACATAAAATGGACTCTCTACTTTTCAAAAAAGTAGTGATATCAGGCCATCACATGCATAAGGGATTTACATATCTCAACTTATTCAATACACAAGAAAATGTTCAGAGTACGAGCTATATTAAAACAGGGAAACCTGAAAGATTTACAAATGAAATATGGATATAACGATAAGTATTCGCGCTCAAAGTCCATTAAAACAATACAAATCTGGAGTAGAGCAAATATGAACCCTCAAAGACATCAAGGTGGAATCAGGCGCCATGGAAGAGTAAGCATCCCCAGCCAACCAGTCACTCCCACTGTGTGCTTCTTGTAATGAACGGGAAGATGCGTTTATTACATTTTCAACAGTGAAATACTGTAATTTATCCATTGAATAAAAGTGATATCCTGTCACAGTGTGAAAGGATATCAAAATGATATCCTGTCACAGTGTGACAAATATCAGAAGTGCGGTAAAACTCTCAATTTACCTTCCCATAACGAAGAGTGTTGTAAAAATATTCCTTGGACTGTTATAATATATAAAGAGCGTAAATAAACCATTCTGACAGAGAATAATACTGCCAAAGTTCCGACAAATATGTTGCTAAAATCCATGTTTAAAATGTTTTCAATCTCGTATCACTTATCAATGACGTCTCAACCGCTCAATTATGACGTCACGTAGCCCATGACTGCATTACAAAAAGACAAATAGGCAAAGGGAAAATCAAAGAAAATGTAATAAACAGAAAATTCAATGTTTTGTAGTTGAATATGGAATTTATTTTACAAGGATTTTTTGATATTTTCACTCGCTTCGCACTCGTGAAAATATAAAAAATTCCTGTCCCACTCGTGAAATAAATTCCATATTCAACTACAAAACATTGAATATCCTCTATCTATTAGACAACGCAGTGTGAAAAGAATGACTAATAATAACCATTAAAAATGCGTTTGACTTCGTTAATATTGTAAATTTATTTGCTAACAAGGTCATTGCATCGAGCATAAATCTTGAGCATTATGACTTCAAACGAGAATGTTACTATCCTGGTTTCATCATCTTTTTTTTAAAATAGCCTGCCTGGTTATAGAAATTGTTCAAACATAGAGAAGCTCTTGCATATTAAACCAACTTAGATACATGTCGTTGAAATAAAGACATGTGGAGCAACAACTTTCAACATTTCATGTTTTTAAACAAATTCTGCTTCCATATGAATAAAAAAAATTTCTCTGCTAATATAATGTGGCAAATGTTTTTTAACAAAATTATTTTGCAAAAGACCAGCGACAAGAAAAAATTTACTACTTTCATTTTTATTGAAATTACACTTGTCTATTTATAAACTCTAAATGCTTGGACTTCAGTTTATCGTGGGGTATAGTTGTACATGTATATACAGTTGAAAAGTCAAAGGTTTTTATGCTGTTGATTTTGGTAAAATTTCATAAATTCAAGTTTTCCTGAAGTTCCTTGAATTTTTAAGTATCCACATCTGATTTACACTACTTCTCAGAAATATTTATGCACAGTTTTTCCTTACCAACTGTAACATTTCAGTGAAAAGTACTCTGATGTCTCCTAATCCTGATTTTGAAAATCACAAATGAATGTCTTAGGACAAAACTTTGTATTTCATTTTCGTTCGTAGACGGACATTTAGAAAGAAACGTAATGATTGTTTTACGTGTTTTACTTGTATTACTTAATGCATGTTACCGTGTTGATGGCATAATGCAGTGCTGTCACATAATCATATACAGAATCTTTTTTAATAGCCCCTTATTATTCCGAACATATAATTTACACATAAGCCCATTTTTTTTACTTCTTAGTCATGCATTGAAGAATATTTTTAAAATGAGGAAAGCAATAAAAAGAAGTGCCAAGAATATTTTTAACACATATAGACTAAATTACAATAAAATCCTTTCCTTATGAATGTAATGACAATGCCAAATGTGAATTCAAACTTATTATAACACATGATATGATGATAGTTTATTATTCGAGGGTAACATTTTCGTTATATCTGTGGTTTACAAATAATTTTCTCGGCTAAATGCTTCATCACTCTTATACTGTGCCTATAATGACGTCACGTTGTATTTGTTACGTAATACATCGATAGTGTTTCACGGAAACTTCAACCAATCGTAAGCCAGGATTTCACGGAAAAATCAACAGAGGTGGGGTAATAATGTAAATGTGATGGGAGTTTTTAACCAGACACAGAGACGAAGTCATGGCATCGGTCTTACAGTAAACCTGTAATATACGATGTCTCTTTTGAATCATTACTACCTTATGTAAATCAATAGTTAGGTCTACATCATATTCCCCCAAACTTTACTTTGTCAGTTTGAAACTTTTAAAAAGTCTTCTTGAAAAGGCTAAGGAAAGTCGAGTTTTTGATTCCTTGACACCAGAATGTAGGCTCGGATCTGTGATCATGGATCATGGATATTGAAAATGCATAGGCTTTTTAAACCCGCACGCTTTACTGAAGAAAATGCAGCTCAAACAGTCCGTCTTTTCCTTAAACTTCAATATACCAAAAAAGGAATTGACGCGGTTAATATAAGTAATATTCTTCATCACAAAAGGGTCCATTCTTGTATTATTGTTTTTATTCATTATGAAGACATTGCAGTGTAGACGATGTTGATGCGATACCACTTTTACAACGTCTACATTGGTTTAATGTTTTCATTTTATATCAACATTGTTTACCTCGCAGTGTAAACAATGTTGATACAATATCGCTTTTACATCGTCCGAACGTTTGTTACGCTTTGATTTACCAATCTCTTATCTGCAACTCCTCCTATACCGCTCAATGAAATTATATGAGACTTTCACAGCATCCTTGTTATATAGTGTTATTGTGCACTTTATATTTTACGTTTTGATCTGACATATATTTTGGGTTTCCCATAGTAAAACATGGACATTGCCATTCTTTCTAAAATACTGAAGAGTTGTCATCTCTTGTCCTCAATCTCCCTATACCACTGAATAAATTAATTAGATGATACTTTAACAGAATGCAAATGTGCACCTTTATTTTACTTTTTGATATAGCACTTATTTTTTTGATGTGGCACTTATTTCGGGTATCCCAAAGCAAAACATGGACATAGCCATTATAATCATATTGGAGGGGGGATCATTTAGTGAGCTCTGTGAGTGCTCACAGTACCTCTAGTTTATTGTTGCTGTTTGTGTGTACAAAGCAAGATTTTATAAACTGTCTTATTAGCTTTCATTCACAAACCTGAAAACGTGTTTCATAAGATAGACAGGAATCTGTTAAGTCGATTATTTTTTAAGTTCTATTGCTTATATTACATAAAATTTAATGGCTGATATAAATTGTACATTTAATCTCTCAATACATCCTTTTTTTAATGTTCATGTAGGCAATAAGCCACGGATCTGACACTTGAAAAATAGTTGATAATTTAATGAAAAATTTGATAATGTTCTTATTCTTTTGAGTGGGGGTTTGAGTTAATTCAATTTAATCAATATTTTATTATGTAAGGTAAGATTACATAATTAGATTGGAGTTATTGAGTCTATTGAGGGGAGTGAATTGAGAACTTAATTCTTCGTAAAGTTTAATTATCAAAATACTATTTTTTTCGACAGCAGAAATAATTTTAAAAGATCTTCGGTATAAATCTAATCAGATCTGCATTTTACACAGTTTTTGCAGACATTGAATGCACTCGTTGTATGGCACAGATATCATTAAAAAATTGATGTACTCGGACCTTACATCATATTCAATAAACAGCGATTCTCTGTAATTGACAAGGTAATCAAGAAATCAAAATTATTATTATTACATTTTATCTGCTTATAGAATGAGGAAATATATAGCTAGCTTTAAAATATAATAAAAGACCATGTATACAAATTAAACTCTTCATAATAAAAAAAAAAGTATATAACTAAAAATTTCTCTTTTTTTCCACTCAACTGATTTGGAGCTACGAAGCAAACTCAACAAATCAAATAAAGTACACGGATAAGCATAAATTTTAACACTATTCGAAAACACGAAAAAGTCTTAATGTCAACGTTGCGAGAGGAAATGATACACCCCACGCATTCTCAATTTATAGTGCGAAATCGAGCTTGGGAAAAGTAAAAAAAAATTGTAAGCTGAAATTAACACTGTTATATGCCATTTGAAACATGAAAGTGTATAGTTATTAAAAATCACAATTTGAATTACATACTTCATGCTGTGTTTTGTTGACCTCCTTCGAAATGAAAGCGGTTGGAGGGCTAATTTTACACATATTACAAGATATTTACGTGATGTTGAATATCCGTATTTGAAAACGAAATATTTTTTTAATACAAAATTAAATAATACACATCAAATTTTGTTAACTTTTAAATTTATGAAACCGTTTAAGCACATTTGTAAAAAGCGTGTGGAATCTTTTATTCAAATTTTAGTAAAAACAAAACAGACATAATTTTCATTTAAATGAAATTATTTCCTTTTTATTTTAACAAGTTTTTGTCAAATCTGATGATAAGCTAAAAAATGACAATGTTCCCTAAAATGCTTCATTATTTTATTCTTTATCAATCTGCTCAGAGAAACGCACATTATATAAAATACAAGAAGGTAAAATATTTCGCCATTACCTGATTACGAAGTGTTTGTTAAATATCACGTAAATATTGCACATAGATATTATGCAAAAATAAAAGTATACTCGGGGAAAAAATTATCATATTATTTCAAATTATTGAATTTTATGAATTTTCTTATCTGTGTTCTTGACAAAAGGATGAATTGAAAATTCAAGTTATGATTTATCTATAGAGGAATCATTTAATTTATGACCAACCCCCCCCCCCCAACCCCCCAACCCCCCGCCTCCATAATGTAATCTGTTGATTATTTCAAATGCTTAATTGCTTGTGAAAACTTCATCGTCAAATCTCAAAAACAAAACAAAGTTACCCACCTCCACCCTTAAAAAAAGTTTGTCAATAATTACATTTGCATATCACATGTGCTCTATAGAGCAATATACATTCTACGTTCATATAACGTAAATTGAATTTTCAGTACCATTAAAGCATAGACGCATACCTTCTAAATTCAACATCGACGCAACAATTCAAATGGGGAAAATAAGGTGCAAAATTTGATACATGTTTTTCTTGCAAAGCAACAAAAATGGAAATGGATTCACTTTCGACCAGTTTCTTCACATCCAACACCCACAGCCGTCTTTTTTTTTTTTTTACCCCCCCCCCCCCCCCCTTCCGATGTGGTAGCCCCCCCCCCAAACAGCAAAATACAGACTTGAAGAAAGTTTTGTCTCAGATTCAGCTACATTTAAAACTAGCGCAGCATTCCATTATATCACAATTCTACATGTGAATAATATTATGTAAATTCAATTTTTAAATCACAAGAAAAATGATATTTTCTTCTTCAAAATGTTTAGCTTGGTATACAATTTAGGTGAAAATAACCATTTTTTAAGTTGAAATTATAGCGATACACTATCAGTTCAAACAATACAGCAAAATACAGAGGCCACACGGCATGCTAAATGAAGAAAGTTTTGTTTCAAATATTGATTTACGTTCCGAATGATAACGTGTATTATACTTAAAACTATGCAATATTAACCAATTGCTCAAAATGGAAACATTCGATCATTAAATCACAATTCTGCATGTGAATAATATTACATGTATGTCAATTCAATTTTTAAATCACACGGATGCACAAGATATTGAGTAAAAAATGTTCACCTTTGCATGTGCACTTCCATTTGCATTTCTGCACTCTTGTTACAAAAAAAACGCCATTTCAAGAAACAGTGTATTTCTTCATGTTCTTAGTTTTTAAATCATAAAGATCCACTCGCAAATCTGTTCAAACAGCTTTAGAATTTAATTCTAGTTTACTTTAAAACATGGTAACGTAGATATGGGTAATGTAAATATCAATGACGTAAATATCTTTCTGAAATTTATCGTAACTTTTAATGCTGTTGTTTAATTATTCCACTGTTAATTAAAGGCATATTCTAGTGCTTGAGTGTAAGGCAACTTAACCCATAGGAAACAGTGTTGTTCTCTTACTTAATTTGTGAATAAATACTAACACGTAAATATCGATGAATTTTTTAACTATTGGACTCATAAGAAAAGGGGGGCTATTTTTAATAAATACAGATAAACAGTGTCTTTTTTACCATTCCGTGCAATAGAAGAAATGTTCATGATGTTAAAAATTTACAATTTAATCCTATTGAGTCAGTTCAACAATCCTTCCAGTCCTTTTGAATTTCCAAATAGAAAAGTAATAATTTTGCGGCGACATCAAAATTTGATGAATATATTAAACACTTTTGAAATTTGTGACAAGGATATGTGTCAAGGGTGTGATATTCAGCAAAATATAATTCAAATGTAGGATAATCTTACTAAGAAAAAGATATGTAAATGATTCAAAACTTCTTTTTGGTTTAAAATAAAAACTACATGATGATCGGCGACGGTAACGTAAATATCGATTTCTGCTATAAAATGCGATTTTCTCCTAAGACAATCATTCAAGTTAAAACAAACAATTGGTGTATTTTAATCAACAACCAACAATGGTTCATATGACTGGCAGAAAATAAAATTTATTAGAAATATTGTGTTACTTAAAACACGGTACATTATTTAAAGCGAATTGAGACTATACTTTGAGAATCAGTGACCCAGTATATTAATCAACATTAAATCTGAAAATCAAATAATTCGGACGTATAATTCATCAGTCGTAACAATGGGGATTCTACTGGTCAATCTTACCTTCGTCCTAGGAGGAATTCCATGAAACAAGGTTTTAACCAACTAACAAACATTATTTCAAGGTATTACTTTTGTGTCAAATTTAAATAATAAGTTTTTTAAAAATATTTTTAATACACTTGTGCATTATGAAAAACAAACAACTTTAAAGACGTTGCCCCTCAATATTTACCTTTATAACTTTTTGTGTTTGAGTTGGGTTTTTTTTTCGTTCTGTTCCTGTTTCTTTTTATTCGGTTTTTGTTTGATTGTTTGTTTGCTTTTCAACTACATGTTTTGTTTAAAATACTTTAGTAAAGTATAGCTTTATACACATCTTTGAAAAATACTGTGCACGTTATTTTCTTCAATTGAATTTAATGGCAATTTAATGATGCACCAAGAAATGTGATAAAAGACTAAATAAAGGATGTTTAAAAAAGTTTCCAATACAAATTTCCGAAAAAAACATACGCATTTCATTTTGGACCAACGGCTCATAAAGCTTATTCAAACAATTATAAATCACAGTTTAAAAAGCATGATGTTCTAGGGGAATAACTCGCCTAAGATACTTCCTTAAGAGAAATGTGGGAGGTTGGCTCAATATTTTTGATGTACAGTTGGAGTGAAAATGATGTTTGCCGTCTTTACTCAGACATTACATAGGCAAGTAACATTCTAAAATAGAAGGTAAAAAAAATGTAAGCATTGGCACAACTTTCCGTTTATATAACAATAACTATTTGTTTGATACATTGGCATGTCTTTTTTTTTTACTAATTATTTTAGAAATTCATTATTCTGCATTTTTTATATAAATAGCGTAATATAAAGTTCATTGAACAAGTACGTTTTTCACATTCTACCTAAACTGTGTATGGGGTGGGGAATTTGTATACTAACATTCATTTGACGAAACTCTGCCGAGGGAAAATGATTTCTTATTATTCTTTATTATTCCTTGTGTTAGGTTTATGCAATAAAAATACTTTTACCGTAATTCATAAGCCTAGTTTCATTGCGCTTTGTCATACTTTTCGATAATTACTTCTATAATAATTTCTTGAAATTATCTAATTATACACTCAAAACGGTAACATTTATTTATATTTATTAATCAAGATTTATTTATTTTGTTAAAAGACATTCTGATTGTATACACATGTACTCTGAAGTTGACATCAAATAAGATGCTTGAGTTTCTGATTGATAATATCATGCGTTTTTTCTTGGAGACCAGGTCTTCCAATAATCTATTGGAATTCCCATGGGTACCAATTGCGCCCCATTTGTTACAACGCATTTTGAAAAAAATTGTCAAAGTGTCTTATATTTGGGACCAAGCTAATCCACTTTGAAAAAATGAAATTTCTATTCAAAGTGCATTAATATAGACCATATTAACTCACTTTGTAAAAAAAAAAATGTGTATAGCTTAATCAATATTCTTACAATTTTTCGGTATGATAAATAATTGGTAATTTTTTGGTGATAAGGTCTCTTCAGGACCTGCGATATTGACGTTTTAAATATTTTAGGTTCCGATAAATGTTATAAAAGAGAAATGGTCTTTTAGAATGTTTAATTTCATAATTTTGTTTCTTTTTAAAAATTCTAGTCTGTTATAAGTTCAGAAGATGTAGAAAGGGTGGGGGTGGGGCTAAAAGTGAACGACTTAATGCATCAATTTTTTCTTAAGAAAAAATTGATTTTTCAATACTATAAAAAGTCTTTCTCTCTCATATGTTTTATTGTACTTAAAAATTTCTAGTTTTTTATTTTTTATTTTTTTTTTTTATTTTTTTTTTTTTGTTTGTTTGTTTGTTTGATTTAAATTAACTCAATAAAATTGAAAGTTTTCAACGTCATAATAGTTATGTAAATATATATACATGTTTTGGGTTAGCATAGGCATCGAAACCGGGCGAAAGGGGGCTTAATGTTCCACTTTTTTTCAAAGATATGCATCATATAGGCATTGAAAATTCGGCTTACCATTTGAGGGGAGTTATTACTTTACCCCCGTTTAATTTTTAACCAACGCCTATTGGAAAGATAAAAAGTTGGAGCTGAGAGATCTTCTGCCCGTCTTCTTCTCTTCTCGACGGGGTAAATCAATTTAAAAAAAAAATTTCGAAAGATAAATAACAAATAAATGCATTCCATTACTAAAATTTAGTTCAAAATTTTTGTTTTTTACATATTTTTTTTCAAAGTGCGTTTAAGTGTCTCAATGGTAAAATATGTAAAAAATATAAATTTCAAAATGCGTTGAGTTGGTCCCAAATTTAAAGCACTTTGAAAATCTTTTTCAAAAGTGCGTTGATTTTGTCCCAATTTTAACGCACTTTGAAAATTTTTTTTCAAAGTGCGTAATTTTTTCAAAGTGCGTTGCCACACCAGTTATTAGCAGACCTTTTTGTATTCATATAAAGCAGAATTTGTCCAAAGTCTTATACGTGAAAAAAGAAAACACATGCTTTGGCCTTTCAACTCGACATTTAGATATATCGACGATATATTTTCAATTAACAAGGGTCATTTCAATTCTTATGTCAAAACGTTATATACTGGTGAGGTTAAGATAAAAGATAACACAGAGTCTGACACATCTGTTGCATATTTGGATATTTTACTTGAAAAAGACGTTAATTGTAATATAACAACCAAGCTTTATGATAAATATGATGACTTAAACTTTTCAATCGTCAACTTCCCTTACTTAATACTCATCACCTGCATACGAAGTTTATATATCTCAGTTCATTCTATCCGTAAGAGCATGCTCTACGTATGTTTAATTTCTAAAACGAGGAAAATTACTGACAAACAAGTTGAAACAAAAATATAACAGTTTCGTTTGAAGTCATCATTTCGTAAGTTCTATGGTCGATACAATGACCTTTTCAGGATATACAATTTATCACCATTGAGTCATATGCTGTCTGTTGTTTTTCATACTAATTGTTAGCCCATTATTCATACACTTAATTGACGACGGATTTTTTTTCGGTATATTTAGTACTCGTATGTTCAAAACTAATATGGAATGACTTCTTTGGACCATGAAAGTACCCCTCTTGATGTTGTCATTTGTGGAATTCTTCAACATAGAGGTTTCCTTCTATTTTTTATTTCATGTTTCTTCCCGAGAACAAGTAAGTAGAATATATATGCGAACTATTTGCGTGATAAAACTGTTCCTGAATCAGAGGATAATTAGAATTTATCTGCTCTAATCTCAACATCAGATAACTATTTTTGGAAAGGCTTACGCTGGAAACGGAAGCTAACAATGTATACGGCTTCTGTCGTTAAGCTTTCTACGTATTAACATTGACAGTTATTTTAATGACTTCACTAGCTTATCAAGAATGGTCGATCTTAACCTTCCAAACATTATCTGCACTCTACATAAAACTGAATACAATTTCATTTTTAGCATCGAATAATATATCAAACTTGATCAAAAAGGCACTCATTTTCACCCCATATAGAATATTCTGGAAATTCCTATAATTTGTCGGTTCGTGCAATCGGCTCCGTAAATGACAAGAACAATATCAATCTTCTACAAGATTTTGTTTTGCGTTAAGGAGTTGGTGACATGCAGATACATCTGTGACACAATAAACAGAGAATAATACATGACAAAATCTGTATCACATCCCATATCAACCCGAGACTCCAATATCAGCCAGAGGGCTGATATTAGTCGAGGGTTTATATGGGGTTTGATACAGATTTTGTCATGTGTTGTGTTTTCATTATACATTTGAAAATATTTTACATCGTGACGTCGTTTAATCCTCATGTGACGTCAGTTATTAGGTTCCTTGAGTTTTCAAATAAAAACAACATATTGAATATGATAGTGAAAAGATCCGAGGTACTTTGTATGAAAAGTACAGAGATGCTCCGGAAAAGGCGAAATAAAGGGTGCTGATACAGGGTGTGTAATACACGGCACGTGCCTGTGTTCATATCAGGGATGCAAAAATCCTGTATTATATAACAAATATATAATAAGAGGCAAAATCTTGACGTTTCATGTACGCTATTACTATCTTGTTAAAATATCTTACATTAATCCTTTCATATCACCTACCTTCAACTTGTTCATATCGACGTTCATTGAAACGAAGAAATGTAAAATGGTACAGAATGTACGTCTAAAGTACCATACATTAATTTTTTCAACCGTATGAATGTTATCAATATTTATGACATTTCAGATGATGTCTTATTAAAATCGTTTACTTCTGAGTTTGTTGAAAAGCGTACCATTCATATTCGTCATCATCATCAATGATTTTGACGCTTGGTGTTCGAAGTGGTGAATAAAAATTAAAGACACTTGTCTTTTACAAATGTCATAAGTAAACATGCACACTTTGCGTCTGAGATGGCGAGGTTTGAAATATATGGAGGAAGTAATGTAAATGATTTTCCATCATCTAGGGAGCAGTGAAATGACTGAAGAAATTCACTTCAAAATATTCATGCCTTGTGGGGGAGACACGTGAGACAATTAACTTAAATTTTGATGACAAACTGTTCCATTCTTGGAACAATTTGTTATAGAAAAAACTTATTTCGACAGTTATTGCGCACGACAGCTGTTGACATACGCTAATGATATCTTCGATTGGTTAAGCACTAAAATCTTCGTACTTTTATTGCTAGCTGACTTTGAGATTTGAAAACCTATAAGGCATGCCACAGGTTTAAGTTCTATGAAGTTCTACCGGAGTAGACAATATCAGTGTGTTTACAAAATATTATTCATAAATCGATCATTTTCTGTTTTCTTTACATAATATGGCCTCTCTACTTTTAAAAAAAGTAGTGATATCCCGCCATCACATGCATAAGGGGTTTACATATCTCAACTTATTCAATACTCAAGAACATGTTCAGAGTACATGCAAAATAAAAACAGGGAAACCTGAAAGATTTACAAATGAAATATGGATATAACGATAAGTATTAACGCTCAAAGTCCATTAAAACAATACAAATCGGGAGTAGAGCAAATGTGAACCCTTAAAGACATCAAGGTGGAATCAGGCGCCATGGAAGAGTAAGCATCCCCAGCCAACCAGTCACTCTCACTGTGTGCTCCTTGTAATGAACGGGAAGATGCATAGACAATTCAGTGTGAAAATAGTGACTAATAATTACCATTACAAATGCGCTTGTCTTCGTTAATATTGTACATTTATTTGCTGACAAGGTCATTGCATCGAGCATAAAACTTGAGCATTATGACTTCAAACGAGAATGTTGCTATCCTGGTTTCATCATCTTTTTTATCAATAGCTTGCCTCGTTATAGAAATTGTTCATACATAGAGAAGTTCTTACGTATCAAATCAACTTAGATACATTTCGTTGAAATAAAGACGTGGAGCAACAGCTTTCAACTTCTCAGGTAGAAGTTTTTAAATAAATTCTGCTCCATATGAATAAAAAATAGATCTGCTTATATAACGAGGCGAATGTTTTTTTTTTTTACAAAATTATTTGTCAAATACCAGTGACAAGATGATATTTACTAGTTTCATTTTTATTGAAAATACACGTGTCTACATATAACCTCAAAATCCTTGCACTTCAGTTTATCGTGGGGTATAGTTGTACATGTATGAATAACATTGAATATACAGTTGAATATTCAGCAAAAAGTTTTTATGCTGTTGATTAATTTGGTAAAATTTCATCATTTCAAGATTCCAAAACTTCCTTGGAATTTTTAAGTATCCGTAACTGATTTACACCACTTCTCAAATATATTGTTGCACATTTTCTCCTTCACAACTTTTAACATAATAGTGAGAAGTACTCTGATGTCACGTGATCCTGATTTTAAGAATCACAAATAAAGTTCTTCGGTGAAAACTTTGTACCTCCTATTCGTTCGTAGACGGACATTTAGAAAGAAACGTAATGATTGTTTTACGTGTTTTACTTGTACATGTATGTGCTTAATGCATGTAACCGTGTTGATCGGATAATGGAATGCTGTCTCATAATCATACAGAATCTTTTTTAATAACCCCTTTTGATACCGAACATATAATTTACACATAAGCCCTTTTTCACATCTTAAACCACAGAAGATAGTCATGCATTGAAGAATATTTTTAAAATGATGAAAGCAACCTAGTTTTTACTTATTTCCTCACGATTTAAGAATTAAATTGTGCAAATGTAATTTTTCTTAAGTTCAGTAAAGCTGTAAGAAATCGCCTGAACATATTCATTTTCCTAAACCCCGATTAAAAATTCTTTTTAAAGAAACTACATTATGGGCCCCTTATGCACTAAAAGGACCAATGACATGCCAATTGAATATTAAAATCTAAACTACCGAAATACCAATGCAAATTTTGAAGACGTAAAGTAATGCTAATTGGCATGCTAATTGAATATTAAAATATTGGCATAAAGATGAACTTTTCTCAAATACTTAAGGTCATTGGCAACGCAGGATTTCCGGAGAAAAAAGGTTTATACAAAGGTTTTTTCACTTATGAAAAAAGTCATTGAGAGTGATCTCCCGTATGGAATTCCCTAGGCGCTGAAAACAAATAAAGCATATGTTACAGACTGAGAGGTAAACAAAAGTATACGTGTTTTTTTCCGGATATATTCAACTCTACAGTAATAAAAGAAAAGCAGCGATGGGTTTGTTTACATTGTGCTGAGGGGGCAGACAGTCAACAGGTCGTCATTTGGAATAAGTACATGAATTCTGGGAAGTGCAAAGATGTGAAATAATTATGCTGAAAGCGGCGATAGCTAGGTAGACCGGATGCGAACGATTCTATAGGTTAAGTGAATGAGGCACCATTAAAAGTTACTATAAATCCTTGCAAAAAATTTGTGACATTTCGTTTCCAATAAAGAAAATTATAGAATAGAAACAATTTCAAACTAACAACCAGTCTCTTGATCATTATGAATATTGATTAGATGTTAATGGAAGTAACTCAAAATTAGAGAACAGTACTGGTATTTCTGTGTTTTGTTTCAATATTTCCCTTTTCAGCCAAAGTATATGCATGTCATCGGAAATAAGGTTTCAACAATGTATTTTACATATAAACCTTATGAAATATATGGGTTTTGGAGAAAACGTATGGTTAAAAATAATATAGGCCCATTTTATCAACAATTTACATAGGAAATGCATTGAAAATTGTTTACAAAAACATTGATTTGACGAAATCTATAAAGGAAGGCTGGCTTGATGGGTAAAAAGGACCTGAATTGAACATGTTTGGTACCATTAAACCTGTTCAAAAAATCTTGAAAAATTCTATACGAAAGCCAGAAACGTTGCCAATGTCCTTAAAGACCAATGCAAATTAGGTATGGTGTTAAGAATGCAAAATAAAAGATCTAGACTTTAAGAAGTCCAAACAAATACAGTAGGACGAAAGGATGACAGAATACATGTACTGAGTAATTAAATGATGTACTGAAAGGTGTACATGTAATTCATTTAAAAAAATAAAATATCTCAGAGACTATTTTGCATTCCACTCGATATTAGAACGTCAAGAGTTGGCGGTTCTAAATAATTTGTTTTTTATTTATACCACTTTTAAGGTTATTATTAACAACCTAAATTGTCTACAGATATTTTCGTTTTCCCAATCATGATAAGGGGCACATGGACGACATTGGATTCTCACTTCTTCATGGCACACGATCACTCCTCTGATGGTTTAAAGGTCAGTATTTGCTCTTCTTATTCTTACTTACTTTTGAAATGGACTTTTGAACATAATTAGTGTTCGTTATCTTGACATTTCCTTCACTGCATCTCGTAAGAACAGAAGTCCCGTGTCATAGTAGGTGATTGCTCATTAAAAATTAAACTCTCACTGCTCGATCGCCCTGAATGTCGAGTAAAGGTCTTAATTTGAAGCCATTCACTCCCAGGCATACGGCGACATCTCGATATAAAGTAGAAAGCTCTCCAATGAACCTTTTATCAAGATTCAATCAATCAGTCACTACCAAGGACCTTTTTTTATTGATATTTGTACCGTCTCTCAAGTTTGTAAGACGGATATTGAACAATTTGCGTGATTTACAATAATGATTTCTACCGTGAATTCAGACCAGCTGCTGATCTTGCAAACAGGATAATTAGACTTCCTTTTGCTTACCCTTTACTTAACATAAATCATATTCTTCAAGTTTATGTCGGAATACTAAATCAACAGTGCATAAGGTTATCAGTAGCCATAAAAATTGTCTACACTAAAAACTGCATATAAGCATATCTCTAACTCGAACTTTTTTTGGCATGACATGAAAAAAATATATTGTTCCTGTAAATAAAAAAAAGTCTTGCATAACTTATCAATGCATGGAACAAATTTGTACTATAAAAAGGACAATCTAAAGTGTTAATATAATTGAAATTCTTCCCATAGATGGACTGTAAAGTGACATGTCTCAAAAAGGCTTTAAATTAATAATCAGGAAGATTTTGTTTAAACTTATTGTAACAAAAAATTGGTGGATTAACTCTGATAGATAAATTATGAGTGTTCATTAATTAGATTTTACTCACCTTAATCGTGATGAAATAGACAGAAAAGAGAACTATAATATTCCAAAAGGCCTTAAACTAGAATTTTATTTATGTAATATATGGAGATACTGAGCAGTATTCAAGCTCAAAAGTCCAACCAAACAATACAAATCAGGAATGAGACTTCTAAAAGGTGGAATCAGCGGTCACACCCACCTTGTACTCCTTGTCATGATCATAAAATAACAACCATTCTATTGACCATTCAACTTACGAAATGATGACAGTTGTTTAGGTATTAAGAGCCATTCTCTGCAATGATTTGAAATTTTATATAGGAGCTGTGGCACGCATAGTCTCAGAATTTCTCCAAACTCTCTATGATAAAAGTCATTGATACCCTAAACAGAAATCAGGCAAAAATTGGTTGCTATGTTTTATAGTTACCATGGCAACATGTCTTAAAGTTCGAAAAATGGCCTTTTTTAACATGTTTAGAGCCCCATAGTTAACATATGCGGCAAAGCAAACAACTGACAATGACTGTTTCCAAAAGTTGAAGGTCAGACGTCTCAAATGCATGATAAACATGTTTGGTAAATCAACTATTACATACGTTACTATGGTAACAAAGTATTCAAAAGTAAAAAGAAATATTCATTGAATTTTATAAAGTTGTACACGTAAAAATAAAAAGCAATTATAAAATGAAATGTGACAAATAATAGAAAAAAGAGCCTTGAAACATATACCAAGAACAAAATATGATATTTCATTTTGGTTGGCAATGGTTGCCAAGGTTTTTATATCACACAAAGTAACATTCTGTATGTTTAAATCTGATCCTATCTTTTGTAAAAAGCATATTTCCTCATAACTACTGATCAATTTTATAAGATGTTGGTGTGCTCCAAGTTTTCCCATTAAAAAAAATCAGATTAGATTCTTTAAATAGAGCGTTGCTATGGAAATAAGCAGAAAATATATGCTTAAAAACCTGAAAAATGTTTTCTTTCCTTGGATACGTACCCTTAAATGTAGATTCCCAAAACTTTTATGATTGATATTTATTAACAGCTAACTTGACTTTTAATTTTGACTATCATCCAATCTCTAAGTGGATGCAAGAAGTTGGCACACAGGGTTTAATATTGATATAAAGTTCACAGAATCGAACTTTTTCCCTTCTTGGTAACCATAGCAACAGTGTTGTTTTATTCATCAAATTTTATCAATATATGATATTCAACTTCAGTTCTAACAGATAAGTACTATTCAAGCTGAGTCCTTTAATTTGTTTCTTGATTAAATGGCAATTTGATTCTTAATGCAGCGAGAAATATTTCACTTTTACGCACTGGTACTTTGTTTCCATGGTAACATTGCAAAGTAGCAATTATACCCAATTTTTCTTGTGGTTTTGGTGTTGCAAGCTCCTAAGGATGCATATTTGCCAGTCTTGAATTTTCATGATTTTCCTCAAGACAGTAGCATTAACCCAATCTTAGTTATTGATTTTGCATGGTTACACTTTGTTACCATGGCAACCATAAAAGTTATTTATAGAATAATATTGCTTTTACTTATATACTTATGGTCAAACATTTTAATTGTTTTTCTTAAGTCGTTGATTGAGTTTGAGCATGTAACACCTACCATTAGTGAATACGGAGTGTTTTTCAGCATAATTCAGCGTTTTTTAATGTATTCCAAATGTACCCTTGGTTACCACTTACTTAGAGATATATTCTAAACAGTTTCTTTACAGTATAAGTGATATCAAGGTGTCATGTTTTTGTGAGAATGGTTTGTTTGCTTTTTCTAGTTTTTATTAAGCCACAGTCAAGATTTAAATTGGCTGAAAATCTCGATTTTTCAAACTCTTCCAGCTGTTGCCATAGCAACCGAGACTCATAGCAACGAAAATTTGTTTGATATTTGTTTCTGGTGTCAAGTACTAAGCATGGGTGAAGTTTCATCAAAATCGGTGACCATGCGTGGCAACGAAGTTTAAGTGGTTACAGAGAATGGCTATTAATAACAAAATTTCGTTGCTATGTGTCTCAGTTGCTATGGCAACAGCCGGAAGAGTTTGAAAAATCGAGATTTTCAGCCACTTTAAATCTTGACTGTGGCTTAATGAAAACTAGAAAAAGCAAACAAACCATTCTCACAAAAACATGACACCTTGATGTCACTTATACTGTAAAGAAACTGTTTAGAATATATCTCTAAGTAAGTGGTAACCAAGGGTACATTTGGAATACATTTAAAATGCTGAAATATGCTGAAAAACACTCCGTATTCACTAATGGTAGGTGTTACATGCTCAAAATCAATCAACGACTAAAAACAATGAAAATGTTTGACCTTAAGTATATAAGTATAAGCAATATTATTCTATAAATAACTTTTATGGTTGCCATGGTAACATAGTGTAACCATGCAAAACCAATAACTAAGATTGGGTTAATGCTACTGTCTTGAGGAAAAACATGAAAATTTAAATTAAAATATGCATCCTTAGGAGCTTGCAACACCAAAACCACAAGAAAAATTGGGTATAATTGCTACTTTGCAATGTTACCATGGAAACAACGTACCAGTGCTTAAAAATGAATTATTTTTCGCTGCATTAAGAATTAAATTGCCATTTAATCAAGAAACAAATTAAAGGACTCAGCTTGAATAGTACTTATCTGTTAGAACTGAAGTTGAATATCATATATTGATAAAATTTGATGAATAAAACAACATTGTTACTATGGTTACCAAGAAGGGAAAATGTTCGATTTTGTGAACTTTATATCAATATTAAACCCTGTGTGCCAACTTCTTGCATCCACTTAGAGATTGGATGATAGTCAAAATTGAAAGTCAAGTTAGCTGTTAATGAATATCAATCATAAAAGTTTTGGGAATCTACATTTAAGGGTACGTATCCAAGGAAAGAAAATATTTTTCAGGTTTTTAAGCATATATTTTCGGCTTATTTCCATAGCAACGCTCTATTTAAAGAATCTTATCTTAATTTTTTCAAATGGGAAAACTTGGAGCACACCAACATCTTATAAAATTGGTCATTAGTTATGAGGAAATGTGCTTTTTTTAAAAGATAGGATCAGATTTTAACATACAGAGTGTTACTATGAAGGCTTTCTGTGGTATAAAAACCTTGGCAACCATTGCCAACCAAAATGAAATATCATATTTTGTTCTTGGTATATGTTTCAAGGCTTTTTAAAACTATTATTTGGTCACATTTCATCCTATAACTGCTTTTTATTTTTACGTGTATTACTTTATAAAATTCAATGAATATTCTTTTTACTTTTGAATACTTTGTTACCATAGTAACGTATGTAATAGTTGATTTACCAAACATGTTTATCAGCCATTTGAGACATCCGACCTTCAACTTTTGGAAACAGTCATTGCCAATTGTTTGCTTTGCCGCAAATGTTAACTATGGGGCTCTAAACATGTTAGAAAATGCCATTTTTCGAACTTTAAGACATGTTGCCATGGTAACTATAAAACATAGCAACCAATTTTTGCTTGATTTCAGTTTAGGGTATCAATGACTTTTATCATAGAGAGTTTGGAGAAATTCTGAGACTATGCGTGCCACAGCTCCTATATAAAATTTCAAGTCATTACAGAGAATACCTCTTAATGCTTAGTTAGTGAGAGGAATTCCTTTTTAATAAGAAAACCATAAATTGATACATGGAAGTCGACGTGAAGAACAGAAAATAGAATTTGACTGTGTGCATTTTCTTCCAAGTTAAAAGCTTTGAAAACTAAATTTTTACTGGATAGTGATGTACAATGTAGTTAATGCTGCAAAAAAGAAAAGAAAGACTTGACTAGCTAAGATGTATGGCAAGCCCTATACTATTTATTCGTGAAATAAAAATTTTCTTTCAGTAAGTGAGATATCTCTCTAGAATAGAGAGATATCTCTTTAGCTTATTGAGATATCTCTTTGACTAAAAGAGATATCTTTATACCTTAGAGAGATATCTTTTTAAACCAAAGAGATATCTATTTTTGTGGCTGAGATATCTCTTCTACTTAGAGAGATATCTTTAAAAGCTAGAGAGATAGTTCAAAGATCTTTTTGTGCGAGAGAGATATCTCTTAAAGTTAGAGAGATATCTTTTTAACAAGGTTAAAAGAGATATCTTTCTTAGTTAGAGATATATCTCATTAGATTTTCAAAAAGAGATATCTTTCTAAGCTAAAGAGATGTCTTTTTTCCAGTCATTCTTAGACTAAAATTATTTATTCTCCCCTTTAAAACAAAAGCAAAACAGGAAGTAAAGTCTCTGGAATAATTTCGCTTTATAAGAAAAAAGACTTTACCATGCAATACCCAGAAAAATATACATATATGTACTTTGTAGACAAAAATGTTATTAATCCCTTTTTTGAAACAGCAAATAATAATGAGAACTTCGTTGATAATCATACTAAAAGTTAAATATTCAGGAAAACAAAAGTAAGCATAAAATCTCAAATACAATGGTCCAATGAACCGAATTTTCTCAGCTTATGAAATAATCCACTATTACTAATTTGAAATCTAAACAACACTGAATTACTTGTCATGTTTAGTAAAGCTATAATGTAGAATATCATGAAAGTCGAAAATTAATAATACTTTAATGTACTTCCGTGAATAAAAAGCTTACATCAGGTAAAGGGAGAAGTCATTTCAAATGGAATTTAAATAAAAATAATGAAGAGAAATATCTCTTTGCAAAAAATAGATATCTCTTTTTGCTTGAGAGATATATCTTTTAGACACTTTTGAAAGATATCTCTTTCACTTAGAGAGATATCTCTTTAGATAAACTAGAAGAGATATTTCTTTTACTTTGAGAGATATCTCTTTAACTTGGAAAGATATCTCCAAACGTAAATGAGATATCTCTCTAGGTGAAAGAGATATCTCTTTAACGTTTAGAGATATCTCTTGTCACAAAAGAGATATCTCTCAAGGAGAAAGAGATATCTGTTCAAGTGGAAGAGATATCTCTCTTATAAAAAGAGATATCTAAGGATAAGAGATATCTCTTTTTCATAGAGATATCTCTTAAAAATGAAAGATATCTTTTTAGTTGGAAGATATCTCTATTTTTTAAGAGATATCTCTCTAAAATGAGAGATATCTCTGTAACTTTAAGATAAATTTTATTTTCCGAATAAATAGCAAAAGGGCTTGCCATAAAGATGACTTGATGTAAAAGGATTGCAATCAATTCGGAATCACAAGCAATTTGCCAAAAGCTAAAGGTATATGATGTATAATATTCATTGCAGTCGTGAAAGACCTGTCAAATTCTTCATATTCTTCACAAGGAAAGAAGAAATGAAATACGACAATGAATGCGACAAAACATATCAGGCAGACATTGCATTCGCCTTGATCTATTGTTTGACGTAAGTGTTCTAAGGATATCGACCAATAAATGTGGGTGATGTCAATAATTATAGAAACACTATTCTGGTAGAATTTT
The DNA here is from genome assembly GCF_032062105.1 of Saccostrea cuccullata. Taxonomy (NCBI): domain Eukaryota; kingdom Metazoa; phylum Mollusca; class Bivalvia; order Ostreida; family Ostreidae; genus Saccostrea; species Saccostrea cuccullata. The sequence continues at coordinate 877,222 of NW_026939565.1, read as the reverse complement.
CCCAAACAGTTTGAGACTTGTATGCTACTAATTAATATCTTCTTCTCGTATCTTGTTTTATCTGAAGTGTTTCATAATAACTGATAAAAACCTTTGTTTTGTACTAAATTTGTCTACATGATATTCTGTCTACCTGATCATCACAAAGCGCTCACAATGGGCGTGACCTGCCGTCAGGGGATGCTTACTCCTTCTAGGCCTCTGATCACACCTTCTGAATTTCTTAGGGTCGTATTTCATGCCCGTGTGAAAAATATGTATTGTATGTATATTTTTTGTTGATCGATATTGTCTTTGTTTGTAAGGCTTATTATTTTACTACTAAGTATATTTCAGAGAAGCTGGGATTTAATTCTGGAAATGGTTATCTGGGAAATAACAGGAATCATATTCATAGCTCCCTTTTCAAAAAGAAATTCTTAAAAATCATCAGTTTTGAGTATTTTTGATATTTTCATTAAAGTAGTGGCAAGTGAATTACCATAATAGCGAATTTCAAAACTATATAAAATAGCAACCAAATAAAAATATATAGCAGGTTCCAGTAACTGTTATATCAAGCCTCCTGCTTTACTCTCAATAAAATATTAGCAGTAGTGAAAAAGAAAAACCTGAGGAGAACTGTAATGCATTTAGGAAGTGGTGTGGTTACTTCAAAACTCAAAGGACATTTTAGAACATTTGAAATCGCAAATTTTTTACCAAAATCAATATCATCAAAACCTCTGAATTCAATAATTTATACAACCATTCCCAACGATATTTAACTTTGAGCTTGTTGATATTGAAGAAGCTGTTTGTCCAATTTAATTGGAACTTATACCTACCTTGTCATTGGTCAATTGCGAAATCATTTAGTTAAAAATATAAACACAACTACTAAAAGGGGATGTTAAAAAGATGTTTTAGTTTCTGACTGACAATATCCATTTTTAGTGTTTTTTGCAGATAAGACCTTCCCTAGGTACCAATTGTTCCCCATTATTAGCAAATTTATTTTGTATTCATTTTCAATAGAATTTAATTTAAAAAACATAGATAAGAAGAAAAAACGCTTGACCTGGCTCCTGGGCCATAAAACTGATGGGAAATGGTTTTGTACAAAGTTGAAAAGTCGTACATTTGTAAGATGTTGATTTTGGTAAAATCTTGCGATTTCAAATTGTCCAAAAGTTCCTTGAAATTTTTAAGTATCCATATCTGATTTACACCACTTTTTGAGTATATCGTTGCACAGTTCTCTTGAAGTTTCTCCACGATTGTTGATATCTTAGTAAGGAGTAAAGAAAGAGACTTGGTCGAACATTTACTGGAACCCGCTATGTATCATTGTTTCTAAGGATTTTTATAAAGTTTCGAAATCCAGTACAGATATGATATTTCAAATTCATTTTGGTTCTTCAAAACTAACATATGTTTCTGAAGAATTTCTTCCTTAGAAAGGGAACTATGAGTGTAAGTTGGATTACCACTTGTAGAAATAAATCCAAGTTCTTCTAAAATACAATTTATATAATGAGTCTTACAAACGAAGACAATGTTGTTACCTGCTTTGTGAACAGGAACCAGCACGGACTGATCATGTAATCTATCTAATTCTTTTTTCACCTCTGGATTATTGAATGCAGAGGATAGATGGTTTTCATAGTGTTTTCTTTGTTCCCAATTTGTGTTGTTTCAGTGGATGATATAGATAACGAACAGTATTCCATATCAAAGTCCAAAAAACAATACAAAATAGGAGCAGAGCAAACATGGACCTCTAAAACATCGTAGATGGGACCAGGTGCCATCAAGGAGTGAGTATCTCCTGCTGACCGGTCACACCCGCCGTGTGCTCTTTGTCATGATTGGGAAATAACGGAAAAATCTGTCGTCAATTCAATGTATAAATAATGGACTAACAACTAACACTGGACTAACATTTAAAGAATTTTCCTTGGTCGCTGCTCGTTATCTTTTTCTTTTTCATTGTTTTAATTTTCTCTTTAAAACGGTTTTTTTTCTCTTCTTTCAGAAAGATGTGTACAAGGATTGATCCAAAAGTAATGTCAAAGCTGCCATAAAATGCTTTGTAATCAATTGTAACGTTAATTAACAAAACCTGACTTACTAATACCCCTGTGTATTTTGGTTACTATCTTTAAATTGTAATATAACCGATGTCGTTATGACTTGAATTTCGACACTCTTTTTGATCATAAGTGTATATTTCTAACCTCACCTGTGTTTTTTTTTTAATCTTTACTCATGTATTCCCTTAATTTCTGGTTTTGAGACGTAGGATAAAAATTATTTGAATTTTGTCAAAAACTTATTTCTAAATTCTTTAGTTCATCTTAATTCATGAATTCATTATATGATTCATTCAAAATTATGTCCATGAGACACATTATAAATGCGTAGTTAGTTTTTTTTTAGCTGTACTGGTCAGAAACCAGAATTAAGATAATTCTCTCTAAAATATGAAATTTCTTTTTTGAAAATTACATATTTTAGAATTGGGTTTGAAATATGTTTTTTGAATATTACCAATTTTAGAATTGGGTTTGCAAAATTATATAATGTCCTTAATTATACAACCTTTCAACAATTTTCCCACGGTTGTTACAGTTGATGTGATGCTTTGCTTTGCCTGGTTGTTACAGTTGATGTGATGCTTTGCTTTGCCTTATCATGTAATCTTGTTAGAGAAAAATTATATTATTTATTTTTAGTACGATATAAATAGAAGAAAAAGAGGGTACTCAGTGACTTAGGAATTGAAAAATATAGAAATATAAGCTGTATTAGATATTACATGTACCAGTAATTACTTGCTCTGTTTGAAAACTCTATTGAGATTTGGTGTGACTCTTTTTAACTTTCATATAATTTCTCTAGTGATACATGTATCTCTTCGTTATATAAACATCGTGTTGGGTACGGTGCGACAGAAATTTAAATTATATAAAATGTTCAAATGAGATAAATCACTGGAGTACTTCATACGGATATATTTACTTAATTTTTATTGATAACAATTATATTATATTATTGATTCTGAAGTTCAAGTTTGAGTTTTTGAAACATATGTATGTACATATGATTGTGCACACAAGTACTCTGGAGTTGACATCAAAAATGTGCTTGAGTTTCTGATTGACAATATCAATGTTGTTTTTAGAGACCAGGTCTTCAAAATTTATTGGAATTCCCATGGGTACCAATTGCACAATGTTATTAGCAGACCTGTTTTTGCATTCAAATAAAGCAAAATTTGTCCAAAATCTTATACGTGAAAAGAAAACACTTGATGTACTATTGCCTTCAACTCGACATTTATAAATATCGACGATGTATTGTCAATTGACAATCATGGTTATTTCCATTCTAATGCCGATACAATATATCCCGGTGAGCATGAGATAAAAGGAAATACATAGCCTGACATATCTGCTTCATATTTGGATATTTAACTTGAAAAAGACGTTAATGGTAATTTAACAACCAAGCTTGATGATAAACGTGATGCAATAGTAAGGTGTCCGTCGAACGCCCATATCTGTCTAGCTGTCGGTCTGTCCGTCTGTCTGTCTGCCTGTTTGTAAACGATTTTTCAAATTGCTACTCCTCATACAGTTTTGGTCTGATCTCAGTATAACTTGCGTTACTACACACAAGCACTACACTAAGATACATATTATTATACCATTATATAAGTCCGTGTTTCAGTTTTTGATTTCGGTGAACAGTGTTGCCTTGGTCTCTAAAAGTAGAAATTTCTGTGAAATTCTTTGAAAATGCTACTCCTCCTTGAGTTTTAGTCTGATTTCAATATTACTTGGCACACAAAAAAAAGACTATATTAAGATACATAATTCTCTTAATCGGTATTTGATTTCGACGAACAGTGTTGCCATGGTTACTAAAAGTAGAAATTTCTGTGAAATTCTTTGAAAATGCTACCCCTTCTTCAGTTCATTCCATCATAACTTGGCGCAACAGTAAACTACACCAAGATACATACACGTAACTCTGTGTATCGGATTTTGATTTTGATGAATGGCGTTGGTCTGGTTTCTAAAAATATAAATTTCTGTGAAATACTTTAAAAAGCCACTCCTCCTATAGCTTTAATCTGATTTCAATATAATTTTTTACACAAGTAGAAGACAACACTAACATTCATAATTCTATGTATTGGTTTTTGATTTCGCTGAACAGTGTTGCCGTTGTTACTAAAAATAGAAATTTATGATGCTATCAATGCTTTTATGCTTTTGTTTAGTCGGATTACAATAAAATGTGATGTGCAAGTAGGCTACACTGAGATACATAAATGTCTATTGTTTTTTGATGAATGTTGTTGCCATGGTAACTAAAATTGAACATTCTGTAAAATTTTATTAAAAGCTACTCCTACAAATGTAGTGTTATTGCAATCTTGCCATAAAAAGAGACTTAACCAAGGATCATTATTTTATATATTGCTGTTGTAAAGTTTCAAGACCACACTTTTACTTTTCTCTTCTTTTTTCTGTAAGTAGAAACCAGTAGAGCTACAGTCTCGACAGAGACTTCTGGTTTTATTTATGGGCAAATGTCAGAATAGATAATGGTTTATTAATAAGTATATAGAGTTTTGTTGAAAATGTGACCATTATATAAGGATTTTATGCAGTTGAGACATTACGTTTAGGTTACTCCTCGAATAATAATTAGCTTTGAACAAAGCCTGAGTTGTATTAAGAGTGGCAGAGATCTTATTCGATGGCCTTTTTTATGATTTGCATTTTTCATCTGAGCTTAACAGGAAACTCAAAAAGTTTGTATTGGAGAATCCTTTAAAAGGAAATAGATGAGAACATAGCAAAAGGAAACTGAAAGAGATTTGTATAAAGAATCCTCAAAAGAAAAGATATGGATTAGAAATCAATAAAGAGAAATCTTACATAAAATTTTCTCATTTCTCGTCAGGGAAGGATTTAATGTCGATTTTCACGCTTTATTCCATTAATATAGTAATTTGCAAGCTATACTCAATTAATTTAGATATTAATTGGACTTGTTAAGTTTATTAAATCTGTGTTTTCTTACATGAAGGATATGGAGATAACGAACAGTATTCAATCTCAAAGTCCATAAAACAATACAAAATAAGAGCAGAGCAAACACGGACCCCCGAAACATCAGAGGTGGGATCAGGTGCCATGGAGGAGTGAGCATCCCCTGCCGACCGGTCACACCCGCCGTGTGCCCCTTGTCATGATCAGGAAATAACGGAAAAATCCGTCGTCAATTCAGTGTATAAAAATGGACTAACAGTTGGTATGAAAAACGTCAGTCAGCATTTGACTCAATGATAAATTGTATTTGCATTTGTATTCCTCAAGAAATTAAGGTAGACCTCTGAACAAAAATAATCGATTATTTCATACATTTCATGTGGAGCTAATCATACATTATTCTTTTATTCTACGAGTACAACGATATCAGGAACTGCGATTTAGCATTGCAGTGCATGTTCAGTAAAAAATATTTTGCAAGTGATTCAAAAGAATTAGATGTTGCGTCTCATTGTTTGTCAGTTATCCAACTCTTTTGAGGAAATTATTTTGCTCTTCACAAAATGCAGTCAATGTGATAGTGTACAAGTGTTAACAGCCTCTTTCAGTATAATCAAACTAAATTTGTCTTGTTCCCTCTGGGTTTCAACGGACAGTAGCGATTAGAAAAATACATTAGCATTTAGAATATAAGTATCCAAAGCGATTGTACTTGCTTTAATGTCTGTATCTGAAAATTTAGAATAAGCAACCTTACCTGCATTCTGGCCACCACCCCTCTGCTTCTATGTCGAAGGAATCGATCTTCGTGTGTTCTTGGAGCCCCATCCTTTAATAGCAATCTAATCATGAAAAAGTAAAGCACAGAAGATAGACCAAGAGGCACAACATAGAAAACCAGGAAATCAAAAACATAGTAGATCCCGTAGTAGTATCGTTTTAATGTGTAGGTACAACTGTAGACTAAGGTGTTGTTCCGATAAGTAGGAACAACTTTGGCCAAGGCAAACCACGGAGAACAATACAACACGGCAATGGTCCATAACGCTAGAATTATCCTTCGCGCACGGCTGACCGTGCAGATTGTCTGAGCTTTCAAGGAATGACATATCCCAATGTATCTCTCCACCGTAAAGGCACCAATGGAGAGTGAGGAAACATTTGCCCCCAGATATCCGAGAAACACACACAATGTACACATGAAGGATCCATAAGGCCAATCTTCTGCCGGAAGTAGGGGCTCGGGAATGGTTGGAAGATTTGAGGAGAGCAGGAGGATGCAGTCGGCGAAACACAGACTTAGGAGGTAACAATTAGTGGGGGTTTGGAGACTCCTCCTTCTAACAATCACAACGATGACCAAGATATTACCCGCGAGCCCGATGATGAATATAAGCAGGGGCAGGCCTACGGCTACTATCGTGTACTCCAGTGATGGTGCAGGTTTAGTATCCAGTGTGTCATTTTCATATGTAACACCCATCCGAGAGAATAACTTCTAAAATTATACAAGATGATATTTGAGAAATCACAGATCGAAAGGGGTTCCAATGATGTCACGGTGCTAAAATTATAGATCACCTAAAGTCGCGGATTTACATATATATTTCCCAGGAGAGCCTTGGTATTTCCCGGAGCCGTATATACAGTTGCTGTTCCCCTGTAACCTCAGACGATATCTAATTATAAGATAATCTGAACTCTATCACAGAACATCTTAATTTTCCGTCTCCTTCGCTGAAGTCCCACGCTAAGCTTTAAAATGAGATATAACCAATAAACATGAGTTACGAACAACGCTGAGTTCTCCTAATAATACGTCACATTTCCAGATTTTTTTAATTGTGATTATCTTCAGGATCTTGGGGTATGCAAAGCAGTTTCGCTAAAAAAAATCATCTAAAAGCGCCTGAAATATGTTTAATATGTATGATAAATGACGTGAGTTAGACAGGGATTCCGACAGCTTTTCTCGTCCTTCAAAATTATGAAAGTACAAAGAATGTTACTTTTATTGAGCGCTGATTGCTTGCAGTGATGCATTATGTTGTCAATATTATGTCATATTTTAAAGACAAGCAAGCAATCAGGTACAAAAATGTTCATTATGATGAAGTAATATTGTCGTTAAAGAATACAAAAAAGTGAGATCTGTAAAATTCATTTTAATGTATGTCACTTGTCCACTTTTTGAGAAAAGTTCGTTCAGAACCTTTAACTTCAAAATTATTTATTACAATTCAGTTTTTAATTGTATTTGAATTTATAAAACCAAATTATACAGTATTCAATTGAAAAAGTTCTCACAAAATTGTAAAGAAACAAGATACTAGTATATGGAGACCATTTTTGTAATAGAAGGATATTTTTAAAATATTAACCTACACAATTAAAGTAAATAAAAGACAAGTGTTTTAAAACTATAAGAGGCATTTTTATGATGTAAACAAATTAGAGAATCTTTACATCAAAGTTACTGTTCATTCATTCATTCATTTATTTACTCATTATTTTCTCCATTTGGAGATTTGAATTACAACACGTCAAATACAGCATACTAGTATATATACTACATCAATGAGAATTTCTAAAAAGAAAATGTATATACAATTCGCTGTATGAAAACATAAAAAGGACAACCTCATGTTTGTGTTTCATACAAATTATCGTTGTAAGTGGCTATACTAAAAACTATAAATGAAAAACATTTTAACATGAACTTCTTTTTGAATAAGACTTGGTCGCGGGTACCCCTAAGAACAGACAAGTAAATAATCGTACTCATTTAAACTGACAAAATTTGTGAAAACATTATTGTATTCGTCTGATAATTCAAACATAAATTCAGATCTTTCATTAGATGTTATAGAACACACTTAGAAAACTGCCATCAAAAATTTGTTACGGACAGACACACAGACGGATGGACACATGAGGGTACAACAGTATAGTACCCCTCTCCTTCGCAGCGGGGTGTAAATATTCAAAGTTATGGCTATGTTAAGAACCCGAAATTTCTTGTTAAAGTGAGTCAAACTCCAAGGTCTCGTAGTCAAATGTGATGCCAAAAGAAAGGTGATATCACATGAAGTACATCTGTGAATATGGTAGCCATAGTCCCTCCCACTCAAAAGTTTTGGACACGGTTACAGGTTTTGCTTTGCGGTCACACAGAATGGCGGACAGGGAATAAAATTAAAACCCTCGAATCTTCGATTACGGGGGCAATAAAATACTCTACTATAATGACATCTTATTTGCTGAAAATTGCGGTAAAATCATCTTCGCTAGCCAAAGGTTTCTGATACGCTACTCTCCTCATATGCCCTTGGCATACGGCGCACAGGGACTTGTATCGTATACGGGGTACCACTACTTATTTTTACCACTAAGGGTACCACTTCTTTTTTTAGCACTTGTTTCGTATAAGGGGTACAACTACTTATAATAAGTAGGGGATGTCCTGTATATGAAACAAGTGCCTGTGTTAAAAATGCATAACATTTGTGATATTTTTGACTTAATTGCTTACAAGTTTTCATTTAAATTAATTAATATCACTATGTAATATGAATATATTATTCACAGTTTGGTATATCACTCTGCAGCTTAAATTGTCTTTCCCTGTTTTTGGACGTCCAAATCCTAACTCTGCAATCATCTGCTACGCTAATTAAGACTTCCGGATCATGTGGATGAAAGGCAACAGCACCCACTCCATCTTTCGCATCCGGAAGTGTGTGAGGTAATGTAGCGATCACTTGTTTCGAATGACGATCCCAAAGAAAAGCAACATCTTGTTCAGATCCGCTTTATGAACAAAAGAAACAAATAAAAAGAACATCGTACTTCGGAAATAAGAAAGTGTAATTTTTAAAGATTCAATGTTTAAAGATAAACAATGATAAATACCTTGCAAGGAAATCAGAAGAAATGCTAGGGAAAAAGTAAAATAGTTTAGCTGACTGTTCTAAAGATTTGTTTCCTTCAAACACCTCCGGTTTTTCTCCAATGTTTGCTAAATTGATCACAATTGTGTCGACATCTTGTTCGTACCAGCCGTCTATACAAAACCTTCTTGAGTTGTACACTGCATACCTGTGGAATAACAAGTAGTATATTTAGTAATTTTGTAATAAATTAAACATGAAAAATCACATAGTCAGAACAACCCCCCCCCCCCCCCCCCCGTCAAACTGAATGGTCCTCTGCCGTTCCTTACCTGTGATCCGCTGAGAGATTGACTCCCACACACTCGCTGTTGGTCATTATTATTTTGATCGGTTCTGTAACACTGGGGGTCTCAGAGTCTATGTCCACTTTATAAAACACCAGTCTGTGAACGATATCCCACTCCAGACTCTGTTGGTAGATAATCACCACCCTATCCCCTGGACGGGAAGTCTCCACGCGTTCGACTGGAGAATCTCGGTTCCATTTTGACCACTCAATGACCTTCACTAAATGGGGTCGATACCCATCGTTTGTCATTTCTAATAGACTCCGTAATTCCACATTGTCATCCGTTAGATTTTCCACAAGAGGACGCTTATAAAGTTCCGGGTTTTCTAATTCTTCCTCATAGAACTGATTGAATGAAAGAGACTAAATGTTAATTTGAGCTTAAAAAAGAATCAGTAAGTTAGTACCTATATTAAATGCTACTCACCGTACAACTGGCTAACTTCACATTATCATTGGAGAAAAAGTACGTCGACACATCGGCTAAAAGGAAAGTGTCGTTAGTGAGCCAAGTTCCTCTAAAATAAGGGAACCACGAATGCCTCGCCGCCACCACTGCAAGCCCTAAACAGATAAAATCAAATCTTAACTATCATACCACATATAAATGTACAGGTATACAGGATATGTTCTGTAAAAATCTACAAATAGGGGAACCAAGAATTACCTTTTTATTACCTTTTTCAATGGCGAGCACGGCCAGTGCGGCTTGTAATTCCTCCTCCTCTCTCACGCTCATCATACAGTTCATGATTAGATGCGTTTCAGCTTCATTGAACTCCACGTAGTTGGCATACGACGGCGGATCCACGACTTGACGGGAGTGTAAAAGCGCCGTGGTGTGACCATATTTCCATACCTTTGTATATAACAAGAATTCATTATAAATCATTTTCAATCATTTTAAAAATATCGATAAAATTAAGTGTAACGTCGAAAATTTTACCCCCTGGAAAACCATTTTGTAGCCTACGTTGACAATGCATGGTTTTTGAGGGGTCGGAAAATTTCAAATACCCCTCAACTGCATGCAATATTTGCATAGACGTCGGAACCGGGGAGACTAGGAGGGCTTAGTTCCCCCCCCCTTTTTTTTCTTGCAAAGATAAGACATAATACAGGAATTAAACATCTGGATGAAGGTTTACCCCCCCCCTCTTTACACACACTTTCAACAGGCACGTTGCAATGTAGGTCAAAAAAGGATAAGTGGTATTGTATGGGGGGAAATGGTGCTGAAAAAAGTTCAACCCCCACCCTCCCTCAGCGAAAGAGGATATTCGTGTTTTGACAGTTGACACAATTTCCTTTTATTAATTAATTCATTTTTTTTGCTTGTCAAGTTTTTTTTCTAATAGGTCAATTAGCCCCCCCCCCCTCCACTTTTAAAATTTTCTCCCGACACCAATGATTTGTGTATTACTACAGTATGTTATACTGAATGTTAAACACTGGAGGGCATGGCTTTATCATTTAACATAGGCGTCGGAACCGGGGGCTTAGTCCCTCCCCCCCCCCACTTTTTTGCAAATATATGCAAAATATAGGCATTGAAAATTGGGGTTTACCTTTTTTGGTTGGTTTAGCCTTTCAATTAGCCCCCCCCCCCTTTTCAATTTGCTTCCGACGCCTATATTTTAGGGGTAGGTACTAATAATGCTGCTTTTGAGAAATATTTCTCTAAGAATCGGATTCAAATTATTCACATAACAGTCACATGACTACAATACTCATCACGTCATGCCAAAGAAGTATAAGCTTTCTCTCGTGACCTGTTTGGCTCACCTTCACAATACCGTCTGCTCCACAGGTAGCTATCAATTTCCCGCTGTTAGAAAAGCAGACGTAGTAAATTTTATCCACGTGACCCTCACACGTTTGATGAAGATGGTTGGGGGCATGGTAAGTCAGCCGCTTCAATTCCGATTTCCAGCTGACGTCATGCCGAGGGTAACGACATCCTAAATTCCTGTACGTTAATTCTTTCCATAAGCTTTCATCCTGGGCTATTCGATGCCAATTCTACCGAAAGAAAACTTTTAACTGCATTTGGTGTATCCTACAAAAGCCCATTAGGATCAATCTATGCAGGGAAAAAAATCAAAGGGCGTTATAACGCCTTTCTAAAACGCGTTGTAATGTAATTTAAAGTTTTCTTTTTTATGCTGTAGTTATTCATTAGTTACTACCTTTAAAAACAAGAGGCCCATGGGCCACATCGCTCACCTGAGTACATTTGGTAATGTCGTATTTTACCAGATTCCGCCCTTGTAATCCCTATTGTGGCCTCGTCCTACCCCCCGCCCCCACGATGGGGGGTCAGAATTTTAACAATTTAGAATCTACATTACACCAGGATGCTTTCACATAAGCTGGTCCCGTGGTTCTTGAGAAGATTTTAAAAGTTTTTTTTTTCAAATATATTTCTATGTAAAAGTTGGATTCCCTATTGTGGCCCCGCCTTACGCCCGGGGGTCACAAATTTTACAATTTAAAATCAACATTACCCAAGGATGCTTTCACATAAGTTTCAGCTTTTCTGACCCAGTGGTTCTTGAGAAGAAGACTTTAAAAGTTTTTTCCAGTTATATATTTCTATGTAACAGTTGGATTCCCTATTGTGGCCTCGCCCTACCCCCCGGGGGTCAAAATTTTTGAATTTAGAATCTACACTACCCCAAGATGCTTCCACATACGTTTCAGCTTTTTGGTTCTTGAGAAGAAGATTTTTTAATGATCCCACCCTATGTTTGTCTTTTCATGATTACAATGTATCTCCCCTTGTGAGGGGTCTATGCCTTTGATTTTAATAATTCAAACTCCTCTTTACTTAAGGATGCTTTAAAAAGTACCAAGTTTGGTTAAAATTGGCCTTGAAACTTAAACTTGAGAAGAAGTTAAAAATGTAAAAAGTTAACGGACGGACGGAGAGACAGCTAAACGGGCGACGGACAAAATGTGATCAGAAAAGCTCACTTGAGCCTTCGGCTCAGGTGAGCTTACTAGGCCGATACGGTATCATTGCTCAAGACGTTTATCACTTATTTAGTCATTTAAAGATATTGGCGTTGTGTGACAGTCAGGAAAATTGCAGACAGGCGAATCATAGAAAACGATATACCTTGCACGTTCTACACACGCTGTTTAACTCATTTTTGTCCAGATAAGAGAAAACGTGCAGTAGGACTGGATCTGTCAGATGTTGCCAATCATTCCTGTCCGTACTGTCGATCTAAGGGAGGTAACTCTATAATTACTGACACCACTAGTACATAAACAACACAAAAGAACCCGTATCTCACTAAATTACAGTCTTCTAATGTATCTAAATGAACAACTCACCCTCTGACTATATTCAGATATAGTTTTATGTTTCTTTTTTTCCATCAATTAAAAGAAAATATCTTAATATTTAATCGTTCGCTTCCTCGTATCCAGTGACGCACCCGGATCAAAACAATTATCTATTTTTAGATTTACGCACGGATCCAAAAATCCAGATTTAAAATACATTTTATTCGGCAGATATCACCAGGTTAGTGCTCTGGAACTGAATACGTAAGTTAGTGCTCTGGAACTGAATACGTTTACAAATAAATTTAAACAGTAACTGGTGTGAACCACTCAGGTCACACTGAACTTTTATAATATTATTATAAAAGTTCAGTGTGACTTGAGTGGTTCACACTAGTAAATGAATTAATTTATCCATACCCCCCCCCCCTTATGAAAACAGTGAGTTACACTTTGATAATAATTCAATGACTATATCTATTCAGGCAAACGTGTATCGCTCTAATTTTTCGGATAATAAAATAAGCATGGAATAATTAAGGTAGGTCCTACATGTACATTAATATTTAGCACTTAGTTTTCTTGGTTAATGCAATGTTGTTCAGTGTTTTTTAAATCTTTCGAATCTTGGATATTTCTTTTCTTTTCTTTTTTTACCAGAATCTCCTTCAAACGTAAATCCCCTTCTTTCATCTCACGTACATAATCAACAAGATGTGTTTGTGAAACACTATGCGCCCGGCGGCAACAAAGTTTGAAAAAACTATTTTTAATCAAGCAGGTCCCAGTCAATGTCACAAGATGATTGACCTTGGTGTCATTTGAAAGAACTTAATTAGTGAAGTAGGCATACCAAATATAATATCACTATCTTTATCTTAATGGTTCAAAAGTTATGGCGAAAGTTCGAAAAAGCTATTTTTAGCATATAAACCACAGTCAAGGTCACAGGGTCATTGACCCTGGTGTCATTTGAACTGTCCGCTTTTCCAAGGCGATGGAGTCAATATGTAATTAATGCAAATCACCCATATCCCCCAAACGCTAGCAAGAGAATTTATGGCAAAAGACTTCAAGGGGTGGATCTTTTGTTTTCAGCTTTCTTAGTTAAAGAAAAATAAACTTCTACCCCAGGAAGTAGTCCCCCATGCCCTGAAAAAAAGTTCCTGTTAAAACCCTTTATTCATTTACAAAAAATTACAATTGCTGAAGTTCATTTTCATTGAACAATTACCGGTAAGATATATTAATGGCAAAGGAGTACTAAATAAATTATTTTTCCCATAGAACTCTGTACAATCCCTATAATTTTAGCTGCAGATCTGTGGCGTTATTGTTTTATATATTTGACTTTGACCATAACGCTACAGATCCCGTAATGCAAAAAAGGTGCAATTTACGGGGCAATATTTTTTGCGCACTTTTGGGGAGAATTTCTCCACTTTCTAGCATTGGTCAATCAACTACCTTTCACTCCATAATTCTAGACAATTTCTGTAGCCAATATGTATATTTTATCCACCTCCCAACCATTTATACTTGTCTCTACAGGCAATAAACTCACTTGAAGTGATTTTTCAGCAATCTAACAAATAATTTTGATCAGCGAGTTTATCACTTGTATAGACGACTTATAAAGGGTTGGGAGATGGATAAAATATACAGATTAGTTAAAAAATGTGCCTAGAATTAGGGAGTGAAAGGTAGTTAATTGACCGATGCTGAAAATGGAGAAATTCTTCCCAAAAATGCGCAAAAAATATTGCGCCGTAAATTGCACCTTTTTTGCATTATGGGATCTGTAGCGTTATGGTCAGACAAATATACAAAACCATCACGCTACAGATCTGCAGCTACAATTTGACCTGTCAGTACTATACTAATTTAATTTCAAACAAATCCTAGGCATTATATGAAACTTTATTCTAAGCACTTATTTAAAAAAGCCCAGGAAAAAAATATTGGGTCCCATGGTGTTTACAGGTCAAAATCATAGTTTAAAACGTTTAGCGATCGCCAGTAAATGACATGACACTGCCAAAATACCAATCCCCAGTCCTACAATCTCTCCTGATATTTCTATATTTTCTATCCCATCAGATAGATAACGTCTACCCATTTAGTACCTTCGGTTCAGGTGAACTAAAAATGACTTTAAACGAGTATTCTTGTTTCATCAACTTTGGACAAGTACATAGTGATCGTGTATATACTACTTCTGAATTATTGAGCAAGACAAACAAAGACTTCTCAAAAATTAGAGATCTATCAGATCAAATGTAAAATATATGGAGATGACCCACAGTATTCAAGATTAAAAGTCCATAAAACAATACAAAATAGGAGCAGAGCAAACAGTTTATAATGATCGTGTATTCCACTTCTGGGATTATTGAATAATTATACAATAACCTTTTTGAGCTTCATTACTGTTTGTTACTTCTATATTTCATTTTTTTAAATTTGAGAAAAAGTCTTGCTACATCTTTCAATGCATTTGTGTTTTAAGGTCAGACGATACGTTCCCCAAATATCTGTTTTGTAAATCTTCATAATGTATGATAAATATATTTCTTTCTGTTTTTTTAAAGCGGTTTTTAATTGTTTTTAAAAACTTGAAACACGAAAAATGTGATATTGGCAAATTAATTTTAAAATATCCTTTAAATTTAGAAATAAGTGACACTTTCTCTTATCATATTGCAATATACCCTTTAAGTTTTCACATGTATAAGGTCGATCCGACACGCTAATGTTTGCACTACGTATGAACAGTTTCTAAAACGAGGCATTGAAGTTATTAACAATTAAACACGTTTTAAAATGGAACAAATTAAGACTATCAACAGACTAGTTTAAAGTCAATATTTTTTGGGCTCTATGATCGATACAATGGCCTTGTTAGCAAACAATATCTATCTTAAAAATTCGAATGCCGACTGACTTTTCATGTAATATGTTAGGCAATCATTTAGATTCTGAATTGTCCTACTTATTTTCCCGTTGTCCGATCATGATAAGAAGCGCACGGCAGGTGTGACCGGTCGACAGGGATTGCTTGCTCCTTCATGACACCTAACCCCTATCGAGGTGTTTGAAGTACCGTCATAACCCTCCTAAGTAATACAATAAAACCTCCCATCAGATAGTGTTTTATGGAAGCGATAAATAGAAATGAAAATGCTTAAGTTTATCAATAGTGTTATCCCCCGAGAAACTTAATTTTCGCATAATTACGCGGAACGGTCTGCTTGCAATTCATTCCTTGTCCCTGTCTTTTTTTTTTTAAAGATTGTATATGGCAACAAGAGGCCCAGGGGCCACAGCGCTCACCTGAGCATATTGACTAGGAAAAAGCACATATCAGATCAGAACTGAAGATTTACTGAGATTGCGGGGGGGGGGGGGGGGGGGGGGGGGGGGGGAGATTTTGAATTTTATCATGATTTGAATGAACTAGAATCTACACTACCATTATGATTCCAAAAAAATATACTATTCAAGGCTTTGAAGTACTTGAAAAGAAGATTTTAAAAGGTTTCCCTATTTATTCCTATGTAAAACTTTGGTCAGCCATTTTGGCCCCACCCTACCCCCGGGGGTCATGATTTGAATAAACCTGAATCTACACTATCTGAGGATAATTTCATATGATTTGCATCTTTCCTGTCTCAATGGTTCTTGAGAAGAAATTTTTAAAGATTTTTCCTATATATTCCTATGTAAAAATTTAATCGGCCATTTTGGCCCCACCCTACCCCCGGGGGTCATGATTTGAACAAACCTGAATCTACACTACCTGAGGATGATTCCACATGAGTTTCATCTTTCCTGGCCCAGTGGTTCTTGAGAAGAAGATTTTTAAAGATTTTTCCTATATATTCCTATGTAAAAATTTAATCAGCCATTTTGGCCCCACCCTACCCCCGGGGGTCATGATTTGAACAAACCTGAATCTACACTACCTGAGGATGATTCCACATGAGTTTCATCTTTCCTGGCCCAGTGGTTCTTGAGAAGAAGATTTTTAAAGATTTTTCCTATATACTCCAATGTAAAACTTTGATCGGCCATTTTGGCCCCATCCTACCCCCCGGGGGTCATGATTTGAACAAACTTGAATCTACACTACCTGAGGATGATTTCACTTGAGTTTCAACTTTCCTGGCCCAGTGGTTCTTGAGAAGAAGATTTTTAAAGATTTTTCCTATATATTCCTATGTAAAACTTTGATCGGCCATTTTGGCCCCACCCTACCCCCGGGGGTCATGATTTGAACAAATTTGAATATACACTACCTGAGGATGATTCCACATGAGTTTCATCTTTCCTGGCCCAGTGGTTCTTGAGAAGATATTTTAAAAACGCCATTAATTTTTCTCCAATTCATAATTATCTCCCCTTGGAAAAGGGCGTGGCCTTTCATTTGTACAAACTTGAATCCCCTTTACCCAAGGATACTTTGTAGAAAGTTTGGTTGAAAATGACCCAGTGGTTCTTGAGGAGAAGATGAAAATGTGAAAAGTTTATGACGACAACGACGATGACAACAACGACAACAACCTTCGGCTCAGGTGAGCTAATAACCAAAATGTGTGCAAAAATAAAGAATTAAGATTTACAAGATAGGGTGCTTGCCATTTTTTTCCCAAGGAAAATGTTTAACAACAATTAAAGCATTAGTGAAAAGAATACACTGTTGTTTACTCATGAACAAATTGGGAAAAACATACACATATTGTTTTTAATGGTCTTAAATAATAATTTTTTTTAGAAAACTTTACTTCAAATTGAGTCATTCATTGTAGATTACTTGTTTTTTGCCATTTTACATCAAAGGATAAATGACTTTAAACTGCATAACTTCCATAACAGAGCTTTCTTCAGTCAAAATTGAAATAATTAAAATACTAATTCATAGGTATGCATTATGATTTACTGAGATCCATGTATTTACACTTTTTTGCATAAATATGTTACCATATAAGCCAACAATCAATCATAACACTGTATCATTCACCAACAATAATGCTTATAATAAAAAAAACCATGAAATCTGTCATCCATTGTCCCAGGATCCTTGTAACAAAAGCAAACAACTATGTCCATTTTCCATACATTTTACACCCTGCCATGGTCATAGCTGATCATTATTTAAAAAAATTTAAAACTCAATAAAAATAATAAATTCTACCAAGGAATTGATCTACATTTCATTTTAATGCTATTTTATATACTTTATATATTGGCAAATAAATTACTAATACTTATAAAACCCTGAATGCTGTTTCTTGTGGGATTATACCCAATATAATATACAATATATCTTACATATATACATAAATATATGGATATACAATATGTCAATATAATCAAAGACACTGTACATTACTAATGACAGATCATATAAAAAGTATGTTATTAGAATCTCATGGTTTTGGAATCGTAAAACAAATGGGGAAAGTATACAAAGCTAGAGACTGGACAATATTGCTCAATAGTCACCAAACCAATGGAAACTTTAACAACATAACAGTTAACATATTTCTTGATGGGTTAAAAAAAGAGAGGCATAAATGCACTGCTTTTGTAAAATACAGGTATATCAGGACAAAGCAAAAAAAAAATTATAACAAAAATAAGGCAAACAAAAAAATCACTCAGTGCTTATGCCAGAAATAATTAAGGCTTGATTTATACATATATACATAGTATATAAAATTTACACCATCCTGCAACATACTTTTGTTAAAACTATGCCTCTATCAGGAGCAACAAGAATTTGAACTATTTGCAATGCTGTAATACAGAAGGCTGCAATATTTGGCACACCTAGTAATGCATGAACACCTTGAGTAACTGGAAAAAATGGAGGACACAAAATAAAAAAAAAAAAAATTAAAAATAAACATAAATCTGACGTATGCATATATCAGAGGGTATGAACGAATCTTAAATAGCAGGTTCAGTTTCGGGGGTTTTTTTCCCTGGAATGTAAAAATTACCAAAAAATGAAAACTATCTACATAGAAACTCTAATAAATCTATGTCATTCCTACATTTATAGTTTGGAGTAAGCCATAGCAATCTATGTTTATATACATCTACATGAAGAGTGTTTATAGTACTATCAATAAACCATTAGAATTATAACAGTATATGAAAGATCCATATAAATAAATATTTAGCTATATTCAACAATGGAAAATAATTACTTTTATTTCATGTTCACCTTTAATGAGAAAAAATAAATATATTCACTAACATGATTTTTGAACATAAAAATAAATATATTATCTTTTAATGCTGCATTGTGAATTATAAAAGGAAAACTTATAACATGATTAATGCAAGTGAAAAACAATTTTACATGAAATTAATATAAATGTCTTATATTGACACAATATCACAGTTTGACTATACGCATTAATGACGTGCATTAGTCTCCGACAAGCTCAGATTCATATCGGCTAGGGGCACACCACAAGATGAGCTGAATAAATTTGGTCACAGTCTCTGTAAAAGTAGAATATTCTCAAATTAGTTCATTATTAAAAGTTTTTACTTAAAAAATCTTGAGGCGCAATGACCCTCTTAAAAGAGAGATAACTCTTACTGGAATTAATTTTAAAAATTTACAAGGCTATTTCTTTCATTATTTCACTGCAGGTTGCTGAAATTTGTGCAGTTCAATTAAAACTTTGATTTCCTTAGAAGTCAAGTTGTCATCACTATTAACACTGTAGCAAATTTTGTATAAGCTGGTACACAGGGATGGCAAAACTGTAGTAATTCGTATCAAAACATAACAGATCTAATACACTCATATTCATGCCAAGACACATTGTATAGAAAGATCTCTTCTAATAAGCAATAAAAGACCAATATTTAGAATTAAAGATTTCATAAAAATTAAATGCCCACCTGTGTAAGGAAGTGACTTCTTCATCACCACAAATGGGACATAGAAGATCAAACCACTAATGACGAAGATGAAAGCATACAGGAACTCGATTCTGGGGTCATTGACAATGGGAGCTATCACAAGATACACGGACACACAGAGAACTGTGATTGGCAAAATAATGGGCACCTGCAAGATCACAATACTGTGAACTTCGTCATATCATAGGGGTGAGCAGAATTAAATACAGCAAACCAATATTTTCCATGCATTGTTTCTTAAAAAAAAAAGTTTGTCATCCTAAACAGTTCAAAAATTTAAAATTAAATTATGATTTAAATCATATACAATGGCAATATTTTTGTCAAAAACTTGGCATTTATATTTTTTAAGAAACTAGTGGATTTATGGCAATAATTCAGTATACAGTGTAGTAAATCACATGTCTTTATATCCGTCTTCATGCAGTTATCATTTATAATTTTTTTTTTTTATGAAAAGCCAAAACAACATTTAATGACTGAAATGATTACATGCAAGTGTGATTTTTTATACAACTGTGTAAAAAAAATTTTCAGGTCCAAAATACTGGAATTACACAATAACTTTTAGTTCTTGACATTTGCTCCTACCTTGTAAGGTCTTTTGGCATCCCTCTTGGTGTACCTCAGTACCAGTAATGCTGCCATCGTACTACCATAAAACAACCAGGCTGTGAAGCTGAAGAAATCAATCAGGGCAAAAATGTCTCCCATCAGCACCATTACAGCTGCCAGGAAAGTCTGCAATTATACAGAATCATCCCTATATATATACCAGGGGGAAATCTCCAATAAGTCTATACTAAATATAGAGCTTTAACATTTTCATTTTACCATGTTAATTTATCTACAAGTAAAATGCTTGAAGGCTTTTTTGATGAACAAATTACTATAAATGTTTGGTTTTCTAAAAATACTCATTTGCATAGTCCAATAATCAATTTTATTTTTCAATATTTATAAAGAAAAGTTCTTACAGAAATCATGAGGGATGGTAAGGGAGTGAACTTCTTTATATGGACATAGGACAAGACCTTTGGTAGATGGCCCTCCCTGGCGGCTACAAATGTCAGTCTACAAAATAACAGCCAAAATTATCGTCTCACTCAACATGTAAAAAGAATAAATCAAAATATCAGTAAGTAAATGTTAGTAAAATCTTATTACTCTGCAAGGATGAAAAAAAAAATTAAAAACAGGATGAAGTCCTAAAAATTAAATCTTATCATACTATATGAAAGTTTAATTCTTAGGGAAACAATTTTTAAAAACAAATCTTTGATTACATATTTTAATTAATATTACCTTCCACCCGTAAAGCAGGAGCCATTGGCAGCACCAAACGTGGACATAGCCACAAATATAGGTATAAGTACCGCAGCACCACCCAGAACTCTATCCCCCCAGGTCTGCAAAATAACAGGCCATATTTACATATTTACATATATCTTCTCAAAATCAAAGCATTAAACATTGGTTAGCACTTCTTTTGACGTCTGAGTCTCCCTGTTTCAAGGTTTATACAAGATCAATCAAAATTTCAAAGACCTATACTCATGAAAATAGTCAAATGCTAGCATTTACTTTGTAATACTGTCATTAATTTTGTTTAATTAATGCATCTATCAGCAATCAAAAAGATTGTTCACTTACAGCAGCGACAGCAGTAGAGCGGAGTAGTTCTGCACGGGTCATTACAGTATAGTAAGAGAGGTTAGTCAGGAGGTAGCATAAGGTCACCAGAGGAATCCCAATCATAATGGCCAAGGGCAGGTTCCTAAAATCACAAAACAATTACATAGTCACATCATAATGGCCAAGGGCAGGTTCCTAATATCAAAAACAGTCATATAGTCACATCAAATATAGTTTATATATAAATCATAAAGGTCAACAGCAGGTTCCTGAAATCACTAGGTGTGTAATAGCCACATAAATATGTTTAGATTATTATTCCCCTTATGATTTTTTAGTAGCTGTTCCAACTTGTTCGATGAATCAGGAAAAAGGGTACAATTATCAGCATCTTTATGTAGTATATGTATTAATGTCTTTAACTAAATTGTTTACAAGAGTTGTCTTTCTTGCACTATCTATCTTCCACGTTACCTTGTGGGGTTTCTTATTTCTTCAGTGATGTAATTCAAATTGTTCCTGAAGTAAAGAGAAATGTAAATAAAACACCTGCTGTAAAGAATTAAGAAAATCTTTTTTTTTTCAAAAATGGCTGATGATAAATCTTCAAATTTACCAGCCATCATAAGCCCAAAGTCCATCATAGAATGCTAGGGCTATCAGAGAAGGTGATTGAATAGTATCCTCAAAGCCAGTGTTAATTTCTTCTACTTCACCTGGAAATGTAAAATATTTAAGTAAATATACATGGAAAAGAAACCTATGATTACGTAAATTTATTCATTAAATTTTTACCAGTGAAATACTGAAATTTATTCATTGAATAAAAATGATATCCTGTTACAGTGTGAAAGGATATCAAAATGATATCCTGACACAGTGTGACGAATATCAGAAGTGCGGGAAAACTCGAGATTTCCCTTCCGGTAACGAAGATTGCTGAAAAAAACGTCCTTCACCTAATATAAGATTGATGGAAATAAATAAACCATTCTGACAGCGAATAAAACAGTCAAAATTACCAAAAACATGTTGCTAAATTCATGTTTACAGAATTTTCACCTCACTTAGCTATGACGTCTCAAGCGCTCAACCATGACGTCATGAGCCTAGCTATGACTGTATTACAAAAAGGCAGAGGCAAAGAAAAAAATCAAAGAATTTTATTTAAAAAATGTAATAAACAGAAAATTCAATGTTTCGTAGTTTGAATATGGAATTTATTTCACTCTTGAGACAGGATTTTTCTTATATTTTCACTTGTGCTTCGCACTCGTGAAAATATCAAAAAATCCTATCCCACTCGTGAAATAAATTCCATATTCAACAACAAAACATTGAATATCCTCTATTTACCATTTATAATTTTTTCAGTAAAGTATCAAAAATTTACAAGCAAATAAATTATTTTACCTTTCCCCATGTAAACAAATCCTCCTACAGTGATGACAGCTATAGCAAGCAACTTGGCCACCGTGAAAACATTCTGAACTTTTGTTGCAAGCTTTACACTGTAGCAATTGACAGCTGATACAAAAACTGTATTAAAAAAAACAAATAATTAGATCAAATTATTTGACATCACTGCATATAAACCAAAATTTTATCTATTAAGAAATGATTTTTCTGTGTATTGCTTTGATGACGTACAGAGACACACAATGGCAACGATTTTAACGAGCACATCTGGTGGTCCACACTCAAAGAATGGTTCCGTGGTGTACAGAGCAAAACTCATAGAGACCACCCCAAACAGTGCAGGCTTCAGAATCAGGACTGATGTCCAGGCAAAGAGGAAAGCAGGAATGGCACCCAGGGTCTTATGGAAGGGTCCAAAGGCTTCGTGTAAATAAGCATATTCTGCTCCGGACTTGGTGATTAAAGTTCCAAGCTCAGCATAGGAGAGAGCACCTGAAAGATAAAATATGCATCCAATGATTACATGGTAGAAATGATTTTACGTTCATATTTGTGTATGTAAATCTGTTTTCACCTGTGAGTATATGCGAAGGTGTTCTTTTTTTCTTAAACCAGTTGTTTTAGAAAATCAAACCAAAGCCTCTAGTTAGACTGAGTGCAAGAATGAATTTTGAATATTTGAGGTAAAAAAAAATGTAGATTTAAATTTTTTTTATAGACATGTATGTAGTTTTATGACAAAGTAAATGTAATGTAACTGATAGTCTTTGATTAGCTCATTAGAATGAAATGCTAAACAAAATATTTTTTCTAAACAAAACTACTATATATTGTGTATACCAAAGTAGTCCCAAGTAAAGCAATATCTGACTGTGTTAAAATGGGAATGATAAAAAGTGCTTCAATTATCTTTTTTTTGTGAATTAGAGTAAACAAAATAGGCTGTGAAACAGAACAAAATGTGGCATATTGGAAACAGAATGCTTGAGATTGAGTGATATTAGCACAGTGGGAGTATTAGGGCTGTTCCATTACCAAAGTCCGTGCGGAGGGCATCCTGGCACATGATCAAAGCTGACCTACTGCCGAAACATTCAGCTTGTCACCTCAGTCTCTCCAATATGCTAGCATATTGTTGTGTGGAGGACTAAATGACAAGCTAGCCCTAACAAGTTAACTCACTTCCTGCAAAATCCGGCTTTTTGTAATTTGTAATTTTTTTTTATTTTAAATTTTATGACATATGCAAGAATCCAGTCGGAATTTTTTCAGACAAGTTTATAGCCTAAATAATGAATGCTTGTTTTCACCATTATTGTTTGAAAATGTTTTGAATTTAGACAAAAAATTGAAAGATAAATTCCTCAAATTTTCAATTAATTAACAATACAAGATTTATTAAAATTGGTGGATGTTTTACAGGAGAGTTAACGCGTGAAACCATATGCGTCACTCCAAGATGTCCGGGAGGATCTATATGGCCTCTCTATAGAATTTCTAACTAATGTGCCATGGACGTCTCTCCGTATAGGCCTTTCTGGAACCAGCCCTCCCTGGAACATGAAGACATTTTATATTTCTCAAATAAATATTTTGACGTTGGTATTTGCTTCATGGCTTAGCGTCTGCTTTCCTCATCATCTGCAGCTTTTAAAGGAACTGTTCCAGAAAGTTTTCTGTGGAGGATTAACTGGCCTACTTATCCTTACACCCAAAGATGTTTTAAAGGATAAAAGGAAAAAGACCAAAGGGTACATAGTTTGAGGTGACATTTTTGTCTCTCCAAGATGTCCGGGAGGGCAAAATGGCACCTATACTCCTAACACTTATGGATGGTAAAGACTGAAGCTGATGAATGGAAAATGGAAATGAGCATGATGCAGGAGAGGACACTTTGGACATGTACCAAAAAAATGTCTCATTTCTGACATGAACTTTATGTTCGCAAAAATATCAAAGACCAATTGGATGTTTGTGACATCATCAGCCTCAGTTTGGGCAAAACTGTTGGAAATGTGCCAGAAAGTCTCTCCAAATGTGACGAATGGAGGGCTAACTGGCACTAAACTGTGTCGCCTACATCAGCACAGTGCTGCAATGTCTCTCCATGCACACAGGAGGGCAAGTCAGCACCTGCTTGCACTTAGGGATGTGTATCATCAGGAAATCACAGTCATGCATATTGTTTTCAAATCTCCCATGACAGCACCATCCCACCCACCCCTTCTTTTAGTTTATGAAGATCGATCAACCCTCCCTTTTATTGATTCCAGAAATCAGAGGAGATCAATTTGTCAATGAATTATTATCAAATATTTACCATTTGCCATGAATGTGATTATCCCATGATGCACTAAGGTGACAGAATGATCAGTTTCATTGTTTCAAATTTCATAGCTTTTTGTACGAATAATTGAATATAGTTGCATGACACGAATGATTGCATTCAATGAATGATGCGTCTTTAAATGATAACATTTCCGAACTCATCAGAGTTTCAAATTCATGTTGCATGCCATAAATTTGGTGAATCAAATTGGTCAGGCAATTTATCGATAAAATACAAAAATGCTGTTAATAATTCAGTAAAAAAGCAAACACTTCCATCTATGTCACTATTGAAAATTATAGATTAAGAAGCAAAGAAATCAGTGGGGTTTCCAACTACCATGCAAACAATCAAGGAAAATCAATCTCTACACAATCATAAAGTCGTCCAAATTCTGAACAACTTAAGTGCATTGAAATAACTTTTTAAGGCAGGTCCACACTTTTACGGATCCGGTTTTAATTTTACACACCAATATAAAATTTTGATTACATAAAATCTTTTTTGATGATTATAATAATGTAGCAAATATATCTTTTATTATAGTGTCATTGTGTACAAAAGATTTAATGTAATTATTTATAGGAATAACCACTTTGCACTCTTTCCAATTACCAATATGTAATATAGTACAACACAAAGAAATTCTTATTGATTTATGTCATTTTTTTTAAACACATTTATCTTTAATTTTTAGCCTACATCAAATTTTATTCTTTTATACGTTTTGCGAGAACTAAAAAATAGATATGAAAAAATGGTTGGCTTAAGGCTGTTTTGTAAAATGGTCAAGCATAATAAAGTAACCAAGCTAAATAATTGTATGATATATAAGATTTTAGAGATTATATATTGCAAAGATTGCTCAACATCAATTTTTTAGAAAAGGTTTCATATTTTCTTGTACCAGTTTCATAAAATGTTAGGACTCTCTACATTATACTATGAAGAAAAAATCACACAAAAATACCTATAAATTATAAAAGTATTAACATATTTTTTGGTAAAAGTACCAGTAACTTTATGATAGTCACTGCCTAGTATTAAAATTTTCCTAATCATCTAAAACTATTAAAAACACTCAAAGCACAGTATGTGGCTATAGCACATAGAAAATAAAACATTCTACAATAGTTTTTGCAAAGATTACAGATTACATAAGCAACGGCCTATAAACCAGATTAATCAATGTAGAATAAATAAACAAAAAAAATCCATAAAATTTATCTATGTCTTTCAAAAGCAAAGATTTCAATATTTTATCACAAAGTTCAAGATTTCAAAAGCTCTCGGTTTTTGATTTAACATTGAATTTCAGTACATCACAATCAATGTAGGAATTTTGACATTTACAAACATGCATCCATCAAGGAACAAATTATCAAAATCATTTCAAAGCCAGAATCTTGCATATTTATTTCACATAATTCTTACTCTGGTCTACAGGCAGCATTATCTAAAGATTTACAAATATCGACCACAATGAGAAGTCCTTCATAAATTATCAGGACAGACAATTTCAATTATCAGCCAAAATAAAGTTAAAAATTTTGTTTCAGAATAAAAAAAAAACTTTCAGAAGAATAAAAGCAATAGTGCTGTTTAGAAAAAAGGATCAGAATATTCAATTGAACTAAATTAAGCATTAATTGGATAAACTTAAAAAAAAATAAAATAAACTGAAACTGGCAAATGACTACAGGTGTTGACTTCTGGGACTAGAGTAACCTAAGAGCTGGTTACTCGTGTCCCAGGTATTTCTCTGACTCATGCATTCAGTAACTGATCATTCTACCATTCAGTGGAGAAACTAAGCCAGGACCCAAGACCAGACTCAATATACAGACCAAGGGGCAATCTTGGAGGAGGATGCAAGCTTGCTCATTGCCCTTTACTGAGAATAACTGTCGTTATGCTCGGAAAGGCTCACAAACTTGCACCCTCGTGTGGAACAGACAGGAATATTATGCCAGGGTAAATTTCTGAAATTTTATCTCCCCTTCTTCTCAATATATTCCAAAAAGCCATGTTTATCCCTCCTTCTTGTTAAAATTTTTGGAACAGCCCCTTTCCCTGAAAAAAAGGGAAAGAGAAATAATGACGGGGGCCAATAACTGATTCAGGTGGATTGATACCTTGGTTTCTTCAAGCATTCCCTTTGTTTTGCAGAGTTAAAATACATAAGCATGCATGCAACTAAACAAAAAAATATTTAGTGACCCATCCCTTTTACTTGATTATCCTAGGATACAGAACAAAAAGTGCTAGACTTTTTAATTCATTGGCCAAATATATACCCTGTATTGAATACACATATACCAGCCCTGAATCAGTTTTCATTTCACTTAAAGCAAAAACAGACTGATTGCTTCTACAGTACACCAAGGTCTTGGGGGTATTACATCTTTCCTCTAAGGAGGGTCCTTCATCTTGTTCAATCCTCTGGGAATTCTAGTTGACCTGTGTGCAAGAAAACATGTTTTAAAACATTTTATGGTGGGGAGTCGAGAAAACATCCCCATGCAAACAAAACATTACAATTTTTTTTTTTTTGGCTTATATCTTTGACATAATTTTTTGGGTCATTGTGCCAGATGTTTTTATTCATAATAATTTCTGATTATTGACAGCAATGTAAAAATCAATAATGTCCAAACACCAGTATATATTCACTTACCTATAAAGCATGCAGTGTACATTGGTAACTGATATAGTATATAGCTTATAAATATATACAATATACAAATGCTATACATATACAATGTACCAGGTATCTATGGAAGTATATCAAAACTTTATAATATTAATTTTAAATATACAAGTCCTATTCATATTAAAGGGTTTAAATGACCAAGACTACTCTGACCTTTGACCCTTTCAGATGACCTTACCAAAGAGACTGATGATTCCACATCCGACCCACACAATCAGACTCAGCCCCACAGACCCCGTTCCTGCCAACACACCCTTAGGAGATATGAAGATTCCTGATCCTGTAATACAAAGTTCAGTTCTACAATGAAATAAGTGATATAAACAATGATTAATTCACTGCAAGGTCATCACATGACAGCTGCAGTAAAATATATTTGTGAAGACAGGTTCTGTAGACTAACACAAGTTGGTTTACAGTATACAATGATAAATTCTCTGCAAGGTCACACCATGCCAGTTACATGCAACAGTGCCATGCTTTTAACACACTTGAATCTCACTATTTTAAGAAATTTGCATATATTTTTTTTTAATTAAGTTTCTTTGATCTTGAAAAAATATTTTGACCCCCAACCTACCTTCTTTTTTATCTCCCCTTCAAAGAGGACATAAAAATCTTGAAATCCCTTTTAACAATGACGCATTATAGTAATTTAGAGTTTGGTTGATCACTTCAACCTTTTTTTTCAGGCCAGTTAAAAATATGCATTATTAACAAGATTTGTTTGCATTGTAAAGCTCAAAATGACAAACACCTGCAAAAAATACTGACAAACTCTACTTTTTATCTGACTTGAAGCTTTGACCCATTGCCAAATATACATGCAAGCTTGGTACATACCAAATATAAAAAATAAAATGACATTTTTTGACAAAGGCATTAACATCACTGCTTGAAAACAATAATGCTTGCATATACATGTTAAATTCCAGAGGAATTTGTTTGTAAATTTTTAACAATTATGTACACTGCTAAATATGTAAATATTTTATGGTAAATTGGAGTGCAAAAGAAGTCACAACTTTTATACATTAATGCTTTCCATGTCTTATATTATCAGTATTTTGATATGAAACCACTTGTAAAACAATACCAGCTAGCTATTGATATTTTATAAACTGGTATTTTTTTCTGATATATATATGAATAAATACTTAATAAAATATCAATAAGTAAAGTGATCTAATACTTTTTTTTATCACAATAGAAATCCTGGAATTCAAAACATTTATAAATCCTATGCCTATGTGATGACGTGTACTTTGGTACCTGTATGATATCACTATAGTAACAGTACATTTATCAGTACTTACCGATCATTGTTCCCACTATAAGGCATACACCTGACAGCAGCCCCACCCTTTTCTGTAGATTACAGTGATCTTTTTCGCCATTTTTGTCTATAACAGCTAATTTTCCCTCTGGATTATTGTTCAGGGATCCATTACGATGATACAATTTTCCGTTCACTGTGTTGCCATTGATTTGCGTTTCCAAATTCTGATTCGGAGGCATGATTTCCTCAGAAGAAGGGACTGAAATAAATAAAATCAGACAGCTAAGAACTTTTGTCTTAGTAGCATGAAAAGAAACAGATTGCCTTCGGATATGCCTCAACTCTTCTTGGAAAATAGACAATTTTTTAATGTTAAAATTTGGAGTAACCCCTGTGAAAAAAAAGCATGCAATACACCACCATATTAATCAATAGACAGGCTACGTTAATTCCTGAAATCTAAACAGATTAATAAATTTATACTCACATTATTAAAAAAATGAAAAACAGTCCTGGTAAAACCTTAATTCAATATTAAACAACTAAATTATACTAAAAAGAAGCCAAATTCATTGATTAGAAGCAAGCGAGATACACGCATTTGCCAGCTTCACCACAAAAGGAGAACTCGACAGCCAACTAACACTGAGCACTGTGCCTGGGATATATCAATAGCTGCAGCTATTTATAGGGTTTCCAGCGCAAGCAGAATTCTTCTGTGAGACAAATTCAATCAGTTCTATGTAAAACTCATTAATCTGTTCATACAGAATAAAAAGAAATTCTCAGCAAATTATGCCAAAAAAAATTCAGTTTCAAAACCTCTGCAAAAATATGTCTTTGTAGCAATTGTTTTTCAAATGGACATCTTATGATTTTGTACCCAGCCTTAAATTACACAATTTACAGAATGTACGTCCTGAGTGCAAAAATTGAAAGATATGAATCTTTTAAATGAATAGGGAATAGTAGTAAGCTAGTATTTAGAATAATACAGTATAATAATGACGCAGTCTTCCTTCCTGATCACGAGAATGAAGAACAGATGCTACATTGTTTGTTTCGGACACATATGTCAACCGCCTGATCAAATGAGGTGAGAGCATAGCAACCACTTTTCAATGATTTCTTTATCTGTAGCACTCATCCCAAAAATTGCCTGAAAGCTTTTCATTTTCAAAATGTTCTTGAATCTAACATTCCAAGGTCATGATGAAAAATATAAGAATTCTAAAGTGCCAGGGAATATTTAATGATTATAAATCATAAAATATGTTAAAATTCAGCAAAAACTCACCTTTCTGAAGACCAGAGAATGACTTGAAATTCATAAACTCCAAAAGCATGATGAAACTAGAAATTTAACCTAGCTGGCACTTCTACCAAGGGCATTGAAATGCTGAGAGAGCCAAGTTCTACCTGATATATATATTGCCTACAGAGTTCTCCCCATAGCAATACACAATGAACCTGTCTATTGATCAGTCTGTACTGTATGGTCTGGTGCTAAAGCATAAAAATCACTCCAATACACTTTTCTAACGGAGCCAATATATCAGGTCCTTTAAACTCCGAGTAGTTCGATTTGACGTCAGAAACAATCAGATAAAAAGAAATTCTATTCCACCTGTTCATTGCATAGGTGTCATTAGTTTTTTTCTTATCCAATTATCTATCTTAATAATCTGAATTTTTAAATGTCTTCACAAATTTAAATGTCTAAAATGAATGCTTGAGCAGAAAATGTCAATATCAACGGAATAAAGATGATTTCCAATCTGATTTGATTTTAAACAAGAGGCCCATGGGCCACATCGCTCACCTGAGAAGCTTTGACCATTCTGTTCTTTACCAGATTTCCCCCTTGTTATACATAATGCATCCCCACCCTGATCACAATTTAGACAATTTGAAATCTACACTTCCCCATGATCCTTCCATGGGCACATATGTCAGCTTTTTTGGCCCAGTGGTTCCTGAGAAGAAGATTTTCAAAGATTTTTCCTATATATTTCTATGTGAAACTTTGATTCCCTATAATGGCCCTGCCCTTCCCCCGGGGGTCATGATTCCTACTATTTAGAATTTACACTATGCTTCCACATAAGCTTCACTTTTTCTGGCCCAGTGGTTCTTGAGAAGAAGATTTTCAAAGATTGTTCCTATATATTCTATATAAAACTTTTATTCCCCATTGTGGCCCCGCCCTTCCCCCGGGGGTCATTATTTGAACAATTTAGAATCTACACTATACCAGGATGCTTCCACATAAGTTTCAAAAGATTTTTCCTATATATATCTATGTTAAACTTTGGTTCCCCATTGTGGCCCCGCCCTTCCCCCGGGGGTCATTATTTGAACAATTTAGTATCTACATTATACCAGAATGCTTCCACATAAGTTTCAGCTTTAAGATTTTCAAAGATTTTTCCTATATATATCTAAAAACTTTGACTATACCAGGATTTCCCCTTATTTCAAAAAATTTTTCCTATATATTTCTATGTAAAACTTTGATTCCCCATTGTGGCCCCGCCCTTCCCCCGGGGGTCATGATGTAAACAATTTAGAATCTACACTATACCAGGATGCTTCCATATAAGTTTCAGCTTTTCTGGCCCAGTGGTTCTTGAGAAGAAGATTTTCAAAGATTTTTCCTATATATTTCTATGTAAAACTTTGATTTCCCATTGTGGCCCCGCTCTTCCCCCGGGGGTCAAAATTTAGAATCTACACTACCCCAGGATTTCCACATAAGTTTCAGCTTTACTGGCCCAGTGGTTCTTGAGAAGAAGATTTTTTAATGACCCAACCCTATTTTTGTCTTTTCTTGATTTCTTTGCGAGGGGATATGTCCCTTCATTTTAACAAACCAAGTTTGGTCAAAATTGGCCCAGTGGTTCTTGAGAAGAAGTCGAAAATGTGAAAAGTTTACAACGGACAGACAGACGGACAGACGGACGGACAGACAGACGGACGGACGGACGACGGACAAAATTGATCAGAAAAGCTGAGCCTAAAAAATATTAAAATACCTTTGCTATATACTTCTGATTTCTTCATCCTGATCAAAGATGAAATTTTCTTTTACAGCTTCTGTTAAATAAATTAATTATTTTAAAAAAATTTAAATTTTGCAAAACAAGAAAAATAACATTAAAATCTTAATTTAAATTTTGCATTTAATGCAAAAGTTATTCAACCAAAATAATTTGAAGTTCACAAACACTGCAACAAATTCAAACCTCCAGGTGATAATGAAATTTTCTATACAAGTCCTCTCCTCCAAACTATGCTTAGCAACAGCAAGGTGAAACCCGGGCTAAAACCTCACTCCTCGATTGTTAATTTTTTCAATGGAAAACCTTTGTATATATCACTAATACCAGTTCAATAAGGTGATTAGAAAATCTGCTTAATTTTCACCCAGGTTATACTCTGCTCAACAGATGTGCCCTCTAATCCACCTTGCTCAAAAAATTTGATAGGAGCCATTGTTTTTTGTAATGCATGTATTCTGTCAAGATATTCATTATTTGAAATAGAGTAATGGACCTGTGTATGAAGTGATAAGACAAACAAATAAATCATAAAAAAAAGTAACAAAAATATACAACTTAGGAATCTGCAAATAATCAGGCATTGAGGGGAAGGGAAAGGTCCTATCATCAGGGAAGCTAGATTCCTGTGAGATAAGTTGGTACAAAGACTGTAGGGTATTACTGAAGGAATGCTAGAGTGGGATGTGTGATAATTGAAGAGAAAACCACTTTAATGCAGACATGCACAACAAGTTGATGAAAACAACCATTTTTTTTACTATTTACCTAGACATACAATTACTTTGGCCTTTGATAACCTCAAGTTCATCTTTGATTGTAAAGAGATATTGAGATAGAACCCTGCCTATGTGTTAGTCTGAGATGGGAATAAATGCAGAAAATATGCAGTACAATAACTATTTTAGGGAGCTTCAAAATACCAAAAAAATGTACTTATCAACTTCTATAAAAAAAAATGAATTGTTGACCAAAATCAACTTGAGGATTTAATCAAATTTATAAGTTCTCTTAAATTACAATTAGTAATTAGTCAAGTCAACTGATTCATATACATGTATTAAAAAGGTCAAGGCTACCAAAGTCAAGCTGTTACTGTCACAATATATCATAAAT
Organism: Saccostrea cuccullata; assembly: GCF_032062105.1. Taxonomy (NCBI): domain Eukaryota; kingdom Metazoa; phylum Mollusca; class Bivalvia; order Ostreida; family Ostreidae; genus Saccostrea; species Saccostrea cuccullata. The sequence continues at coordinate 844,143 of NW_026939565.1, read as the reverse complement.
AAGTGGTTTTGTAGGAAAACAAGTAACCCAACTGTATTTTGTTTGAAATTTCTTTTCTCAATAATATGAATAAAAAGCTCAACATTGCATTTTCTAGTTGAAACTTAAATATGTAATTGCATGATATTGAAAAAAAAAAATTAATGATATATCATTTTAATACCAGTTTTATGCAATTAAAAATAAAATAAAAGGGTCCGATTTTTTAAAAACAAAAATATAAATGGTGTAAATCATTTGTATCTGCACATGAGTATGCACTCTGCAAATCAAATTTTAAAGAAATTTTATGTTTTACTATAAACATTTCCCCCATACCTGATTTTTATTGTAGCTGATTTGTACTGATAGGATTCAATGCCTTATAAAATATATTACCTGGTTAGTAAGTTTTGAGTGAAATGAAAAATTCTCTACCAACTTGCTCCAGAGAGTTAAAAAATATATATGTTGTTAATTTTACAAGAAAACGAAACTTTACTCTTATGAAGTTTTAATTTCAAATCTCATTTAAAGTTTAATTCCCTGGTACATGTAATGCATATAAATCACATTTTATTCACAAAAACTTTATTTTTGCATAAAAATGTGAGTCTTTAATATTCTTATAATTCTTGTTTTAAGAGTTATCAATGATTATCTCTTCTTTACTTCCTAAATGAAATAAATCAAATTCTTGATGTAATTAACACCTACATGAATGTACATTTTATAGGGATGTGTGATTCAATGGTATATTGGAATATCATGATTTTTTTTTTTTTTTGGCATGAAACGAATAGTGATAAAAATCAAGACTTTTACTGGTATTTCAGTTTATATTATACATTTAAGGTCCATAAATTTTTATTTGTTCAATCTTTAAAATTACAATTACCGGTACAGAAAGTGTAAAAAATGTTGAAAAAGGTAAAAAGAACACAATCTTAATTAGCATTCAAATATGATTATATGTACTAAATGAAAAATTTTAAAATGTGAAATTTAGTTTTCTAGCATATTTTTAAGAAAAATAATGAATATTCATTTAAAATCAATGTAAAAATTGCTTGTAAAAATATCATGATATTTGGGAAAAAATCATGATATATTGCAATACAAAATTTTTGGCAATACCCATCCCTAAAAAAGATTTTATCTCATATGCAGTGAATTTTCTTTAAAAATAATAATTTAATGCCACACTGAGTATAAAATATTTGACTTCAAAATTTCCCTTCTATAGCCGACTATATCGAAAATACAAATTACAATCCCTTTCCTTTCTCTCTCTTTTTAATATTTTTTGGGGGGAGGGGGGGAGTCACATTATGCATGCATTTATCTGCTTACATTTTCCACTTCAATGAAAGTGCACAAAATAAAAGAACTAAATATAACTTTAACACAACTCATTTAATCTCTGTATTAACCACAGAATTTTTAACTTCCTTTGAAACCATTTAAACTCATTTCATTTTTCATTAACAAAGCCAGTTATGCCAATATTTATATACCTCAAAACCATGTCTCTTTTTATGTGAAAATAAGCACTGGAATTAGGCTAAATACACTGGACAACAAATAAAATTCAAGGTCACCTAGAATCAGACCAAAACAAATGCCATGTAATGTAATGTTTGGACAGTTTCTATGTTTCTTCAACTTTAAACTTCTATGTCTATAAAACCATCATCTAATCTTTTCAATTTATGAAGAATATATATGTATCCCTGTGACTTTTTAAGGTTATTTACACAAGTTTAGATATCAAAGAATTTAAGATAAATTTTTTTTTAAAAATATCACAAGTTTAAACCATGTTAATACTACTAAATTTTTTATGAAATTTCAAAATAATAAATTAATACATATTTTTTTGGGGGGGATCAGGAAACAACATGCAAAATCAAATCTGTGTAGTTTTATTTTATTCACTATTTTCACCTTTATTTTGGAAAGTATTTATAATATTCTATAAAGTATTTCTATTAAGCAGCAGATTTCACCCTATTAGATGCATGTTAATTAATTAACTTTAAGAAGGATGACAAAACATAACTTACCAAAAAGCAAAAGTATATTAAACCCTCAATGTATATAACAATAGTGTTCACCACCTTACAAAGAACTGAATCTTAATTCCCGTTGACGTTCTGTGTTAAATCTACGAAACCCTCCAATCAATAGGACTGATTCTCCACGTTCTTAATAAAGCTCGACTGGACCATCGGCTTAGAGCAGATTAAATATAATATAGATCGAACTCCTAACTCCGAATTAAATACTTCCAGGCTAGCTAGCAAACAAATAAAATGCTGTTACAAATAATTGTAGAAATGGTCAATAGCCTCCAAAAATTGGGGAGGGATCCAAGTTCTTTATTCTTGTGCATACATGCTAACTCTCAGGCAGCACAGGTGAAATGTGGTAGCGATCAGTGACATTAATATTGGCCAAAATAGATACAGGTAACTGTATTTGATAAATGAAGAATAAACAGTTTCTACAAATAGAATCTATTAATTCAGAATTTGGTATCAATTTTGTTTTTAAAAAAAATGATATTTATAGATATACCACCTGTTGATCAGTATACTCTAGATAAGATAATTCCTTTTTTTCAATAGAAATGTCAACCAAATACATGAATAGTGAAGATGGAAAAAGGATGTTTATCATTAACAATGTGAGAGATGGAAAGGACGTTTATCATTAATTAACTTATGACAAGAGAGTGACAAGCAATACATTCAATTTTACTATCTGCACATATTAAAAATGAAATGGACAGAAAAAAAGATGTTTATCATTAACTTGATGAAAGAAAGTGACAGGCAAAATGATTCACTTAGTTTTACATTAAAAAAAATTCTGCACATCAGAAGATGAAATGGACAGAAGACCAGGTTAATTAGTGCATGCACACTGCACCGTTACACCTTATTTTGAGTCAGCCAAGTGAACGTGCAGCTCTGCATGGGAGATCACCTTGATGAGAACCGAACTAATCAATACCCCCATGTTTGTACTGCAAAGACTGGATTTAGACCTGTCATTTATATGCAATGTCATTCAATGTAACTCCCTGTGACAGTTTGCTAAACAATGTAACACTCAATTATACATTACCATTTATTTTCCCTTTCGGTGTAATCATATTTATCTTGGTGCGTCAAGTATTTTATTAATTCCCCCCACATTGAATTGGTTTCCTCCTGAAATAAATACTAGAAAGTATCGACAATTAACTCACAAAAAATAAGACGGAATTGATTCTCTTCATCTGGGATGAGGTAGGACTTGACCTCTAAATAGGTTCCTCCCTGTCAGAGTAATTAACTTAATGTGCATTATCAGGCTAAATAAAGAGGAGCTGTTACTCCTGCCAAGGAACACTGCCAGAGAGAACAAATCATTTGGACACAACCTCACACTGACCTGCTGGGTTACACTCTTATTCATAAAATCAAGTTTATTTTTTCTTAATTAAACTTTATCAACTTTTTTATGTGTTGACTCTAAGATAGCAGTGGTTATAAATTGTCAAATGTTAGTACAGTCGTCATAGGTTATAATATTTTACTACAAGGCAGTGGAAGATATTTTTAAATGAACATATTCCTCAAGACAGATTTTCTTTTTTTATATTTGTATTTCGGTTTACAAATAAATCTAATTCTTCTCTATCCCATAATATTTTTGAAGCAGTCATAGTAACTAATAAACATTGGAAAAAATGAAAATTTATAACTACAATGATAAAAAGATTTTTTACAGAAATACCTGTTAATAAAGTCTCTGATTTTATCTGCATAGAAGGAAATACAAGGACCTCTTGACTTTGTTGTCTACCTGCCTGTCTGCATGCTTTCTACAACATTCATGTTTGCTCTAAAAATAGTAAGAAACATGCATAGAGAAATGGCAGTTTCTTAAAATTCAGTAAGAATAACTTAACAGCAAATACAAATTATAGATTCAAATTCTTTGATGTGCAAATTATGTGAGACAGGTCAGTTGATTTCATAATTATTCTTTAATTTGTACCTTTTCTATACTTTTGATTTGAAAAAAAAATATTGAAATAAATTGAAATAAATTAAACCAGGGTACCACAAAGCGGCGTATATACCCTCACAAAAAAGCAATTAAGGCAGCATTCCACATCAAATTATGTTACACACAGGGACACACCATCCCATCCATCACACCCACACACAAGGGAATAATTTATAGTGTTTGTTTCCATAACTAAATTCATATAATGCAGAGACAGGTTATTTCTACAGACTACAAAGAGTACAACAGCATTGCCTTGATAATGACATCTCAGTATTTCACACTGTAATGAATAACCACCTCATACAGAGGAACTCAGCTTGGGGATGACATTCATAGATCTGTTACATCAACCTGAGTTCTTGATCTACTTAAAAGTATACTGCACTTGTAGCTATAATTACAAAAAAAAAAAAACCTGTGGTACTAAAAATATCATCATTAGCTTCTCTTTCTCTTCAAAGATCAGTGATTTAACTTGTCAGATGACAATTCTTGTTACATTATGTCTGGAATACTTTTCTGAACATCATTTCTTCCTTAACACAAAGATATTTGACATTGTCCCACATTTCATGTGGTATACCACAACGCATTTATACATAAGTACATGCATTTAACCCTATACTGTCTGTCAAACCAGCAAGCTGCAACTCCAGGTATCTTTGAGATCATAACAAAGGAGATTCCTTAAACCGTTTTAACATTACCTACAATGGTATGGTGTTTCATCAACAAGGCTTAAGTATCAGGCTGTCATTGTTTCCCAAAATGATTGAAAACTACTGTTCACATTATAAAGTTATTATAAAGTTATTTTCAGATCTGCATATATTACAATCCATTTTATACAAAAGTCAAAACAATGACAATGATTGCATTAGCAAACATCACAATTTATGAACCCAAAAATATTGTCCGGAAGGTGAAGTGTACGGATTATTGGCATCCAGATTACTGCAGCACCCCTGTATATTAATTTTTTTTCTTTATTTTTTTTAAAAATCATTTTACTGTCTCACAACCAATTCTAGACCAAACTGTTCAACATCTTGGAATAATTAAGTTTTCTTATTTTAGCTAGCTTAATTAGAGTGTAATCATGGTATTTCAAGATTTTACAGGATATCATGAGATAATCCTGAAAAAAAAAGAATCCTGGTTTAATAGAATTTGGCCGATTTACGTTATACAAATAGAAACTGGGACAAAGACAATAATTATTGTAGAACTGGTAAACACAATCTAGGACTCAGGATGGGTTAATTTCCTTGTGTTTCTTTGAAAATTATTACAATATATTGGCAAGCCTTACCGGATATCTGGATTGAATTAATTAATTAAGATGTATATGTTTGCAGCTGCTTCAGGTGAAAATTTCTCTCTACGTACACATATGAGATTATATTTATTGTTATGATGAGAAAAATGAACATTATATTTAACAAGAGGCTCATGGGTCTTATAGGTCACCTGAGCATTATGCAACAACTTCCAGTGATTGACTTTGATTCATGTTGTAAGCCAGATGCTATGGCATTCACAATTTTGAAAGATGTCACCAAACTTTTTCATCATAACAATACACTTAGCAGTTGCTTAGTTTGTTTAAATAAATACCCATAGGCAGGGTGGGGCACAAAAAATGCATTTCAACTAATCAGTAATATTCAAAAGATATGAAATCATATAATGCCCCTACAACACATGAACCCCTGACCCTTAGGCCTAGATCCACACATTGCACAAATGTTGTAAAGGCACCCTTGCTTTTCAAAAATTTTTGATTAATACCAAGGAGCAGATTTCAAACAATTCATTCATTTTCAGTATATAAGTACAACCCCCCCCCCATCTATGGTACCCCTGACCCTGGGGCCTTGAAATTCACAATTCTGCAAGATTAGGGCCCTTGCTCATCAAAACAAAATAGGTAGTTCATCTGCTTCATACCCAGGAGCAGAGAAGAAATTTTTCAAAGATTTACCGTATAATCCCTATTAACCGCCCCTGCCCCTATAAGCGCCCCCTACATCTTTTTTCTATTATCAGAAAATAAGGGCCCCCTGTACAGTGATTAAAATCATCTAGAATCGTATCAAAAGTCTGCTAAAATTTGAAGAAAATGAAAATGTAACTTGTCTATTATCCACTTTCTCGGTGGAAAATTAATCATGTAGCATAATTTGGGTGGATTATCTTCACTTAACGTATAGTTCAACATAATTTTAGTGGTTCTTTGAATTTTTTGAAGTTAAAAAATGACATTAAATATTATGAGGGGAATACCAAAATAACCGCCCCCTTTTTGCAATTTTCTAAGTGCCCGGGGCGGTTAATAGGGATTATACGGTAATGCATTTTCACTATATAATCAATAGAGCCCTGCCCTAACACCAGAACCCCTGTCCCTGGGGCCATAAAATTCACAATTTTGGAAAAGGCACTCTTGCTCACCATAACTATGTACCTAGTTAGTTTATTTAATACTCAGAAGCAGAGAAGAAGATTTTCAAAGAATAAATGCATTTTCACTATATAATCAATAGAGCCCCGCCCTAACACCAGAACCCCTGACCCTAGTGCCATAAAATTCACAATTTTGGAAAAGGCACTCCTGCTCATCATAACTATGTACTTACTTAGTTTATTTAATACCCAGGAGCAGAGAGAGGATTTTCAAAGAAATAATGCATTTTCACTATATAATCTATATAACCCCGCCCTAGCACTAGAACCCCTGACCCTGGGGCCATGAATTTCACAATTTTGGTAGAGGACTCAATGCTCATTACATTCATGTCAGCAGTTTGCCTGCTTGATGTCCAGAAGTAAAGAAGAAGATTTTTAAAGATTGCAATAATTTTAGTGGTTTTGGCCCAACCAATCAGGCCCCAGGGGGGCAGGGACCATGAAATTCACAATTTTTGTTCCCCTTCACCCATAGATGCTGTATACCAAATTTGGTTGAAATTGGTTCAGTGCTTTCAGAGAAGAAGCTGAAAATGTTCAAATGTTAACACATGACACACGACGCATGACGGACGACGACGGACGAAAACAGATAGCAAGAGGTCACCTGAGTTACTCAGGTGACCTAATTACTTGCTAGAATAAAAATAAAATTAAAATATTTTTTGTTTATGTCATTTGACAGATGTTTTAATAATTTAATGTTTACTACGTAAGTATAGGTGTTAAGGTCTATTAATCAGTGTACAGTATAAATATGTCACACCAAACTTTTTAAATAAACAACATACTTCATCTTCAACATCTTATAAATGCATTTAAATAAAGAAGACCATCTGGGAAAAGGGGGGAGCATCTGATTTTATGTTGATTAAAAAGTAAGAGATATACAAAAGATATGAAATCATATAATTTGTATCAGCATCAGCAACTGGAATCCTAGATTTTATGTAAAATTAAAAATTTATTTATCAATACCTCATCAGCATTTGCAATATACATGATACATAAAAAAAAACTAGTATTTGAAATGTTTAAAATAAAAAATTCTGGCTTAAATTATAATTTATTCTAGCTGTTCATAAAACTCTTAAATCACTGACAATAAAATGCATTTAATAATTTCTGCCATACCTTTCATTACATGATATTGAAATCTCTCTCTCTCCTTTAACAAAATATCTATTAATTTTTCTCTTTAAATAACTGACTGCCTGGACAATCCTTTATTGACCTAAATCATCATCTACCTATTGAAATCAAAATGACTTCTTGCGTCAACTTTCTGAAGTGTTCAATAGACTTCCAGCTCTCTACCAAGAAGAACAAGTTCACAAGTCTAATGCCATTATATACTTTCTCATCATCTATTTCAGTCTTCAAGAAGCCCGATTTACAAACTATATATAGATATATACTCAAATATTCTACAGCCTATTTTCCTGGGTCTCAGTTATTTACCTGTTTTGCAACTTCAGAGTATACAGTTCAGCTATTCTCTATTTGAAAAAAAAATCTTGAAGAGTTGAGGTCCTCTTACATATGAAAAAACAATTTCTGAGTATATTAAGTATAAAGTAGTACTGATAGTAGTATATACATGTACTTTTTAAAATTTCTGCATCTCTCAATTTAATTTTATCTTATTTATTTAACTATCTCCCAACTATTGACTAATATAGAAGTGGGAAATATGATAAAAAAAAAATTGTCATGAAATTCCTGTTCACCTTTGCATCATCCTCCTAAGGGATTTTCATCAGAAATATGGACAGAAACTTCCTTCTTTTGTATAATGCTTAAAAACGTTGATTGCTCCTACCACTCTCTTTATTTCCCCTGATAATCACTTAAGATGTATGAAAAGCCTTCCAATCAGTTGATTTCTATACCCTCAATACAGACACAATAACCCTTGATTCATACTTATAGGCATTTCATCATTAAGAGTCATACCCTAAAAGATTATCCTTGAACATTAAGGATTTAGAAGAGCCCTTTCTAAATTAAGTCTGAAATGCAACTGTCATAAAAATATAATGACTGTTGACAAAACTCAGTTAATTAATAACTTTCATTTCTGTAAAATATTTATGCATATGCTTAGGAATTTCAGTAGCAGTGTACTAAATGAAACCTGCAATAAGAAAATTTACTTCATCAAAAGGTAGTACAGATAAGTACATCATCAAACTCTAATTTTATCAGTAGGCTAGTCAATGACAAAGATGAGGGGTGGGGCAACAGGCTAGGGATTTGGGGGCTCCTCCCACAGGTTTAGAGCCCCTGGTAGCTATTGTCAGATGTTCATTTTTAAGATCTTCTTACTTAGATCTCAATCATCTTTACTACTAAGTTTGGGGTTACAAAAAGGGAACCTATGCCCCTAGCCAACCCCCTCCAATATATTGTCCAATGCATGAAAAGAAATATATTAAGTACAACATCACTCTGATGACTATTAAAGTTGGCATTTCTTCTTTTGTCTAGATGAGTGAGTAGATGTTTTACATTGATGCATTACAGTAAAAGTCAACAGCCCGTCAAAGGACATCTACATGTACATGTAACTGTCCTTCACAAACACGCAATATGCACTTTATGAGAGGCATAAAATATCCCCACCCCCTTTTTATATAAAGTGCGCCATGCACTTTTACTTGGAGGGACAGGGAAGTCCAAAATATCACTTTAATACCCATACACATTAATTGTAATATGGGGACTATCACAGCAACAAGCACATCTTTTTATTAAATTTTTCATTTATAGGAAGCAAAAGTTCAACACAATTGTCTCATCCCATTTAAAAGTCTTTATAAACCTTCAAAATGTCAAATGTATGATAAATGCTTTCAGAATGAAAAATGAAATCTGTCATATCAAACTTGAAAGCAAAGTAATAATTGAGTACCTAAACACATCTTTAATTAAACAAATTAAAATAAGTACTGTAGTATTGTGAAGTACTGTAGGTGGAATTTATAAGCATTACAGACACCACAAATAAACTGCACAGGAGAGATGTTGAGAATGATTCCGTTGAAAATTCAAATAATTAATACCTGATTGAAATGTTTTTTAGTATGAAGTAGGACCCTTAATTTTTATTAGGTACACCTACATTTTATATTCTGAGGTTATTAACCAAGAATTGAGAGTTTACTATGATATATACTTTTTACTTCACTTAGAGAGTTTTCTAATATTTCAGACTGACCAAATAAAAAAATTATATTACACTGGCATTACATCTGCTTGTCATACATACAATCAGAAATTGAATATAGAATGATAAATGTTGCTTTCTTCCAGAAGCATTTTGCATATGGTTGATTGTAGGCTTCCTACTCAACCATTTATTGTAATGATCTTGATTTACAATAATAACAAAAAATCCAATACAAAGCAACAGGATCAATATATAGTATGGAATGACAATTCAAATGTACGTCAAACCAAGACAAATGAATGGCAAGTATGTGTCTAGCAGTGCCAAATTATGCTGCTTGTCATTATTTATCGAGACCACCTAGTTGCTGATAAATGCAAGGATAACTTGACATACATGTATACATTCTAAATAACCATGCACCCAACCCCCTACCCACACACTATCCAATTTCTTGGATTTGTGCCTAATTACTAATATTCATTCATTCATGAACTAGAAATAATCAATTTTTAAACTCAATAATGCAGCTGCTATTTTCAGTATAATTTTAATTAATTTAGCTCCTAATTTTCTCAGTCATTCCATTATTGGTATTAGACAGATTTCAAGCTTATAATTATATGTTTTTAACATTCCTGCATGGTTTTCATTTGGACAAGTCCCAACAATCAATGGAAGCAATATTATGGCTAAAAAAAAAAAGACTGACATTCATGTGAGATATAAAACAAGCAGTATTAGTATGACACAACTTAATAATGCTTAAAATACAGTCAAACCTCAATATCACGGCCTCAGTTGGGATGAGATAAACTTTAGCTAATCAAGGATAAATTTTGCTTAAGCCTGCCACTGATTCTGTTTTCTTCCAGGTCTGTGGCCAATAATTGGGCTTATTTTAATTGACACTTTTATGGAATACATTGAGTGATTGACAACATTGATGTACTGATTGATTGTCATATTGACTGATGGAAAAACTCATTGATTGAAAATGTTCATTGAATATATGTTGTTTCTTGTGTTGTTTAATTGAAGTATTGATTTTCTGAAATATTGACCGATTGTTAAATTTACTGAGTGTTGATTTTACATCATAACTAACCAAAGTCGATGCAGATCACACATTTTAGTTTAATGACATATAACATAATACAATAATATTGTGGATTGATATAGTGTTTGTCAAATTCGATTTCAACATGTATTATTAAAGTAAAGCCATGACAAAGACTGCCAATACTGTGTTGTTGATCTATTCTACTGAAATAATCAAGGATTTCAGATTAAAATGCTTGTCATGATCTGACCTACACTTGGAAATGGACCTGCAACCAAAATTTTCACTGGGACCTTGACGATTACACCCTCAAAGAGTGTAGCAAAAAGTCTTTCAGACTTATGCTTTTATGTATTAAAATTTTTAAAAACAAATCGAAACAAATTCCTTCCTACCACTAACAAACCCTACTTCTATAATAATAATAAGTTCTATTAGCAAGTAAAAGTAAACAAGCATATCTTTATCTTAGGCCTAAATTCCTTCTAAACAATATTGACAGAAATGCATTGTCAGCTAGCTATATTTGATTTTAATCAACAAATCTGCATCCACTTACATATTATCAAGATTTGAATATCCCACAATTTTGGTTTTTTTTACTGTGATAATAATGCAATAAATATGTACTTTAAAATTTTATCAGTATCCCCCCCTTCCATGTTACATTTGGTCATAAAAATTAAAGGCATATTAAACCTCGCTGATTCACTTTTGATTAAGTATTCATTTTCATGATTTTTCATTTAACATGAAATACTCAAAATTTTGAATTTACAGCTTCCCAGGTATTCACCATGAATCTTTCTGAGCACTATGTTTCAATCAATTATTCAAGGCCTCCATGTTTTATACACACACCTCTCGGGAATTCCTCATAATCTGTATGCTAAAATAGATAAGAAAATTTAAGAACTTGTTTAAATTATAAATTTTTTTTTACATGACACTGACTAGTTAAAAATTTCATTAAGTTTCTCCAACAAAACATCAATTATAAATTCAGAGGTCAACAACCTAACTTGTTTACTTATATGACCAATATCAGGTTTTGGTTTACCTCCCCTTGTTAAATTTTTTCTCATTTAAGATGAAGCCCAGGTGAGAATTTACCCATTCTATAGTACTGAAATGCACCTTGACACCACCATTTTCTTTAAGGATGATTGACGGACACACTGCCATTGGCCGTCCCTCTGGGTCCCTAACCCCAATATCTAATTTATCAGCTGTCAAGTCTACAGAATTTACATACATGGATATACTACTGAGACTGGGTCATTCTTATAAGGCAGAATTGCACATACATGTAATGCTGATACTGATCCACAGTTAATCTACATGTAAAAGCAAGATTGTATGTCAGATACATCCTCAACCCCCTTTATACTTTCGGACAATTTTACAATGAAAGAGTAACCAGAGGACCGGTGATATGTTTTTGCTACTTTTTCACCAAAGAAATGATTAACAAGCATTACATGTCAGACTTATGTAAAATTGTCGAAAAAGCTTTATAATGTATTTTGTATTTTGAACTGCCTTTTCTTTGACAAAAATAACTTTTATGAGAATTGAATTTGTAACCATCTTGTGTTTTTCATTAACATTCCTAACATTTTAATGTATCGGCCCATCTAATTACATCTATAATGTAGTGAAGATAACAGATACATTTGTAATTCCTGGAATATATAAATTCTCCTCTGATCAATGGAGTGTTTTAGTTCAAAGATGCCATGCACACCGTGTGGTAAAGGCCTCTTATTTTACCAGGTATTGCTTCAGAAACAGGTTTCTATCTGCAAGTTCTTGTCGCTACAATATATAATTCCAGCCACCCCCAGTTCCTAGGAAGCCACATTAGTGCCAAAAGATGGCTAGATATTTACTACACCTAGATTCACAAAAAAAATATACAAAGGAAATTGCATGGTATGGTTCTGTCTACTTCAAAACAGATGGTGCACAGATAAATGAAAAATTGCCAGGTTCAAATACTCTTAGAAGAAAAACAAGAGGCCTATCGGTTAATTTGCTTGCTTCCCAGATTCACTTAAAAATTTTCCTTGCTGTTCTTCATCAGATTTTCCTCCTGTAATCCTGACTGCCTTTTCAATGTGGCCCCACCTCATAGCAACAACAATCTAAAATATTTTTATTTGTTGTTTTTCTCCAGTTTACTAAGCCAACTGTGAAAATGATTTGAAAGTCATTTTTGTGTATACTCACACATAGAAATATATATTGTGATGCCCTGTTCACTTGGAGTTTAATTTGCATTAAATAAATGCAAAGTAAACTTATGTTCATCAAACTAATAATGCAAACAAGAGATGTTTGTAAAACATTTATCCCCCCCCCCCCCCATCCCCATATAATTGGAATTTTTCTAAGTCCAAGGGGCATAACTCTGACAAAAATTACCCAATTGTACCCGAAGCAGAAGTTGACCTAGATACTTTTATGATAAATCTGTATACCAAAAATTCAAAATGTGCAACCTCAGCAAAGAAAATGAGCGGAAACTGATGGTGGACCAACAGACAAACAGACGGACAGATAGCACTCACGGCAGCAAAGCAGAATTGCTTTCACATGACAGCTAATGCAAAGTAAACTAATGAGAATTTTAACATAAATCACTCCACAGTTAGGCCCCGTAATGCTATTATGATATCTGCACCTACAGCGCAGGTGAGCTGAAAATGTCATCTATGAATTTCCAGTAGTCCATTCAATTTGTAAATATAGAAATTTATACAAATTAAATATAACGTGAAACAATAAACCAGATGGCCTGTAACAAAAACTGATGCACAGCTGGGAGAATTCATGTATCTGGCCATGGATTTTGATGATGTGTTGTTTTCTACTGCCCTGTTTGTTTAACATTTTTATAAAGGTTACATTGACTATGCTACACTTAATACCTACACAAAAATTAAATGGGAAACAATGGGAATTTTTATTATGCAAGTCTCCATTTTTGAAAAATGTGTTTGACTTATCTCATAAACATGAATTGTTACTTCAGTGCACAGTTTATACATACCCACAAAATGAAAAAAAAATTCTGATTTTCAGACATCAATCTAATGTTCTAGAATATTGGTTTTGATATATTTCCCACTATGTAAAAGTGCTTTATTTATTGATAATGTGCAATTTTTCTCTACAAGATTAAACATTTCTCCATACCTTATTTAAATTATTATCACACATATATATACATGCATGTACTTTATACTTACTGGCACTGTTGTCTGATGATAATGAAGGACACATGATACACAAGAGATGTTTGTAAAACACTTATGCCCCCCTCCCCCATAAATTGGAATTTTTCTAATTCCAAAAGGGCATAACTCTGTCAAAAATGGTGTGATCATACCCAAAACATAGCTTGACCAAGATATTCATCTGACTAATCTGTATACTAAATTCCATTTCATTATGTGCAACCTCTCCAAAGAAAATCAACGGAAACTGCAAAAATATGGAATTTTTCTAAGTCCAAGGGGCATAACTCTGTCAATTATGGTGTGGTCGTACCCAAAATAGAGCTTGGGCTAGATATCCATCTGACTAATCTGTATACTAAATTCCAATTCAATATGTGCAACCTCTCAATAGAAAATGAACGGAAACTGCAAATAATTGGAATTTTTCTAAGTCCAAGGGGCATAACTCTGTCAATTATGGTGCGATCGTACCCAAAACAGAACTTGACCTAGATATTCATCTGACTAATCTGTATACTAAATTCCAATTCAATATGTGCAACCTCTCCAAAGAAAATGAGCGGAAACTGCAAATAATTGGAATTTTTCTGAGTCCAAGGTGCATAACTCTGTCAATTATGGTGCGATCATACCCAAAACAGAACTTGACCTAGATATTCATGTGATATACCTGTGTACCAAATTTCACTTCAGTATGTGCAACGGTTATGAAGAAAATGAACGGAAACTAAATGGACCGACAGACCGACCGACAGACCGACCGACAGACCGACAGACAGCAGCAAAGCAATATGCCCTCCCTTCTTCGAAGGGGGGCATAAAAATGGAAGGAAATACTGAAATACTACAGTAATATATTCATTAATTGCAGGTACAATGTACAAAAAAAGAATCTTACTTTTCATACTATAACATTTTTCTTTCAATTAAGACTGTCTACAATATTTTCTTTTTTCATTGAAATAAAATAATACATAATTATATATACATGTGACAAAACAAATACAGCGTCAAACTCTGAAAACCACACCTCAGACACTAGCTCACACATGATTTTGTAGATACTGCTTTTCACATTTTACCATCCAAGTTTTAGGAACAATTGAGAGTTCTCTCTCTTGGCACAGCAAGCATTGATCTATCAAGCTGACACACCACTTTAACCTTATTTTGTTGTGTAAAAGAAGTACAATAGACAAGATGAGGATTCCTTCACTGAACCTCCTGAACCTATTAAAAACAAGCGTTCGGCAAACTGTGTGAGCTATCTCTAGCTACCCAGGCCTAACATATTAGGCGTCGGAAGCAAATTAAAGGTGGGGGGACTAAACCAACAAATAAGGTAAACCCCAATTTTCAATGCCTTATATATTATGTCTATCTTTGCAAAAAGAGTGGGGGGCTTAGCCCCATCCCCCCGGTTCTGGCGCCTATGCCTAAACTACCGTATATCACATTCCTTGATCCCTTTAAATGCAAGTCAATCTTTTCTATGAGTCTATGAGGACACAAGCCTATAAGCTCCATCAGCAGATCTTTCACCAGTTAATTATGGACAAGGACATGATACCCAATGCTACAGATATGGAGGATCCCAATGTTTCAGAACAAGGTTCCAACCCTTGAACTCGTACAAGTGATCTATCAACAGTTTTATCAAATTCATTTCACTTTAATCATGATTATTGTAATTCATTTAAAAAATCATCAAAAATTATATTCCCATAACTTAGCAACAATCTATTGCATTTCCATGCTTACTACGTCAAGGGTATTCTCGTTTGGAAAACGTCAACACACGTGTTTTCTATATATTCGATCAATGCATACTATCTTTGCAAGATATATAACTGTATTCAGCGGCAGCTCACACATATTGGTCCGACCAAAATAATTCCATCATGATAAGTAGATACAACATTATTGTTCATGATAAGAGTAAAGTTGTGTATGTCATACGTTAAAGAAATCAAAAATAACGTCAAAATATCATTAGAAAGTCACTTTCCCCCCGAAATGCAAATAAAAAATATCAATATTCCTACGCTCGCTCCCTCCTCAGCCTTTTTTTTTTTACGTGCTTGATAACAGAGAATAATTAGGTCATTCTTCGATTCATATCTTTTCACCAATGAATTGATAATACTATATCAACAATTGTATTAAGTACATGTTTATAGTCCGTTAATTATCATACAATTTGTTCTTAAAGAAAAAATTAATCATTCTGTGTGTGTGTATTATTAAATGACGGAATTTTCAACTCCTGGCCTGCTCGTGTGTACACTTTGTAAACTGTAGCTAGGGTATGTGTGGCAAAACGAGAACTGCATGGGTTGGAGATTCGGGTTCGTGTTGAAGTTCAGCATACCATTATATATAGAACTTGAATAATGTAAGTAATTTCTGCGACAAATATATTAGTATATTTCAGTTATTTTCAAAACAAAAAAGGTTTTCCATGTTTTCAGTTTAGAATTTTCCGACCCGGTCCTGATTTTCCCAACCCGGCCATTTTAAACACAAGTTGTTGCAGATGCAAATGTTAGAACAAACTATATAAAGTTCAACAGGGATTGTATAATTTTTATTAATCAGAATTCGTATTTATATGATCTAATTAAGAAAAGAAAAGATTTGTCTGACACCGTAACTTCTCGGCAAAACAAAACGTGTTTCTCCGAGCTCGCTGGATGCGTGTGACAGCTCCATTGCACGTGTGTAGACCAAGGCTACA
Organism: Saccostrea cuccullata; assembly: GCF_032062105.1. NCBI lineage: Eukaryota > Metazoa > Mollusca > Bivalvia > Ostreida > Ostreidae > Saccostrea > Saccostrea cuccullata. The sequence goes on along the minus strand of NW_026939565.1, from coordinate 827,413 downwards.
GGTACATGTAGGCCTATGTGTACTGTTTGTTAGGAGACTGGGTGACCGTAATGCTGTGGAATCACGATATTTACAACAGTTCCATAATTAGACAGTGCAGTTTTTTTTTATTAACGTCATTATAAACACTGTTAAACATATTAAATCTAACAGTCGAATATCTTTGGATATGGGGTAACCCATATCTATTCTTGTGTACTCATGACTCGATCAGGACCCTTGACGTTGTGAGGATGTTGCATTTCAGATACGTTAAGATTTTTTTTTTTTACCATTTATTAAAGCATACGCATCCTTAAGTTTTCCTTGAGTGAACAGAGATATGTATATGATAGAGTACACTGTTCCTCACGGGATGATCAGGTGAAACCCGCTAGCTCTTCCAGTTTCAACCTCTAGACTGTTAGATTAATAAAGAAACTATAATTAATATAATTTTTACAACAAGAAAAATATACCGACTTTCCAGGCTTGTCACGTGCATCTAGGCCTACTGCTTTCAGGTCTGATGGTTGCATGTAGGTCTCCGAGATCCGCGAGTCTACCCACCCAAATCACCCGCCATCCATCAGCACTGGGGTCAGCATCTATGCGAATCACTCAATTTCGGATATTTCCGGAAAATAAGATCGATAACTCAGGAGTCACAGCTGGTGTATCCTTCAATCTTAAGTTAAATCTTGGTGTGACAGGGCCTTAAGGACGTTCGATCCTGGCTTGGATTTAAGTTAAATCTCAAATTTCTGAGAAAAATCTCAAATTTGAGAAAACTCAAAATATTGCATTTCTCGAAAAAACTTAAGTTCTTTTTCTTACTCAAACTCATATTAAACTTAAGTTACCTTCTTAGTAGACTTAAGTCCTTTAATAAAATCTCAAATATGCCGGTGAAAAACAGACGGCAGCGTCGTAGACGTCGGCATAGGCAGAGAGTCGCACACAACAGGCTTGTTGACCGTGAAAACCCTTTAGAATTAATGCCAGAGGAGGATATTTTCAAAAGATACCGTTTCCGCCCGGCCACAATTTTGTCTATAGTGAATCTACTTAGACAATCCCTTGAGAGAGATACTCTGCGAAGCTGTGCCCTCACCCCCCTTTTGCAAGTGTTGGCCACGCTAAGATTTCTTGCCACAGGAGGTTTTTATTCTTTAGTTGCCGATACATTTGACAGCCTGTCCCCATCCACTGTGTGCAGGGCGGTTAAGGATGTGTGCCATGGTTTGTGTCAGGTGTCGAGACAATTTATAAGGATGCCGGCAAGAAACGCAGCTGATGAAGTTAAAAAGCATTTCTATTCCATAGCAGGTAAACAACAAAACAAGGGAAGTAATCACAGAACAAATGGGTGCAAGTTAAATTGTACCATAAATCCTTCGAATCAATCGTATTTTGATTTTACATGCTTCTTACATTTTGTTGCAACAGATACTTGAAAGAAAAAAAATAACAGAAAGGAAAAGAAATGGAATGTCTTTATTATGAAGTTTATTTACACCTTCATGTACATATAATTGTTCCAAAACATTAATGGGAAAGGGGGTTCATGGGCACCTGAAGTGTGGAACCCCCTCCCCCCTCCCCCTCAAACATTACTACTGAATTTTAAGAAAGCATAAGAACTTATAATTTCTCAAATACATTATATTTTCCCATTAGTCACACCCATATGTTATTCCGAACAAGCAGACTGTACTTATTCTTTCGTTTAGAAGTATAGACAATGTTCAATATTTACATGTATATACCTATGTCTATATGGCAATTCTCTAAACGTAAGAAAAAGTTTAATCCTGTCTATATTGAACAAAAAATGGGTGCAATTGACTGGGAAATCTCCTAATTTTAAGAAGTTAAATTCTCTTCACTTTTTTAATTAAAGTAATGGCGTATTTGAGTTGATCATATTACGAGATAGAGAATAAATTTAATTGTATGTACATGATATTATATGTAAGATACATTCAAATTAAAGATTTCGCCGATTTTTAATTTGATATATATATATATATATATATATATATATATATATATATATATATATATATATATATATATATATATATATATCTGGGATATATGGTTAAATTGACTTTAAACTTGTCTGTTATTTACATGTTGAGTCGGTATATGCAAATAAATTGGATATTGTTTAAAATTTTCGATATACTTTGAAAGGCGTTTGAATTACATGTAAGAAGTGCAATTAACAGAAAAGTCAAATTATATTAGAAAGTAATAAATGTAATAGAAAAATATTTTCAATATTTGGATTATCAACTTAAGAAAAATACAGAGAGAGAGAGAGAGAGAGAGAGAGAGAGAGAGAGAGAGAGAGAGAGAGAGAGAGAGAGAGAGAGAGAGAGAGAGAGAGAGAAGGGGGGCACTACCTCAATATCAAAATCATCAAACAAACAAAATTAAAAAACAAAACAAAAATAATTTAAAGCCAAAATAGCGGTAAATTACGAGACAGAAGATGGTTATTTTCCATTGTAAAGTTGCAACATGCTTGAATATTTTTCATTTTACTTATTTCATGGTCCTAGGTTTTCCAAATGTCCTCGGTTGCGTTGATGGTACCTTCATCAAAATTCAGGCACCTTCAGAGAATGAGCCAGATTATTTGAACAGAAAAGGGTACCATTCTCTGAATGTACAGGTAATTTGTTATGAAGTATAAATTATTTGCAATGGCCATAAACTGATCGTAAAATTAAATTTTTAAGAGATTTTCTGTAGTTCTATTCACAAAAAAAATTAAAAATCACTCTCTAATAATATATTCAGTTACTAGTACATGTATTTGTATAAATATCAGATGATCTCCGATGGTAAATTCCGGATTTTGAACTGTGTTGCCAAGTGGCCCGGAAGTGTACATGACAGCCGGATTTTCCGAGACAGTCATATAAGCATTGCCTTTGAAAATGGTACTCCATTTGTAAAGTTTTGTTAATTTATAAGTTAAATAACTATTGTATTAAATCAATCCATGTTTATGAAAAGAAATCCCATTTTTCGACAGCAGTAAATTCTACATAATTCTATAAAAGCGTGATGCGACTGACATTGATTGCCTGGGATCACTACCTTTTGGAAAATCATCCACTAGCAATTGTTGCACTTTTGTTGAGTTCCCTCAGAAATTAGAGTGCTATTTTCCCCAAAGTTTTATTAGAAAGAGGGAGGGGGTACAAATGTGAATGATATTAGTACTTTCAAGTATAATCTTAAACTCTTTTTTAATATTTAAGGACAGTATCCAGGACTACTCTTGGGGGACTCTGGATACCCGTGCAAACCCCACCTTATGACACCATACCCTGTTCCTTCTAATGATGCAGAAGCAAGATTCAACAACGCTCACGCTAAAACCAGAGTTGTAATTGAGCAAACATTTGGAATCTTGAAGAAGAGGTTTGCGTGCCTCCATAGCGGTTTGAGAACAACTCCTGAAAAGGCATGCGATATTACTTTGGCATGTGCAGTTTTACACAACATTGGAATTGATCGTAATGACATACTGGATATTGATGATGGTGTATATGTCAACCAGGGGGATGTTAATCTTAATGTAAGGGATCAGTGGGACGGCAAAGATGTTAGAAATTACATATGCAGGTCTTTTTTTGCATAAAGTATTATGTAACAACTGTATCCCTTGTACAGTAATCATTATACATAGACAACATTAACATTTGATTTTGTATAGAGTCTAGAAATCATCATACTCATAGACTAGCAAAGAAAACATGGTTTGAATAGCATGTAAATGCAGATATGCATAATTTATTATGCCCATGTACTAGTAATCAAAGACTCAGGGGCATATAGATTTTGCCCTGCCTGTCCATCTGTCTGTCTATTTGTCCGCCAAAACTTTAACCTCTCTCATAATTTTCAATTGGTTGAAGCTGTATTTTTCATATTTCCTGTGTATTCCTTGTGAATGGGACCAATCTTTGAGTACCAACAAATTTGACCTATTGACCTAGATTTTGGAGTTTGGCCCACTTGATAAAAAAACTTGAACCTCGGCCATAACTTTTTTAATGGTTAGAGCTGGGGTTTTCACACTTCTTATATGTAATTCTTATGACAAGACCTTTCTTTAGATATCAACTACTAAGATTTGATCTTGACCTTGAAGTTTGACCTACCTCTAAAAAAACTTTAACCTTGGCCATAACTTTTGAATAAATGATGCTAGGGCTTTCATATTTCACAAGTATTTCTTGTGAGAAGACCTTTACTACTTTGAGTACCAAAATATCCAATTTCCATTTGAGAAAGTTTAACCTTTGCTACAGTTTGCCATACGGGGGCATCAGAGTTTCACAAACTCATCTTGTTTTAAAATATTTTTACTCTTGGCCTAAACCTTGGACTTTGACCTTTTACAAAAGTTGTCATACAGGGAGCATCAGTGTCAAACAAATACATCTTGCTTTTCATTATGTATGCTTTACAACCTTTTTTAAGTTATAAGTGGTAAAAATAAATTTATTATATGCCATTGTAATATAGATTTAAGTAACAATTTTCAGTACAATGATGAAACACTACTAAAATATTTTTGTACTGCTTAAAAATTACAAGTAATATGATATACCAGAAATCAAAAAAAAAAAAGAAAAGAAAAAGAAACACAAATAACTAATTATATAATGGTTTATAAGATCATATTTAATATCTGTACTGAAACTGAACATGATGAACTCAGTATTTACACCTTAATATACTGTAATACATTGCGCTGTTTTTTTTTTATTCCAAAAAAAAAATTATTAGTGTTCAGACCTTCCTTAAAATCATTGTAATGTGTAAAATAATTTTACAAAAATCCACATGGAAGCTGAACACATTTATCACAGAACTTTCACTTTGATGTAATGAAATAAAATATCACATGTACATATTAAAGAATTAATCAATATGTATAATTTCTGCAAGATGTAATTTTCTGTTAAATTTATTGCAATATTCTTTTGACTTTAATATCAGGAAGAAAAAATGTCTTTTTGTATTGCATAGGAAAAACTAGCAGGTATTGTTAAGGAATACATGTAGATGTATTAATTTGGCTAAAATGTGGGTTCAAAATATTTACATACAGTGGTTTGGATTTACACACAGGCATTAATGATAACTTTAATTAATATAACAATATTTGTTTCATATGATATGCTGCCATTGTCATTATTTCAAAATAACTTCAGTCTTCAATAGTTTATATTGTCATTTTTTTCTCAAATGAAAGTTTGTCATACATATGAATAAATAAATGCACCAGTTTTTAATAGCAACAATTATTTGTTCATTCTTATTTCAGAAAATAATTGAAATTTCATTAAATTTCTCATTTCATTAAATTTCTCAAATGTTTGGTACAACAATATCCAAATTTATAAATAATAACATATGTACATGAAAAATCTAGTCTTCAAACAAAGCACTGATACATGTATTAGTGCATATTTCAAAGGCAATGGATGACATAGATTTATTAGAAATACAAATGTATCCAGTAATTCTTGGTAAATTGTACCATTAAATTATCACTCATCAGCAATAAATATTTAAAGTCAGGTACTTGTTCACTTGCAATTAGAATTAAATGTACAATAAAATTTTGAGTTCTTAATTGGAGTACATCAAGCAAATCTTTTTTACTGTTGGCCTGAAAGAGGGACTGACAACTTCACCTTGCATGTAAAGCAAAAAAAAATAATAGTCTCGTTTCCTGCGAATTTAAAACAGGGCGAAATGAAATAATACATATAATTTCTGTAAGTAACTATGAATGGGCTAATTTAAAACGGAACAAAATTGTTTCCAAGTGTAAAAGGGTGAAAATTAAACGGGGCGAAAATACCCCTGTATACAGTATCTAATTAAAAATGTCACGTGTCAATTTTGTCTCTTAAAATTAAAGAATGAGTGCACTAAGTACGTCTTTGGAACCTTTTCGGCTACCCATTTTGATTTGAACATATTTTATTATGTAAGAAATACATAGAAGGATTGGGCAGCAGGCACAGCCTATATAAGCCCTCTCCATTGGCTACCCAAGATGTTAATATCATGTATTTTATGAAAGTCCATATTTAATTCCATCGTTGGAAACCTAAGGTCGGTCTTGCTTCTCTTACCGAGACCGTAAGAAAAGCGAGACAGACCGTGGGTTTCCGACGATGATTTAAAACAGAATTTCATGAAATGCTTGTTCTGTGTTAACAGGGAAACCAGTTACAGTGTCAGAATGATAATATTCTGATTTATTCTTTTAAATCTAAAGAAAAAATTTAGGATCAGGTGCAAAAAAATTAGGGTAAGTCGGGTAGCAGCAAACAAGACTATTATTTTTTCGGCCTTAACAAATGACAAACTAATGGAATTAACTAAATTACATTTCAGAATCTTTTCCGGCGTGCAATTCTTTCATTTTCATTTTTACGTACATGGTATTGACTCGATAAAACTCAGCTTCTTCTTTAAACTTCTTGCTTTCCTGGATATATTTTTCTCTTTCTGCCCTCATTGTCATGATTTCATCCTCTTCCATAGTCTTCCTTCTTTTTGATGTCTTTGCCGAGGAGAATGAAGGAGGAAGCTCCAAATTTACAATACCTAGCTGGGTTGCATCATTCTGTATCTCGTAGATGGCTGATACACCTAAATTTAATTAACAGAATTGAATAGCATATACAAGAGGCCCATGTGCCACATCGCTCACCTGAGCACTATGGCTAGGAAAAAGCAGAAATTAATTTATTATTGAAAAGTTTAACCTCAAAGAGTCCCAACAATTCCTTAAAGGAGAGAGGGTATGATTGCACAAACTTGAATCTACACTACCTGAGAATGCTTCCATATAAATATAAAGGACTTTTCTTGAAAAGAAGATTTTTAAAGAATTTTCCTATATATTTCTATGTAAAACTTTGATTGGCTATTGTGGCCCTGCCCTTCTCTCGGGGATCATGATTTGAACAAACTTGAATGTACACTACATGTACTTGAGAATGCTTCCCCATAAGTTTAATCTTTCCTGGCACAGTGGTTCTTGAGAGGAGGATTTTTAAACATGCCACCAAATTTTCACTATTTCTGAATTATCTCCCTTTGAATGAGGCCGTAGCCCTTCATTTGGACAAACTTGAATCCCTTTACCCAAGAATGCCTTGTGGCAAATTTGGTTGAAATTGGCCCAGTGGTTCTAGAGAAGAAGTCAGAAATGTGAAAATTTTACAGACTGACAGACGTCCGGATGCCGAAGAAAATGTGATCAGAAAAGCTAAATTTCATCTTTTGTTGACAGAATGCATTTTTAAATCATTCTTTTTAGAGTTGAAAGGTTGCACAATAATATAATTGAGACATAAGGTAAGCCTTACCTGTACCACTTGCACTTGTTGACGGCATGCAGTCGTTTGTCATGGTGTGCATTTCCTCTGGTACAACTGTTAGAATTACTAAAAAAAAATAACATGTTACATTGACACTATGTTATTACAGTTTTAAAATAAAGTAGTACATATGTATATAATCATGTAAATTAATGATTTTATGGTTATAAATTAGTGCATTTATACATATATGTACTTCAACGATTAACACTGCACAGTATTTTAAAATCTACCGGGTACATTTGTTATATTCCAGTGAGGTTAAAAATGAAATTTATTGTCTTTTGAATTAAAAAATATAAATCATCAGGGTATTTTTAGATACTACCAGTCCTATTATCTTGCTTTTCAAATAAATCCAATATGAACCTTCCTCCGTGTCGTGTCCAGTGGACAGACCACATTAGGGTTGGCCTGTCTTCAAGGTGGCTTAGTAGCTCAGCTTCTACAGGGGTTGGGGAGGGAGGTTTGGGGCCCCCACCTGTAACTGGTCTTCTAATGGCATCAGACTTCTCTTTTGCTGTCATAAAACATTAAGTACACAATGTATATTCTATCATATTTTCCAGTCCACATGTCTCAGTTACTGTCAACTTAATTTTTTTTTTATTTTAGGCCACGGAAAAGCTTATTATATCAGTTATTTCTATCATTCATGTTAAATTATTTCATTTAAAAAATACATGTCCAAAAATAATATATGTGAATATGTGCACATGACCAAGCCATCTTTTGCTTGCCCTTTTCTGACCTACTTGTAGCACAATTAATATTGGATTATACAAATGAATTTACTTCTATAAATGCATTTATGAAATCAAACAACTCTATCACATAACTTTTTAATTTTTTTGGTCATTTGAAGACATTTAAAACTTTATAATAATATGGTGTTTTATGTATGATGTTGAATAAATCAATATATAGCCCTGTACTTAAATAAAAATTACCTCTTTGCTTTATGTTGGCATATTGTTTCTTGATCTCGTCCACCGTGCGTTGAGTTGTATCAGAGTTTCTGAAATATTTAAAGATTTAAATGTAGTACTGCAATGACTGCATGCTTGATCATAATTGATAAGTGCTGCATCAAATAATAATGTGAAACAATTACTGGTTGTTCTGACAACCAACACTTTTTTTTTTTATTTTCTGGGAATTTGTTTTTGTTACATGAAGTTTTAGACTTTGCAAGGGGGCAAATATTTAATTTTGTTACAATTAAAAAAAAGAAATTTGTTACAATTAAAAAAAAAGACATTTTATAATTGTTCCCTCCTTATCTCTCAACACTTTTTGTTATTATATGTAACAGAAAACAAGTGAATATATGCTTGTTCTCCCTGATGACTTCACCCATCCCCACCCCACTCCATTTTTTTTGGCTTGTACAAATTTGTGTCATGACTCGATCAATCATGTTGATCAAACTGGAATTGTCATTTTCATACCGGATATATATTTATGATTCACTGCTGATTGGACACTGCATCTTTACTAAAGTCTGAAGATATTATTTATCTTTAGCTAAAGAACTGTAGAGCTAATTGTACAGTCCTCTTAATTTGGCCCTGGTATTTGTCTTAGTAAAGAGTGAAAACATCACTTTTGTAGCATGGTTGATGCCAACATGTTTGGTGAATCTATAAATAAATTGAATACATCGATGTGTGTATTTGATTTAATTTTCAAAACAAGTATACATGATTTGGAATTCCCCTTTCTAATTTTAGCAAACAGTATGAGGGTAACTTCGTGTTCTTTATCACGCGTCGTATATAAGAAACTTCGAGTGATATAGATCTATTGATTATGAATGTAGATGTATACGATTGTTATTCATACATAAGTGCTGATACTTACGCATTCACCGCCCCTGCGACCTCCTCCCAAGCCCCCTCTTTGATTTTTACGTTTTTGACACCCCCCGGCCCCTTCATCTTCCCAAAAAGGCGGTCCTCGCGTTGACGGACCGCCTCAACCAAGACGATTTTTTCTTTTTCCGTCCAATTGGGCCGGCGGGGTGTCTTACACGTCTTCTCTTCCATTATTTTGGCGCTTTGTGGTGTTGCAGACGATGATTTACATTGGATACTATAACCGGAAGTCAAGAACAAGGCCGCTTATGCGACGTTGAAAAAATCTCAGTTGAGAAAAAAATAAACTTAGCTGAGATTTGCCTGAGTTTGTTTCGAGAAACGTGATTTGAGAAAGATCTTAGCTGAGTTTTTTTGTCAGAGTTTGAGATTGAACTTGAGTAAAAACTTAAGATTTTTTCGAGAAATCCAAGCCTGAGATTTTGAGCGTATTTCGCGCAGGTCCTTTATTCATAGAATTAAGCATCATTTTTAGGTTCTAACAATAAAACTGAATTCTACAATGCAAATTAAAATGTATTCAATGAAAAAACCGCGATGAAATTCCATTCAAGTAGAATTAAGCTAGGGACTATATTTTGTGGCGGAAGGTTTTTTGACGAAAATGATCAGTTTTTTCCATTTGAACTATAACAGTACTGTTAATTTTGGATGCCTATTTTTCCATGCTGGTTGCACACAAAGCTATTTTTTGCAGTGAAATATGCTATGCTGGTTCTGAAATATCTATTAATTTATTTCTTATGAATTCTATCAATAAAGTGTGACAAATATAGTAAATTTATTCTGAAAATCCGGGAAAAAATTGAGCCAACTTTAACGTAAAATTCACACTTTTTTAGTAATATCTGAAAATGTACATCATAGACCCAGGCCTTTCAAAATCTGCCGGTACCCGGTACTTTTACCCGGTTGGATTCGTTCATGGTACCGGCCAAAATATTCAGTGGAGAAAAAAAAAATCGCGTAAAAATACGATAGGCCCTACCATGTTTTACACAAGCTTTGTAATATTCTTAGTCCGTAATGTTATCTAATAACGTTTTTGATTGGTTAGTCAAGAAGATCATTAAAGCGTTTGAATAAATGAAACAAGAGATTGCGTAACGCGTCTTATAGATCTTGTCGAAAACGAAAGTAGATTTCGATCCGTCAAATTCCTTCGTTACTGATTTTGACAAAAGCTATTGACTATGGATATATTTTAAATAAATACGGCCAAAAAAAAAAATAAAAATAGGAATCCATGCAGGATTCAGAAATAAAAGTGTCAATTTAAAGCCATGCATATGGTAATGAGTTTCACAAAAGATTTTAAGATACAAGGAACTAGACCGCGGAAAGTCTTCAACACAATTGACCGATAGAGAAACCGACATGAACAATAGGTAGTTCTTTGACCACCTCTGTACATTTTGATAGCCTCAACTCTTCAAATTTAAGTGTCAAAACCCGCAGCTGACGATATAAATTTCTTACAGTCTTAAATATCTGCAACTTTCTGATGAAACAAAAGGACATAAAACAGAAACTATTTCTTTTGCCATACATTTAATTCTTTGATTCAGCAGTTTCCTAGTGGTCAAGAGAATGACCTTGCGGACGTTTACTTTCTTCCCAGTATTGTAACCATATCCTGTATAGTGAGGGAGTCATACCTAAAAATTTTTTGTCTCCAATTTTATGTCATCTTTGAGTAATTTACACATGTATATTATTTTATATGTACATGTACCAGTAAATGAAAAATATGCTGAATTTATTGGTACATGCTATGAAACATATAGTGCTTCTTCTAATTTATTTTTTAATCTGCACTTTAATGTAGAACAGAAATGAATTTCATTTAATGCAAATACAATTTCATTTCTCTTTTAATTAAATTTAAATTTTGAATTTCCATTTCCTTTCGTGACTCAATTTTTTTTTTTTAATATTTAAAACATACCACTTACAACTCAAACCTTGCAAAATTTTTTGAACAAATATATATATACAAATATAGCATAGAACTTAGAAGTTTTACCTAAATCTTATTGTTACTCTGCTCAAATAACTAATTTTTCTATGTAATTCCATCCATCCAGTGCTAAATTTCACATGTAAAGTGTATTGACCAAAAATAAACTTGGAAACATGGCATAAAAATAACACTGATAACAGCATACTTCTATGTGTCTAGAAACCAGGAAATGCTGTCTGGTGGCTTCTAAATTTCAAAATTTTTCCGGGGGGGCATGCCCCCGGACCCCCCTAGCGAGCTCACGCCTTCGGCGTTCGCCGAGTGGTACCTCCTATTTTTGATAAAGTACCACCTTGTTCAAATCTTTTTGAAAGCCCTGATAGACCCCCACTTTTGATGTTCTTTTCTAAATATTCAAGATAACTTTGACCTATTTGCTTAAAATCAGAAAAAGTTTAAGACTTTAAAATAATTTCCTTGCTTATTATATTTTCAATGCCGGAAAAATAACATTTTATTAGTGCAGAAAGGTCAAATAATTGATTATGCGTAGCAATTTGAAACTTTTTCTTAGTCACAATTTTTAAGTGTCTTTTTTTAAACAGACTTAGAGTTCATTTTGTTTCATGCTTTAATTGGATAAAAATATTGAAGGGAAAACGTCGAAGATGTAATTTTTAATCAAGACACAAATTTCAGTGCAGAAAGGTCATATTAAATGTACTGTAGCGCTAAAAGAAGCATATTGACCCCCATTTTTTGATTTGAATTTCAATTAAGCTATGTTTGTAGAAACTAAAAATATGCTTGGCAAAAAATGTTTAAGACTTTAAATATCAGGATCGAACGTCGTTAACTGCGTTCACAATACGTTCACAATGCGCTCTATACTCATTGATATATATTCAGAAGGAATGTAAAATATTTTTGTTTAAAGATTCAAGTTACACGATGGAAAGACTTCTAATCATGCCAAGAAATATTCTTAATAATTAAAAATGTTCTAAATTTAAATAATTTAGTACTAAAATTTTAATTGTTTTATGATTAAACTCCTTTTTTCAATTTCTTCGGTTCAGTTGTGTTGTTAGATTTTCTTTATTTTATTATGAATGTTAAAAAAAAATAATAAATACACCGAAAAGTTTTCTACAAAATTTAAGTGAAACAACAGAACAAGTTCTGGTGTAATTTTCTCTTCCATTTTTTTCACTTAAATGCTCCTAGTGCAACAAATACGTTGGAATTATTGCTGATCAAATATGATCCCATTGCTCTTGTTTTGTGAGCTGGCCGACAACGTTCTAACAACGCCGTGAAAGCGCATTGTGATCGCCAACGGACGCTGTAGAAACGCCGTGGGAGCGCAATGATCGCAGTGACAACTCCGTGCTGTCACCGTGTAATCGCAGTCGAAAAATCACAAGACGATAAATCTCATTAGAAGCGCCGTAATAACGCGATAGAAACGCAGTGACATCTCCAAGGACTCCGCGACATCTCCGTAAGGTCTCCGTGGAAGCGCAGTCTGCTATCACCGCGTTCTTGCCGCGATCATGTGCGTCTTCACGGCGTTTATACGGAGCTCCCTCTACGTTGTTGGAGATCTCACCGCGCTGCTACGTTGATCATACTACGTTTCCATTGCGTTCTTGTCAGTCCGCGATCACACGGCGCGTACTTTGTGCATGCCCAAAGTGATCGCCGTCCCCTGGCGTCCCCTGGCGTTCTTGGAGACCCTCCGCGACCCTACGGCGTTCAGTGGATACCTCGCCGCGTTGTCACGGCGCTGTAGGAGACTCTACTGCGATCACCTCGGCGTTTTGCATTTTTTGAGGACGCCGTGCAGTCGCCGTGAGGACGCAGCCCCGTTGTGACAGGGGTTTAACATTTTGCAAGGGGAGTTGGGTTGGGGTGGGGGGTGGGGGATACTGAAAATCTTCGGGAAAAAAATGATTCCTGCTTATGTGGGGGTCTGTTGCAAATTGATTGAAATTTTAATTTTCAATTCTATATGTCTTTTTACGAATAGATCGTAAGGCCGAAGGCTCAAGTGAGCTTTTCTGATCACATTTTGTCCGGCGTCCGTCTGTCCGTCTGTCTGTCTGTCTGTCTGTAAACTTTTCACATTTTTGACTTCTTCTCAAGAACCGCTGGGCCAATTTCAACCAAATTTGCCACAAAGTATTCTTAGGTGAAGGGGATTCAAGTTTGTTCAAATGAAGGGCCACGCCCTCATTCAAGGGGAGATAATTGGGAATTAATGAAAATTTAGTGGTATATTTTAAAAATCTTCTTCTCAAGAACCACTGTGCCAGGAAAGATGAAACTTATGGGGAAACATCCTCAGGTAGTGTAGATTCAAGTTTGTTCAAATCATGACCCCCGGGGGTAGGGCGGGGCCAAAATGGCCGACCAAAGTTTTACATAGAAATATATAGGAAAATTCTTTAAAAATCTTCTTCTCAAGAATGACAAAGCCATAATTCATCATATTTATATGGGAGCATGCTCATGTAGTGTAGATTCAAGTTTGTTCAAATCATGACCCCCGGGGGTAAGGGCGGGGCCAAAATGCCCGACCAAAGTTTTACATAGAAATATATAGGAAAATTCTTTAAAAATCTTCTTCTCAAGAATGACAAAGCCATTATTCATCATATTTATATGGAAACATGCTCAGGTAGTGTACATTCAAGTTTGTTCAAATCATGACCCCTGGGGGTAGGGCGGGGCCAAAATGGCCGACCAAAGTTTTACATAGAAATATATAGGAAAATTCTTTAAAAATCTTCTTCTCAAGAATGACAAAGCCATAATTCATCATATTTATATGGAAGCATGCTCAGGTAGTGTAGATTCAAGTTTGTTCAAATCATGACCCCCGGGGGTAGGGCGGGGCCAAAATGGCCGACCAAGGTTTTACATAGAAATATATAGGAAAATTCTTTAAAAATCTTCTTCTCAAGAATGACAAAGCCATTATTCATCATATTTATATGGAAGCATGTTCAGGTAGTGTAGATTCAATTTTGTTCAAATCATGACCCCCGGGGGTAGAGCGGGGCCAAAATGGCCGACCAAAGTTTTACATAGAATTATAGGAAAATTCTTTAAAAATCTTCTTCTCAAGAATGACAAAGCCATAATTCATCATATTTATACGGAAGCATGCTCAGGTAGTGTAGATTCAAGTTTGTTCAAATCATGACCCCCCGGGGGTAGGGCGGGGCCAAAATGCCCGACCAAAGTTTTACATAGAAATATATAGGAAAATTCTTTAAAAATCTTCTTCTCAAGAATGACAAAGCCATAATTCATCATATTTATATGGAAATATGCTCAGATAGTGTAGATTCAAGTTTGTTCAAATCATGACCCCCGGGGGTAGGGCGGGGCCAAAATGGCCGACCAAAGTTTTACATAGAAATATATAGGAAAATTCTTTAAAAATCTTCTTCTCAAGAATGACAAAGCCATAATTCATCATATTTATATGGAAGCATGCTCAGGTAGTGTAGATTCAAGTTTGTTCAAATCATGACCCCCGGGGGTAGGGCGGGGCCAAAATGGCCGACCAATGTTTTACATAGAGATTTATAGGAAAATTCTTTAAAAATCTTCTTCTCAAGAATGACAAAGCCATTATTCATCATATTTATATGGAAGCATGTTCAGGTAGTGTAGATTCAATTTTGTTCAAATCATGACCCCCGGGGGTAGGGCGAGGCCAAAATGGCCGACCAATGTTTTACATAGAAATATATAGGAAAATTCTTTAAAAATCTTCTTCTCAAGAATGACAAAGCCATAATTCATCATATTTATACGGAAGCATGCTCAGGTAGTGTAGATTCAAGTTTGTTCAAATCATGACCCCCGGGGGTAGGGCGGGGCCAAAATGGCCGACCAATGTTTTACATAGAGATTTATAGGAAAATTCTTTAAAAATCTTCTTCTCAAGAATGACAAAGCCATTATTCATCATATTTATATGGAAGCATGTTCAGGTAGTGTAGATTCAAGTTTGTTCAAATCATGACCCCCGGGGGTAGGGCGGGGCCAAAATGGCCGACCAAAGTTTTACATAGAAATATTTAGGAAAATTCTTTAAAAATCTTCTTCTCAAGAATGACAAAGCCATAATTCATCATATTTATACGGAAGCATGCTCAGGTAGTGTAGATTCAAGTTTGTTCAAATCATGACCCCCGGGGGTAGGGCGGGGCCAAAATGGCCGACCAATGTTTTACATAGAGATTTATAGGAAAATTCTTTAAAAATCTTCTTCTCAAGAATGACAAAGCCATTATTCATCATATTTATATGGAAGCATGTTCAGGTAGTGTAGATTCAAGTTTGTTCAAATCATGACCCCCGGGGGTAGGGCGGGACCAAAATGGCCGACCAAAGTTTTACATAGAAATATATAGGAAAATTCTTTAAAAATCTTCTTCTTAATCATTTTCTAAAAAATAGCAAATCCATGATTGGTCATGGGACTACTTTTGGATTTAAACTTTACAATAAAAAGCCATTTTATACTAGTCCTACCCTTGGTGCTCAGGTGAGCGATATGGCCCATGGGCCTCTTGTTTTTTTATCCCAATCACACATATCCCCCATATTTGAATGAAAATTAATCGGGGTTCATACAGGGTTATAATTAATAAACCTCTATGCAGGATAGAACTTTAAAACTGGTTAATTATATTTAGTTTTTTTTCACAATTGAATTCCCGATATTTCTTCTTCGACAGAAAGCAGACAGTATCGGCATCGAGGAACAAGTAATCGTGCAGCTTTTTCACAAAAATATGAAATGCATTTTGTCTTGGATACTGACCAGAAAATGCACATTGTATATTTGAAAATCTTTATCTTCCTGGATACCTTGCTGCAATAATGCCTTCTTGAATCACATTTGAAAGGCGTTTTACAACTCCTATTGACGCATTATAAGGCTATAACGTTTATTTTTCGCGTCAAATGCTGTTTAGGTCTCGAGGGGTGTTCAGTAGGTCTCACCTTACAAAACCTTGAGTAATGCTAATTGTCTCAAACAGATTCCGCCAGCGAATCACATGTCACACCTTAACGTTTGGTGACCCTGGTAATGTCTTTGGTAGGTAAGTGTCAGTGATGAAGGCGAGACTCCAGTCCCTTAAAAACGGAACAGAATACCAATAACCCTCCGAGTCCGGGGGGGGGGGTGCATGGCTAATTACCAGGCAAAGTGAAATCTTCATAATTACGGAAACCCAAAATATACTGAGCACACAACGGGTGGCAAGCCCTCTAGCTGTGATAAACGTTAACGTAGAGGACAAGAAGCAGCTAGGTGGATGAAAACAAGTTGGACGTCCACAGACCGAGGTCCCTATGCACATCTGAAAACTATACAGGGAGCTGGAATGTGAGATCTACATGTATGTATATTACAGGAAAAACATCGCAGATAAAACAGGAGATGGACAGATATCGGCTGGATATTTTCGGGTTAGGTGAAGTCAGATGGCTTTTAAAAGGGAAAACATTGCAAAGTGGAAAACTAATGCTTTATTCAGAAAGATCGAATGAATCAATCAAAAAGGAGTAGCAATAATGCTGACAAAGAAAGCTAAGAAGTCATTGATGGAATGGAAACCTATAAATGAGAGATTGATGTGCGCAAGATTCTGCTCATCAACCCTAAAAGTAAGCCTTATTGTTATATACTAGTATTCACCAAGAAAAGAAACCCTGAAGATACAAAAGAAGCATTCATGGAATAATTTCAGGTAGTCAATAATAACATTCCAAAGCATGAATAACTGCTCATTATTGGAGATTTCAATGCAAAGGATGGCAGCTACATCAAAGACCATGAAAGTGCTATAGGGAAGCATGGGATAAGAGAGCGAAATGAAATCGGAGAACGACTACATGTATTGGAAATTTTCGAGATCAACAACTTTTAGTGATTACAGGAACAAAATTTCCCCATAAACAAAGGTAAAAGATCTCCTTAATCTCACTGATGGGAAGACAGAAAACCAAATTGATCGAGTGCTAATATACAAAATAACACAGAGCATCCGTCGTAAATATAAGGGTGATGAGTGCACTGGTGCAATCAGCGATCAGAAACTGATAAGAAGTGGTGTGATCAGAATAAAATTAAAACTAGATGTACTGTGAGCAATAAGTTCACTAAATGATACCCCCGCCTCCCACATGAATACAGCCTCCCTCTTGAATATAATGGCAGTGCCCATGTTTTGCTATGGGAAACCCAAAACATGTGTCGGATCAAAAAGTAAAATAGAAGGTGCACAATGGCAATGTGTAATAAAGATTCTGTGAAAGTCTCATCAAATTTCTTTCAGTGGTATGAGAGTAGTTGCGGATAAGAGATGGGTACCCCAAAGCGTAACAGACGGACGTACAGTGGATGGACGGACATAACGACTACTATATACCCTCCCACTTTTCAATCGTGGGGTATAATAAAACCTATAACAAACAAAAGCGAAATGTAGATAGGGGTTGAAAAAATATGTCACAAATCTACAACAGCTAGAGAAAGGGGCTAAAATTTGATTTTAGGTGCTTGAAGAATTGATAGCCGTGGAAGACATATGGAAAAGCATGATAAAAGATTACAACGAGAAAGCATACAGCATACTTGGAGTGAAAGAAAAAGGGATAAAAACTTTGGATAAGGCAGATACTCCTGGAAGGTGGTAGAAGTAAAGAAGCAACTAAAGGTCCAACTAAAGGCAGATCGGAAAGGATGAAAAAGCCTAAGAAACAAATATTCAACTAAATACAGAGAGGTAAAACTTAGCCTGAGATATGAAAGGAGAAAGTGGACAGAAGACATTTTTATTTAAGCAGAAAAATCAGCAAGTTTAATGGACACACGGAACAATGTATGAGATATCTATAGCACTAAGTTTTGAGAATAAAGGCATGACAACAACAATAAACGACAAAGAGGATAAGATCCTGAACAGCTAAGATGAAAGAAAGAAAAGATGGAAGGAGCACTTTCAATAAATATTAAACCACCACAACCAGAACGTCCGTTAAAGGTTAAAAACAAAGGACAAGCAGTAGATGAGATAGATACAAGCAGCCTCATACGGAAAGAAGAAATTATCAAAGCTAAACTAAATGAAAGAAAATCTGGAGGAGTTGATGGGATAACAGTTAAGATGTTAAGAACAGACACAGAAGCAACAGTAATACATGTATATTAGAATTTGGGGGGATCTCTTCCCAACAATATGGAAACAAGAAACCATATCATCGATTTGGAGTAGCAAGAAACCATATCATCGATTTGGAGTAAAGGCCTGATTGTGAAGATTCCATAGAAAAGCGATATATCGGTCTACCAGTAATTAAACAGGTATCACACTTTCGACCATGTCAAGCAAACTAGTCATCTCCAAAACAGTGATAAAAAGGATCCAAGATGAAGTGGAAAACCTTTAGAAGAGGGAAGGTACAACAGAGGGAAGAGGGAGGGGGACAACATGCAGAACAACTATAAAGTATTAAAACACCGTAACATGATGTGACATGTACGTAATGGAACACTACATTGTTTGTAAACTCAGAATAAACAATGAGAAAGTCAAAGTGATGAGGTTCAACTCTGACATAACAGACTCAGTCAAAATTGATGGATACAGAAACAGTTACTTACCTTGGAGGCGTTACAACACAACGAGGATCTGATGAAGACACAACCAACATGTTTTGAACAGCTTCTTATATAGAGGGTTAAAAAAATCTGGAGCTCATCAAAATGTTCCATGCAATTTGTTCCATTCAAACAAAAGTTAAACTATATAACAATCACTCCTGACAGTTCTAATGTACGCAGGTGTAATATGGCAAATAATAGACCGAGACAAACAGAAGACTGACATCCTCCAGAATGGAAAAAATCTTGAGAATAAGATAGCTTGATAAAAATATCAAATGAAGTACTCCAACAAAGTGTAATCGAGTTCGCCGTTTACTAAGTATGGAGTACGCCAGGATTTGTACCACTGTACTAATATGGCAACCTGATGGAAAAAGGAAAGTGACAGAAAACAACGTAGTCAAGAACAACAGAACAAGAAACACTGCATCTGGATTGAAATAGCTGGGTACCAGCGAGGGCAGTAGACAAAGACAGAGGCAGGTGTAGGCAGTGTATTGGGGTCTTATGTGCCCACGGACACGGAGAGGATAGGTGAGGTTAGGTGATGTTCCATTTAGGAATAACCACAAAATCCTGCAAAGTAGATTCATAGTTTGATACGCATTGAAATCATTCGATTATACTGTCAAATAACTATTTTTAGAATTTTCAAATGACAGTTGTCATAAACAATTTTTAAAAAATCTTTTTTTTTAAATATAGAGAATAATACCCGGTATTTTAAAACAAGTCCACAGCAAAATAAACCACCACACATTTTTACATGCTTTAATTGGAAGCCAAATCTAAGAACTACACATGGACCAAAGAAGGTTTAATTTTTATAGCAGCTATCTGTAACTTTGCTTTCCAAATCAGTCCTAATCCTATCGCCATGGTTACAACAACAGTCACCGACATGGCAGTCATAACCGTCAACTGAATCGTGCGCCATTTTGCGGGAATGTCCGTAGTTTTAGATGGTGCTGTGCTCGTCATGAGGCCATATGGCACGTTGGTTGTTCTGTTTGGTTGTTTAGGTCTTCTTGTCTTCGCCGTTTGCCTTGGAAAATTCGTACTTTGGTGTATCGGATGTTTATTAGGCCTGGGTCTTCTTGTTTTCGATGTCGTCATAATCAAATGGATTGGATTTGTCTTTTTGGATGTTTTTATTGAAGAAGTAACTGTTGGTGTTTTACGCTGGATTCCGTTTCGAAAACGGGTCGTCAAGGTCATCGACGTTGTAAGAGGCTGTACTGAATTGCTTTGAAATGTAGGTCGACCGGTAAAAGGTGCGTTTATTCCACTAGTCTTGTGATCACCTGAAACAGCAGAAGCTACCATTGCAGTTAAAGCTGAGGTATTTGTGACTGGCATAAATGAAGAGGTTATACGGTCAATTTCCTGTGTTCTTCTTGGAATTGTACTAGTTTGATCTATCTCTGTTGTCCTTCCCGATGAGTCCGTACTCTGGATGGGTTTAGATATAGCTGATGTACTATAAGCAGTACTAGAAACGGACGAAGAGAACATTTTTGTATTAGTAGAATCTGTCAATAATGTACTTTTGTCTGTTCTGTACGGTACTTTCGCATCCACAGGCATGGTTGTTAAGAATAGCAAAGAAAAGACGCTGGAGTTAAAAACTTCGATGTTATTTGATGGTGTGATTTCAGTGTATTTCTTGCCATTGTTGACCGTAGAATGTAGCACCGATTGAGTGCTTTGGCCATCCTGAAAATTCGGTTTTAAAATGCTGATTTGTGCTGATTCCTGCGTAAAAGTGTCTGTAGTTGAATATTCATTCTCCGTGGTTTGTGCGTGTTTCGAATTTAAAGAGATCTTTTCAGTAGTTGTGTCGAAAAGTTTAGGTTCTGAACCTGATGTTGTGTTTGAATTGGTTCCATTATAGGTAGTTGTTTCGACGTAAACTACGCTGTTTTGCGTTTTATTCTCTAAATCTACAGTAATTTCTGTAAAATTGTCCACATGGACCGTGGTTTCCCAATTAGTAAAGGACGAAGTTTTGATTGTTTTTTCAATATCTGTAGTAAGCATTTCTTCTGTAGAAATTTTGGTTGGAAACGGTTCACTTGAATGAAACTCTAAAGTTGCTCCCGATAAAGGAGATCGTGTTGTATTTTTGGTTCCGTCGGTTATATTTTCTCGCATGTATAAAGTACTTTGTCTGTTTATGATCGATTCTGTGGTTTCGTCTGTTGAAATAGTTTTACTGAGGAGGGTCGAAGAATAAGGGACTGCGGTTGTTTTATAGGCAGGCGGGGTAGAGGTAGAGAACCCTTCAGTTCTAATGTCAGGAGAAGCGGTGGTAGAGAGCACATCAGTTTCATCAGGTGTAAGCGCTTTAACGGATGACATTTGTATCGTGTTGGAGGACTCTGTGGATGAATTTGAAAACTTTTGAACGAACATGTTTGTAGACTTAAGTGATTCATCAGTAGAAGAAAATTCTTCAGTTGTAAAGGGTGACGAGGAGTATCTATTTTGCAGAGAAGATGGTTCGTTTGGTGTGCTCTCCGTGGTCAATTCATTCAAAGTTGCATGACCATTAAATGTTGAATATGTGTCATCGACATTTGTTGTGGATGTTTCATATGATGAGTCTAGAAAAAGAAGATATGCCACAAATTGTATATAATTTTTTTCTACAGAATGTACATGTACATTATATAAATGGTGCCTGTTTTGGAGGGTAACATTTGAAATTATAAAAAACCATTTTCAACCGACGCGTATTTTGAAATTTTTCCGAGGGGTGTCAATTTCAAATGTTACCCTCCAAAACAGGCACCATTTATTTTATTATACTGAATGTCTTATTGATTTAGGACGTCAGCAAAAAAAATACCTTCGATCGTCTTTACGTTCATGTATAGAAAGCTTTCACACTCACCGGTTCACTAACCTCCTTATTGTTTGTTTGATACTCGAATTAGAGTCATTTATCATATAAAGTTTCGTTATTTCTGGCTCGCAAGTATGTATCGTCTGTCGTTTGTTGTTTTCAAGTAAGCTATATCGGACGCAAGCTTTTATTGATGTCAAGTTAATTCCGGTTCTTTCAAACGCGCAACTGATGTTTTGAGAATTCTACGGTGAACCGTGCGCGCATAATTTCCACGCATGTGACATTACCGTTGTGTTACCCGTTGTCATATGTGTTGCTAAGGCTCAGGGTAATCGAACGGATTGTTAACTGCGTGTAAACCAATCAGATTTTAGTATTTAACATGAAAGTATAATAATAAAAAATGTTACACGATTATAAAATGCATTATACTTCAAATTTATTTAATGCTACTAACAGAACATAAAAGAAGAAGTGACGTTCGCCGTTCCGGTTCCACAAAGAGTTTCGTATCCGGATTCACATAGCACTTCCGTATTCGAGTCATCCGATGTTACTTCCAGTGATAGAGAACTGTGTTGTTTGTAATGATAACCATTATGGGACATCGACCTTGTTGTTGTGTTGTCATGAATGACTGCAAAAGTTGTGTCTTTTTCTCGCTTGATACACCATCTTATTCCCTATATTCAATATCAAATTAAGTGAATCTTGATGAAGGTATTATTACTGATTTCATAAAGCACGTGATATAAATGGGGATTAATTTTGCAAAGTAAGAAATAAAGATTAAAAATGAACTATGTAACACGAATGGCACTGTTACGTAAAGAACTTTGGTGAAAAATAATAAAAATGATGAAATAAATTCGTACATATAATTACTTTTAAAAAAAGCCTTGAGATTACTTTTTAATTAGAAAAAATCCCTAAAAAGCTAACAAATGTATTTTTTCTTACAGAATTAAGGTAAGCATCTCCTGCACAATACAGAACAATACTCGTGCCCTCGGAAAAATTCCGTGATGGTAATTCCAACCCATTACTGTCACGAAATAAAATAGGTCCCAGGTTTTCTGGTGGTTCTGTCAAAATGATAAAAGTAATTAATATGTTTTTCTACCTCTGTAATAAGGCACTTAAAAGGGATTTTTGAAACATCTGCACCTGAAGAAATATATTGTAGTTTAAACGTTCATGTAGTTATGTACGTCAGGAAACCAAGAAATCCCATTGTTTAAACGTTAAGGGTTTTCTCTCTAAAGGGTTCAAGAAATGACGAAAGATTCTCAAATCATGCCATTTTCTAGAGATTTTCTAATTACCGACAATTTTCTGAGGAACATTGGTTTTTTTAATCACTTTTCAGAACTGTTTTTAAAAAATTAAATAATAGATTTAGTTAATCAACTGTTATGTATATGTTCTGTTCTATTTCTATAGTCACAGTTTAATTGTAGAAATATAGAAGTACATACTTGTAACCACAATCGTTAATTCTTCACTTCTAGCATTGGCAACCACACTGAGATCCTTTTTAATGGCTGTCATGGCACAGAAGTAGACCCCAGAGTCCCTCCCACACCCGATCTCATTTCTGTCTATCACAAGGGATAGCCCTGGGATACCCAGCACTTTCACCAGCCCCGTCACTTTAACCCCGGGTCTTCGACCGAACCCCTCATCCTTCCATTTTATGACGTCATAGTCAATAGATACCAGTGATTTTTCGTTTTGTCCGTTTAGATCTTTCTTGTTCAACTGGATGTTAAAATTCCTGTTGATTTCTGACAGTCGCCCTATTGGTACTCGGCATATGAGTATCAAATCATCTTTCCCAGCTCTCACTTCCTTTTCCGCGTCAATATCAATCCAGCTCTGAGGATCTGAAAGCAAACAGAAAATGAATCGTTCATAATTACATTTGGTAGAAAGGATCTTCCAGCTTCATCTCACAATTGCAATCCATTACCTGAGCTGACTATTTTCAGAATTATTGCATAGTAAAGAAGTGCATGGAAACCAAACCTGGAAAAATAAACAAAATCGACAGTTTTGAAAATTATTAAAAAGGTATGATATTTTTATAGTACTTAAAATAACCAACGGGAAACATATAAATATCATACATCACATGAAGTTTAGTATATGTCCTAAGGAGTGCACAATGCTCGTTGAAATGTAAAAAAAGGGTCTGCAAAGTGTAGTTTCGTACTTGGTGGTACATTGTCATTCATATGATCAATAATAGTTCAATATTATGCCATGTCAATTGTACTTTACATGGGTTTTGTTTACTTATACCCCAAAAATCCCTGATTCTAACATTGTCTTATCTCTTTAAACTTCATAAGATTCCAAACGGTGTTAACTTTGATCAAGCCTGTTTGTTTGACGATTTAACTTACTGTGTCCATACAAATTAATTCTACACAGGAGACGACAATACCATTTTTAAAGTATTTAATAGCCATCAGTGAACTGTTGATGACGTCATGAGTATCGATTCAAAAGAAAAGAAATATGCCGTTCAGTACTAAGTATTTTTCATTTTCTTTCATTACATTATGTATTTTTTTTTCAAACAAGTTTAAAATCTTATTTCTGGAAACGAACTGCTTTCGTATAAGTTTTCATATCAAAGTTATGGACATGACAAAATTTACTTTGCTTTCATAAATCCCTTTCACCTTGACGATGGATCATAGTTCTGAAATATCACCGTGTCATAATCTCTCCAGTAGCCTGTGTAGAGCTGTGGTGAGAGCGTTTGCTCTAGACTCGAGAAGTAAGACCTCTGCGTCGTTGGCTCGAATCCACTGCGGGACATGGAGAGCGGTTCTTCAGACGAGATCGAGGAGGTTATATACAAGATCAAAGGGAAGGTCATGGTAAAATAAATTGACACAAATTTATTGCTTACAGTTTCGTTGGGATTAATTCAAATTAAAGGACATGCTATGGGTAAGGGCTGAAAAAGCTCAAAGTTGGAAAAGCCATGAATACGGTCAGACAACACGTCTTCGAATATCAGTTCTGTATTAAATCTCTTCATATTTTAAAACAGTTCTTTTGAGATTTTGAATGCCCTAAAAATAAATATATGTACTGTTCTTCGATTTTTATATTATCAGTTCTGGAGGTTACCAATGGAGTTACATAAAAGACACCTCTGTGATCTTGCACAAATGCCTGGTAAAGTACTTCAATTTTTTGTGATGGAAAATTCTTAGGAAAGATAATATATTTCAAGAAACGTGTCATCTGACCTACAAATTGGAGTCACAAATTTGGAAAAGCCAACTTGTAAGCTAAGATAATAGACAATTCTCAAGTGGAATTACCAGCTTTTAAGTTGGAATTTCAATCTTTTTAGATGGAAAGGCAAAGATTAAAAGAAGGAATTGCCAAATATAAAGTTGGTTATTCTATTCCATCTTTAAAGAAACATTGATAATTCCAACTTTAGATCAAAGATTACAGTTTAGCATTTTCCACTGTAAATTTAGAATTTCCGACTTAAACGTTGGAAGAACAAAGACTGAAGTTGGAATTACCATAAACTTTGAAATTTTTATTTCCAGCTTTAAAGTTGGAATTACCATTACGCTTTATTAGATATTTTAGTTGGCACTTATCTGTTTCTGTTTTTTTTTCACTTGGATCAAAGTTTAATATTGTTTTTTTTTCTCCCATTTAAAAAAAATGAATCCATTTATAATTGTATACATAATGTAATTGTTACCTCTTATTTTACTTTTTGTTCTGAAACTTACTTTGGTTCTCCCAGAGCAAAACATAGACTTTGATTGTATAATCATATGGGAGGCGGTGGGTATCATTTAATGAGCTATGTGCTCAAAGTACCACTGGTTAAACAGACACGATAATTCATCTAAAATACATGATTTTTTAGTCTGTCTTACCTATATTTTGATTTGAATATTTTCTGATATCATGCTCCCTTTGTTGTTGTTATTGTTTGGAGGTTGCCTCTTCATGGGTATATGTAAACTGGTATCTTAATTTATACCCATATATGGTCAATATCTGAAACTTATCAGCAACAACAAAAGGAAAATCCTATCAGAAATTGGAATATATATAACATGATAGAATAGGAATCTATGTATTTTAGATAAAGAATCATGTCTAATAACAATCCTCAAAAAGTGGGAGGGGCGTTATTCATTCGTCAGTTGCTTGTGATTATACGTAGTCCACATACATGTACTTGACTATGCATGCATAGATGTATATCCATTTGTGTTCTAGTGTTTTCTTGGAAAATGAAAAAAACAATACATGTATGATAAATGAAAAACAAGGATTTTTTTTGATTCATTCAAAAGTTTAGAATTCAGTAAAAAAAATTCTGGGGTTGTGTGAGGATATTAATGCAATGATGCAAGGGGACGTTTACGCTTTAGTTTGACCCTTTTCGGTTTTATTTAATTGATTTACGATGATTGATGGGAATTGTTTATTTATATACTAAAAATCAATATCACTCTTGTGTCGAATATCTCAGATGATAACGATTCGATACAAATTGGTACTCCTGTACTTAGAGTTAAGTAACACAAAATGTTTTCGAAAGTCATCTACGATTCCAAAAAAATTACTAAGTGTCAATAAGGGGAATATATATAATCAAATGGATCAAATCAAGGGAACTATTATACATAATTATTTAATAATGCAATCAAATTAATTGCTTAAGATATAATTTTTTGATAACATTATATTATATGATAACACCATTTTAAAGAACTAAGACATATCAGTACACATTTCATTTTTTATCTGTGATTAGAAAGGTTTCAAAAGTACTAGTAAGTATATTTAAGTTTATTTCACACAACAATTTTAGGTCTATGGGGATTCCTCGACGTCTTTGTTAGCTACGATGGTCCGATGACCTTAAGAATTGGTAAAGTCAGTACACGAAGTTCTAACCAACCCAAAAATGTTGAGGCATTACCTAACCACCATAAACAAAATTACAAAACCAGAAAAAAGGCCATGCCTTTGGACACGTGAATAGAATGGGTCCCAAAGGGAGGAACAGTTGAAGAAAGGGGAAAGGAAAAGATTGCCAAAGACCCTCTGTATTTATTGAACACAGATAAGAATTATATCTACACGAAATATCCAGTGACCATTGAATTGTAAAGGTTATAGATAAATTTTGATCCTTTCCCCCATTCTGGACCCCTGATAAGTTCTATAAATATTCGAAATGTAACACACAGATTCTGTTGAACACATGTTGAACAAGATGTTGCTCCTTGTCATTGTTGCCTCTTTTGTCGCTGTGTCACAGGCTCAAGAATTCGGCGCCTTTGGATGCCCGACCGTTTCTACAAAAGACAATTTTAACCTCACCAGGGTAAGACATTAAAACGTTTCTAGTATGTTGAATTTAAGATATAAGAAAATCTGCCAAGTTGATGGTGTTCATATAAGGAGCACTTTAAAGCATTTGAATTTTTTTTTCAAATGTAATTAAAAAGGCATTTTTTCATGAAGAAACTTTTATGTTTGTAGTATCTAGGAACATGGTATGAAATTTACAAATTCAAAGCCAACTTCGAAAACAACGAAAAATGTATTCAGGCAAACTACCAGTTGAAACCTGATGGCCACATTCGTGTGAATAATACTGGAGTTTCAATAAGGTATGAATTGTTAAAACATGCCCTTTTCATTTAGATTAATCCAATATTGTCATACTCTCT
Source organism: Saccostrea cuccullata (assembly GCF_032062105.1). Taxonomy (NCBI): domain Eukaryota; kingdom Metazoa; phylum Mollusca; class Bivalvia; order Ostreida; family Ostreidae; genus Saccostrea; species Saccostrea cuccullata. The sequence continues at coordinate 799,870 of NW_026939565.1, read as the reverse complement.
ATTTTGCTAACCACATTTAAAAGAATTATGCATTTTCCCATGAATTGTTGAGATTGGCATCATAGACTATATGCGTGTACATAAAAATACACATATTAGCGTCTTAATTAAGCCAAAACAAACGTGAGAAAAGACATGAACGTATAGATTCTATGAATTTTCAAGTTATTTACTTTTTTGTAGTGATGGAAGTCCAAGCACGGCCATTGGCGACATCTACATTCCTGATCCTAGTGTTGGATCCAGGCTTAAAGTTAAATTTGCTTCTGGTAAGTCAGCACATACATGTTGTACAATTTCATCAACACATCAAATACCGTATAGCGAAATATTGGATGGTATCATGCACAAGTCATCTTACGTTAACTTCATTTAAGTACTATAGCAATCACGTATCTTGAAAATTTTCATTTGCAGCTGCTCCATATGGAAATTACTGGGTATTGGACACAGATTATGAAAACTACACACTGATTTACTCCTGCACAAGCATCCTCGGGATCAGCCATTTTGAATTTGGATGGATTCTGGCGCGATCAAGAACACTTCCAGATTCAACTATACAAAAACTTTTTGGAATCATGAATGGATACAAAATTAATACACATCATTTTATGAAGACTGATCAAAGTGGTTGCTAATTATTGTATGTATTATTGTTGTTTTCATTTGAATGTAACTCAAATTCTTTAAAAGCCTCATTGTTTCTTTTCCATTAACTTTGCCAAAAAAGATGCCATTTCTCAGAAAGAATATTTTTGTTGCAATAGCCTATGTCATGTTATAAAAGTGGTTGTTGTTTTGTAGGTGCATATACATGTATACCTTTAGTGCACGGAATTCTCAATTTTAATTTTATACTTGTTCAAAATCAAAGATATGTACCAGTATACCTGTAAAAATCTAAAAAAAAAAATTTTGCTGTTGAAGCAATTATTTTATAAAATGTGGCTGTAGTTTGGATTATTGCTAAATTTCTTTTAAGATGTATTATCTTTAAATGTTATATATGTTTTTGTTCATAATCGTTTAATTGTTCTTTGTTATCTAATACTTTTATGAACAAATAAATCATGAAATACTTATCTATAGTTCGTGCTTTTCTGGATCGCAAACTGTTTAACAACGTGTTCTGGGCTACCTCAGTACTCCGTATATGTCCACATGCAAACTCTTTGCAGGATGAAACGAATTTTCTGCCATTGGTTAACCGAAAATGAAAGTACGAGGGTTGTTCGAAAAGTTCGTGGACAACTGTCATATCTTTTTTTTAATTTGATGTCATATGTTATCCAATTTGGTAGAAATATTTTAACAATAAATCCAAATGATTTGTATCAAAATTTTTCCAAATATGCCGATTAATTCAAAATTTATCCAGATTTTAAAAATGCAAAAATCGGGTCGAAATTTAGCAAGTTACAGACAATATACTAACTAATTGTCTGTAGTCATATTCTCTGTAAAATGGAGCAAAAACGAAAAACAACCTAGAAATTCAAATAAAGAATTGCTACATCGATTCGTATTCCAAATTTTGGCTTTATATTTTGCTTTGTTGAAAAGAAATCAACTTGAGATGATAGGTAGTTCTTATTGAAAACGACAAAAACGATGACGTATTAGGACGTCACGGAGCAGCAGATAAAGATGCAATTTCGTGTTTTTCTCAGGAAAAATCCTGAATAAACTCTAAAGATGTTGGAAGAATCAAGAAAATATGTCACAAGCGAGTTGTGTTTGTATGTACAAATAGTACAGGCAGTATTTGAGTGACAGAGACTCTGTATCGGATGAGAACAATCTGTGAAGAAACGGTTTAACTGTAAAAATCTTCCCAAAAATTCTAAAAAGTTGGAACGTCAAAGAAAGACATAGGCGCTTCAGAGCTGCTTATCCTGTGGAAAGCAGAGTTAAGTAATAAAAGAAGTTAAAACCTTAACAAACTAAATTATTCTACGATAGCAATTCTTAAAGAAATAAATTTAAAGTATTAGAAAAAGGATTTAATGAGTGGGCATTATACTGAGTGAAATGTAAAAGGATAGTATTTTTTAGAAATTCTTGACGCTTTGTTTGACGTTACATTGCCGTTAAGTGTGCTCCGCGGGTACAAAACATGATGTTGATTATTGATTTCTGTTAAATCGAATGGAATGAAACTTCACACATCAACAAAACAAATATTTTTACATATCATATTATGCTTATTTAAAATTTCTTGTGAGTAATATAACAAAGATTGACATCGTCCACGAACTTTTCGAACAACCCTCGTATATCTTTTTTTTCTTCCTTCAGATTTTTTAAAGATTACAGATGCTTTTATTAACAGCCTGGACGTAACCTTGATCTTTTGGTTTAGAAATCGATCCGTAGGTTGAATGATATGGCGCAAATTTTGGACACTGTTCTAAAAGATTATTAAAGAAAAATGGAGGAGAAGTGATCTCTATCAGGAATGGGGGGGTCCTATCCTTAAGCACCTGTGTAGTATGAGGGTTTCAAAGAAATTTCGAAACGTTGAAATTGTGAAAACGCTAAGTTAACGATAGAGGCGTCTATTTCTATGGCAGGAATTCAACTCAATACAGGAAACGAAATTCCTACAATAAAAAAAGATATACATGAAAGGAAAATCAACGAGTGGATACTTACAAAGCGTAAATAAACTCAAAATGAACGACAATCTTTACAGAAGGTACAATTAATAAAAACAAGACGAACCCACTACAAAGATAATCGGTCATTTTGTATTTCAATTGTACGTTATGTATCATTTCGTCAATTATGCTTTCATATATATACAATTTATATTTTGTGCATCATTATTTTTTTTGGTACGGAAGCCCATTTAGGACCTATCAAAAAATATTTTTGAATTCGTTATAACTATTTTTAGAATTCGTTATAACGAATTTAATTTGTTATAACAGATTTATTGAATTCGTTATAACGAATTTAATTTGTTATAACAGATTCATTGAATTCGTTATAACGAATTTAATTTGTTATAACAGATTCATTGAATTCGTTATAACGAATTTAATTTGTTATTACAGATTTATCGAATTCGTTATAACGAATTTAATCTGTTATTACAGATTTAATGAATTCATTATAACGAATTTAATCTGTTATTACAGATTTGTTGAATTCGTTATAACGAATTTAATCTGTTATTACAGATTTGTTGAATTCGATATAACGAAATTCTTGAATTGATTATAACGAATTCAATAAATCTGTAATAACAAATTAAATTCGTTATAACGAATTCAATAAATCTGTAATAACAAATTAAATTCGTTATAACGAATTCAATGAATCTGTAATAACAAATTAAATTCGTTATAACGAATTCAATGAATCTGTAATACTTAATGAAATTCGTTATAACGAATTCAATGAATCTGTTATAACAAATTAAATTCGTTATAACGAATTCAATAAATCTGTAATAACAAATTAAATTCGTTATAAGGAATTCTGAAAATCTGTTATATTAAATTAAATTCGTTATAACGAATTCTAAAATTTGTTATTACGAATTCAAAAATATATTTTGATAGATCCTAAATGGGCTTCCGTATTTTGGTCAACAAGATTTGAAAAAAAAACATTTAATTTCTTCTCTGTTGGTATTTTTGCCCTAGCTTTCCACCGCCACCGCCCATAGCTTCTTTGTTGTAACTGAACAAGTTCATCTGGTCAGAATTTGTTCAGTTATTCAATATTCTAATACAAATAAACAACCACTGATAAATTTTGCTTGATTTCTTGTTTCCTAACAAGAGTTTGTGCAGTATTGAAAGTCGTGGTGACAATTGTCGTAGCAATGTCTTTGGTTGATTAGTTCCACAGCTCCGTGACATCCCCCGCTACACAATCCATAACACTTCGCCCTGCAGCCAATAGAGATGTCTTCACATTCACACATACACGATTTCCCCTCATTCCACACACTGCAGCCACCCACAAGACTTGTCATCAGAACTGCAATTCCGATTGCTATATGACATAACCTGAAAAATAACCAAAAAATTATATAGTTCAAAGGCGATTATACAGTACTTGTGCAACCATTAGAAGAATAGCTGCAACGTCTAACTTTTTATATCCCTCCCTTCACTATAGCTTACATTGTTTTAAGGATTCACTGTCTAGTTAGTATAGTATGCCAGGGCATCAACGATAGTGGTAAACATGAGATATTTTGCATAACGGGCGAAGCCCGTTATGCATAAATTATCCCAGGTTTCCTAGTGATTCCATATATTTCCATTTCATTGTGAAATAAAATTGTAGATTTAGATTTTAAAAATGTAGACTAATAGTTTTAAATTACCCGCGGCCTTCCATATCAATTTCAATAGTCTTCGCCCACTGATGTCAAACACAAAGACAGCCGCGTGAGATTTGCATGCATATTTGGCCTACTAGTACTTAACGTCAGATACAAAAACAGACGCGCCCGAGATGCACATGCATTTTAGACCTCCTTGGCCCTTGGCCTATCGATTTTCCTGATTTATATTTCCGGTGGAATTATCAAAAAATTGACTCCACTAACTTTCAAAGAGTTATCACAGAGAAAACATATAGAATTGAAAATATAATGTATATATCAGTTTCAATCCATATTTTGCCACCACTTGTCAGTTCGATAATTTTTAGAATTATTATGCCGACTTGTCAGAGAATAATGTTGATTTGTCAGATCTCTTCGCCGACTTGTCATATAATCATGTGTTTAAAATTCTTTAAAACATGAAATATGTCCATGCCCAGTTTGAGCCATCCAGTTGACATATGATAGTTATACATTTGTCCGACAAGTGGACAAAAGGATCGGTCAAATCTTCATAATTACCTAACAAGTCGACATAAATATACCGGTACGCATATACATGTGCATATATGACAAGTCAACATATTTTTTGACAGTTTTACAAATATGATTATCCAAGAAGTTGACACTATTATTTGAAAAGTCGACTTAACATTTGACAAATCCTCTTGTCAAACAGTTATGTCGACTTATCAGAAAATTATAGTGGCTTTTGATATTATTAAAATCATTGAATTATAATGTCAACTAAAAACGAAAAAAATGTTGAAAAAGCTATGATATAGTTTTAAAATTTACGATGCTGCCTGTCTTCCTTGATATATTTTCCTCTCTAATTTATCGTATTCTTCCCTTTTTCATTCATCTGTCATGTTTTTATTGTATGTATGTGTACCTCTGACCAGTTTGTGTATGAAGGATTTGGAAAAAACGAACAGTATTTAATATCAAAGTCCATAAAACAATACAAAATATGAGCAGAGCAAACACGGACCTCCATAACATCAGAGGTGGGATCTGGTGGTTTACACCTCTTCGTGAATATATTATTGCACAGTACTCTTGAAGTTTTTCCTTCACTACTTAATATCTAGGTGAGGAGTAAAGAAAGAGGCTTGGTTGAACATTTACGGAACCCTCTATGTTCTTATGAAGTTTCGGAATCCAATATACTAGTATATATGGTAGTTCAAATTCATTTTGGTTTTTGATGATATTAAAAATGTTCAAAACTGACACGATTTTAAAGAATTTCTTTCTTAGAAAGGGAACCATGAGTATAAGTTGGGTTACCATTTGTACAATGCAACTGTAGAATTAAATCCAATTCTAAAATACAATTTATGTAATGAGCCTTACAAACGAAGACAATGTAGTTACCTACTTTGTCAGCAGGGACCAGTACGTACTGATATATCCAATTCTTTTTCCACTTCTGGATTATTGAATACAGTAGGATAGATGGTTTTCATATTGCCCGTCTATCTTTTAAATACGCGATTATAAAATGTGTCTGATACATTTAATCCATTCTGGCAAAGTGTCAACGTCTTCTTTTTCATATCTGGTTCATCGTTTGGCGTAATATTTAACAGAATCCATAATATTTATGAAATTCCGACGCCAATTGAAGGAGCATGGTTTCCCATATTTAAGAATTATCATTAATGTATTTTGATTCCCATTTGCCAATTTTTAGGTTTGGGTTAATAAAATGAACTTGGATCTTGAACTTGGAACTCAGATATAATGATGTCAAGTAAATGTCAGTGGAATTAACAATCTCTGATATCAAGATACCGAGTTCCAAGACGTGAGGATTTATATCTGGCAAGTCAGCATAATTATCTAGTAAATTACTAAGGCATTTAAGGAACTTCTAAGTGAACATTATTATCTAACAAATGGTGACAGAAAAACGCCACCATATAGTAAACAAAACAGTATGTCTTAATTTAATTGTATTGCCTAATATTTTTCAATAAACATGCATGTTTATTAATATTTATACATTATAACAGATTTGGAGTCATATTAAACATATACATATCTCTCTCGAAGTGATTTCATTTCTGCCTGCATGATGGCCTTGTCTTACATGATGTATAAAAATATATAAAACCATATGCATATACAAAAAAGATTATTCTCTCATCAACCTTTCTGTAACTTGGTTTACAATAAAATCAATACATATTTTTTTGTAATCCAAGTGACGTTTTGTGACAATTATTAAAAGTACTTTAATATAAATAGAATTCATCTGCCTCTCAAAGCCACTTATCTTATTTTGAAATTTTTCCTGGTTTTATCAATTTATACTCTTAATTAATAATCTCTCTGTTCTATTTTATACATGAACAGCCGTATGTTCACACAGCTTTATGTATGACATAAAGACAGCTTTAAAAAGTGGTTCTAACCTGAGCTTATTCTTTCCTATTGACATGGCGCCTTTATCATGAAGATAAGACAAAAGAAATAGAGCACCACATCGAAACATGGCGGCTGTGTCACGTGTCCTTTATACCAAAGAGAAACGTACATCAGTTTAACAAACAATCACATGTATAGGAAGGGCAGGATACCAGGGACCTATATACTAATAGTTGATATATAGGTTAATGGGGATACAAAGAAATCTTTAAATCAAGTGTACATGGTTAAATAAAAATAAATGAAAAACTTGAATTTTGTACTGTAGACAACTACAGAAAATTACCTTAAAAGGTTTGGGGTGGTGGGGTTTGTTTATTTGTTTGTTTGTTTGAAAACCTATTATGGAGGAAAATCTTACTCTGGCAGGGAAGTAGGGCTCTACAGTGTTTCTTACAAGCGGCTCTCCTCATACATACCCCCCCGGGGGGGGGGGGAGGTCTCACTCTAGAACAAAACTTCCAGACGAAGTCTTGCTCTCGAACATGGCTTACAAAATGGAATCTGACTATGGAGGAAGCTAGTCTCACGATCTCAAGAACGGAAAACAAAAAAAAACTGATACAACACGGCCTCTGTGACCGTGTCGGAAGGGAGTGTTCACTCCTCTATTGCACCTCATTTCACCTCAGTTAAATTTGGTCCATGTTTGCTTTGCTCCTGATTTGAATTGTTTGAGCTTTTAAGTTTGAATACTTTTCGTTTTCTCCACAAATCATCATCTGGAATAGGACTGGTCTAATTCTGGTGTAATTCTGTAAATATCCATACATTAAAGTTATAATCCATTGGGTTTTAATGGTAACATCAAAGGTCCCTAGGCCACATGTAATGATCTATTTGATATATTTACATTTGAATTGAAGCTGTTGGTTGTGTCTTTACTTGTTTGCTTCTTTATATCACGTTTAATACGGTGTCATTCCTTATACGTCATCAAATTCATCAAACAGAAAAGACGTACTGATGCCCCTTTTGGCAGCTCAAGATGAAGGTCATAAGGTTTTCAAGTGCAAGTCAAACTCCAAGATCAAGAAATCAAATAAGCTGTTACCCAAAGAAAGTTCTCGCCCCCAAGAAATATCATTGTAAAATATGAAAGCGCAAGCACCAACCACTTTAATAATCCGCAACAACATTCACCTCGAAGTTGGAGATTGGCGTACTTTTGTAAAACTTTAATCTTGGCCATGTCTTTTGGACAGTTGGCGCTAGGGCTTTTATATTTCACATGAATGATTATTTCTTTTGACAAGACCTTGCATATAGGTATGGTTTAATTTGACTCTTTGACCGCGAGTTTTGAGTTTGACACACTTTAAAAAGAAAACTTAAACACTGGTCATAGCTTTTGAAAGATTTCTGCTTGGGCTTCCATATTTCACAGATATTCATTAAAACAAGTTCTTTCTTTGGGTATGTGCATGTTAAATACTAGTACTCGAACGACACATTGCTCCCCATGATAGAAAATGAAAACTCTGAAATTTTAGGCCTTATTTACTTGACATCACCGTTTACATTTTATAAATTAAAATGTCATAGCTTATCAAATGTTAAGAGATAGGAGATTGAGGAAGAAGATAGTGCGACGGTTAGACTAAGCGGGATGACAAAGTACCCAAATTTTCTTTAGAAAGTACGATATTATCAGTAAATCCTTTCCTTTCTTTGTTTAATATTGTGAAGGGGAAAATCTTCTCTTTTGTTCCAACTTTATTCTACACATCTGTATGTTAAAATACACCAATCTTTGGACTAGTTACACATAGTGATATCAAAAAACAAATGCGTTTATTTCTATTCGTATTTATAAAGAAACAATGAAATTCACAGACAAATGGAAGTCTTTCCTCATATACACGGAATCTCTCTCTCTCTCTCTCTCTCTCTCTCTCTCTCTCTCTCTCTCTCTCTCTCTCTGAGATCAAAAATGTCAATTTGTAAAATCATTCTTTATCATTTATCGTATCTTCAAGCTTTCTCCAAAAGATTTCTACGCTCCTAAAATTCCCTCCATCCGGGTATTCGAGATACGATTTGTTTTCAATGACGTGAAGGAGAGACAATGGCATCTCTCCAACGATATGGTTTTCCAATAAAACTAACAAAAGCATATTCTCTCCCCCTCTTGAATAGATGCTCTCCATTCGTGCCATATTTAACTCAAACATGCACCAATATGATTTCAAGAAATGTGATGTCATTACACAAACTATTCGTCTGCTGTTGTGAATGGTATTTGTAATGTTTTCAGCGATGTCTTTTCCAGGAATAAAATCACGGTCATGGATGCAGAACCTTAGTCCGTTTTCCTCCATTTTTTTCATCTGTTTATAAACAAAGCCTCTGTCCTGTTCTGCATATGAGATAAAAGCATCGTACTCGTAGAACACTTTCCTACGTGAACGTTTAACCTCCGGAAAAAATGATCTCTTTGTGAGGTAATAGATATAAAGAACGGTCCATCGATAACGATAAATGATTCGATAAATTGTTACGCTTAAGAAGAGGAAAATAAGTGAAGATATCCACATTATAAGTAAGGTATATGAGGAACAAGTCTTTTGTAGTTTTTGCACTATATAGGACAAATTGTGCAGTGACAATCGAGAATCGTCCCTATAAGAACACGTCATGTTTTGTAAATATATAAATCTAGAGCGAGGCTGTCTATTCATCCATTCAAGAAAGAACTGAGTAGCACACGAACAGACCAAAGGGTTTCCTGAAAGATTGATTGTAAAATTGTTATGTTGTGGCAACAAATTAATAGCTGTGTCGTCCAGTTCGGTCAAGAGATTGTACGATAGGTCAAGGTATTGAAGCTGGGACATATGACGTATGTCTGCTGTCCATTTCTCCATTCTATTGTACGAAGTGTTCAGGAGTTGTATTTCTGAGTTATTTTTAAAAAGTTTTTCTGGTAAAGCATGTATTTTATTGTCGTGTAAATTCAAAACGGTTAAATTTCTATGATTGCCAAATATTTCACCGTCTGTGTCCTTTTCTAAGCTGAAACTGAGATCATTTTGCGAAATATTCAAAATTTCTAGCTGTGGTGAATATTTAAGGGCTTGAGCTGAAATGTATGTACAAAAGTTATTGGACATATCTAAATATCTGACGTTATGGCAACCAAATATTGGACCATGAATTTGAACAATAAAGTTGTTTTGAAAATGTAAAAACTCCACATTATTGTTAATAAAATGCAGTTCTCCAACACTAATATGTAACTTCATATTGTTTGCATAAAATATTTTTAGTTTTGGAGGCACATAAAATGATATGTTTGAAGATCCTTGATGTCGATCTATGTTTTGGCCTTTATGATCCATTTCTGGACCGATATGACACGAATAAGAATAATCGTTGCAGCCATCAAAATAATTTGTATGAGAATATATTTGAAAACTAACATTCAAACTAAGCAAATTATGCAAGGAGTTCGTTTGTAACACATACATGCCGTTATCAATCTTGTTGTCTCCGACAGACAAATGCTTCAGTGATTTGGGTAAATTTGGTAAAACCCCAACCTCGATGATTTCCAATCTGTTGCTGTCAAGGTATAATTCTTCAAGGGATGTACTTTGAAGATATTTTGTGTGGTTTCGTAGCAGGATGGTACCTAGCCCAAAAGTGCAGTGTAATTTGGCAAGTCTAAGTACCTTGATTGCAGTATCCTGGAGGTCTTTAGAGATGTTTGCAAGCCCTCTGAAACCGAGTCGTTGATTATATGAAATATCTAAGTATTGCAAGTAGGTCTGGGCATCCATAGCCCCAATTTCAATGGATCTTATGTTACAAAAAGATAAATCCAGATATGTTAAATTGAATTTATCCAATACATTAAACCTCAAGTGAGAAATTTTGCATACACCATTGTAGCCAGATACATCCAGGAATTTTAAACTCTCAATTTTATCTTCTAAAAATATATCCCCAAAGTTTCCATCCTGAACGCCATCAATTCTGAGATGTGATAATGAAACTAATCCAAAAAGCAAGTTGTCAGGATATTTGGTATACCGCTTATCAATATTGCCTTTTATGGACAGGAATTCTAAATATGACATGTTAGAAATCACTGTCAAAAAACTAAGATTAGTAAGCTTATTGTGATCTAAATTGAGGTATTTCAGTCGTCCATAAATCGTGTATAACATTGGTGATTCACCTGAAATTCTGTTGTATGATAAATCAAGATATTCCAGAGCCGTCGGTAAATGAATTGGAAATTTCTCCAAGTCATTGTAACTCAGGTTTATGCGTGTTATATTTGAAGATCTATTAAAACAAGGAGGATGTTGAAGATTTAGTGATGAACAATCAGTGGTTTCCTCGAACGTTTAATAACAAGTGGTGTTCGATATGCATTCTGGTTCCGTGTGAACACCAGTTATCGCCAACAAAAGAAGTATGTAATCACCACTAGCCATTACGTCTCCCTAGAAAATACAAGAACATGGAAAGTCAGGATTTGATATTATACCTGGAACTTTCCTACAGGTTATTTCTATTGAAACAAGTTTGCCCTCTACGTAGTCTTCATCAATATTTGTTGTTGTTGTTTTTTTATTGCAGATTTTTGCCATAAATATGTCATTGAAGGTTTTCTGTTTCTTGTCCTTTGTAAGGATGATTATATGAATATTCTATCATTAAAAAGAGAAAATATCAGACTGGTATCTGGAGAAAATTATAGTGATTTTCTTTCTTTTTTTTTTTTAATGTGAGGAAATGAATATAGTTATCTTTGGAATGTAAAAAAGTATTACAAGCAAAATTGATATTATCTATTCTTGTAAAAATTTCTTCATATACTTTTTTTTCGCAGATTTTGCTTATTATTTATTTGATTTTATTAATTAATTGATAAATTAATTTGTTCAGTTGTTTATTTATTTGTTTTTTTTTTTATTAAATTTGTTTTTATTTAATGGAATTCATTTTATATTCTGATGTGAAATTATACAAATTTAAATTTCTCAAATCATACACGTTTTAAAATTTCTCAAATTAAACCTTCAAACCCAAGAAGAAATGACAAAGATTTAGTTTTGCTTTACATGTAAAATATCATTGATTTTACATCAAATAATGCGGTCTTTTATTAATTTTCAACCTAAAGTCGAAATTGATTTCATGACAAATTATTTGTCATGTAATATTTTAAAATTTAGACTGAAAATTAATATAATACAATGCTTTACCTTTAATATGCTGCGGTTTTGTTGATCTGTCGATCTAGTGAGTGGTTGAAATCCAGTTGTCTAACCGTTTATTTAGCAAAAATTCATCCAGACATTGTAACACGGAAAATGAAATATGCTAAAATGACTGCACATAAATTGTATATTTTATGGGTTAGTCCTACACTAGTAGTTCGATCCTCTCAACTTGAAGGGCTATTAATTACAGCTTTGGAGTTACGTTGAAACTGTTACGACCAATGTATGAATACAGTTTATATAATAACACATGTTGTATTCATAACCTGAACCTTTATTTACACAATACACACAAGATAATGATTTCTTACGATGTCTATGCAAATCCCTTTTAAACCGACTTAATTTTTTAAGGTCATACGTAACGTTCCTTAAATGGGTTCTTCATTCATTAACCTGTGTGCAGTGCTTTTAATATATATGGATTTACACAAACAATTTATGACAATTTTTCTTTGATAATGCAAAATTTTTCCTTTGATATCTCTTTAAAACCCCTGTAACTCATGCAAAACATGTAATGGTAATTTTTTGAGGTAAGGTACCTTGTATTTTTTTAAAACCCAATATTTTTTTTTATTAGTTAGATCAAAGTGATACCTCAACTCATTTCCTTATGAACTACAACCAATAAGTAGTGCGATAATAGTCGCTTATATATCTCAAATGAGAAAAAATGTTGACAGTTTGTGTATTCCAATAACAAATAGTGATATAATAATTTTTTTCGGGGGGGGGGGGCAAAAAATAGAAATATATCGTCTTCCAGGAAGAATCTGTGGATAAACCCAATTCTCGAAATATATCTACTTATAAATCACTAATTTTTTTCCAGAAAAATGTGTGAAATCACTGTCTATATACGTGTAGTAAACCACCAACGTTAATTTTCATAACGGGAGAGGCCATATATATCTGTGAAGTATAAAAAATCACTAATTTTTTTCCAAGCAAGTTGATGAAACAAGTGTGAAAGACATCATTTCTAAGTTCTATATACATGATACTGTCAGCAAATACAATTTATCATTTCATATACTGGATGTCCATTATTAATACCATGAATTGACGACGGATTTTTCCGTTATTTCCTGATCATGACGGGAGACACGGCGGTACGTGTGACCGGTCTTGTTTCCAAGGCACACATCTGAATGATGTTTCGGATATCCGTGTTTGCTCTGCTCCTATTTTGTATTGTTTTATGGAATTTGAGATTGAATACTGTTTTATCTCCATATCCTTCTTCTAACTGTTCAAAAGTTATGGACAAGGTTAAAGTTTTAAAAAGTGCATGGGCCAAACTCTAATTATAATGTCAAGGTCAAAAATATTCATACCCACTAAAAAGCCATGTCACAATGAATATAATGTGAAGTATAAAAGCCCTAGCTACAACTGTTCAAAAGTTTGTGCCAAGGTGAAAATGTGGTATTTTTTGTAAAAATAGGTCAAATTCCACGGTCAAGGTCAAATTTTGTGTTACCCAAAGAAAGGTCTTTTCACAAGGAAAACACGTGTGAAATATGAAAGCAAAGCACCACTCACTCAAAAGTTATGAGTAAGGTTTAAAGTTTTTGCGGACAAACAGACAGACAGATGAAGAGAAAGACACACCTGAAACTTCGACACGGAGGCATAAAACATCACACTTAAACCTTGACCATACCCTTTGAACAGTTGGAACTATGGTTTTCATACCTCACATTGCATTCATTGTGATAAGACCTTACAGTGGGTATAAATTAAAATATTTTTGACCTAGACCTTAGTGTTTGACACACTTTTTCAAAACTTTAACCTTGGTCATTACTTTTGAACCGTTGGTACTATGCTTTCATATGTCACAGATGTATTCCTTGTAACAAGTATTCCTTTTGGTACTAACACCTTTGACCTTCTGACATTGACCTTTGGAGTTTGACGTGCATTTGAGAAAATTCAACCCTCGCCATAATTTGTCAAACGGGGGCATCAGTGTTTCACAAACACATCTTGTTTTCATTTGTATCAAAGCTTTTTAAAAAGCATATCAAAAACTTCAAGGTCAAGATCACAAGGTCAAGGTTAACTGAAATCATGACCATTGAAGGTTAAAGCTTTTGGGTTGGACAGACAGCTGAATGGGTGTTATAACACAGTTTTTGAGAAAGAGGGGGGGGGAGGAGGGAAGGAGAGAGAGAGAGTGCAAAACTGAAACATAGGAGTTCAATCACTTGTAGTCTATAACAATAAATTCAGTGTATGGTTTTTTTCTTACCCGTGTTCATGCACATCTTTTAGAAGGTAATGAAATACTGAAAGGTCTTGTCACAGATAATACACATATTCAATATGAAAGCCCTATCTGATCTCTTCTCATTTATTGATTTAAAAGTCATGGCCAATTCAAAGTAATGTCTAATTTTCAATTAAAGTACCGATAGGTCAAATTGAAAAGGCTGCCGGAAAAAAAATTGAGCAATAAGATTTCTAAAAATGTTTTTCTTTTTTTTTCAAGATTTTTCCAAAATGTCCCTTTGCGGGGTCATTTTTTTTTTATGCCACATAACATTTGGGATTGCTCCAATAAAGGAGTGTGTCTTTCCAGGTATACTTCATAGGCGTCGGAAAAAGGTAAAACCCAATTTTCAATGCCTATATATTATCTATATATTTGCAAAAAAAAATTTCGGTGGGGGGGGGTTCTCCCCCCTAAAAGTGTGTGTCTTTCCATGTATGTACGCTATTGTTTTAGTGTATACACTGGTATAGGTCCCTGGTCTTTCTCTTGATATTAAAATCCATTATATTAAATTATATATACAGCATATTAAAATCATATGTACCTCCTGATACTACATGTTACGTACCTGAGAAAACATTAAAACCTAACGGATATAGTACTTGGATATTTTCAAAGTAAATACAGTAAATACCATTATACAATCTAAGAAAAATATGTAATGTTACAAACGGAGTAATCATCACATGATCATGCAACGTAATAAAAAGGTTTTTGAAAAACGCTAGTATGTCATGTAACAAGAACGACGACTCTGGGAGATTATAAAACTCTCCAGTTTGTGAAGGTTTAAAAAGTATAAGTTATGCAAAGCTGTCTGCCAATGTCGAAGTGTAAGTAATGAAATTTTTTTGTTAATTGCATCAGATTTAGACTCAATCGGATTAGGCACTGATTGTGATAATGAAGTATTTCCTTGAGTAAAAAGTTAAATGTCTATAGAATATTTACTTACGCGTTCGTTAGGAACTTACGAGTAAAACTGAAAGTTATGTCAGCTCTGATCAAAGACTAAAATGTTGCATAATTGCGAACCCCTGTCGTAGTAGTAGCATGGAGTAATATCTGTTGGTTAAAAGGTACATATATAAACAACTGCTACATGCTTGAAAATGTTAATCATATTTCAAATTTTAACAATCTGTTGCGTTATAATACGTTGTTCTCACGCAGAACACCTGATTCAGGGGGTGAAGGTTTGAACAGGTCCAGCACAACCTCTTGATTAAATATGTAGCTTTAATAATAGTTTTATTAAGCTATTCAAAATAGCTTATAAAGCTATTTATATGCAGTTTTTCACAAAAACGTTTTTGCAAGAAATAAACAAAAAGTCGCAAGTTTTTTACAATTCATGTATGTACTATGGACTATCAAAAATTTTCTCCTCTCCTTTGAAATGAACCGAAGTTCCTATTACACTCGTTTTAATACATGTACCTTATTTTCAGAAAGCAGTGGCTCTAAATGGAGAAGTTGTTATCAAGATCCTGTCTCTGCTGTCAGTCACTGAGGAGTTTCTCAAGACAGACTCAGTTATTCCAAAATGAATTTCACACATCAACAGTATTGAGACAGAAGACTGGCACTGCTAAAGTCAGTGGATGGAAGCGCATAAGGAGCGGTCTGAAATATGGACTTGTTGCTGTAACATTGTCTTCTGGTGTACTGTATGCCATAGCAGAAGAACCCCAAAAACGGAAAGTCAGAGTGCTTTTTGGTGGAATAAAAAGATTTTTTAGGTAAAAACATTTCTTCTATATGCAATGCTTTAGTTAAATTGGTAGGTAAAGTTCAAAGAACATCTATTCTGATTAGAAGAAGTATTAGATCTTTCTGTTTGAAACCAATTTTTGAAGTTTTTTTTTTCAAAGTAGAAAGTAGCCTAGAATATGAAGTATGAAAAAACCCATATCCAGTAAAAGAAAGATTCATATTCTAAGTAAAAATAATTTAGTTTAAATGTTTTCTTTGTACCTTTCAGATCTCTTTCAATAGGAACAATAATTTCTTTGGATTACAAGTACAACTTACGGGGATTAAAAGAAGACTCAGATGAATATAATGAAGCTTTAGGTCCATGTCATAAAAGGGCAGCTGAACGTTTATTGGCAGGTTGTTTAGCTAATGGAGGGCTGTATGTAAAGCTGGGACAAGGCCTTGTATCAATGAATCACATATTGCCCAGGGAATACTTAGAAACACTAGTAGTTCTTCAAGATAAAGCTCTTCCCAAGAGAGCCCATGATGTAAGTACTGTAAAGTTTGTTTATATATTTATCTGACCAATCACACTGGTGGGAAAACTACTTTGCTAAGTTGGGTGGTTGGTTTGTTGCTTGATTTATGTCCCTATGAGATTAATTTACTCATGTTTGCCTGGTGTCCCATCATTTCTGATGAAACAATGCAAATTAGGTTTGTACTTGGCACTTGTGACCTCATCTACTGCTGTACATGACCCCATTTGTATGATCTTTTCCAAGACCTCTATCTAACTATTGCACCATGCAGGCTACTACATGTATGTCAGCATCACAAAAAAACACCAAACAATTTTGTATTCATAGTTCAGTTATTTAGTATAATAATTGGAATAAATTTTATTTCTGTAGATGTGTCAGATTTACCATAACTACAGTAAAACATGCTAATAACAAACGTGCTTTTAATGAATTTACAATATACAGCAAAGTGATTTTCATTCCTCCTGGTTCTGAATAGTACTATGAACTTAACGACTATTACGTTTATAACAAAGCAAAATTGTCATCCCTCTGTTTTACTGTACAAATAATACTCAGCTTGTTTTAAAACTAAATTTGTCGCCAGGCAGAAAAAAAAATCTACTGGTATATGATTTAAAAGAAATTTTCTTGTCTTTAACAAAATGTTGAATCATTCACATCACATTCTATATTTCCCGATCCATGTTTTCAGATAGAACAGCTCTTTACTGAGGATTTTGGAAAAACACCTCAGGAAATGTTCAAGAATTTTGAGGAGGAGCCGATAGCAGCAGCCAGTTTAGCTCAGGTCCATAAAGCTGAAACTCATGACGGACAGAAAGTGGCAGTCAAGGTTTGTAAATAGGACATTGATATAAAAAATGCACATAAAAATACCCAATAAGTAAAAAAAATGACCATATCAAACTCAAGAGGAACATCAATGTATCATTTATTTTACATACGGGTATATAGGATTTTTTTTCAAGTAGAATTATGTTGGGATATATTTCTCTGTTACGCAGCATTGTTAAGGCTTGAAAAAGGGGGCGGGGCCTAATTTATACGGGAAAAGTTTACTGTGACATCACATAGAAATATGACTTTTATGTATTTCTCATATTACCTTAAAATGAAATAATTTGCAACTTTTAAGTGTTTTAGCATAATAAACAACAATATAACTTATCAATGCATTAAACAAAGTTGCTAGTTAAATTCCATGTAGTTGGTAATAAACAAACACTGATCGCGATGAACTTGTAAACATGACGTCATATGGGTAAAAATGACGTATTTCATGTGTTGTGAGAGGCAGATTTAGGAATTTTTTAACAATGAAAAATGCGTTTTATTATTAAATGGAATATTATTTACGGGTTTTAAATACTCGATTAATACCAAATTATATCCTTTACTTAGTGCGATTATTAATTAACTACCAAGAGAATGTATTTTATTAATTATGTCGAGTTTTTATGTACAGGTTACGTTTATTTTACATCAAGATGCCTCATAAAATCGTACTTTTGCAAGGGCATACACTGCATAGATCTGAACCATTTTTTGAATAAAGATAAAGGATATTTTCCTTAACTTGAAAAGTACTGCTGCTTTCTGTAAATCGAGGGCGTGATTTTATAAGTACACAAAATATTTGGTAAAAGTCAAACATATTTTGACATTGGCCAATTTACTTTAAAATTTAACTATTAAAACGCAAATTCTATTCAAAGCAGCAGCACTTTTCAGAAACTACAAAGTATGCAGAAACAATTAATAGCTTGTTTATTTAATTTCAACTAGGGTATGCCCTTGCGATATTGAAATTTGTTAATGACCTACATTCAGTACACGAACTATGCATTCATCAAGTGACTGTCCATCAATGGGACTAAACTTCATACAGTACAGAGTGGGTTATACTATGCTATTTCCATAAGTATTAAAGTTCTGTGATAATAAAAGAACTTAATTAAAATAAATTCAATTTTAAAAAAATCCCCCTTTTTTCCATGTCTATTTTCCTTTGATTTCTCATAGTAGGCCTTAACAGTGCTGCATAATAAATCTTTATCTTTGAAGGAAGAAAGTTTACTTTGTCTGTTTCTTTAAGAGTCTCTGTAAAGCAGAAATGGTCTTTATTTTTGCTATTTTACTACTTCTTGTTAATTCAGAGACAAAGCGCTTCATCTTACTTTAAAGAAGATTAAATTATGGAGAGATCATTTGTATGACAAGAAGCATCAGATTTCATTTTTTTGTACGAAAACAGGTGCAGTACATAGACTTACAGGACAGGTTTGCCGGAGATGTTCGGACATGTGAGATTATACTGAAGTTAATAGGATGGATGCATCCAAAGTTTGCCTTCGCCTGGGCTTTACAGGTTTCTTTGATATCATTATGTATTGCAAAAGAAACAGAAAGAAAATATCACATTTATTTTTAGTTATTCTAAAGTTATTTCAAATTGATAAAGAATTGTTATTTTATTCCATAGGATCTAAAGGACACATTAGAACAAGAATTAGACTTTGTAAATGAAGGAAAAAATTCAGAGAGGTGTCAACATGATCTAAGACATTTAAAGTATGTTTATGTACCAAAAGTTCACTGGGACAAAACTTCAACAGTAAGTAGATATATTTGCATCCAATCGTAATGATGGTACATTGTATTTTAATTTCCTTGAAATGATTGACAAAATCTTGAAATAGATTTTATAAAGTCAAATTGATACACATATTAAATACTGTATACAGGGAAATTTTCGCCCCCATTTTATTTTCGCCCTCTTCTTGAATGGGTGAATTTAAGACTGAGCAAATTGAAATTACACAGCATAATTTCTTAAGCAGAACTATGATTGGGCGAATTTAAAATGGGGCAAAACTGTTCGCAAGTGCAAAAGGGCGAAAATACCCTGTATGCAGTAGTCTGCTTCTTAAAGAGATGGAAATAAGTATTATTTTAGAATGACAGAGTAAATGTTTTGGCTTTCAGAGAGTTCTAACTGCAGAGTTCATAGATGGACACAAGATAAGTGATAAAGAAGCCATCAAGAAGATGGGACTGTCATTGTATGATGTAAGTAACTTCAAATTTTACATTGTGTTTATGGTACTGAAGTTGTAGCTCTGACACCTGAATTAAAATCTCTAGTGAGCTTTTCTGATCATCATTTGTCAAGCATCTCCTGTAAATTTTGACCACTTTTTAAAATTTAGCCAAAGTTTTCATAAATCATTCTTGGGGAAAAAAGTTTCCAATTTTTTCAAATGAAGTTCCAGGTATCCTTCCAATGGGAGATAATCAAGACAAGGTTGAAAATAGGGTGTGTTTATTAGTACTCAACTACTCAGCCAGACTAGGTGAAACTTAAAATAATTCAAATCGTGGCATTTTGCCAGGCCTTTAGTTTGGGATAAGTTAGGCATCAATGTTTCACATAAGAAAGGAAAAATCTTTCAAAAATCTTTTTCCCAAGAACAGCATGGCTATGTATTGTTGATAACATTAGTACCAGGGTGAAGAGTGGGAGCACAAAAGGTGATCAGAGTAACATGCATACATATATTTATGAAAATGTGAAATTATGAAAGATGAGCATTGCGGCCCATGGGACTCTTGTTTTTTAAATTTTTTTTAAATTCTTCATTGTAGATTAAAATTCCTCATTTGAATTTTAAATCTGAAGGGAATATAAGGAATGAACCTATACAATATACAAAGCAAAATTCTGTTATTTTAAATATTTTCAATGTTTATTTAGGTTGACACAAAGTTATGTAGAGCCTTTGCAGATCAGATATTCCTGTCCGGATTTGTCCATGCAGATCCCCATCCAGGC
The DNA here is from genome assembly GCF_032062105.1 of Saccostrea cuccullata. NCBI lineage: Eukaryota > Metazoa > Mollusca > Bivalvia > Ostreida > Ostreidae > Saccostrea > Saccostrea cuccullata. Next base: position 779,481 of record NW_026939565.1, on the reverse strand, counting down.
AATGGTAAAATGTTTCTTCTTAAGATTTCAGAGTCTGATGGACTCTCAAATATAAAGATTTATTTATTAAAATTAAAGTAATGGAATTGATATTTTTAAAAATGAGATATAAATTCAAATTAGGATGTTGAAAGTAAAATTTGTATAATTTGGTTTTGTGCTATTTACAAATGTGAACTGCAAGGATAGAGAGGCATTGTAATATGTACTTTTTAGCTCACCTGAGCCGAAGGCTCAAGTGAGCTTTTCTGATCACATTTTGTCCGTCCGTCCGTCCGTTCTGTCTGTCTGTCCGTCCGTCCGTCTGTCTGTCCGTCTGTAAACTTTTCACATTTTCGACTTCTTCTCAAGAACCACTGGGCCAATTTTGACCAAACTTGGTACAAAGCATCCTTGGGTGAAGGGAAATTTAAATTGTTAAAATAAAGGGCCAAGTCCCATTACAAGGGGAGATAATCAAGAAATGACAAAAATAGGGTTGGGTCATTAAAAAATCTTCTTCTCAATAACCACTGGGCCAGAAAAGCTGAAACTTATATGGAAGCATCCTGGTATAGTGTAGATTCTAAATTGTTCAAATCATGACCCCCTGGGGGAAGGGCGGGGCCACAATGGGGAATCAAAGTTTTACATAGAAATATATAGGAAAAATCTTTGAAAATTTTCTTCTCAAGAATTACTGGGCCAGAAAAGCTGAAACTTATGTGGAAGCATTCAGGGGTAGTGTAGATTCTAAATTGTTCAAATCATGACCCCCGGGGGAAGGGCGGGGCCACAATGGGGAATCAAAGTTTTACATAGATGTACATGTATATAGGAAAAATCTTTGAAAATCTTCTTCTCAAGAACCATTGGGCCAGAAAAGCTGAAACTTATGTGGAAGCATCTTAGGGTAATGTAGATTTTAAATTGTTCAAATCATGACCTCTGGGGGAAGGGGGGGCACAATGGGGAATCAAAGTTTACATAGAAATATATAAGAAAAATCTTAGAAAATCTTCTTCTCAAGAACCACTGGGCCAGAAAAGCTGAAACTTATGTGGAAGCATCCTGGAGTAGTGTAGATTCTAAATTGTTCAAATCATGACCCCCCGGGGGAAGGATGGGGCCACAACGGGGAATCAAAGTTTTACATAGAAATATATATGGAAAATCTTTGAAAATCTTCTTCTCACGAACCACTGGGCCAGAAAAGCTGAAACTTATGTGGAAGCATTCTGGGGTAGTGTAGATTCTAAATTGTTCAAATCATGACCCCCCGGGGGAAGGGGGGGGCTACAATGGGGAATCAAAGTTTTACATAGAAATATATTGGAAAAAATCTTTGAAAATCTTCTTCTCACGAACCACTGGGCCAGAAAAGCTGAAACTTATGTGGAAGCATACTGGGGTAGTAGAGATTCTAAATTGTTCAAATCATGACCTCTGGGGGAAGGGCGGGGTAACAATAGGGAATCAAAGTTTTACATAGAAATATATAGGAAAAATCTTTGAAAATTTTCTTCTCAAGAATTACTGGGCCAGAAAAGCTGAAACTTATGTGGAAGCATTCTGGGGTAGTGTAGATTCTAAATTGTTCAAATCATGACTCCCGGGGGTAGGGCGGGGCCACAACGGGGAATCAAAGTTTTACATAGATGTATATAGGAAAAATCTTTGAAAATCTTCTTCTCAAGAACCACTGGGCCAGAAAAGCTGAAACTTATGTGGAAGCATCTTAGGGTAATGTAGATTTTAAATTGTTCAAATCATGACCTCTTGGGGACGGGGGGGGGCACAATGGGGAATCAAAGTTTACATAGAAATATATAGGAAAAATCTTAGAAAATCTTCTTCTCAAGAACCATTGGGCCAGAAAAGCTGAAACTTATGTGGAAGCATCTTAGGGTAATGTAGATTTTAAATTGTTCAAATCATGACCTCTGGGGGAAGGGGGTGGGGGGCACAATGGGGAATCAAAGTTTACATAGAAATATATAGGAAAAATCTTAGAAAATCTTCTTCTCAAGAACCACTGGGCCAGAAAAGCTGAAACTTATGTGGAAGCATCCTGGAGTAGTGTAGATTCTAAATTGTTCAAATCATGACCCCCGGGGGAAGGATGGGGCCACAACGGGGAATCAAAGTTTTACATAGAAATATATATGGAAAATCTTTGAAAATCTTCTTCTCAAGAACCACTGGGCCAGAAAAGCTGAAACTTATGTGGAAGCATTCTGGGGTAGTGTAGATTCTAATTTGTTCAAATCATGACCCCCCGGGGGAAAGGGGGGCTACAATGGGGAATCAAAGTTTTACATAGAAATATATTGGAAAAAATCTTTGAAAATCTTCTTCTCACGAACCACTGGGCCAGAAAAGCTGAAACTTATGTGGAAGCATACTGGGGTAGTAGAGATTCTAAATTGTTCAAATCATGACCTCTGGGGGAAGGGCGGGGTAACAATGGGGAATCAAAGTTTTACATAGAAATATATAGGAAAAATCTTTGAAAATTTTCTTCTCAAGAATTACTGGGCCAGAAAAGCTGAAACTTATGTGGAAGCATTCTGGGGTAGTGTAGATTCTAAATTGTTCAAATCATGACCCCCGGGGGAAGGGCGGGGCCACAATGGGGAATCAAAGTTTTACATAGATGTATATAGGAAAAATCTTTGAAAATCTTCTTCTCAAGAACCACTGGGCCAGAAAAGCTGAAACTCATGTGGAAGCATCTTGGGGTAATGTAGATTCTAAATTGTTCAAATCATGACCACTGGGGGAAGGGGGGGGGGCACAATGGGGAATCAAAGTTTACATAGAAATATATAGGAAAAATCTTAGAAAATCTTCTTCTCAAGAACCACTGGGCCAGAAAAGCTGAAACTTATGTGGAAGCATCTTAGGGTAATGTAGATTTTTAATTGTTCAAATCATGACCTCTGGGGGAAGGGGGGGGGCACAATGGGGAATCAAAGTTTACATAGAAATATATAGGAAAAATCTTAGAAAATCTTCTTCTCAAGAACCACTGGGCCAGAAAAGCTGAAACTTATGTGGAAGCATCCTGGAGTAGTGTAGATTCTAAATTGTTCAAATCATGACCCCCGGGGGAAGGATGGGGCCACAACGGGGAATCAAAGTTTTACATAGAAATATATATGGAAAATCTTTGAAAATCTTCTTCTCAAGAACCACTGGGCCAGAAAAGCTGAAACTTATGTGGAAGCATTCTGGGGTAGTGTAGATTCTAGATTGTTCAAATCATGACCCCCCGGGGGAAGGGGGGGGGGCTACAATGGGGAATCAAAGTTTTACATAGAAATATATTGGAAAAAATCTTTGAAAATCTTCTTCTCAAGAACCACTGGGCCAGAAAAGCTGAAACTTATGTGGAAGCATACTGGGGTAGTATAGATTCTAAATTGTTCAAATCATAACCTCTGGGGGAAGGGCGGGGTAACAATGGGGAATCAAAGTTTTACATAGAAATATATAGGAAAAATCTTTGAAAATCTTCTTCTCAAAAACCACTGGGCCAGAAAAGCTGAAACTTATGTAGAAGGATCCTGGGTAGTGTAGATTTCAAAATGTCTAAATTATGATCAGTGGGGTAGGGTGGGGATGCATTATGTATTACAAGGAGGAAATCTGGTAAAGAACAGAAAGGTCAAAGCTTCTCAGGTGAGCGATGTGGCCCATGGGCCTCTTGTTGAATTTGTACACATTTGTTTAATGATAATCTTTATGTCCCTGGTATTCACTGATAGAGGAGGATATTAATTAGATATCACATTTTCAGATGAACTCACTAAGATTAAATCCTATTGATTTTGAGGTCAAAAGGTCTAGGTCATAACTTCTTACATTCTGTCCCTATGTAACACTCGTTTCCAAACAATGAAAGAGTTACACAAAACTACCCATTACATGTTAATTTTGTTAATTTTACTTGTTGACAGTGTTTATTAGGAAGGATGCTAAAGGTAAAGCTCAGCTGGTGCTACTTGACCATGGACTGTATGACAAACTGTCACCGCAGGACAGACAATCCATGTGTAATCTCTACAAGGCCATTGTCCTCAACAATGAAGACAACATGCAGAAGTTCTCAAAGGCTCTGGGAGTTGATGGTAAAATTTTAAGTTAAAATTAAAATCACAATTATTTTGTTTTTGATGAATGCTGGTAGTTTGTTAAATTAGACTGTTAGTCGGGACATTTCTTCTTTGATATATTTTTGAAATGAGGAAAATATCTTTAAAAGTTTGTTTTGTACTGAACATATTAGAGAACTTCATTTTGTAAAGTATTAGGATTATTGGTAATGCATAATTTAGTTGAAATACACTTTATTATGCATGTGGTACATACAACAGATGTTCGAAAAGTTTGTGGTTACAAAGCGTTGATTTTAGAATTAAGTACATATGTAACATGTTTACCATTTAATCCCATGGAATGTCACACCAACTGAAGTATTTTTCCATCTATCAAAGTGAATCCTGAATTCTTTTGAAAGTAATATATTATACTTTGATATTGTCCACAAACTTTTGAACAGCCCTTGTACATGTGCACTTGTCAATTAAAATTCTACAAGTTTGGTCAAACTGCAGAGATGTTTCTATATTTGTAAATTATGTGCACTGTAAGCTTATACATGTATTGTACAAACTTGGCCCAGATTTAGTTGATTTTCCACGGAAATATCCGGATTCGACACAACAACATGTCTGAATAATTGGTAATGGTAATGCAATGTAATGGCACACTCACTTATATTAAAATTACCACAAGTTTATACTTCTAAAGCCATTGACTCTGTTTTAAAGCAAGTACAAAGTACATATATATGTTTGCAGTACACTGGAATGTAATATGTACTCTATACTAATACTTTTATTTGTTTTTGTAAGACTACCAGGTATTCTGCCTTCTAACAAAGCAGGGCAGGGTTGTGTTTGAGAAGGCACCTCCACTATTTCGACACAAAATCCTGACAAAGAAGGAGTTTTATGACCTACCTCCGGAGATCAAGGCGGAGTGGCTGGAGGACTACCACGCCCTACACGACCGGATACGTCTTGTAGTGAGACAAATGCCCACTGGTCTTTTCTTTATTTTTAGGTAAATGTGAATCACATGCAGTGTTGAACTTCCATATATATTCCAGTGTTTTCTTTGCCAAATGAGGGCCTACATTTTACTTCTGAAGCACTGTGTTGATGTGATATTTGGTTTACTAATGCTATCAGTATAGGGAGTGTTTATATAATTACATGTATCAGATACCTATAAGTAAGTGCATTTAGCTACCTTGCATGTACTTGCAGGCTGGTGAAAAGAGACTGTGATGGTTTTAATTAATTAGGGTTTAAGGTATATAATGAAATAAGCTTGGTTATATTAAGTTTTTTTGTAGATATTTGATTCCAGAAGATCAAAGTGGACATTTTTTGCAGAGATCATTCAGGAACATTATTTAGAGAACACTGTATTAAATAATGGTTAAAAGGATATTGAATAATAATGTGCATTACTGTACATTTTAGATGATGAAATATTTTGTGAGATACTTGTGCAGCGCCCAGTTGCTAGGTCTGCTACGTACTTACCAAGTCACATGACCAAAGAAGATTTTGATCATATGAGAATAATGGCACACAAACATTTTGATAAAATCATGCAAGTTTTGAAAGACATGCCTAGACCTATACTTCTTATAATTAGGTTTGTTTGATTTTTTTCCTGCTTTGCCTAAAGTTTATATATCAGAAGCTTATTTCATTATATACATTTAAAGATCAATGAACAATGTGTCAAAATGAATGCCAGTCAAACTCTTTCAAAAATGCCACTTTCTCGGAAAAGAATTGCAAAAATATGAGTCTACCTAGGGAAAGTTGAATATGAAGAATAAAATATGTAACAATCCTCATTTAATCAGTTAGATCTAAATCACCAACATTGTGTGCTGTCATAAGGCTAATAATGCTATTGATTTTGCAATTTATCATCTATTGATTCAGTATTTAAAATAAAATTTGAACTTTTTATCTAAAAGCATTTGCACTTTATGTCACTTTTTAGAATTTTTTTACTTATCTTTTATTGAAAAAAAATATATAAATGAATCAAATCATCATCTGAAAAAGTATGGCAATTATTAAGAAATAATGTACATGTAGTTAGAATTTGTAAGAATCCATTGTTGATATGTATATTTACAGGAACATGAACACCATTAGAGCTATATGTCAGGAACATGGACATGTAGTGGACCGATACGGGATTATGGCCAAAAGGTAATAACGTGAACAGCAAATGATTGAATTACATGTACAGTAGAACTTTGGTATCTCGAACTCCGATATCTTGAATACCATTGATATGTCAAAGTGATATGGAATACCCAACAACATATTCTTAAAGTATTTAACCCTGATATCTCAAATGAAGGTATCTGAAGTTTCTTCTCTGCCCAACCAGCGGAGATAACGAAGTTTGACTGTATCTCTTATTACAGTAAAACATGCTTGTAAGGAAGGGACAGGGACCAAAAATTACGCCTTGTTATAAACATACTTTGTTATATCCATTAAGATCACAATATATTTAAAGACAAGGGGAATTAAAAACAATCTGCTATAAGCGTCAATTCCTCATAAGCATGTTTGTTATAAGCATGTTTTGCTGTATATCATATAGGATTAGTACATGTGAATGCAGAGTTGTGAAGTGTATAAAGGTTACAATTTAAGCAGTTTAAATATTAAAAATCATATTGCTTTGGCCAATTTTCTTATTTATTGTGTATAATTTTGTAAGAGTATTATATTTTGCTTCAGTGCAATGAGAGGTGCCCGTAAGTTTGGAGTTCAGGATATAACATGGTCTGGGAAGATCAAGGCATGGCTAGAGGTGCTACATTATGACTATCGCATCAGGGCTGAGAACTTTAAAATTTGGCTGGGAATTCTATATCTTCGTATTCTGGTCTGGTTAGGAAGGGTGCCATCCTTAGAAGAAATTAGAGGAATCATAGAAAAAGAGCAGAAAAGGTAGGCAAAGTGGTGAAAATCAATTCGTAAAAAAACTTTAAGTTTATATGCAGGGGGAAAAATCAGTTTCAATGTAGAATAAACAGGTAACTTATAGTTTTTCTTTTTCAGATTAAATCCTGTATGAGAAAAGTACAACTTAGGAACAACAGTATAGAATTGTTTGAAGAATATTTTATTTTTTTGAATTGTATGCACAGTGGTTTAAAAAGCAAATGTCTTTCGATTGCCATAGAAATGTTAGACTCCCTCCATATTTTATTTTTCTTGAAAAAAGACAACACAAGATGATATTACATAAAATATATTTTACTTAGGAGCTCATTGTTATATTTTATTATTTGAAATATTGTAGTAGAAGTAACAGTAGTCTTATGAAAATGTAAAATAGATTATGAGTCAATATAATATAAAGCCAATGTGTGTATTCTGCATCTGGCATTAATGTGTGTATTCTGCATCTGGCATTGACATAGATTATTTTATATATCAGAATCCCAGGGAAAGAAAAAATCATGTAAAGATGCACATGCACTTGTTATATTTATACAAAAGTTTACTAGTTATTTTATAGAGCCATGTATTTATACTTGATTGTGCACTGCAGGCCGCCAGTGTGTACATTTTAATCTGTGAATGTAAATGGAACTTTTTGTTTTAAAAAAAAAATATATGAGCATTAAATATTCTATGCATCAATTATTTAGTTTTGTTCTTAACTTCAAGTTGAAACAAAACAATAAAGCTTGTAAATTATGCTTTAAAGGATTTGACTGAAGCAGAAACATACAGTAAAACATGATTACAACAAACATGCTTATAAAGACTTCATACTTTATAGTGAGTGGTTTTAATTCCCATAATACAAAAATGCGTTAAGTGCTTATGTGTTATAAATTTTGTCATGACAAATTATTGTCCCTGGCACTTACCCAGAAGCAATGAATTCATTTGTCGATCAGTGATTGGAGTACATCAAACTGTGCTGGTCATATGATGGGTGTAAAATGGCTAAGTAGCCAATAAAGTAAAGAAGTAAAAGACAAGAATTCTCAATAGTTATTAGACTTGATCAAATCTCTGTTTTTGTTGTTGGATTTATATATATATATTTTTTAAAATTCTTCGTTCATTTTTGCATTGCTGTCCTCTGCTCTCTATCATAGTGAAATGTTATCAAACATAGATGTTTGACATTATTTAAAAGTATGAAAGAGAGCATTAAAACTTAGAGACTTGAGATAGTCTAAATAATTATCAAGTGATGTAGATATATGTTACTGTTTGCATTGTGTCCCAGCAGAACAAGAACTGTCCAAAATGGACAAATACCCCTCATTGAGTTTTTCAGAGAAGGTGCCAAGTTACTAATATTAGTAATTGATGGATCTGAGATGAGTTAACAATTTGTTTAAACATTTAGAGTGAAAATTTACTGGTAATTGCTCATTTCTCTAATGAACAAAACTAAGGCAAAGCATATTAAAATATCAATTCCCAACATCAATTCCCAACATTATTTTCTATGAGAAAGATACAGACCAGATGCTAATGATGAACTTTCTCTGCTATTGACCTTGAACTTGGACAATTGACCTTGAATCAAGTTTTGCCAAATTACGAAATTTTTCTGTCAGTGACCTTGAACTTGCCCAAATGACCTTGACTCAAGTTTATGACACACCAACCGGTCATAAGCAGTAGTTGAGTAAAATCGGAAAAGTTATCCAAGTTTGTCCATAAGAGAGATGAATTATGAATTTTCTTTCAGTGATGTTGAATTTGCCCAAATGACCTTGGGTCAAGGTCATGCCATACTCTCAGGTCATAAGCAATCTTTGTGTAAAATATCCATAGCCAAAACTATTCAATTTCTCCCATCTAAAATTGTCTTCACCCTTGAAGACACAACCCAAGTATTTATTTCCCCTGGCAGCCCTTTCATCAGGGGTGATCAACAGCATCAAATTATATAGGGGCTGACAAATCCATTGCCCGATGCCTGTGGCCTAGTGAATTTAAGGCCATAACCTATTACATGTACTGTATTTATCTTTTAAAAAAGTAGGAAGACTGTTAGACAAATACTTAGTAGATCTTGCAAGCCCCCATGTCCAGCATTCATCTTATGACTTGCACAAGGATTTTATTTTTTTAAGTCACTTGCATTTGGGCAAGTGCTTGATAAATAAGGAAGGGCTAGTAAAATTTGACCGTGCACCTGCCCTTGGACAAGTGTCTCAAAATGTATTTGTCAGCCCCTGAATGTAACAGAAAAGCTAGGAGCAAATGTATAGCTGGACCGGATATTGAACTTGGGCCCCTTACATCACTATTCAGGTGCTCTACCAACTGAGTTATCCAAGTTGATACCTACATGTATGACCAAAACCATTACGAAACAACAATTTGGGTTTCCAAAGACGAAGCAGCACAATGAACATATGCTTCAACTTCTTACACATATGTATACATGTTTTCAGTAAGTTTGTCTTATGCACTTCTCATTTCATATCAAATTTTGGTTGCAACCGTTCCACATCACTTTCAGCTGGCAAAGTATTGTTGATAGTATTTTTTTCATTCAACAAAGGCAAAAAAAAAATCATTATAAACAAGTTTATTTTTTATTATGAGACTATAGTAGCAACTAATGATTTTCAAATAGTAGGTTTACATATAATTCAACAAAGTATGCAAAGGACAACTACCAACATAAGAAATGGCAACAATGTAGTACAAGAGGCCCACGGGCCTTATAGGTCACCTGAGCATTATGCAACAATTTTCTAGTTATTGAATTTGATTCATGTTTTAAGCCAGATGCTATATGACATTCACAATTTTGAAAGAGGCACCATTGATCATCATAACAATACACTTAGCAGTTGCTTAGCTTGGTTACTGAATACCCAAATGCAGGGTAGGGGAACAAAAATGCATTCCAACTAACCAGTATTGCCCCTAACACTGTGACATAAACCCCTGACCCTAGGTCCACACATTGCACAAATTTCAAAAAGGCACCCTTAATATCAAAAAATAAATAAATGTTTTATAAATACAAAAGAGCAGATTTCACAATAAATTCATTTTCAGTATATAAGTAGAGCCCCCACCCCACCCCTGACCCTGAGGCTTTGAAATTCACAATTCTGCAAAATTAGGGCCCTTGCTCATCATAACTATAAAGGTAGTTCATCTGCTTTACACCCAGAGACAAAGAAAAAATTTTTCAAAGATTTAATGTATTTTCATTATATAATCAATTGAGCACCGCCCCCCTAACACCAGAACCCCTGACCCTGGGGCCATAAAATTCATAATTTTAAAAGAGGCATTCTTGCTCATCATAACTATGTACTTAGTTTATTTAATTCCTAGGAGCAGAGAAGAAGATTTTCAAAGAATTCATGTATTTTCAATATATAATCAATAGAGCCCTGCCCTAACACCAGAAACCCTGACCCTGGGGCCATAAAATTCACAATTTTGGTAAAAGCACTCTTGCTCATCATAACTATGTACTTAGTTGGTTTATTTAATACCCAGGAGTAGAGAAGAAGATTTCCAAAGAAATAATGCATTTTCACTATATATAATCAATAGAGCCCCACCCTAACACCAGAACCCCTGACCCTGGGGCCATAAAATTCATAATTTTAAAAGAGGCATTCTTGCTCATCATAACTATGTACTTAGTTTATTTAATTCCTAGGAGCAGAGAAGAAGATTTTCAAAGAATTCATGTATTTTCAATATATAATCAATAGAGCCCTGCCCTAACACCAGAAACCCTGACCCTGGGGCCATAAAATTCACAATTTTGGTAGAGGCACTCATGCTCATCATAACTATGCACTTAGTTAGTATATTTAATACCCAGGGGCAGAGAAGAAGATTTTTAAAGAAATCATGTATTTTCACTATATATAATCAATAGAGCCCCGCCCTAACACCAGAACCCCTGACCCTGGGGCCATAAAATTCACAATTTTGGTAGAGGCACTCTTGCTCATCATAACTATGCACTTAGTTAGTATATTTAATACCCAGGGGCAGAGAAGAAGATTGTCAAAGAATTCATGTATTTTCAATATATATAATCAATAGAGCCCCGCCCTAACACCAGAACCCCTGACCCTGGGGCCATAAAATTCACAATTTTGGCAGAGGCACTCTTGCTCATCATAACTATGTACTTAGTTTGTTTATTTAATACCCAGGAGTAGAGAAGAAGATTTCCAAAGAAATAATGCATTTTCACTATATACTTATTTAGCCCCACCCTAGCACAAGAACCCCTGACCCAAGGGCCATGAATTTCACAAATTTGGTAAAGGACTCATTGCTGATTACAATCATGCAAACAGTTTGACTGCTTGATGTCCAGGAGTAAAGAAGAAGATTTTTAAAGATTGCACTAATTTTAGTGGTTTTGGCCCCACCCCTCAGGCCCCAGGGGGGCAGGGATCATGAAATTCACAATTTTTGTTCCCCTTCACCCATAGATGCTTTGTGCCAAATTTGGTTGAAATTGGTTCAGTGGTTGCAGAGAAGAAGCTGAAAATGTTCAAATGTTAACACACGACGGACGACGAACGACGGACGACGGACGACGAACGACGGACGACGACGGACGAAAACAGATAGCAATAGGTCACCTGAGTTTACTCAGGTGACCTAATAAAGGAAATGATTAAGACAATCGCGATTCTATATAATTTTCAAAGTCATCGCAGCACCACCTTCTAAAGTGTTTCAGTTAATTGTTGTTCAAGGAGAAAAATTAGCCTCTAGAGGCTCTGATTATTGTAAGGAGGAATAACCATAATAAAAACTTGAGACAATATTATACCTTGTAATAAAAAAAATCAATTTAAATAGGTTAAATATTCCTTGCATACAAAAGTCAGTCAATATTGAATATTGTAACATTAAAGTGAAGTTCAAAATTTATATAGAAAACTGAAGTTCCAGCAGTAAAAATTTCCACTTGGCTTGTAAAAGCACATAATGCTTTACCTACTTTGTGACAGAAAATCTATATGGTTAAATATGATTAACAAGTAAACTGGAATAACTGTACCCTTATTGTGATAAAAAAAATCTGTTCCACAGAAGCAAATATAAAACTCTTTCACAAATAAAGCTGTTTCACACATGATATGCAGTTTACAAGAATGTTAAATTTCTTAAGTTCTTCCCAGATCAGCAAAGATTAATTCATAGAATGTATTTAAAGCACATTTCAAAGCCACTGGGAATCTTTATAAAAATTTGAAGTAGAGTTATTGCTGGTAATTTAAATAAATGTACAATGTATAACATTGAAAAAAGCTATATTATTAGTTAGTATACACAGGGAGGGTTTCAGCTCCAGGCTGATCATGATCTAAGGTTGAACACAAGCATCAGGAACTGTTCATATCCAATCTGAATCCATCCATCTTGATCTGTGTCATAGAATCGGAAGGCATTGGTCAAGGTCTACAAGTATACAAAATGTAAAAATAGTTTCCTTTTTTTTCATTATTAAGTTCAGATTCCTCACATAATTAATACAAGAAAAAGGACTTTAAACACTAAAGGTATTCCTGTCTGATAAAGAAAATGATTTACATAGGGGGAAATAACTTTTTTTTTCCTTTTCAACAATGAAATTCATTATACTGTGAGGTTTATATATTTTTTTGTCGATGAAACTCTTTCAGTGTGAATGGATATCAAAGTGATACTCATAATTTTCTCGCAGTGTAAAAGAAAATCAAAGTAAATAAAAATTATTTCTGGTCTGTCTTAAAATATATAACTATTAAAATAAACCCTCTTGATAGAGACTGAAACTGCCAAATTCCTCACAAATATAATGCTAAAATCAATGTTAAAATATTTTCACGATTACATGTGTACTATGCTTTGTCATCTCAACTACAACATCACAGCCTAACTACAATGTCACAGTTTAACTACAACATCACAGCCTAACTACAATGTCACAGCCTAACTATAATGGCACAGCGTAACTACAATGCCACAGCCTAACTACAATGTCACAGCCTAACTACAATGCCACAGCCTATTTACAATGTCACAGTCTAACTACAACGTCATAGCCTAACTACAATGTCACAGCCTAACTATAATGGCACAGCATAACTACAATGCCACAGCCTAACTACAATGTCATAGCCTAACTACAATGTCACAGCCTATTTACAATGTCACAGTCTAACTACAATGTCAGAGCCTAACTACAATGTACAGCCTAACTACAATGTCACAGCCTAACTATAATGGCACAGCATAACTACAATGCCACAGCCTAACTACAATGTCATAGCCTAACTATAATGGCACAGCATAACTACAATGCCACAGCCTAACTACAATGTCATAGCCTAACTACAATGTCACAGCCTATCTATAATGTCACAGTCTAACTACAAAGTCATAGCCTAACTATAATGGCACAGCATAACTACAATGCCACAGCCTAACTACAATGTCATAGGCTTACTACAATGTCACAGCCTATCTATAATGTCACAGTCTAACTACAAAGTCATAGCCTAACTAAAATGTCACAGCCTAACTATAATGGCACAGCGTAACTACAATGTCACAGCCTAACTACAATGTCACAGCCTATTTACAATGTCACAGTCTAACTACAATGTCACAGCCTAACTACAATGTCACAGCCTAACTATAATGGCACAGCATAACTACAATGCCACAGCCTAACTACAATGTCATAGCCTAACTACAATGTCACAGCCTAACTATAATGGCACAGCATAACTACAATGCCACAGCCTAACTACAATGTCATAGCCTAACTACAATGTCACAGCCTAACTATAATGGCACAGCGTAACTACAATGTCACAGCCTAACTATAATGTCACAGCCTATTTACAATGTCACAACCTAATTACAGTGTCATAGCCTAACTACAATGTCACAGCCTATTTACAATGTCACAGTCTAACTACAACATCACAGCCTAACTACAATGTCACAGGCCTATAACAATGTTTAAGAAAAGACAGACGCAAAGAGAAATCAAAGAAAATTGAATGTTTTGTTGGATATAAAATTTATTTCACTCATGAGAAAGGATTTTCTGATATTTTAAATTTCACTCATGCTTTGTTTTTGTGAAAATTTAAAAAAGAAAACGTCCCACTCATGAAATAAATTCCATAGCCATTGAACTACAAACCATTGAATATCCTCTATTTCTTTCATTATACGGTATGGAATGTATGCACAGTAAAGAGTGAACAAACCTGTAGAACCACACAGCACTGGATGAAGTCATCAAATGCCACAGTCCCTCGGCCTTGTCTGTCAAATTTCCTGATTAAGATTTCATAGAACTTATCCGATAGCCTGTAACCTGTGGAAGCAGAAGAAATATGTACATTGTATCATTAATAATTTTGTCTTGCTTATATATACCGATAAAAATCTCATAAAAATAAAGTATTGTGAAAATTAAGTGATATACATTAATCGAAGCATTTGAAAAAATCTTAAGCTTATCAGAAAAAAAACTTTGTATATACAAGTCAATGAAGGATATGCCTTTTTAAGACAGTACTCTAAAGCAAGGAATAGGTCTACATATTAGCTCTAGATACTCAGATTAATGCCTTGATTTACATGTGATTTTTTTTATTTTTCTGAACACCATACCAAAGCTTGTGAGAGCATTCTTCAGTTCATTTCTATCAATTGAACCAGAATTATCTCTGTCATAACTCCTGAATGTGTTCTGCCAGTCTGTGACATATTTCCAAAGGGAGGAGAATTCCTGAAAATTTATTGATCCACTGTTGTCTCTGTCAAACATTCCTGAAAAATCAAGTAACAGTGCTTTATTGATACTCTGATAAGAGAGATAACTCTTGACAATTCGCCTATCATTCCTCTTCGACTATTTTTTTCCAGTTAGAATGTCTTTTTTGTTCAATTTTGCCCTGAAAACTGTATTTTATTTTTAAAATATTTCTTTTGAAAACTTGTACCTGTAATAGCTTAAGCTCATTTTATGTTGGTAAGTAAAACATTTATGAATCTCAACTGCAAAGGCGGATTCAGGGCCGGCGCGCCTAAAATCAAGGAAAAAACATTTTCCCCCGGACCCCCAAAAAGGACCTAGCCTTAGACACACTTGGGGCTTCAGTACAGCCACCAGATCCCTCTGCCTTCAAATCCCCCCCCACCCGTTCCAAAATTCCTGGATCCGCCACTGAACTGCATGTTCAAATTTACAGATGGAAAAGTATGTTGTACATAATATTTTAGAGGCATTTATGGTACATGTAATAAATTATATAATCACAATCTTCAGGATTGATTAATTTAAAACTCACCTATCATCAGTCTGACAGTTTCTGGATTAAAGGGAGTCCAGGAACCTAAAAAAGATAACAATTATTTGAAACAATCACTTCAAAAAGAACTTTAAATAGTTTTTTCCCTAAGTGTATACATGTTTCATGTAAATTAAATCATAATTTTAGCCCTATTCTCATTCTGTGGTTTATAATTCGAAAAATCAAACCTGGATCCATCTGACTTGTGAATTTTTATCTTCTTTAGTCCTAAAAAATCCGCTGACGTAATTGAAAAAATATTTCTATAATTTCTTACTTATAAACATTGAATCCTTGATATGGTCCCAACCATACCCCTAAGGGCAATGAATTGAACAAACTACAATCTAAAGTCTAAACTACCAACAAATGCTTGCATAATATGGTATAACATGACCCCTTTTACTTCACACTGCATTTTCTGAGGATTCTTAAATCTAATGATTTTACTAAGTTTCACTTTGTTGTTCTTGAAAAGATTTTCCAAGATCCCCCTCCAAATATTATTCCATGAAAAACTTTGATCTCCTTCTGTGACCCCAAACTGACCTTTGGATATAGATTGAACAAATCTGAATCTACACTAATTGAGGATGCTGGCATATTAATAACAAAAGTTCAGATTTTCAAACATTTTCCTTATGTATTTCCAAAATTTGATCTACCTTGGTGGATGATTCTTCCCCCAGGGTTCATTTAAATAAATAAACACTATGTTTATATGTTTCAACTTTTCTGGCCCAGTGGTTCTTCAAAAGATTTTTTTAAAGATGCAACCAACTTTTTTTTACAGATACTTAGTTACTCCCCTTTAACCATCATTTAAACAAATTTGAATCCCCTTCCCCAAAAGAGGCTTCAAGATAAATTTGGTTGATATTGGCCCAGTGGTTCTGGAGAGAAAAGATTTACAGACAGATGGACAGTCAGATAAATAACAAACAAAATGTAATCAGAAAAGTTTTAAGCTTAGGTCAATTTAAAATATTTTGTGAGAATCTCAAATGTTAAAAATGAAAAATGTGAAAATAAAAGCAAAAGAAGAAAAGTTATTTTATTAAAGGACATGAAGAAAAAAATAATAAAGTACAAGTATTATTGCCAACTGGTAGCCTAATTTGATAGTTTGATATTGTACATGTAATTAAACCCATTTAATGTAGAGAAAGTCACTGGTAAGCACCGCTTTCCTATGAACCACTCAATTCATATCTTTTATCTAATTAACAACAGTTAAGGAAATGGGAAGTATTCAATCCTCATGTTTCGCCTTTTCCTGTAACTCTGAATTGTTCCTATTATTAACAGATAAAGGAAGCAGGAAGCATGTGCTTTATACAGCATAGACTCAATGTTATACTTATGTATATACTAAGAGATCAAGTTGAGTGATTAATGAATCTAAACAATTTTGATTATAATCAAAATCAGCAATAAATTGTCACACTCCTGGTGCTTACCATTTGATAGAGCTTGCTGAAGTTCTGAAGCCGATATTTCACCGCTTCTATCTTTATCTATCCTAAAAGGACAAACTTAAACATAACAGCATGCAATATAAGCTAGGGTACAACAAACAGTGGATTTTTACACTTACAAAAGATCACAGGACATCATCTCTGGGTATACTCATAAAGTAACTACTATACCAGGTAATTTTGAATGAGAATTTACTCAAGAATGATTCACATTGGAACTTGATCCATTCCTTGGCATAATATAATTTATGCAACATCAAAAAATGTTGATAAAATCATAAACAAAAATTCCTGACAAGAAGTGGAAAACTTTTTTTTAATTTAATATCTTGTGATCCATATTGAACATGCTTTTATTCTGCATAGTAAAATACTGTTAAAGTTCATTGGTGTTTACATGCAGAAAAGCAGAGGACATTTTTCAATTAGCATGCACAGATAGAAGACATGATAGATCTACATGTATATATCCACTGTTTATGTACCCCCTGTTTGATCAGTACACATTCTTACCATTGGATAGAGCACTTTGGAGTTCATTAACACTAATTTGACCACTTCTATCTTTATCAACTCTAGAAAAAAATTCATTGTGTAAAAATATATGGTAAAATTTTGTCAATTAATAATTCACATGTACATAAATTCAAAATAGCAACAGAAAATAGATGTAACTGTGTCAATGTTTAAGCATCATCAGCATGTATTCACTCCCTGACATTCATTTATTTATTAAAACCAGGAAGTTCCTTTACATTTTTGTACCAATGTGATCAAAGAATATATTTACAAATATAAATTCCTTCCTTAAATTAATTTCTTATAAATGCTGTGCCAAACACAAACTCTATTTTATTCCTTTACACGAAGGAGGGTGCTATCACATCATGGCTAAATGCATCCCCATACTGATGGCATTGTATCATGCATGCTAAATATAAACACTATGAGAGGTAAATGATATAGCAATCTTATTTATTGAAGTGACATATATTGATGAAAACTTGAAATTCCATGACTGATAACACAAGACACTTTACATGATTGGTGTCACATGACATGTTATGTACACTGATGGCCTCAAATACCTAGTTATTTTATGGGGGGAAAGTGAATATGAAAAGGATTGGGTTGACATCAGTTGGAGGAATACTTCATAAATTTACAAGTTATGATTGTGAATATAAAGCTAACATGTATATGTATATATCTTCTGTTTTCTACTATGAAACATGGGGCATATGCACAAACAGTGACATAAATAAGAGAGACTAGCAGATGTTGGAAATCTCACAAGATCTTACAGTTCCTGTTAGGTTATACTTGACATTTACTTTTTAAAAGAATCTCTCAGTTTAAATCACTCTTCAAGAGTTTAAAATTGTAGTTATAATGAAGTAAATCTTTTAAATTTATGATAGCAAATTATTCAGAATAAAATGTGGCAACAGGTGACTTTTGGTTGGCCAAATGATCTCTTGAGCATTTAACAACTTTTGATCATTGACCTCTTTCATTTCATTTCCCTAATTTCCCAAATAATCAATATATAATTTTAAAACTTTACAAATTATACAACCACTGAGGCACTCTTTATAAAGTAAATAAAGAGTGCAGCGAGTGCCACAACTTGCATCTCTTAAAGCAACAGCTGGGCATATGGAAAATTCCTCAAAATAGAAGAGTAACATTTTTCATTTAAATTTAGCACTGTTCAGTGTTCATGCTTTGGATTGGTAATGCAACTTACAAATGGTGTCAAGTGATGTCATAGTCTAGACGTACTAAAAATGCTTAATATTGCATGTGGTTTAACATTGTATAATGAGAACACTCTTACCTAAAAAATGAATCAAAATCTGCATTCAACCTAATGGTTGCTATGTCAACATTTTATAAAATTGACTTTAAATTGAAGTATACAGCCAATTAAGGGTAATTCTTAGGGTAGTACGGTGTCCAAGAATACTTTCAATCAGTAAATACATTAATGGAGGAGTTGCGAAACTCTGTTACTAATGTCTACAGTCTCTAGCACTAGCTAAGGAGGTATTTTTCAGAGCAGTGCAGGAATCATAATACATTTTGCTCACCGTATTTTTACTTCATTAAAAATAGGGAGTGGAAAGGAAAGTATTGATAAATTTGTTAAATGTTTTAAGAAATTTTCATCAGTTTCTTTCACGCACACAACACTAAAATAAATATCAAATTTCACTGCATTTTGTGCAACTTTCAGTTAATTGACCATGTTAAGGCGTCAAATTCATGATGTTTTCATGAGTGATGAGTGACATCACTGTGATTCATTGTCATTTTCAATTTCGTCGGAAGTTGACATTCTTATTGTTGTACCTTTGGAAAACGCCCCAGAGGAAATTAGGATCAACTCCCGGGGATGCCTGTTGTGGGTTCCCTTGATATCCCTGTTGCTGCTGTCCGTAGTATGCCATCACTTTGGTTTACCTTTCACTAACTCAGAGGGACTGCCAAATTTTGCGAAATTTTTCCAATCAATGTTTATTTGATGCTTAAATTTTCCTAATTCAACATTCCCAATTTCAAACATACAGAAGATTTAGAATGTTTGTTCGGAAGTCATCGTACATTTAGATTGCTTTCAATGAAAACTTCAGAAAGCCAAGTTCCTTAGCAAATCTGTAAACAGTAATGGACGCCAGGTTTAGATTTTGAAAGATAAAATAGTTAGTTTTAAAACGGTAGGTTGAAAATGTGAAGAGATCTATTCTTCTTCATATTGTATTTCATATTTTTGTTGGCTCGATGAGCTTTTTAGGCTTAATGAAAGTTAGATTAAACATCACAATCATTTCAAAAGTTATCAAAACTGTACAGTAGAACAGTAAACCTTGGGATATGTGCAAATGTATATTTAGATATTCAGTTGTTCGCAGCTTCAGCGTTCTTCATGATTCAAATCAAACAGTGGTCTATCAAACATAGATGATAATATTGAGGTCCAACCAGTATTTCACTAATATCTTTGTTTGACAGACCAATGTTTTTGAGGATCATGAAAAGAGTCAAAAAACAGTGGTCTATCAAACATCGATGATATTGAGATCCAACTAGAATTTCGCTATTATCTAATATAGACTATATTTGACAGACCAATGAGGATCATGAAAAAAGTCAGACATACCACAGGCACCTGACGAATAGATGATGTACACCACACCCCCACCCCTATCTTGTAAAAACATAGAGTACCTTGATTTAAGGGAAATTTTCTATGTTACAACGACATAATTAAATAAATTTATGCAAGATGTTGTTAAGGGCGATGTTCTACAAGCCCCTTACAGCCATACCTGGTGAAATTAATTAATTTTTCCTAAATTCAAGTTTATTTACCCAATTTTCCTTCAAGTAAATGGCAGCAAAAGAGGACGTTAAGATTGTAACAGGAAGGGAGAAAATGTATGGCTGGACAGGGAATCGAACCCAGATTCCTGTATCTCCAGTCAGGTGCTCTACCAACTGAGCTATCCAGGCCAATATCCACAGCCCAAACCATTACAAGATTAAAGGTTGTGGAAAACAATCAAGCAGTTCCGACTAGCTATCTCTGGATTTTTCATTACGTTAAACGAAGGAGTAATTGATGACCTCTTTTTGTGTAATAAAATATGCCTTATCTCTTCTAGACACAATTAACATACATCCCAGAAATAATGCCTGGAGAAAGATTGTATGGGGCTGCAGGGGAGCCACAGAATACCACAGTACTAATGGAAACCATCTATAAGTTAAAACAAGAAATCCAGAAAAGCAATGCAGAGAAACAGGCTCTCGCAGAACAACTCAACTGTCTTATTCTCTTGGTTAAAAGGTGTAGTTAATAGGCAGTCTAATTGAAATTAGATGTTAGATCCGCTCGCATACTAACATCTAACAACATCCCATAGAGGGTCATGTCAAAGGTCAAATTTTATCAACCAATCAAATCGTCGCCTGAAAATCATTGTATATTTGTTGAAACGAATAAGTCTAGAATTGTAGAATTTGACCTCTGACATGACCCTCTAAGGGATGTTGTTAGATGTAAGTGTATCGGGTATGGGAATAAATCTAACATCTAATTTTAATTAGACTGAGTTGATAGGCAGATTTGTATAAATCCATGTGTTGTGCAAATTAAGTCATGATGTTACTTGTACTGTATACAGGGAAATTTTCGCCCCCGTTTTATTTTCGCCCCTTTCACCCTACCCTCATTTGGGCAAATTTAAAACGGGGCGAATTCAAAGAATACGGTATAATTTCTTAAACAAAACTATGACTGGGCGAATTTAAAACGGGGCAAAATTGTTTGCAAGAGTGAAAGGGCGAAAATAAGACGGGGCGAAAATAACCCTGCATACAGTTTAAATTTTTCCATAATAAAAGAACTTTTATTTATCTTTAAATGAAAGAGAAAAAATGACCTAGTGTTGTAATTCATCCATGATGATAATTTTCAATTCATAATTTACACAGTAAAGTATTTTAATAAGTAAATGTTAGAATATCAATCATACATGTATTTTTTTGCAGATCTTGGGATGGGGATCACAATGCCACCCTTCACTTAGGAAATATTGTTGGCAAGTATTTAAACCAATTAAGCAAGAGAGAGAGAGAGAGTGTGAGAGAGATATTTAGCATGGAATTTTAAACATACAAATGTAATTAAAAACATGAATTATCATGATGAGATTTGTATTGACTTTTGCATGATGCATATTGCATAATATTGAAAGTAACGTGTGAAATGGACTGTTCTTTGTTTACAGGGGTTTCACCACCTAATTTTCATCATTCACCTAGCTCAGACAGAATTGTTACAAACACACCAGTTCCTGAAAATGTCAAGGTATGAATCTACTAGAATTTAAAATTATCTTTTCTCCTTAGAATCAGTCAAGCTACAAGTACTTCTATCAGTAGATATATCATAGGTGTGTAAAAATTCTATTTATGGAATATTAAAATATGTATGACTAGGACTTTACTTAGTAAAATGGACCAAGATTTATAAGTACACACTATCTGCTGAAAGACAAAGAGCAGCCATATGTACTAATATTTAACAAATACATGTACTTTATTTATATGATAATGTAATGTCAATATGTATTTGTTTGATTCATTTGAATGGAATCTCTCTGAATTCCCTGTCATAAACATCCTAATACATGTAGCAACAGTAAGTCTATGTAGAACATATATTTCTGATGCGACATGCATGTGATGTCATTAAAAACAGAGAGACAAAAAAGTGTACCAGTACATTGTGACATCGCAAACACAAAAGTAGTTCCTGGGCATTAATACCATGGGTTAATAGGGCTCTTTAAAGCCTGAGATCTCTCTATACAGTTTATTGAGAAAAATAGAAAAATAATTGTTTTATGCATTATGATTGATGCCACATACTGGTTTATAGAAATAATAAATCAAAATGTTTTGAATAAAATTAGAGTATCTGTACATATAGTTTATGGCTAATCAGTTTTGTGAGAAATGTCTGTATTTTCTTTTTTTCTTTTTAGAGCAATGCCGTTCAGCTTTGGGAACGGTTAGCCATTAAACTTCTGGAGCAAGATAACATGAGACTCCAACACGAAATTCAGCAGCGACAACAACTTTATATTGAAAGAAGACAGATGTACATGGACGAACTTCTAGAAACGCATCAAAAAGAAATGTCACAACTTCCTGCCACTCGCAACAAGAAAAGTTTAGAGGAAGTAGACAGAAAGTTCATGAAAACTTACAATAAGGTACTTCTTTCCTAAAAATTTAAAACTAAGGAGGCGTGCTTTCTTCAAAATACTAAAATACTTATTGAGAAGTAAGGAGGGGGGAAGACGTATATCTGCTTAACAATTTTAATTTCTTATGATATAAAGTTTAGATTCGAGAGAAAATATATATGACATATGTAAAATCCAAATTTAAATGAAAAACTCAAACTTTAATCTATAGCGCTTTAGCCCCATGCAGGCTCATCAGTAGTTTATATATATATATCGAGGATGAATTATTTGTGGTACGTAATTATGATTTATAAGAAAGTGATTTTTCATGTTTACATAATTGTTTGTTTCTTGTGAAAAATATGAAATTAGATGCTCAGTAGAAAATATAATTCATGAAAACAAAAACAATAAATACTTTGCATCTGTTTGTCTTTTTAGAACTCGAACTTAAATAGACCAGGGAGTGGAACTCGTACAACTCAGCAGAGAGCTAAGAGTGCTGTTACAAGGACGAGAAAGGACAGTACAAACGGTGTGGAGTTGACTATTAACGATATCCTTCACCCCGAGCATGCTCATCTCAGACAAGAGACTAACAGTGTATGTTTATATTTCATAACCTAAGCTGAGCAAATACACTGTCATGTATTTTATGTGCCCTGGCAGGTTTAGTGAATGAAACTATATTTTCACATTTTAATCATGGTGTGTTTCTGTAGAAGAAAATAAAATATCATTAAATTTTATATTCATCTTACTGACTACCTATGTTTACAATTGTAGGCATTTTCTGGACTTTACAAACTGGACAAAGAAAGTAACAAGGACCAGTTTTACAGTAGACTGGAGTATGATGACCCAAACAGATATAAACCAGCTGTAAGTCACATATAGGCTTACATGTAGCTTGTATTTGTTTTCCAATGTTATTGTACAAGTTTATACCACTTTTGCAGGAATCTGCTTAATTAGAGATTGTAGTTTGTATTGACTCATTGTTTCCTTACAGTATGACTTTTTCCTTTGGTATATCAATGGCAGCTAGCTATTATATGCACAACTGGTAATGATTTGAGTAAAAAAATCTTAATACATGTACTTTTAAGTGGGAAATAATAACATGTTATATTAAACAAATGTATGATAGTGACACGATTCAAAAATAGCCAATCATTGCTTTACATCCTGCATCCGCAGTATATATATATTTCCACGGAAAACGTAAAATTCGGTCAGATTTGTTTTGACAATTTAACGCTTTGATGCATATATAAGTTTTGTAATTGTTGGGATCTAGTTATGATTGTAATATTTTTGTTTATTTCAGGGAAATCTCTTTTACATAAACAGGATTTACTTCTTCGATACTGTGTTTTTTATTTTCAAATTGAATTGCGACATTAAAAACGAAGTGAAAGAGACGTGTGGCTGTCGTCAAGAAGGATTTTTTCACAATTTTCCGTTTCGTGTGGATTGTTCAAAATTAGGTACAGAGGATGTTTTCCATTGCGATTTTTCTTTTTACTTTCGATCGAAATTACGTGTAGATTCTGTGTGGAATAAGTTTTTAAAAAGTGATTTAGAAATTTTGACTTCCTTATTTCTTAAAAATTAATAATAGGAAAACATCAATTGATTATGTGTACGTGCTAGCTTTGCTAAATTGAATCAGAGAGACCGTGCTGTATTTTAGATACAGAATAGTTGGCAAATGCAATAAAACAAGGCTAATGCAGAACGGAGTAGCTCCGCCCACCACAGTCCCGTTCTGTATTGCTAATACAGAACAGTAAACTTCAAAGAAAAACACCGCTATCGTGTCACAAGTGGGAAATAATAACATGTTATATTAAACAAATGTATGATAGGACCTTCATCCAATCATTGCTTTACATCTCTCTCTCTCTCTCTCTCTCTCTCTTTGATCTTGATACTGTGTTTGGGCCAGACAATCACAACTCGGATGCAAAGCGACCAATCAGTGCCTTCCTTCCAAATGGCATGGAGAGACAGAAACCGAGACCAAAAAGTGCAGGAGGTAATAGTTTACATTTGGTAGGGGAGGCAACTCTCTCTCTCTCTCTCTTTGCATACTTATCAAATCTAGTGGTCATTGGTTTTAATATCAATAATGGAAAAAAAAAAATTTAGTCCCCTGTTATAGTAGTTTGTGAATACAAAGGGGCTTGAACAGATTTCTATTAATCAATTTAAGAAAGGATTGAACCTTCTGTAACTAACTGTACAGGCAAACTATACCAGTATATCTAGCTAACAATAAGGAATATAATGTCTAATCTTTTCAGTGTTTCTCACACAAAAACATGAAAGACAGATAAAGTTTGACACAACAAGACCAGTGTCAGGAAAACCATCTAAAGGAAAAGCAAACCAGAGAAAGAAGTCTGCTGGACCAACAAATATCAGTAATGAACCGGTTCCGAGAGAGGAGGATGCTATAATCCACATGCCCTCTGAGATGACAGATAATTCTGTGAGTGACAGTGTCAGTCAACAGCTAGAGGAGTCAGACGAGGAGCAGCAACCAATCAGAGTCAAGATGAATACGCATAAAAAACGCCCACAACATGTGGATAAATTCTGTAATGAACTCAAAGACATGGAAGAGATGGAAAAGGAATTTAGGAAGAACACTATTGCTTTGCAGAAGCAGTTGGGTATAGGGGATACAGGGATGGTTTTTTAATTTGATTGTTTTGATGTACATATTGTTGTCATTCATTATGTCATAATTTTTACTGCCTTTTAAAGAAACTGCTGTCAAAAAACAAGATGTGGATGTTTATTTGTCAACAGGATATTGGTATTTGGTTGTATGTAGATGTAGACTGTGTTAAGTGATGTTTAATTTCTTTTTTGTGGCTGCATTTTTCCTTAACCAAATTGTACACTGACTTTTTTTTCAGATGCTTTTAACTTGTAAGCATTTACTGCCATGGACAAAGAATAGATGTAACAATGAATTTAAAAGCCAACAAAATAATATTGGAAATGCATTTGACAATGTATACATACTGTATTTTCTTTTGTTTTTCATTATTTTGTTCTTATCAACTTTTATTTTACCCTTGAGATGTGCTATAACAATTGTAAACTTTCAGTTAATATAGCAAAACTCCAGATAATAAATGAAACAACTGAATTTTATTTTAAAACAAAATAATTAAAATGTACAATTATGATGAGGAAAATGTACAAAATGAAAAAAAAAACAACAAAGAAAATTGATACGATGGAAGAAAGCAATGCAACACATTCTAAAATGAGTGGTTCTAGAAATCAGACATTACAAATAAATGGGACTTACACAGGAAATACTTGAATGCATTTGAACACTGAATTTTTAATGGATTTCATCAGACCCTATAAAGTGTACCTTCGCCAAACACTAAAATGTGTTTATTTCCTCTTGGATATGCATCATTTAAACATGAATATGAATAAATTAAAATTAATTTTCTCTTTTTAAAAAAATGAAGCTATATAACTCAGCTTTGCACTAAATTATTGAATACAGTTAGGTACATGTATTTGTTTGTGGAAACTGAGTTGATTTTTTTTTAATTAAAATTTATTTACATCTCTGTCTTAAATGCAAAATAAAATGAAATGAAGGCTATATGGGTATAAGACAATGAAGAAGACATCAGTAATTACATGAATTATTATGCATAGATTCTTTTGAAGGCATCCAACATTTGGAATTTAATGATTACAAGGTACATACAGATATGTGAACATGTGAATAACAGGGCAATACATGTACAAAGCCCTGAAAATCTCTGTTGGTGATGTTGATGCTTTATTCTACATCTATTCTCGACTCTGCATGTACTTAACATTTTACATGTACAGCAATCACAAAATAAATTTACAATGAAAGCATACTGACATGCTAACTCTAAAAAATGTTAGAATGTATTAAAATACATGTTTTTTTCCCTCATGAAATTGTCCTCTGTGGAGAATTAACAATGTCAATTTTAGACAATGGTTTGTGGAAGTGGGTGAAGAGCCTGTTTAAATGAAGGCTTGATCTGAAGGGTCACATTCAAACAGGCAAACAGGGGGTTGGGGTTGGCAGCATAGCTGAAGATCTTCAATACTATAGTATAGCTTCCCTGAAAGTGAAAACATCAACAGTCATTAATCCCATGGACATGGATATGATTAGAACTTATATTACATCTAGAACTGGATATTCAGTAGTTAAAATACTGTTAGGAGATTCGTTTACTTACGGTTGGTAGTTTGGTCAGGTCTTTGTATTGGAAAGAAAATGATTGATGACCTATAAAATTTAAATTTAATTTTTAGTTCCAGTCCTTTTTATAAAGAATTCTAATCTGTAATTCCAGTCTTGCTATAAAATTCAAATAGGCAACAAGCTATGAAGTAAAAAGGCAGTAAGTATGTACCTCCTTTTTTGATTGGACAAGTGAAGATTTTTCCAACTGCTTTCTGAATGTCGGCGCAAGCCATATCTTGGTCCACGGAGAAAATAGGGTCCGGACTGTCTTCCATGTATACATCTACATGGGCCTTACCCTTGTCGAAGTCAATGGCTGTTTGGCAAAGTAAAGAATTTTTTAAATTAAAAAATTACTGGAATTTTGTTAATAAAAAAGAACCGAAGATATTTTATAATACTTACGATCGACAATGTCCAGATAAATTTGAACATATTTTTGTGGGTCGATTACTTTGGGTTTCCAGGTCACGTTTATGTGTGATCCTTCTGGTCCTGAAAAAAAGAAAATAAATAAGTTTTGTTTATAGCCTGACCCTGTAAAATTAAGGCATAAAAGAAAATTTATTTATTCCTCTTCATAAGTGTTCACATATTTTAATTACAACCACTTAAAAGTTCTTTTTTTCTGGGGAGTCTTTTACTGTTTTATTAACCCCCCCTTTTTTAATGTTCATCGACAGGCCTTTTATGCAGAATTGTCAAATAGGATAAGGTAGTAGTGTATGAAAAAAGACTTGTTACTGAAAGAAGTTTGACCCCCCCCCCCCTCTGCGAAATAGGATTTTCAAGTTCGGACAACTTTCCTTTTTTGTCTCCCCTCCCCCATCAAAATGATATTACGTCCCTAGAGTAAATATATGTAACCCCTATTTTTTCATCAGCTTTTCATTTTGCGACTCTTGATTGACTTTGAACAATTATCTATAATCATACCACAATTTATGGCCTTTCCGGTGTCATCGTCTGCGGCATCAAGGACTTGAATTCCAGACAACGGCAGCATATTTTTTATCTTCCTTAATTTAGCAGCGTTGGCCAGCATTGAGAACAGCGAAGAGACCGATGCTCCCTGGGAGGATCCAGCTTCTTCTGGGGCCTCAAACTCCTCAACACCATTCTGATCTTGGACCCGCCCCCCTCCTAGTCGGATGATTTCCCTGACGTTGATTTGTTTGTCCACTACGATGTAGCTGGGGCGTTTCTCACCGTCTTCCTGGGACAGGGAAAGCGAGACAAACAGGAGGACAGCGACCAGCACTTGTACTGCTAGCCTCTTCATCTTCAACTGACCAAAAAATGGCACTTATAAAAATATATGTTACAATACTTTCGATAAATAGAAGTAAAATTTTTCTATCCAAAATTAATTAATACACCATTCCACTATTACCTGGACGTGAAGGCTCGTAAAATGAAATAGATATTAGGCGACATCTCTTCAAATATTTATACTTTAATAATTAAACTTCCCGTTCTGATTTAAACGTGACATAAAATTCCGTGAGATGCCCATGAGTATCGAATTACTTCCAGGTGTACATGTATATATTATAAGATTAGAGGTACAACTCATCGGAATTCTTTATATAGAAATCGTCTTTTTCAGACTGACAAGATCTAGATGGGCTATGTGCCCATTATCTATACTATATTCCGATGACACTTAAAGGAACGATTTTTAAAGAATATTTTTGTAGACATGGCCAGCCAAATGATTGATCTTTGAATTTAATGGCTTAAAAATCTTTGAAAACATCATTCAAAATCGCCCTCAAACTTAGTAAAATTGTTTTCTCCTTTTATCGAGAAATTAGAAGGGAATCTTCTTGTTACTTTATTTACTAATAAGCAGGATAAAGGCGTCGGGAGCAAATTGAAAGTCAGTGGAAAGGGGGAGGGGGGTATAGAAAGTGGAGGGGCTAAACCAACAAAAAAGATAAGCCCCAATTTCCATTGCATATAATATGTATATCTGAATAGGAAACTAGGGTAAGCCCCCACCCGTTTCGACGCGTATGCAGGTTAATGAGCAAAGTTAACGACCGAGTTTTTATCTTACGGAGTGGAATCTTCGCTAGGCAAGGGTTTCCGAACGGAGTGGGTGCAATTTTGTGGAAAATTAATATGCTTGCAAGCTAAACATTCAATATCACGTATGATTTACACTTATTGCGGTATAGCTCTTGCATTAAGTCTCCCCCCTCCCCCCCCCCCCAACACACACACACACACACACAAATACACAAAAAGGGACACGATACTAGGTCTATGAATAAAATTTCAGGAGCAGAAAGATGAAAGAATTCTAATCCTCTCTGGGAGAAACAAATTACGCCTTCCTGAATGTGCAAAATGTGTTGTTATACTCTGAATGCTATAGTACATGTAGATCTGAGAAGTGCTTCATGACTTACTCAAGGGAACTTCACCAAGTTAGACATAGCTGTGTTAGTGATCATCAAACCAATCATAAGCAATTAAAAATATGACCACAAGTAAATACCTGTGTTTGGGTTTACACATGTTATATAAGATATAAACCTTCAGATATGTTTTTAAAAGGGTATGAAAGCGCAATAATATTTCAGATGAACAAACTTCAACAGAGAGGAAACCCCTCCGATTTTACTTCCTCTCATTATATGGACAGTATAACACGATACACCGAGAAAACTAGATCAAGGAGGGGGCAACAAAACAGATAACTTTAAAATTTAACCATCTCTTTTTGCACGTTTAGGTTAATATCAGTAGAAAATATTGTAATAAAACCTTACCTTAGAAAGGAGTGATGCAGTTTCAGTCTTTGAGCGAGAATAAATGTTGAAATAGAGCAATCTTGTGACTGCTGACCCCGGAAGAATCAACAACTTCCTGGATTGTAATGGTTTAAATAATTGGTTTTACCGAGACACAGGATTTTAAATGTCCGCCTATATAATAATACATATAGAACAAGTTTTAATGAAGTACTTTAAAATCGTTTGATTTTAAATAGGGGTAGTATGGTTTATTCATAATGCATTCTAATTTTTTCCCCAATAGGTTGATTCTAAGGCCAAAATAAAATTATTGTTTGTTTGGAATTGCCTCCCGCCTCATTGAAATGCCCCCTCCTGAAAACAAATTATTGACCAAAAGTAGGAAGATTTTTGTTATTGCCCGTTATCACAAGCACAATACAAAACACTGAAATGTAGTGTCAGATCTATGCAAAATTAAGTTTCTTTGTTGATGGTAAATACTTTATATATATACTAAATTCGGAAAATGTGTTTACCGAGATATTTATAAAAAAAAATTAGAATTTACCTGGTATCTTCAATTAAAAAAAAAAAATAGTTTCCCTCCCTTCCTCCTGTGTCTGAACCACCCCCCCCCCCCCAGGCGGCAATTCCACACAAACAATTTTTTATGGGTGGCCTAATAAAGCTTTTGTAGCATTCAATGAATGATTCCAATACTTTTTTTTTATTTTCTAAATGCGCTCACACGTACGAAAGCCCATTAAGCTCTCAAGGACGCAAATAAATAAATAAATAAAAACTTGACTCCTTTCCCAAATATGAGAAAACCGATTCGTGCTCGCTTCTACTAAAGCTTCATATTCATGACTTTTCATGCCCACTAAACACTCGTCCTCGTTTTCAGGGGTGGGGTGGGTGGAGGGCAAGGTTACTTTTAGTTAAACTAATACATATTTAAAATTTCTGAAAATTTCAGGGAAGGGGGGGGGGGGGCGGACGCACTGCAGATTCGAGCACAAAAAGTATAAGAGGGGGAAAGTTAGACGTTGTTAGCAAGGAGGCACATCCATATTGAAACGTCTTGTTTAATATTTATTTATACTGTGTATCAATTTTTATTCGTGAGAACTTAATTTTTGCGTACTAAAAGCGAAGCCGTTGGCCTTACATGGTATATATCGTATTTTTAATTCTTATATACCGTATAAGGCCAATATCTAAATCTTACCAGAAGCGGAAAATGGTATCAAAATGATATAAACCAGATATTAAAGATTTCGATTCGAATTATAAGAATGATAGGCTAGAAAATCATGCATTTTTGATACCTTTTGTGTCTAATAAAAATTCTCAGAAGCTAGGGGTTGAAGAGTACACACCATCCATTCGTAAGGTGTCTGTAGCTGCAGAACTATAGCTCTCCATTGAAAAAATATATTGACAAACCGGTCTGTAAATATATTTTTTCGGAGAGCTACAGTTCTGTAGATAGTGCCTGGGCAAAAAAAAGCACTTGTTAAGATTTTGCCTTGGTTATTAATACTTCATGTTAACCCCACAAAATGTTGGTGATCTACAGTACTTAATATACATGTCATTGACATGCGAAATCCCTACCCTAGGGTAGGTGATATCCCCTCCCAGTTTCTACAGGTCTGCAAAGGCACAAACGACTCGTAATATTATACACTATATCATTTAAAGTATGGAACTGATCCCCCGTACTTAGACATTTGTTTTCCATGCATATTCCTCATTGCTTGTCTTCTACTCTTTTTCCTGCATAGGCGTCGGAACCGGGGGGGGGGGGGGGGGGGGCTAGGGGGGCTTAGCCCTCCCCCCACTTTTTTTCCAAATATATACTTAGTATAGACATTGAATATTGCTGCGTAGGTTTAGCCCCCCCCCCACTTTC
Organism: Saccostrea cuccullata; assembly: GCF_032062105.1. Classification (NCBI taxonomy): domain Eukaryota; kingdom Metazoa; phylum Mollusca; class Bivalvia; order Ostreida; family Ostreidae; genus Saccostrea; species Saccostrea cuccullata. The sequence goes on along the minus strand of NW_026939565.1, from coordinate 747,873 downwards.
CACAGACACGTCGCAGTATAGTTGAAAAAGGGGGAAACTGGTGGTGTTTGGAAAAAAATTTAAATTTAGGTACTGAAGTTCGAACCTACCTACCCCCCCCCCCCCCCCCCCCCCCAAAATAGGATTTTCGCGTGTGGGAAATAGACATTTCCTTTTTTTTTTTTTTTGCTTGTCAGGTTTTATTGAAGGTATAATTTTTTATACACTTAGCCCCCCCCCCTTCCCGGCTGTAGAAATTAAAGAGAGAAAAGAGAAAGAGAGAGAGAGAACAAGAGCGGGAGAGAGTACTTAAATGTACTTATATAATGGATCCTTGATTCATATACCTCTTGAAAATTTACATCATTGTTCATCCGCCTTGCTTAAGTATTATGTACTGTATAGCCGCTACTCATTGAAAATGTGCGAAAATTTTATTTATTTAGAGCAATAATTTAGTCCTAAGACAGTACTGTCCTCGTATCTTAGACACTTTATTTATATTTTTTTAGCCCATTTTTCCCTTTATGAGCAAAACTTTCAGTATTTCAAGACTCATGAGGTGCAGATATACAACTAGCAACCAGTTTGATTTCACTTTAACAATGTATAATTTCCCACAACCAAACACATACAACCAGTGTATTTTACATAACTTACATCAAGTGTGTGGGCATAAGGGAGGAATCTTCTTTTGATAACACCCCCCCCCCCCTCCATCTCCACCCAAAAGCATATATACAGACTGCAAGATAACAAAATTTCTTTGATCTGCTCAATCACACTGATATTATTTCCTTATCATTTGCTGTCATTTGGTTGTTGATTCCTTTTTAGCTCCACTGGTCGAGGAACAGAAGAGTTTGTACGATGTACGATAGCAAGGTGTCGATCGTCTGTCCGTCTGTCTTTCAACAATTTTTCAAAAAGCTACTCCTCCTACAGTTTTGGTCTGATTTCAATATAACTTGGCACACAAGTAGACTACACTAAGATACATAATTCTGTATATCGGTTCTTGATTTCAATGAACGGTGTTGCAGTGGTTACTAAAAACAGATTTTTTTGGAAATATTTCAAAAACGCTACTCCTTCTACAGTTTTGACCTGATTTAAGGAATCACTGACTAGTTAGTATAGTATGCCAGGGACATCAACGATAGTGGGAAACATGGGATAATTTATGCATAACGTGCGAAGCATACTATACTTCGCCCGTTATGCATAAATTATCCCATGTTTCCCACTATCGTTGATGTCCCTGGCATACTATATACTAACTAGTCAGTGATTCCTTATATTTTCATTTCATAGTGAAATAAAATTGTAGATTCAGACTTTAAAAATGTATGACTAATCGATTTAAATTACACGAGGACTCCCATGCCAATTTTCAATAGTCCTCGCCCACTGACGTCAAACACAAAGGCAGCCGCACGAGATTTTACATGCATATTTGGCCTCCTTAGCATCAGACACAGAGACAGATGCGCACAAGATTTGCAAGCATATTAGGCCTCCTTAGCTCCTGACCTATCGACCTGCTTAATTTACATTCCGGTAGAATTATCAAGAAACCAACTCCGCTAACTTTCAAAGAGTTATCACAGAGAAGAAAATTAGAAATGGAAATATTTCAATATAACTTGGCATACAAGTAGACTATACTTAGATACATACTTCTGTTTATCAGTTTTGATTTCAAAGACCAGTGTTGCCATGGTTACTAAAAATTGAAATTTCTTTCAAGATACTACTCCTCCTATAGTTTTGGTCTGATTTCTTTCCAAGAAAAAGACTAAAACAATGTTCATTTAACAGCCTGTCTCTGAGAAAAGCATGCAAAATCTGAAAAATTGTCCTAAAGGGTGTATAGAGCTTTTCATTTTTTCATATATTTTTAAGATCTGGGTTGTATCAGGATATAAAAAATAAATCTTAAAAGTGTGTCACGTGTTTCTATTTTTAGGAACAACCCAGTTCTATATTTAGCAATAATTGGCATGATATAGAAGGTAAAAATAGGAAAGTTTGAGGCCTGATAAAGTTACTGCAAAATTATTTTCGAAACAGTATTTTATTATTTCATCAATACATATATGTCAAAAAATACAAATATCTATTTTTCATAATGATTACAACTATCTGCCGTCTATACTGAAGCCATATGTAAGGCGAAATTTTGAACTTCAGAATAAATATGGATATTTAGGACAGTGGTACAGCGGCGGGGGATAAAATAATTTGATAAATTAAATTTTTTTATAATAATTGATTTATGTTCTATCAAATATAAAAAATTCACCCTTGGCTATTTAGTGCAGATATATTTTATAAATTGTTGAAATGATGACCTAAGCATGTTAGCAAAGCTCTCTTTTTGTATCATAGAAATAATCAAATACTATTAATATGGATTCATTTGATGACCAATCAACATATTTTAGTCTGAATTTATATTTAGAAAGACTTTGAAAATTCAAAAGTTGATAAAACTTAAAATTACTCCAAAAATGATCAAAGAAAATAAGATGACAAGAATGTGTAAGTGTGTATAAGAGTTATCTCCCGTTGTGGAAGTCTTCATCTGAAAAAGGCGGAAATGTGTCAGGGTCGCCAATAGGACAATGCAACTTCGCCTTCGGAGATTTTTGAAACATTTCGTTCCTTGTATGTCAAGTATTTTATTTGTATGACTGTATCAAGGATCCATCACACTGTTTGCGCTTCTTTAAATCTCCTACCGAAACGCTATAGTATCAGGCTGTATGGAAAAAAGTTATGGACCGACTGGAGGTTTGATTGTGAAATGTGGATTTTTTCTCATGTCCATGTTGACCATGTATACGCTGGTATATTTAAAAAGTTTTGAATCTATCCAAGACAAACGGATAACTTGGGGGTTAACATGGTTAAAATGGTGAAGAAGAATAGGCCTAACAAACTTCTGCTACCTTGACGTTGACGAGAAACTGAAGGATCTGACCATGTTGACAGGTAGGCCAAATATCTGATCTCATTCTCTACATCAAGCAATATGAGCTGCATTTTAAAGGATTTTGTTTTGCCATAAAAATGATATAATGTGGAATAATGTTAGATTTGTATTTAAATTAAAATCTTTTTGCTCAGTAAGACTAAAATGAAGTACTATTAAAGTGTTCAGAAGAAAGACTTCCGTACAAGCAAATTAGAATTATTTAAGCAATCAATATTGTACGGGACAATGATAATGCAATCTTTAGCTTGCTTTAATCATAGGATATAAAAAGTTCTTTCATCGGAATGCAGCAAATATGAACAACAGAAGATTATAAATATTTTTCTCAGTTCTCGAAATAGTAAATATAAAAAAAATTGGACATCGAAGTTGCAGCTCTTATTGCTGTCAATATCTACAGTGACCTATATAGAATTTATAATAGAAATTTGAATAATGAATGAAAATGTTCTAACTAGGAACAGTCATGTTTATTGTTTGATATGTCATACATATATATATGTGTAAAGAAATTAAGAAAGTTCAAACAGTTGTTAAGCGATGGAGTAAAAATTATAACTTCTCTAATTAAAAAATATTCAACATTCAACTGCACATATGCTTTGATTTGCGTACATGTAATTAATTTTTGAATTGCGGCATTGTGCAGCAAGTTGTGAAATAGTGTGCTACTCAAAATAAGTCTAAACTAAAGAGTATGTATAAAAGTGCCAGGTATTCAAAGAAGGAAAGGGTTTTTTATCCAAATATTATCACACATATTTTTCTATCATATTTACTTTAACAATTAATGTATACAAAATGAATACACATTTTTGCATAATGATATTTTAAAAAGGTAATGGGTCATGATAATATGAACTCATAACAGAAAGTTCATACAGAACATTTAAGCATGCACAACATGATACTTTTACCATGTGTTGGAGAGGTCCAAATTATATAAATTGCATAACAAACCTGGGTAAAGCTATAAATAATTTACTATTGATTAACTTTCACTTTTTGTAGCAACATTTGTCAACATGCAGAGGAGGTTTTTTTTTGGACCCCAATACATTAAAAGACAAGTGTCCTGATCCAGATATAAATGGTAAGAATTTTTATCTGAAAAAAAAAATTCAAAAGTCTTGTATGAAAAAAAGGGGGAGTCAAATGCAGCATGTTCATTGACACAGTTTTGTCATAATGATAAAACCAGTGATTTCTTACTTTGCTGGGTACAAAAAGAGCTGATTTTTGCTATTCTCTTGATCACATTAATTCAATTATATGTAGATCAAGTCTAAGTGTAAATGTGAATCATTTACCCTTAAACTTAAATCTTCAATTATTCACTGTTTAGCTCACCTGAGCCGAAGGCTCAAGTGAGCTTTTCTGATCAAAATTTGTCCGTTGTATGTCGTCGTCGTTGTTGTCGTTAACTTTTCACATTTTCATCTTCTTCTCAAGAACCACTGGGCCAATTTCAACCAAACTTGCTACAAAGTATCCTTGGGTAAAGGGGATTCAAGTCTGTTCAAATGAAGGGCCACACCCTTTTCCAAGGGGAGATAATTATGAATTAGAGAATTTATAATGGCATTTTAAAAAAATCTTCTTCTCAAGAACCACTGGGCCAGGCAAGATGAAACTCATGTGGAATCATTCTAAGGTAGTTATACCCCCCGCTTGAAAAGCTGGAGGGTATTTATACCCCCCGCTTGAAAAGCTGGAGGGTATATAGTAATCGTTAATTCCGTCCGTCTGTACGTCTGTCCGTCCGTCCGTCTGTCTGTCCGTCCATCCGTCTGTCCGTCCGTCCGTCTGTTACGCTTTGGGGTACCCATCTCTTATCCGCAACTCCTCTCATACCACTGAATGAAATTTGATGAAACTTTCACAGAATCTTTATTACATATTGCCATTGTGCACCTCCTATTTTACTTTTTGATCCGACACATATTTTGGGTTTTCCAGCCACAGGAAAACATGGACTTTTTCACCAGTTATAACCATATGGGAGGCGGGGGGTATCATTTAGTGAGCTCATCGCTCACAGTACCTCTAGTTTAGATTTAAGTTTGTTCAAATCATGACCCCCAGGGCTAGGGTGGGGCCAAAATGACCGACCAAAGTTTTACATAGGAATATGTAGGAAAAATCTTTAAAAATCTTCTTCTCAAGAACCACTGGGCCAGGAAAGATGAAACTCAAGTGGAATCATCCTCAGGTAGTGTGGATTCAAGTTTGTTCAAATCATGACCCCAAGGGCTAGGGTGGGGCCAAAATGGCCGACCAGTTTTACAAAGGAATATGTAGGAAAAATCTTTAAACATCTTCTTCTCAAGAACCAGTGGGGCAGGAAAGATGAAACTCAAGTGGAATCATCCTCATGTAGTGTGGACTCAAGTTTGTTCAAATTATGACCCCCAGGGCTCGGGTGGGGCCAAAATGGCCGACCAAAGTTTTACAAAGGAATATGTAGGAAAAATCTTTAAACATCTTCTTCTCCAGAACCACTGGGCCAGGAAAGATGAAACTCATGTGGAATCATCCTCAGGTAGTGTGGATTCAAGTTTGTTCAAATTATGACCCCCAGGGCTCGGGTGGGGCCAAAATGGCCGACCAAAGTTTTACATAGGAATATGTAGGAAAAATCTTTAAAAATCTTCTTCTCAAGAACCAGTGGGGCAGGAAAGATGAAACTCAAGTGGAATCATCCTCAGGTAGTGTGGATTCAAGTTTGTTCAAATCATGACCCCAAGGGCTAGGGTGGGGCCAAAATGGCCGACCAAAGTTTTACATAGGAATATGTAGGAAAAATCTTTAAACATCTTCTTCTCAAGAACCAGTGGGACAGGAAAGATGAAACTCATGTTGAATCATCCTCAGGTAGTGTAGATTCAAGTTTGTTCAATTCATGACCCCTGGGGCTAGGGTGGGGCCAAAATGGCCGACCAAGGTTTTACATAGGGATTGATAGGGAAACCTTTTAAAATCTTCTTTTCAGGTACTTCTAAGCCATGATTAGTAATGTTTTTCTATTTATATGGAATCATCCTCAGTTAGTGTAGATTCTAGTTTGTTAAAATCATGACCCCCTGGGGGATTAAAATTCAACCCCCCCCCAGTAAACTTTCAGTTCTGATCTGATATGTGCTTTTTCCTAACCAATGTGCTCAGTTGAGCGCTGTGGCCCCAGGGCCTCTTGTTTCCAAATGAAATATTTTTTTTTATGTTTTTGTAGATCAAAAGTTGACAATTCATTAATGGGATATAAAAACAAAATGCTTTCAATCAATCAAAGGTTGATAACTGCTTTAAGAAAAAAAATATTTTATAGGATACCGGTATGAAATTTTGTTAATATTTCATTTTCACATGTTGAAACTTTTAATGAAATATAAGGAGATAACAAACAGTATATTCCAGCTCAAAAGTCCAACAATACAAAATTTGTGTAGAGTAAATATGGACCTAAAAAAATGATAGATGGTATCATGTAATTTTTTTTCTTTTTTCTTCCTGGGGAATTTATGTCACAATGTCACATCTAGCTTTGGTCAGCTTTTTGATATTCTTCTACAATTTTTAGACAGACACCTGGTTATTTCATCACTTTTTTGTCAGAAAATATGAAAGAAAGTGGTGCACATGAACACACTTGCACCAGTTTTACCCGTCAGTTTATATTATATTTTTAATAAAATATGTTTTTTTACATACATGGTATCACAATTTTTTTCAACCTTGCAATTGATCTCTCCAATGGCATTTATTTCATTTTTCAAGATAAATCTTTATAATAAAATTAGATATAATGGTAAGAGCAATCTGACTTTTTCAACCTTGCAATTGATCTCTCCAATGGCATTTATTTCATTTTTCAAGATAAATCTTTATAATAAAATTAGATATAATGGTAAGAGCAATCTGACTATATCCTCTTTTTTCTTTTTTACCTTAGTTGAGTATTCTAATGACTGTTTCACCTTTGACCTTCACTTATGATTTTTGTAATTATAAACTTAATATTCTTAAAATCAGTATTGGTGACAGCAATCATTTTGCCATTATTTTCTTACTTAGACCTTTCCAATGACCTAACTTCACTTTTCATCCATTTAGCTGTCACTTGTGCCTGACTGCCTGTACAAAAAATTATTCTTTCTGTCTTTATATTTTACTGATATATACTCAAAGAAGGAGGACACATTTCTTTTCAATTCATGGTGCATTTTGTTTTATAGGTATCAAATGCAGTTTTTCCAAGAAAGCAAAACAATGGAGCAGAGCTAAAGTGTTATTTCAATAGAACCATGATCTGATTGATCAGGTGAAAGATGATACCAGTTGTGAAAGTTGTCGAAACTCTACAGCAAGCAAAGACAGTAGTAATCATCAATACATGTATTACTTCTATTAATATCAGACCAAAAAGAATTTTCAATATTGAAATTTGAAAAATATTTAAATTGGCAGTTGAAAATCTCACTTAATTATTTTACAAATTCAATATCAAGTAAGAGCATCACAGCAACAAATTTGTATGCTACTAAAATGTTCAAAGCATTAGAGAGTTTCAAAATTTACTGATACAAACTGCAAAGTGTCCTATAAGGAACAGACAGTGGTGGAGTTCAGTAAGAGGCAACAGGAAAATGAAATGGTTTGGCTTTAAAATCCAGAAAATGATTCTCCCAGAAAGTGAACAATTACTTGTTTATGATACGTGAAGAATGTTGGAGAGCAGTAAATTGTCCAGATTGTGTTAATCCACTGCTTTATGGGAGAAGAAGAAAGTAATGAATGAAAATGACGAAATTTTATAAATGAAATAAATAGCTAAGTAGCTCAAAAAAGGAGGATATATTGTGTCACATTCATCCAAAAAAATTTCAAGTCATTTCACCTTCCTCCTGTAAAAAGAACTTATCTGAAATATCTCAATGTTTGTATCAATGATGTTGAAAATTTGCAGTCATTGTTTCTGCTTACATGTAACACTCAAATGAATATGCTGATCAAACGACTAGTTTGATGAATAATGTGTTCACTTGGTTCACTTGTGTAAATGTTGAGCAAGTATGTATACATGCATTAAATGTAAATAAAGGTTTATACTTAAGTTTATCCATTTAGTGGTTTATTTAAGGAATCACTGTCTAGTTAGCATAGTATGCCATGGCATCAACACTACTAAGAGGGAAACATGGGATAATTTGCCCGTTTCGCCCATTATGCGTAAATTATCCCATGATTCCCACTATTGTTGATGTCCCTGGCATACTTTACTAATTAGACAGTGATTCCTTATATTTCCATTTCATTATGAAATAAAATTGTACATTTAGACTTTAAAAAATGTAGACATAGTTTAAATTACAGAAGTACTCCCATGCCAATTTAAACAGTCCTCGCCCACTGACATCAAACACAAAGGCAGCCACACGAGATTTACATGCATATTTGGCCTCCTTAGCGTCAGACACAGAGACAGATGCACACAAGATTTTCATGCATATTAGGCCTCCTTAGCTCCTGACCTATCAACCTGCCTTATTTACATTCCGGTAGAATTATCAAGATATCAACTCTGCTTACTTTCAAAGAGTTATCACAGAGATGGAAATATAAAAAATTCATAGCCACCCCCCCCCCCCCCCCCCCCCCCCCGGGCCTCTTTTTCTATGTATTTTTTATTTAAATTCATTAAGTATTAGATTGAGGGCTATGTTTGTTTAAATTCTGAAATACAGATAAGAAGAACTATAGAAATTATTTTTTTTTTTAGTTTTGGACATGTTTTGAGCTATTTTTTGAATAGCTTAAACTGTATCCTTGAAATTTTTTATGTGTAAATTTCACAAACTTTGACTTTCAATATTTTCTAAAGTGTACATTGGCCAAGGGCAATTTTTGTATATTTTGTTCACAGAGGCATTCTTAACAACAAGCAATAAAAGTTACTGGATTAAAACATCCCCCCTATTTAATAGAAAAGTTTCAATTCCACGAAAAAATGTCACTTTTTCCAAATTTTGGAACAGTGCCAATTTCATGACCTATTTGCACTAAAACAAAATGAATGTCAATCATTCTGACTATGCATTTAAGAAGAACTAATCTTTATTCTTTTACAACAAATGAAAATATTTGAATAATTTTTAAAGTTGCAATTTTTTCTCTCCTCAAAATATGTCTAAAATGTTAAAAAATTACCTTAAATTTTGTTGCATAAGAGCTATTTTTAGTAACAGGCCATAAAAAGTATGTGGGTTGGATTAACTAAATAAAAATTTGTCTGATTTCATTTTATGCATAGTAGATTTGGCTCATAAAATTTGAAGGCAATCGGAGAAACCTGCTTTCGGACTAATTTGCATGCTTTTCTCGGAGACAGGCTGTTAAAAAAAAAAAATGTTGCAAGTTTCAAGTTCAAATGCTCCTTTTCTTTACCTTCATTATAAGTAAAAACCAGTAGAGCTGCAGTATTGTCAGAGACTTCTGGCTTACTTAAAGGTCGAATAGCAATGTACAAAAATGTCTCTCATTCATATCAGTTGACTGTAATATGATATAACACTTGACCTAACATAAAAGCTATCTCATTCAAATTAATGCAGAATCATGTACTTTACTATACTCAATCACAACTTGGAAAGTCTCCAATTCCGTAAGTTGAGAAAAATTAATCTTGAACTTATCATCATAAATCATTCATTTATTAAACATACATAATTAAAACATACATTTTGAAAGGCACTTGAAAGAATTTAAATAGGACAGAAACATACAGTTAAACCTCAATATCCAGAAAATTTTAGAACTTCAATATTCATAACTGGAATTTGATATCAAGAATATAAATACCACATTAACATTATGATTAGGGCATTCATCCAAATTCACATATACCATGTTATTGACATACCAAGTGTTCAAGCAATGCAAGTTCCACTGTTTTTGTCTTTAAAAACCACACTTATAACTATATACTTACATTTTATACATATCATATCACAGGAAAATAATGCTGCAAATTTTGACTTTTATATAAGAATTTAAAATACAAATATGCAGATTTTGTACATTTTATATTTCTTGTAAATATACACGAGAGGTCTTAATTAAAGTTCTGGTACAATTACTAAAGGCAGCAAAATGCAGAACATGTATTTTGGGCTTTTGGTTTATAAAAAAAAAATAAAACAATGTGACCTTTAAAAATAAAATAAAAGCTACAATTACTATTTCACTTGAATAATAATATACATGCTTCAGTAAATAAGATGTATATTAATAGACAATACTACAGAACATACAATAATATGATAAATCCATTATAGATCTAAATGCTAAGTTTGTTGAAGTCGGCAACAACTGCAAATGGGACTGGGTGGAGGTAAGGGGAGGGCACAGGTTGTAACTTTGAATGACCTTGATTTTAAGCAAGTAAATTAATTAAAATATATAAATCACTAGCATTTTTATGCAGACCTCAGATACTAGTATATGCATGCATTTTTTTAACAGTGGACATAAGAAACATAATACACACAAGATCTTAAAAAAAATTGAATTTTTGCTGATAAATGATTTTGCATTTTTGCAAACATGATATGCAATTTGTATTTTCCCTTTTACATATGCATTTTGTCATGATGGCCTAGTATGGTGGTCATTCATCTTACAATACTTTGAAACAAACAATTGCTGTGACAAGCACAAAATGACCATATAAAGAGGTGCTGATTTAGAATATTTCAATCAAAAACAGGTAATTGATAAGTTTATTAAATGCACTCATGTTGTCAGGTCAACTAACAGTAAATTCTCTACCCTGAGTTGTCATTTGTGTGCCTAACACTAATACCTGTCAACATCTCAGATGTCAATAAATTCTTATAAAAATTATTTTATTTTTAAGGTTCAAGAATAAAATTTCTGTTTCTAAAATATAAAAACAATAAAATCTCATTATAAACAATTTACAAGTCTTAGTTAATTTTCATTGTCAATGCACAACCTAAGAGTAACCTATGCTCCTTTTTCATATATTTGCAATTTAACAAAATACAAAATTACATACAATCACAAAACATTTTGACTGTTTTAAAAAGTAAGAGGCAAGTGTTTAACTGTTTCATTATTCAAACATACTTAAAAATACAATTGTTTTTCAAGCACTTAATTTTCTCTATAAACTTGGGAAATATATATATATTTCAAACTTGAGGACATAAACATTTATTAGTCATATCACTGACACAGGTGTATGCAAATGAAACTAGTGAAATCAATGGAGTTTAGTTAAGCAGGAAACCCCTCCTCTATTTTCAATGATGCAAGTCCCATTTTTCAAATATGATGTCTTTGAAACTAAGTATATGAAAAATATCATATTTATACAGACATTACATCTTAATACATGTAGATATATTTCTTGCTATATTTGTTAAAACGTATCAAGAGGTAGAGAAGAAAATATAATACTTATTAAAAAAAAAGGTACAATTGTAATTTCACTAAATACTGTAAAAATACTTCTTTTACCATTGAATTAATTTTTCTTTTCTTTGGGATACTTCACACTCTCAATTTACTCCGGATATTGTCACAGCATGCTTAAAAAGCATTAAGGACGTATAATTACAATCCAAGAAATTGGCGTAATTTTCTACACATGGATTGACCAGAAATTGTGATTCCATGAATTATGAACAAGAGTGAAAAAGTACATTTTAATGGCACTTAGAAAAATAAAATGTACATCAGGTGATAACATGCGATGAGCAATACTGGTAGAATGGGAATGTATGGCTGATTTAATGAGGTACCGGCGGATATTATAGGCTGCCAGGATCTTATGTCCAGTCTGGTCACCTGTCCATTTGTAACAACAAAACTCTTCTCTGTACTGTTTACTCCATTGAACACCTTAAAAATTTTAAAAAAATCTAAGAAAAAGCACTCTTTAAGATTTCTCTTATTTCAAAAGTACTAGTAATAAGAACCGGGAAGGATACTTGGAAGGATACTGTCAACAAAAGAGATATGTGAACAAGCTTGCCAAAATGATATAAGATGCAAGCAAAAAAAAAAAAAACTGGTATGTAAAATTAAGTCTTACTATTTAGAAATAAATGATAATTTTTCAAACTTTGATTTTTTGCAGTGTTACCTGGAGAACATAAGCGCCTGGCACAAGGACTCTCCAGTATTCTCCATAGTTTGAGGAGCGGAAGGATACCAGTTCACGACCTTTGATCTTGAGAGTCGCTGCTGGGACTACTTTTCCCTCTTGATCATATATTATGCCTTTGACACCTTGAAACAGAAAATGTAACATGTATGTTATCGGTCATTAAAGTTCTCAACCTTTGTTATCTGCATAACTTAGATTAATTGTAGAAAACAGAAGCTCTTTGACACATCTACAGCAAGATACAACCAGTAAATTAATCTAAATCACCATTTAACAACCACTTACATGGACCAAATAGAGTTACAGGTAAGTAAAACCATTACAGTACATAATATTAAGATACATTCTTTATATGTAGTTTAATTGCAGGTAAGGTAACATTCTGCTCTCTGAATGAAAAACATACAAAGATTCAAGAATGAACCATTAAACATTGAGTGAGGGATTCAATTTCAGTACCTGAATGGACTCTCATGAGATAGTCCACCAGAGCCTGTTTGTTGGCACTCCAGAAATCTGGGAGCGTTGATGCTGCAGGGTATTTACAGCAGCTGATCTCCAGGGTGATCTCCATACACCCTGCCTGCATGTAGTTCCAGTCCTGCATGCCACCTAAAGGAACAGAAGAGAAAAACATGTATACAAAATTGCACAGGAGAATCATTAGGACCTCAGGTATGGTACAGGAAAAAAAAATAAAAAAGGTTTTATTAAAAAATCTTGTAAATAGCCCAGAGTGCATTGAAAATGGTTGAAGTCTGGGCAAAAAATACAACGTATGCTAAGCATTGAAAATGCTTCTAATTATTGCACAAGAGTAAGAAATTAGTTCAATTGGCAGTCAAGTGCTACAAAAAAATATTTGAGCATATTCACATTTTCTGTTTTGACTTTCACAATGAGGTCAAAAATTGATTTATAAATGTATATATGCACGTATATTGTCTTCCAGGTCTTGTAAAGAGTTGTGCAGTTCAGAAATTTTCCTCTGAAATGACTTAAAGAATTACCAGTTACTGGATACCACAGAGCACCATTAGTTATACCCTCTGGGAATCGGTCTCCACAATGGCTGCCAGAGGACATGTTACTGTGTTTGTAGGAATATGTCTTAGATAACGAAATAAATGTATCATCATCAGGGCAGGTCACATACTTAGGAATACCATTGGCTGAAAAAAAGTTAAAATTGAGTTACTTGGTATGTTTTAGTGTAAGATGCTCATAATTAATTGCCAATTTATTTGCAATTTCATACTTCAAGCATTGCATTTCAAATTCTGCATTTTCAACTTTTATTATTTCAGCCAATTGACTCTCATGATAGTCACAGATTACAGTCCTTCACTTCCTACCATTTGGGTAATTATCAAAGGGATAGTTGGCAACCAGTGTTCCTCCATGGAGGTTAGCCGAGAGGACAAATCGATACTGCTGAGTCCAATTCATTACAGCAGCAGTCTCTGGCTGGATTGGGGCAGGATTTACAGCAAAATAGTCTGGGAAATTCCGATTCAAGTCATAGCCATTCTTGTTACTTCTGGAATAAAGAAATAGAAAATTTGCTAGAATTTAGGAGAAGCATGGACACAAATAGACCTTTAATACAGACTGCAGATATGTATTGTGCGATACCCTAGTGATCTCCTTGGGAACATACAGTGAAATCACTAATTTTCATGGGGGTTTAATTTTCATTGTTTTCAAGGGATGAAGAGACCCACGAATTCATGTCCACCACGAAATGTAAAATTTCCTATACTCAATTATTAAAATGTCCTTTATCCATGAAATCAAATCCCCATGAACCAACATTTTTTTCTCAAACCTCAAAAATTTAACCCCACGAAAATATGTGATTTTACAGTACTTGGTAAATGCCCACGTCTTACAAGGACAATAAACATAGGTAATCAGAGATTACAGAGCTCACCTCAACGAATGTTGTCTTTAAGTAAGGCAAAGTCACACAATTAACCAACAAAAAAGTGTTCATTCCAAAAATGAAAATATTTAAGCAATTTTGATCTGATACTTTGAAATAGACCTACATAAAAAATTTAAACTAGTTCTTCTTAATGAAAATGTAATCAAAATCCAGCATCTGAAGCAATTTGAGAGTTTTCATCTCTTGATGCATCATTTGTGCAAGTTTGGTTTATACTATGTTATATTAGCCTTATAGTTTTTTGGAAATAGACCTGCAACCATAACTTTTACCTGGTCTATTATCTGAAAAATGTATGTCGAATTCAGCATCCAAAGCAAGTCCATTAGTGTGCATCCTAAGATGTATCGACCATGCAAGTTTGCTCATTATAGGGCTCATAGTTAATTGGAAATGAAACATATATCAAAAACTAACATTTTCACTCATCCACAAAAAGTAGGTCAGATTCAGCATCCGAAGCAAGCCTGGTAGTATGCATCCTTAGATGTATCATCCATGCAAGATTGGTCATTAAAGAACTCATAGTTACTTGGAAATGAAACCTGCACCAAAAACTTTAACCTGTTCACTCAACCAGAAAATGTAGGTCAAATTCAGCATCTGAAGCAAGCCCAGTAGTGTGCATACTTAGATGTATCATCCATGCAAGTTTGGTCAACTTAGGGCTTAAAGTTACTTGGAAATGAAACCTGCACCAAAAACTTTAACCTGTTCACTCAACTGGAAAATGTAGGTCAAATTCAGCATCATAAGCAAGCCCAGTAGTATTCATCCTTAGATGTATCATACATGCAAGTTTGGTCAACATAGGGCTTATAGTTACTTGGAAATGAAACCGGATTTCACCAAAAACTTTAACCTGTTCACTCAACCGGAAAATGTAGGTCAGATTCAGCATCCGAAGCAAGCCCGGTAGTATGCATTCTAAGATGTATCATCCATGCAAGTTTGGAATTTTTCCAAGTAAGGGGCAAAACTCTGTAAAAATGGCCTAAAAAACAACTTAGGGCTTATAGTTACTTGGAAATGAAACCTGCACCAAAAACTTTAACCTGTTCACTCAACCGGAAAATGTAGGTCAGATTCAGCATCCGAAGCAAGCCCGGTAGTATGCATTCTTAGATGTATCATCCATGCAAGTTTAGTCAACATAGGGCTTATAGTTACTTGGAAATGAAATCTAAACCAAAAACTGCACCAAAAATGTTAACCTGCTCCAAAAACATTAACCTGGTCATTCCTTTGCTGAAACTGCAGCATCTGAAACTTTGACTGGTACAATGAAACACACTAGAACCATCTTCCATGCATGTCTAATCAATATAGGACATAGAAGTACTTAAAAAGAAAACTGCTCCAAAAAACTTAACCTTAACCTGGGACGCCGACGCCGACGCCGACACCGACGCCGACGCCGAGGGTATTACATAAGCTCCCCCAACTTCGTTGAGGTGAGCTAAAAACAATTTTATTTTTGTACACAATATTTAAGCACACAACTTAAAGGAAGCATTTTTTAAACACTTGCCTCCCCACAATTCCATTACAGTCCCCGACAGTTGCTTGACTGAAGCCGTCTGGATTCATGGAGGGCATGATATGGACGACAGTGTTATTGAGGAAGCTCGTGATCGTGTCGTTGTTGCCGTATGACGTCAGATAGTAGTCCACTAGATGTAACAGTACCTCGCGACTTACAACCTGTAAGAACAATATTTTATTAATTTATGAAAAATTTGATTTTTTTTAACACAATATTCTTTGGAGTTGCCCATCAAAATTACTATCTTAACAGTGTGAGCTATTAAATTGCCAAAATGTTATGGAGAGGAAATTGAAAATATGAAAGGAAATTCAAAAGGCATTTGACATAAACTATAGTTTGTCAGAAATACAGCTAGCCATCAGGATCCATGACTATTCACAGAAAAAAGTTTAAGGAACTTTGGGGGTTGGTAAAATACATCCAAGACAGGAATAAAGATTCCAATGATTACCTCGTTCCCGTGCATGTTGCCTATGTATTTTACGTGTGGTCGCAGTGTCTCGTGTCTGTCTGGATTTCCTCCAATAGCTATCACCCAAAGATCCCTATCTGAAAATATAAAGAGCAATTTCAAAATATGAGGAGTTTCTCTTTAAAGTAAGTTTTCATTTAAAAAGAATTACAGCCTGGCATCAGCTAGATTATTCTGTACAACATTCTGTGATGAAATACTGTAGACGTACTTTTTTCCACGGGGTCATAATTCCGCGGAATCTCAGTTTCTGTTTAATCCGCGGGTAGAAAATTACGCGGATTTTCTAGATTGTTTCTATATATGCCTTACATTTATATTAAGTACGCTTGTACAAATTTCCGCGGAAAAATTGTGAGCGCGTACATAGCGTAAATTAATACCACGCGGAAAAAAGTACTTCTACAGTATGTATTTGAGAAGACTATAAGGTGCACCCAAAAGTTTAAGCACTTGGGACTGTGTCCAATGCATCTATATTACTTGTCTGTGACTTATAATAACTCACATTTACAAGTAATGGGAAAGCTACAAGACCGAAGCACTGAAAACTTGTGTGTGAGGATCCATCTGCAAGTTTTGTGACTCTCATTTACATCTGAAAATTTCTCACCATGAACTTTTTTTTTATTCTCAGACTTTATTAAAGTGTAATTGCAGATAGATTTTAAACTTATAAATTGTAAATAAAAGTTGTGCAAACAATAGATGGTTTAGCTGTGAGGACTGTTCTGATGAATATCTTAAGTAAATCTTTGGCCTCATTTCTTTTGTCTCTCCCCTGCTTTGGCCCCCAAACCTGAATCTACCGTAATGAATATTGATGCTTGCGAATAAATGTAAAGTCTTGTGGTTCTCAAAAATAGATTTTAAAATATTTTTAAGTAAAACCCTTATTTCCCTCTGTGGACAAATCTTGGTCCAAGGAATCTTTAATTACTACAGGTATCTAGATGTATAATAAAGTTTTCACATTCTATCATGTCTGGCTTATGGTGGTTCATAAAATGCATGTTGTCCTTGAACCCAGTCAATAAATGTAAAATGTTTCATTATAAATATTGCAAGCATATCATCAGAAACACATTTACACAATGACACAAGAGTAAAACAATATACATCCCTCTCCTTTGGAGCAGGGGAATATTTAGTTCAATAACCGTGCTTATAAAACTGTATTATTTTTATGCAACAACTGCATTGTTAATTCCCCTCTATCAAATATAGAGCATCTTATTGCATATTGATAACTTATGTGTAATAATATAAAATAAAAAAATTAGTAAGATCGAGAATAAAATGGGAAGAGGACCCATGAAGTCAAACAAAGTTTAAATATATATATTTACATGAATTAAATGATGAAAATAAACAGATTTCATAGTAACATGCAACTGTACCTCAAGTGTCATTATTTTTGGATCAACCCGGCCTCATAAAACAATAACAGTTTTCAAATTTGTGTGGCCTTGAATGTAAGAATTTTAAAAGGATTATGTCTTCAGTATACATATTTTTATTTGGCAATGGCGCAATGCTTAAGAAACTCATATATAACCCAAACCATCCTTAACCCTTTTTTCATGTTGAACAAATCTACGAAAGACAAGTTTATTCTGCTATTATAAAAACATTGGAACAATATGATTTATAATGTGGTATAAATAATTTTTTTTGATTCTTTATTCTTGGCAAATTCCCATTTTGTTCTTGATCTTACTAAATATTATATTTATACCCCCAGCTTGAAAAGTGGGAGGGTATATAGTAATCAGTATTTCCGTCTGTCCGTCTGTCTGTTACGCTTTGGGGTACCCATCTCTTATCCCCAACTCCTCTCATACCACTGAAGGAAATTTAATGAAACTTTCACAGAATCTTCATTACATATTGCCATTATGCACCTCCTATTTTACTTTTTGATCTGACATATATTTTGGATTTTCCAGAGCAAAACATGGACACTGCCATTATATTCATATGGGAGGCGGGGGGTATCATTTAGTGAGCTCATTGCTCACAGTACCTCTAGTTTATATTATTACACATAAGTTATCAATATGCAATAAGATACTCTATATTTGATAGAAGGGATCATTGCAGTTATTGCATAAAAATAATACATTTTAAGTGTTATTGAACTAATTATTCCCCTAATCCAAAGGAGAGGGATGTATATTGTTTTACCCTTGTGTCATTGTGTGTTTGTCTGTCTGTCTAGCTGTCTCACTGTCCATTACAAATTTTTGTCATAGATTTCTCAGCAACTGCTCTTCACAGATGCTTGAAATTTAGCAAACTGTGTCTTAAATTGGCATGCCGTGTGGTTGGATTTGTGCATGAATTTTTTTTTCTGCAATAGCTGTAACATTAATTCTAATACTAACAAAGAAAGATAACTGATATGTATGACATTGTTACATTGATCTGCATAGGAAACCTACCTATACAGATGGCTTAAAAGGGGATTTACTAGTATTTACTGATTGAGGAAGTGTTTTTCATATGAAAGAAAGGAGAACATAAAATCTTTTTCATATGATGGCATTTGCATGACTTTTGAAGTGTTTAAGTGTAAGATTCATGGCATCCTACTAGCATGGCTAATATAGTTTTTCCATTATACTGTAAACATATTACACTTGGCTGTGTATTCTTTTTAGCACTTTTGGCGGAGAGAACCCTCCTCTAATTCAAGTACAACGCTAAATGTCTTGTACATATAGACATAAAAAAAGAACATTGAGAAATGCGCTAAATCAAATCTTCGCTAACCTTTTCAAAAATCAATTTCCAACAAATATCTTACACACTAAATATAATAGCAACTTGATTGGTACTGGACTGGCAAGCCAGCAGGTCCTGGGTTCAAATCCATTTTGGTACACAAAATTAGGACTAAGATATCTGGCAATTAATAAAATAAAGGATATCTTATTTTTTTTGGAAGGGATCAATGTGGTAGTACAAGATAAATGGCATCTTACTAATGGGTTGGTGGATTATCCCAATAGAATGATTGTAATAAAGCACTGGGCATTCTCAAATCCAATTCAGAGACACAAACCTTTTTTTTTGTTATACATATTTATCAGCATATGTGCTTTTAGTAGATAGGCAGGTAGATTTTTGAATAAGATATATGCACTCAATGAACAGAAGAAAAAAAAACCTGATTCCAACATTACATTTAATAATATATACTTACTCTCTACCGATTTTCCGATGCTGTAGAGCTTGGTCAGGTTTGGGTAGATACTGGACATGTTCTGGAGGAACTGTTCAAGTCTACTGTTGTCATGGTAATTAAAATCCAAACAGAGGACACTGGCCCACAGCAACACACTCAAGAAAACTATCTTCATTTTTATCCTGAACTATAAAACAGTTACCCAGATTAAACTTATATTTTCTGAATTCGTTCCACTGTGAAGAAAAATATTACATTGATTACAGCAAAAGTATGATCAATATTTAATGTGATAAGGTATAGTTAACGATATCCTATTTCAAACTTTGTTTTTATTTCACTGCAAGTGTTTGCTTAACCCAAGACAGGTGCAAATAAGCAAAATTATTATTGAACCAAGTTACCAGTATATTTCATATCCATTGACTTTTAGTCAAAATATCTATGAAATTATTTCAATAGTCATTTGCATGTACATTGAAATTTGAAACCAAGGAATTATCAAACAAAAGTTCAGTGGGTAAACCATGAATATATATTGCATAGTTTTCTTAACAAAATGCATGTATATACATATTAATTAAGTTACTATTATTGTATCACCTGCAGAGCATGGTGACACACAGACATCACTTTTCTCAGTGTCTGTCTGTCTGTCTGTATGGATCAAAATGCTCAAAAAATTATGCAAAAAAGATTGCTGAGTAAATGTTACACAGTATTTATCTAAAAAGGAAAGCACTAGTATTCAAAATCTGATGTGAATATTAATTATTAATTCAAAAATTTTGGTATTGCTTTCCTTTAATTTTATACTAAGGAATTTGAAGTTTGAAATTTTATAAAAGTTTGTGAAAACTATCACAAATTGCTGAACAAAAATAGTAAGCAATGTAAGTAAATGAATTATGTAAGCAATCAAACATTGAAAAATAAAAATAGATGAATATTTTTTATATTAAATGATTTTTGCAAAATAAAATCAAAAAGTGCCTCAAATAAAATTTACCTAGTATCTAAATTTTTTTTATATCTATTTTATGAAAAACTTGCATATAAGGTGATGAAGACAGCTCCTTACCTGTTACAGAGTTTTAAATTAATAAAGATGTCAGGGAGTATCCAGCTCTTACATGGGAGGTCTCCTTCACATTCCTAAAATCAGACATCTATATGGCTTACATCCTCAATCTCTGGGTAACAGTATATGAAGACACGATAAATAATGGTCAGGTAAACAGACCTGGAATGTGAATTATATCCTCTAAACTTAGACCACTGTCTGCAAGTACCATGCACATAAAAGTACAGGGTTAAATATGTTATCTGAGATTATTCTGTTTGGAGGTTTAAGGAATTTCTTTAATTTTCCATTCGAAATATTCTGTACATTTTTATATTCAAAGCTAGCTTAAATGACTTTGCACATGACATCACAATAGCAAAACATTTTTTTTGCGCTTTATTTTTAAGATTTTAAAGCCAGATATAGCCGTGCAAACATATGACCTCATAATGGCAAAACATACTTGTTTTGCCTTTTTTTAAGATTAGAGGACTGATATAGCCAAGTAAAACACAAAACTGTCAACAAGAGGCAATTGACAACCGCAATTAGTCGATAGAACCATCATACACTTTTTAGCCATATGGTTCATCAAACCCTTTTAGCATTCATCTCATTTGACAATTATGTCAATGCATGATTTACTGCACAATGTAGGACTGTCACTATATATATTTTAAGTGATTTTTGATAGTGTAAGGCCATAAAAAATTAGAGGAAAGAAGGGCCATATATAACTTTTTTTTCTCCAAATAAAGAGCTAGGTTCATTATATCCATAAAATGTCCCTGACCATACACCAATTAACTGACCATATCCAAATGATCAATATAAAGTAGAGAATTGGTGTTTTCATTTCCAGTAAAAAAAAGTTTTCTCTGAGAGATCAGGTTTTGGAAGACAGGCATTGTAAAATTACTATTTTAATTTATAGAAACTTGAAGAAAAATGGGTGTATTTGAGCACCAGCCCTCAGCAAATAATTCATATCTGTTATTGATTTCAGTGAAAAGTATTGTCAAGTTCTTTTCTTTTATTTACTGAAAATTCTTTATTATCAATTATTTTTTTTTTAATTAACTGCAAATTTTAATTCATGCATTCATTTGTGTTTCTCTCCAAGGCCTGTTTTTTTCCCCACTTGATCATTATAGGTACAAACCAGTAGACCAACAGTCAATCTGGTCCAAGTCCTTTGGTTTTTAATTTGGTTGGATAGTTGGATACATAATCAATTACACTTGGATTAAAATTAATCAAAACTCACTCTTCATGCTTGTTAATCCTCCATATTAGTCTCATGATAACTCTAAGATATCCTATTTCTTTATTTTCTTACTAAACACTAGTTTTAAAGTTATCAGTGACTTCTACACAACATAAATGCTGTTTTCTGCTACTTATAATGGGTTAATGACTTTTCTATATGGCACCTATAAAGAAAAGAGGTATAATAGGTTTGTTTTAAATGTAAAATCTCCATTCCATTTTAAAAGCTACTTTTTTCGAGTGTTGAGGATCCATTGCTTTTGTAATACTTTGAGAGGTATACATGTGTTACGATCGCCTAGTTGTCAAATTTACCAGTTAAAATTTGTTTTAAGATATTGTATCTAGTTTTAATTTTTAAATCATTTAGTTCATAACTTTCAAATCACATAACAATATGCAAGTCCGTAGGTTATAACAACAATAAGCTATTTCAAAGCATGAAAATTTGATATTTTGAAAAATGTCGCTTTGCCGGTAAACAAACAGGTGGGACAGTTATTTATATATTGTAGATATATCGCATTCATCTATATATACTGTTTATCATAGCACATACATAATTGTAAAGATGCACTTTTTCAATGTTTTGAGAATTGCTGAATTAATGTAAAGCGCGTCCTTTTTTTAAAGAAAAAAATCGGAAATTAAGAATAGTCATTGGCATGTACATTGACTTTTCAAACCAAAGAGAGATTTCAAATAAAGGTACGGTACACGTGCATATATATTCATTGCAAACTGCAATTTATGACACATTAATTATTTTCCTTATATATTTCACACAGAATCCACTAACTTTTTAGAAAATGTTTGTACAATCAAAAAATGCTTTGTACTTTTTATAAAGGACCACGACGCTTAAAATTTCGATTTTCAAGTACCCATATAATTAAAATTTTGTATATTTGTAAATATACACAGTTTGAAGTTGAAATTGTAAAAGTTTGTAAAATGCATCACTTGCTTAACATTATTAACTTTCTATAAATTTAAATAATTTTTAAAAGCCAATAAACATAATAAATCAATTTTTTTTATGCAATGATTTTTGTAAAATCAAATAAAATTTACCTGGTATCTAATTTTTTTTAATATATATTGAAATGAAAAACTTTTGCGCATATAAGATATGAGAGTTAACAATCCTTACCTGAAACAGAGTTTTAAATTAATGTCTGTCTGTCTGTCTGTATAAGCACATCTAAAATCAGAGCTTGGAGACTCCTCTTTGATTTGGAAAAATTTTGTATTATAAAATTTCTAAAAGAATGTCACAGGTAAACTTGTTTGGAAATAAAATTTTATTGTTGGTTAAAAATTTATTTAGCATTAATGTCACATAAAAGTACAGGGTAAATAAGAAGAGACTTTATATGATTTTAAAAAATCTGTTCTATAAATGTTGTATTAAATATTCAGTTCACTTTTAATATTCAAATAACAGTAGTGTTCAAACAAAAGATTATGAGGTATTGGCACAAGTTTTTAAGCATTTTTTCTATTGAAACAATGCTTTTATTGAGAAGTAACAAATATTTTAATTACACAGGAAAAAGGGGTTTTCATTTTACCAAATAAATAGATATGATTTTTCAGCATTGACAAAATTGTCGTTGGAAATGCATGTAAACCTATAAAACCCTCCTCTATTAATTTACAATTATGCTCTGAAACTGACCAAGTAGATTCAACAAATATTATTTTTGATGTTGCACAAAGTTAATTACAACAATCAAAACATTTTTTTCTATAAATCTCTCTCTCCATAAAAAAAAAACGCATTTTTGATGGAATGTATAGATTTTATCAATCTAGTTTTATCCTATCTGTAAAGAAGAACATACCACTACAGCTGTTTCTCCCTAGGTGGATGATCATACTGCCTATTTCAACCTGCAAAGTTTAATTAGATTAAATACACGGATTGGCATCAGCGTGAATGAAATTACATTCCTGGGCCATATGTTTCCAATAATTCTAATGTTGATTTTTCCTTGTTTTCTGACTCCATGCAGTCTCCTGTTAGAGACAGATATCAATATAGTATCTGGTACACTTGACCTTAAAACAAAAGCACATACTTAGTACTGAATGATTGTTACAGCTTTTCAGTATAATTTATCAATTAATGAAATGCATGCCCCCTGCTGATATTCAGGTTTAGAAAAAAAAGTGTGGAAATCACAATTATAGGTGGAAAAGACATAAAAATAAAATGTGTTATTGGAGCTTTCATGGGTTAATGACTATACCATAATAAAAGATACAAGTAAATGTTGCAAAAAAAAGATCTCCATCATTGACATGCCCAGCTTTAAAAACTTTGAGAGGTATATGCTTGATTCAAATTGGCCAAAAACAAATTTTAGAAAAAGAAAAGTTAAAAAAAAGGTGGAAAAATGTTACAATTATGTTGGATAACTATTAAAAAGAAATTAAATATGTCATTGGTCAATATTTCTTTAAAAGTTGTTTAGATAAAACATATATATTTCAAGAAAAAATGTGTATATTGCTTTCACTTTTGGAAAAAGAAACTCATTTAAGTCGCTGACACATTAGTGAGCTAAATAAAAACTTTGGGCTGTAAAAAAATTTCTCTAGGTCTGAGATCAGGAAAAGACTATTTTTATTTTTGGCCTTAGAATATACTAAAATCACTTACAGGTAATACTATTATAATTAAATCATAAATTTATACCTGTCTCTTATGAAAACAATTAAACTCTGTCTTTTGATTTAAAAAAATTTTTTTTTAATTGAGTTCTAAGAAAATTTCACTTCACAAAATCTGAAATGTTCATATTCATAAATGATTGTTTTGATGCAAACAGCTCACTATTCCTAAGAAATAATATGTGTTCTCTTTAGATTTGAGATTGCACAAAAAGGTTTTCATTGAAACAATGCTTTTATTGAGATTAACATATTTTAATTACACAGACAAAGGCATTTTACCAAATAAATAGATATGATTTTTCACATTAAAAAATTCATTAAGAAACAATCTCCTCTATTAATTTACTAGCTCTGAAACTGACTAAGTAGATTCAACAAAATACCTGTTGCACAAAAATTACAATCAAAAGATTTTTTTCTATAAATTTCTCTCTCTCAAAAAAAAAAAAACATTTTTCAAAAATTGATGGAATGTATAGATTTTATCAATAGTTTCTATCAATCTGTAGTCAAACCTAAAAAATACACGGTAAAGGGCCATATGTTTCCAATAATTCTAATGAAACTCCATGTTATTTAATATCAATATAGATTTTTATAAAACAAAAGCACATACTTAGTACTGCTTTTCAGTCATTCATTATGTGGAAATCAAGCATAAAAATAAAATGTGTTATTGGAGCTTTAAAATTTGATAAGCAACAAAATTATTGTTGAAAAAAAGATCTTTTCAGACGTTAAGCAGTAAAAATCAGTGTTATTTGAAATTGAACAAAACACAAATTTTAGTGATGTCAAATTTTCAAAAGAAAGGTAAAGGAAAAATGTTATTTAATACAATTGAATACCTGCCATCAATATGTAAATAAGCATAAAAAGATTGAATTTAAATAGCAGAAAAACTCATTTAAGTCTATGACACAAGTGGGCTAAAATAACTTTGTTTGTAAAAGAAATTTCTCTAACCAGAGATCAGCAAACTAGATAATATCACTTACAGGTAATACTATTATAATTAAACCATAACTGTTTACCTGTACTCTTATGAAAACAATTAAACTCTGTCTTTTGATTTAAAAAATGATTGAGAAGAAAATTTCACTTCACAAAATTTGAAATGTTCCATGTTCAGCACTGTGTGATGACAGCTCCATTTTCTGAACCTATACTAGCTGTTCTCATTAATTTAGATCTGCACATAATTAGCAGGCACAGAATGTCAGACATTAGATATTTATTACTACATGACAGGCATTATGTTAGGAGGACATTAAATATTCATTAAGAAGACAACTTATTGATCATACTACACACCGTTTCCATCTTTAAATGCAGCAAAGCTTTTTAACTAAGTCAGCTAGGAAAAAATTCCCCTAGCTGTCATCCTAATCAATAATAAAACTAGGGCTATAACACATGGTGGAAAAAGTGAAAATTTTAATTAAACGTTTTCTATATCTGGAAGTCATTATTAAAACCGAACTGTCGTAAGAGGGGATCAAATTATATTTACCTCACATGGAATACGATGAGGACATTCTCTCCACCTTCAAGCAGCTTTCCTGTTAGCAACTGTTCCAGGGGTGAATGATTTTACAGACAGCTGAAGGCATTGTAGCACTGTCAAGGTTCTAGGTCACTGTATTCCCAGGCAGCCACTTTGTAGAATTAGCTGATACACCTGTGACGAGATGTAAAACATAAATAAAAATATATGCCTGTAAGGCAAATAACCATTACTATGTTTACCATATGTTAATTACAAGGGATGAAATGTACATATCATATTTACATTGTAAATAATGTTGTGCCAGCTAAAGCAAAGCAGTAAATAGCTATAATCATTGTATTCATGCACAATGGCAAAGAAGAAAATTAATGTCAAATCAAAATACATGTATCCCCCACTCCAATTTTATCTCACATTTATAGATATTTGTTAAAGATTAGACTTCCTTTCCATATTGCAAAGGAAACATATGATTGACTGTTAAATAAAAAATATTTTTTTAATTATCTTACCAGTACGTAAATACTGTAGTTGTACTGGTATATATAAATTGGTCTATTCAAAATTTTGCATAATCACAAGGTATTTCAGGGTTGTTAGTGTATTCATTAATTAGCCCTATAATACACACTTCTGCAACTTATTTTTCATATCTATATGATTTTCTATCAGTACATGTATAATTTAGTTTAATCAAATATCAAATATTAAATATCATATACTTAGTATTAAATACACCAATTCTGCACGATGTGATACGGGTGACGTCACAATACCCCATATCACGGACCGGTCCGAAAATCCATATTATGTATCAGAAGGGCAGGCCGAAAACCCATATCAAACCGGAAGTAACGTTTGTATAAAGTTAAAAAGTTACTTTACTTTCTTTTTTTTTTAAATTTTCATGTAAACTACTTCTTTAATGACATTTGTGGTCTTAACTTTTTTTCAGTTACCTAAAATTGGCTCTATTAGATTTTAAAGAAAAATGTCATAAACAACAGGAAACATTCTTCAATGACCATATGTGAATTTGCATATTGAGTACATGTATTTTAAATATATATGATAAATAAAATGCTACATACTAAAATCAATTTCATATGTCACATCAGCCCTCGGGTCCCATATCAGCCCTCGGCCCTCGAGCTGATATGACATATGATATGGATTTTAGTATGTAAAATTCTCTATGTATCAATGTCCTCACCAATGATGCTAAAATATGAGGCCCACTTTCATACACCATACAGTATCCTTTTGAAAATGCAGCAATGTATAGAAATAGAAAAAAGAATTTCTCTTTGCTGAATGAATTAGTAATGGAAGCCTATAATCCTCAGATAATTAAAAATAGAAATATATTTATTTCCATGAAAATTAACACATATGATATATTTTTTCTTCTGTGATATGTTAACTGTTCCTTAAAAGATTTAATGAATATGTAAAATATCCCTGTTTATATTAATTGCTTACTTACCTTATATTTTTCTCTAAGTGAATGATACCAGTCAAGAATATAATGCCAATGTTCTACACAATTAGAATCAATTCATTTTTTTTAAATTTATATAATTTATAAGCAGCAACCATCTGAATTCCGGAGTGTTACAAAGATCTGATTTTTAACTCTCTCTCTCTTTTTAAATAAAATAACCCAAGTCAAAAGAATTTATACAGATAATTTATAATATTATTGTAAGTTTTATCACTGTAATTTTTCCTTACCCCTGGCCAACTAGCTGTCATCTGAAAAAAAAAACTTGTCTCTTTTATGATTTTTTTTTTCTGATGTTGATCAGCATTCACTAGTGTATCTTGATCAAATTCCTTTTTATTTTCCATTTTTTAATATT
Source organism: Saccostrea cuccullata (assembly GCF_032062105.1). Lineage (NCBI taxonomy): Eukaryota > Metazoa > Mollusca > Bivalvia > Ostreida > Ostreidae > Saccostrea > Saccostrea cuccullata. Next base: position 720,155 of record NW_026939565.1, on the reverse strand, counting down.
TCTAATTATTTTCAAGACTGTGGTCTTTTTAATAATGCTTTCAAAAATAAAATGACAATTAATTAAAATAGAAATCAATACTGTATGTTTACTGCTCTCTCTTCTTTAGTGACTCTGTATAAAGGGAGAAAACTCTGATAGTCTTAAAAAGAAATTGACAATTTACATAGGCTATGATAAAGGGACCTATTCATGGTAAAATAATGAAAAAAAATTCATTTAAATAGCCACCTGAGTCCTGACCATTAAATTCTCTAAAAGATATAATGGTGCACTTGGTAATAAAACAAACAAGAGGCCCATGAGTCACATAGCTCACATGAGCACTGTGGCTGATCGTCAGAACCGACGGGTATTCTCTCCGTTACACTGCATTTGTAACGGAGAGAAAACCTGTGGGTTCTGACGATGACTGTGGCTATGAAAAAACAAACATCAGTTCAGTTTTCAAAAGCTTAAATGCATAAATGGTCCAACCCCTAAATAGTTGTGTGTGTGGAAGGGTGGGGTGGGGTGGGGGGTTAACTTTAAACAAAGTTAAATCCCCCCACCAGCAATTTTAGCATATTTTGTACGAATTGCTTATTTTCAAGCAGTTTTTCTTTTTCTTCCAAAAATTCTAAATCTACATTACCTGAAGATGCTACCGGGTAGTTTCCATATAAATTTTACCAACCATGGCTTTGCATGCATGCTGTTCTTGAGAAGAAATTTTTTAAAGATTTTTCCTATAATATATTATTATGCAAAACTTTGATTTTTCACTATAAATCAGGCCCCACTCTACCCACAGGGATCATGATTTGAACAAATCTGAATGTACTTTCTTCCACTTTGAGTTTCATCTTTCCAGGCCTAGTGGTTCTTGAGAAGATTTTTAAAATATGACAAAATGCTTGTTATAATTCATAATCATCCATGCTTGGAAGAGGATGTGGGCCTTCATTTGAACAAACTCGAATACTCAAGGGTTAACTTTGTAGCAAGTTTGGTTGAAATTGGCACAGTGGTTCTTGAGAAGAAGTTGAAATGAGATTTTTTTCAAGAAATATGGACAAAATGTGATCAGAAAAGCTCATTTGAGCCTTAGGCTCAGGTAAGCTAAACATTACATGTATCCACAAATCTGGTACCGTTAACTCTTAATGACAATTTCAAAATACCAGTTGTTCACAATAAAATAATGTATGTAACAAGAATAAATGCATTGGTAGGGCTTATCATTAAGGAAATTATCCTTTTTTCTATTAAAAAATTTTGAGGAGCTCTTATACCTCCAGTCAGTTTCATAAAAAAAAAAAAAAAATGAAAGTAAGGCCATCTTTATAAAATTGTTTGGTTGCCCTCTCATGACCAACTGCCCAACTCAATTTTTTTTTTAAACCTTCAGGAAACAATTTCCTTTTATCAATTTTTCACATGTTAATAACTATATATACTTAAAAGATTTTTATATCATAATCTGTTACTCCTTTTTTAGTTTAACAATTAAAATTAACATTTTTCTTTGTAAATTAGTAAAATAACTTCATTTTCAATCACACAATTAAAAAGCAAATTTCAAAAAGAAAATTTCAAGTAATATGAAATATTTCAGATTTTTTTTTCTTTTTCCTTTTCTTATGGCAGAAAATGGTCAAAATATTTTTGTCTCTCGCTAGATTTTGACAGAATTAACTATAAAAAGCAACATGTTCATTCAGTTCTATTTTTTGGGATAATTAATATAAAAATAGAAATCTAGCTTAATTTAACTCCTTTTATGTACATCTCATTTACAATGACCACAATTAAACTTTCTATTTATGTATAGTTAAATTAAATAATTAAGTTTATGAAACAGCAGGTGAAGTCTTTGTTGATAGGGATCTATAAATTTTTCTGGTCTTAAAAAAAATAGTTTATTATGGAATGCCATATATTATATACGACAGCCAACTGCTTACTGCCAAATGCTGACTGATTACTGCCAACTGTCAGCTGCTTACTGCCAACTGCCACACATATTTGAATAAATTTCATATTTGTATTGACATTTATATGAATTTTCAAGAAGAAGAAGAAGAAGAAAACAGGCGCGGATCCAGGACATTTTCTCCAAGAGGTCACCCTGGTAAAATTAACTGACTAAATGATTGTGTTTTAATTTATGTAATATTCAATATATGCCATTGATAAAGTACATTGTTTATTTTTATTTTTATTTTCTTATTTGAAATAGGTAATAAAATGACTATTTTCTGCTTTTAATCCTATACAAATAAAATATGTTTTACATGCATGGATCTAGAAAGAGAGAGAGGTCCGGACCACCCTCTTAAATTTGTAGTTATTTAATGCACAAACTAAACCAACTAAAAGTTATTCAATGTATAAAATAAATCAACTAAAAGGGACCTAAGAATCACCCCCACCCCCGAAAACACGGATTCGTGTTAAGTTGGTATAAAAAATTTCATAGACATGAAGGTATGACGCATGAGAACCCCCTCTCCCCGGCCGAAATAAATTTTCACATTAAGTAAAGGACTTTACGTTTTTTTTTTCTTGTCAAGAAATTTCTGGGTTAGATTTTTTTAACATGAGTGACCCTCTTCAAAAAAATGTTCTAGATCCGCGCCTTGTTTATTTTTATTGTTTTTGTTTTGTTTTTGTTTTTTTGAAAATTCACATAAATATCAATATAAAATAAAATTTATTCAAATATGTGTGGCAGTTAGCAGTAAGCAGCTGACAGTTGGCAGTAAGCAGTCAGCAGTTGGCAGTAAGCAGTTGGCTGTCGTACATGGCATTCCATAGTTTATGTGTAAATAGTATAGATTTAAAAATCATTTTTTTTTTTTAAATAAAACCTCTTTGTAGAAAATACAGGAATTCTGAAATTGATTCATGTTTTTCAACCTTTTAATCTTTTAAATTAATATATAAGATATTATCATTATATCATCTAGTTTCTAAAATCCTACTTAAGGTACCGTATGGTTTTATGCAGCATATTTTTATAATATCCAACATGGGTATTGCAAGAAAAGTTTAAAATAGACAATTTTAACTAAGAATTTAATAATAATTTTAATAATAATAATTTAAATTTATATAAAGGACATCAAGATGGAAATAAGAGTAATTAATTGATCATTTTTCTCAATCAGAAGTTATCTAAATCATAATTCATTTCTTAATCAGAAACCCTGTCGAAAAGGTCATTGAATTAACATTTTCAATAGAGATTTCCGTTCAATATACATAACACTGTACATAGTGAGTTCACTTTCATAACTAAAGCAGTTTTGCCCATGTGATCATGCAAACTCAGCAGAACAGTTTGACCTTAGCAGGCCAGAAATTTTCCGAAAAAAATATGCATCTGTAGTTTACGTTCATATTTTTTAATGTCTCTTATCTTTAACCAGTGCTCTTTCAAAACGAAAAACAAGGTATATGTACCAGATACCCTTCTTTGTCTGTAATTTCTTTATTCGTCAAGTCTATTGTTGCTAAAGCTTCCGATTTGGAAAGGTTAAGGGGCGTGGCCAAAATATATATTTATAGAAACGCCACGTGCCTTTGAATGTGAAATAATGATTTTATTTTATCCAAACGGAACGATTGGTAAGTGTCATTTTAGATTATATGACAAGAAAACATTAATTTTTAATAGATGAAACACTTACATTAAAAGCTTTCACTTCATTTCTTTGAAAACACGAATTTTCTGTTTTGTTTTTGTGACCTTTGACCCAGAATGTAGCATCCTGGGAAAGGTTTTATGCGTTATCACGTGACTTCTTTGTGTGCTGAGAGCTCTCCGCGTGTGAGTCAGGGAGCCCACTACACCAGTTGAAAATTGTTTTTATGTCTAAGTTTTAACTCAAACTAGCACCTCAAACTCTCCAGGTGTACAGGAGAGATACACACCTTTGTGAATGTGCAAGGAAAGGCAATGATAGAACTGTAAATAGAGGAATAACAACACGGAAACGTGCGGACACCTGAAAGGACTCAAATGAAAGATATGGCGGTGGTGAGCCATCGACACGCACGTCACATAATGGCTTTTCAGGGCGGACCTGCCCCGGCCCCCTCTCAACAGGCCATTCTGACGGCTGCTGTGGCTGTGCCCTATTATCAAGTTGTTCCACCCCAGGATATTCAGCCTGATAGACCCATAGGTTACGGGGCTTTCGGTGTCGTTTGGTGAGTAGGAATATCGCCCCCCTTTTGTTCCCCATTCAAGTCTGTTCACGGAAAGCACGAATTAATAAGAGTTTCCCCCAGAAAAATCAATTGTTCATTTCTGTTAAGTATTTTTTGTCATACGAGAAAAAGAAGACTAATCATCATAAATGTTTTAATATCAGTGTTTGAAATATAGAGGAATTTATTCGTATGATTTTCTTTGTGTGACATGAGTGCGCTGATCAGCTGTTTGTTGACAAGACATGACCTGAGGCCAGACAAAGACATCTCCGAGCCTCTAGTCATTTAGTGAAATAAAATGATGTTCTTTTAATTAATGTTGTAAACATAGAATGAATTTGATTGATTTTTTAAACCTCTTTCAGTAAGAAACTTTTTAGATTTAAGATATTGTTGATTTTGAATGAAAGAAAGAAGAAAGATCATGACTATTTAGTTAAGAAGGATATGACGTTTATTATTGTGTGAAATTTTTGTTGAGGATAATTATCAGCATTGTACTTTACAAGTACTACTGGGGGTATTGCGTCACACAACTCATATACTTCAATCCAATAAACAATTAGCCACCTACAATGAACTCCAGAGAAAAACAGATTTATCATGTAGATTCCATTGTTATTCACTCCCGCTGATGACAAAATTTTATTAAAGATTAAAACATTAATAAAATTAATTTATTCAAAATTAAAATATATATATATATATAGAAAAATATTAGAATTCATAAGATAAAAGTATATTTAATGTGTTTTATTTTATTATTGACAGAAATTTTTTTTTTTTGTTTATTTTATATATAATTGAACTGGTGAAAGTTGTTTTTATCAAACAAATAGATAAAAAATAGCTCAATATGACTGAGTTAATTTCCCCCTAGTTGAATGGATTGCTAAGTCTGACTCCCTTCTGAGCTGTGCTTTATTGATAGAGTCAGCAGGGATTTTACCCTGGTAGCCAGCTGTATACTTTGTGTAATAATGTCAGTGTGTGAACTAGATTCTTCACACATACACAAGTTCATATACACCAAAAGGAATGCTGGATCTAATCATATCTACAGACTCAGAGGAAGAGTGTTATGTCTAGACAGTGCTAAAGATTAATTTATGTCCTGAGAAATATAGCTCACTTTCCACCCCTTAATTTTTTAAAATCCACAATTATTAATATTTTTCTATTCTTATTTAAGGCCTTATGTTTATACACATACAAGTTAATAACTGACAATTAAAAGTATCATTTTCAGTTTTCACAAAATTCTAGAAATTTTTATAAATTGTGAAAAAGGTTTCATTGACAAGGAAGAATAAAACAGAAAAAATATGTCACACAATTAAGTGGATGAGGTCTGTCAAATGCTTTTTATTTCTTGTTTATAATTTTTCTGAAGTTAGGTTTGATGGATTCGTAAAAATATTGACAGATGATGTAAAATTGATGGTAAAAATTGTTTATAAATAAATGTTTTGAACATTTCAAGGTTCCCAGTTTGGATGCACTATTTATGAAACATGGATGCATTCAGAAACCGATTTAGATTTCAAACTTGTAATTCTGTAACATACACTCACCAAAAAATGTCAAAAATTTTATCATTTCAAGTGAGAATTTTATAACCCCAGTAACCCTGACATCTAATAATAGCTGCTAAGTTAAGATCTATGATGATTAAGATGATCTTATTTGATTCATCACATTTACATGCATCATCAAAAGGACATAATTTATTGTACATTTTATTTTTGTTTAATTAAAAAAACCCACAATCACTTCGCCGTTTATAATTTCAAAAGAATTCTAAAGAAATTTTCATATATACTCATTTGAACTATATCATATTTAAGTGTGGATTTGCTTACTGCAGCATATTTTGAATTGACTTTTGTCTGTTTTCACAGGTCTGTAACAGATCCGAGAGATGGTAAGAGAGTCGCCTTGAAGAAAATGCCCAATGTTTTCCAGAATCTTGTGTCCTGCAAGCGAGTGTACAGAGAGTTACGAATGTTGTGTCACTTCAAGCATGACAATGTGAGTACTGGAAAATATTATTCATTTTACATAGAAACAATATCTATCTATCTTTTTATTTGGATGGGGTTAATCAAGTCATACATTTTAATCACTTAATCAGACATTAGTAAGAGAAGTTCAAAACACAACAACCTTTTATTTAGGTCGTTGGCCACATCTGACCCACATCTGTCATATAAACCCCATAAAGTACTGACTGAATGATTTCCTATTTAAAAAATAGATCCAATAACACTCTTGCGGATAATGAACTTTTACATGCAATTAAAACCCCCAAACAAGCCATCCATGGTTTCTTTGTCTAAAAAAGTAGAGGAAAAAATATGACTTTTGACTCAGCATGTTTAGGTGTGTGAAGTTGTGGATTCCAAAATGAAACATCTATCGGCTAGAAGTATATGATCGTATGATCTAAAACCATTATATTCTGTGTGTACCTCTTTGTTCTTATCGGAGTGGAGAAACTCATCGTTTGGTTGTAACACGGTTTTCCAGATGTTAATTCATGCAAAGTTTCATAGCTTTGACAGGCAATGCTCCTAGACAGCTGCCTATTATTAAGTAGTCTTTATTTTGTTCTGATTCTAGAATATTTTATGTTTTATCATTCCCTTTTTGTCTTTATGAGGGTCAAACCTTTAACGTCTTAGTAGATCTTTAAAAAAGGTATTCAGCTCTTTTAAGACAATGATAGCCATCTTTCAGAAGTTTTATTTTAGAGAGTGTTATCTATACATACCATACACTTTTCTAAGGCACTCATTGTATACAATAATTGTATCCAAAAAATTGCTTTCAACAGATTAATCGCAAAGGATTTCACTTTTTCATGACTAGTATTTATATTCAGAACAAAGACCTTCTTATAAATAACAAAACAATCTCAAGTATTCAGTTTTCTTTTGAAAGTCTTAACACCAGACAAAAAAAGTTAACATTGATTTAAAAATTGGTTTATCTTATCAAAAATGATATGTAAAAGAATTCCAAAAAGTTAAGTGGAATAAGTTTTATAGCAAGAACTGAAAGCTATCAATCAGTTCTAAGGTTCAGGCAGGCTGTCAGCCAAACAGGACATGACCTTCGATTTGGAATTCACCTGGATAAAGGTGCAAAAATTGACACGACAGAGGTTATGACGCACTTTGGAAAATGCTAGACATCTAATCTGTTAACAATTTAAACATCTTTAAAAATGAATTTTGAAGTTTATTGATCTTTATTTGCCGTGATTTGTGCATTAAAAAAAATTAAATATATAGGTCATTAAAGAATTTTTCAAGAACTTTAACAGCATTCCTTCATTCATGTTATGGGAAGTGGATTATATTAGATGTATATAATAGACTGGTACAGCTATTTTAAGGATGCTAATGGCTTAATTTCATTGAACAATCTTTGTGGTAAAAAGGAAGAACATAATTAATGCATAAATGCTTTTGTAAAGAGTAGTTCCTATAATTAGCAAATGTCCCAATAACTAGAGAGAGAAATATAGGAAATATGGTCGGAGTTGTTGTAAATTTGTCACCTGAGGACACCTGTCATTCCTTGACCTTCTAACCCTGATGCACATTAGATAGCCAATGACCACTTGTTTAATGGTCATTCATAAAAACTACATTAATATGATGTCACCCAGAGTTTTTGTTCAGAGAAATTGGGTCAGCTTAAAAAAAGTATTTTAGTGTCTTGAAAGCTCTTTAAGATCATGCATGCTTAAAAGCAATAGGAAAACATACATCTATTTTGAGCACCTTGTAAGTGCTTTTATGTTTAGGCATGAGCTGTTAAATGTTAATTTTCACTTGTTTTTTTTAAAGAAAAACAAACACAAATTTTTGAAGTTTGGGGAGCTTTTACTAGAAGTTGCTTTGCAGACCATCTTTAATGACCTTGTTTTTGTTTACAGGTATTATCATCACTGGACATTCTACAACCACCTCATATTGACTTCTTTCAGGAAGTGTATCCTTTTTATTTCCTTATTATTAGATAATCTAATCCCCCCTTTGTACGCAAGAAAAAGTTCCTGATGTTAAGAGTCCGGACAAGGAAACTCATAGTGCACATCCTTGTTTGTTCAAATGACAAGGTACAAAACAGTCCAATAATTAGGTCGGAGTTAGCCAATGAGATCACAGGGATTCCCAGGGGAAAGAAATTGTGCAGAAAATAATGTGTGTTCAAAGGTTGCAGACACAAAGTTAAACTTGAAAAAGTCATTTGCCTTAAAATCTTAAGTTCATAAAAGTCAGAAAGTTAAAATAAAATTGTATTATGAAGTCAGAGAGACTCTCTATGTGAAATCCCTCTCCTGTCATAATTGACTTAAAATCAAGTGTGGTATTTAATTCCGGGCTGCTGCCATCAAAAAATGGTGGCTGTTCTAAGGGCCTCATTGTGTCAACCTGCAATACTATTGTGCAAGACTGAGCACAAATAAACTGGCTTTGTTCCATTCCTGTGAAGTCAGACCAGGTTCCATTTTACTGGCTCCCTATATTTTGTGGTTCCTCTGGATCAGCCAACCGGACTGTATTAATTAATGACTAATTATTTATAGACCAGAATTTGGTGGTTTAGCTTATTCATAGCAATAATGAATGGATTAAAGAGGGGCATGAAAGTACATTACCTGGGATTACTTTTCACACATTCACAGACAGAGTCATGGGGTTTGAAAAAAGGTCACATTGTGTGTATTTCATGGCCATATACCTAGACTACATTTTGAATAATTCCCTCAGAAAAAATAGTTTGCTTTCTAGATGTAGGTGTAGCAAATTTGGATTAATGAAGTGTTTACCTATGTCTTAACAAAGAAAAAAACTTGTTTAAGAAAGCTAAAAATATCTTGGGTTATAAAAATAGTAAGTAGTACATTCGCCATTGATTCTTTGTCTACATCATTAATACATGCCAGTGCTAAATCCAGTAGAAAGGGGTGGTGTCTATTTTCAGGTTATACTATACATGTATGTAAATTTAAAATATGGCAGATCTGCATTTAAAAAAAGATTTTGTATTGATTTGTTAGGCTCGATAAAAGGCAAATCAGTATATCTTGATATAAGTTAGATTACACTTTGCCAGGTCTGTTATTTGTACTTTACACTGGATAACTTTGCTTTAAGTGTGAACATATTTAAGAGGTTTATCATCCACCTACTGGCCAGATAAAGAAAGGCTTGCCTCTTTTGTGACCTCATGTTGACCTGTTTGGACAAGCTCCTCTGACCAGTCCTTACACTAACTGGACAAAGGGTGTTTACCGGGTAATGATTACGTAACAAAGAAAGGAGAGGAATAAAGTCAATATGACAGTGATAAATTTAATTAATTAAATGAAAGAAAATGCTCATTCATTCTTAAAAGAAGCTTTAGGCAGATTATTGGCATTAACATGATTAATGAGGAAAATCTTTTCATTTTGTGTGACAGAAATCAAGATTTTAATAGTGAATTCAGCCATAGCTGGATCTGAGAGAGATGTGGTACTAGTTTGGTTCACCATGGTACCTGAGAGGATTTAATTTATTATCCACACGTGTTGTTCTTCCAATATGATATCCCTGACGAAGCTCTAACAAATAGATTTTCACTGATAATTAGGGAGACAGAGGGATAACAGCTTTCTAAAATAGGAAGCCATTGGGAGAAAGAAAGCTAGAGAAAGTTGTACTGGGGGCCTAATCCTCGTATTGATTGGGGAATGGTAAAAGCATTGTAGGAGAAGTTCAGAAACCTGGATTATTTGTGCGAGATTTGTTGACAGGTTAAAGATTTCCTTGATGACAATATATTGCCATGGTGACTGAGTATCATCCAACATCTTTCAATTTTTAATAAGAATCCATTTTCAGGTTTTCGTCCACAAGTTACATTCTGTTGTCGAGCTTATTTGATTTTTAACAAAGCAAAGGAAATAAAATACAATATGTATCATAATAGGGTCCTTGATGGTATTTTCCAGACAGGTTAACAAATGATCTGCTGTAGCAGAGTGAAATACTTTCTCTTTGATGAAATACGAGATGTTCTGACTGTTTATGAATAGATATGATGGTAAATAAATATGCCTCAAAGATAATGAATTACCGGTATATAAAACCAGGATAAAAAAGGAAATTCGAGATTTTGTAATGGAATGAAATGAACAAGAGATAAGTCTTCATAAGTAGGTATTTATTAATTGGTAAATGTGATCCTTAACTAGATATTAGCTATGTCATCACACAATTGATGCAAAGTGATTTGCACAAAATCATCGTTTCCCCACAGCCACTCACATCAGACCATGTCAAAGTCTTTCTGTACCAAATACTCAGAGGTAAGGACGTTTTCCTGTACCATTTTCCCAAAAGATGTGGAGGGAATTTCCATTTTCTGATAAAAACAAAAACATTCTATAATTATCAAGACTGTGATTTGGAAAAGAGAATAACATTTTGCTCGTAAAAGTCCATAAACAATTACTGTAAATGAATCACTGATAATATTTTATATACATTGTATATAATTTATGATGTTATTTATTAATCATTAGTAACAATACTGTCATTTCATTTAATTCTGTGGTAAACAATATACTCTCTCATTATCACTTATTTAAATGTTATTAAAGGTGTAAATTACGATGATTTTGCAGGTTTGAAATACCTCCATTCTGCACGTGTATTACATCGAGACATCAAACCAGGGAATTTACTAGTCAACAGCAACTGTGTATTAAAGGTCTGTATCAATTATTCCCGAGATTAAAGGATCAGCAAGCTTCATGCAACACCAATTTCACTTCATTAAGTCATTAGGAAGAGATAAAAAAAATGAAACTCCTATAGACATACAACAGAAACATTGCTCTCTTTTGCCTAAAAGTGCATTAAGACATCAAGCCACACTAAACATCATTTTACCATCATATGCTTAAAAGGTTAATGCCTTCCAACAAATGTATAAACCAGCAGAATTCTAGAAGTTTTGAAGATAATTTATTGCTAGTATAAAATATATAGCGTATTATAGTAGTTGCAGTAAATTTTAGAATGTAATTATTTAAATGTTGATAATTTAAAAAACAGAGTGAAGGAAAACATTTGCTTTTTTTATGTGATTGCAATTTACTAGTATTCTGCACGATTTACTGGTAGTATTTTTTTTAAAAATGCATGTATCTTTTTTCTGTCTGTTGTAAAGTTATCTCTCATACAGTTACTTTTAGATCTTTTCAGATGGCATAAAAAGAAACAACTTTTATCAACACATTAACTTAAACAGGGTTTTCTCTTTTTATGTCTTTCAGATCTGTGATTTTGGGTTAGCAAGAATTGAAGAGCCAGATGAATCCATCCACATGACACAAGAGGTTGTGACTCAATACTACCGCGCTCCAGAGATCCTTATGGGGGCCAAACATTACAACTCAGGGGTCGATATCTGGTCTGTAGGATGCATTTTTGCGGAACTACTGGGTCGTCGCATTCTCTTCCAGGCTCAAAGTCCTATTCAGCAGGTCTGTATATCCCACAAATTTGTTTATAGTACACCCATAATTGTATTCACTACTTTAGATACTGAGGATTTTGGCCTTTTCCTATACAAATTTTTCAAGGGTCGTTTGAAAACATATTTGTAAATTTTGATAAAAAGCAGATTTCAAATGTACTTTTTGCCTTTGCCAAGACAGTTTTGTATCTAGCTAGTCTGCTTTCTTGCAGCTTTCAATTTTTGGGCATAATTTTATAGATTTTACTGGTTCATTGTGAGTTGGAAGCCTAGAAGATTCATTGAATCTGTCGCTGTGTTAATGTTTTTAAGGAGATTTGTGTATTTTTAAATTTTTGGGGGAAAAAACTAAATCATCATACAATTGATACAACCAAGGTCCAAGGGCACATACTTTCTCCTTTCTGAGTATTTTACTATGTGTTTGTATACAGTTTCACCTTGGATACAAAAATTGTTCTACATGAAGAGAGAGATTTTATATTTTGCTAAGGTGAATAGTCAGGTCAAGTCATAGGATGTAATTACCAATTGTACATACCTAATTTATTGGCTTTTCAGCCCTAATTTGATTTAGAAAATGATTATACATGTATAGCAAAAAAATTGTGATATTTAATTCCCCTGATGGATCATGACAACTTGAGTGTTGTCATTTTTCTTGCCTTGTTAGTGATATGACAGTAATGAAAGGATGTGTCTTGGTTTGCAAGCTGTAGAACCCATATCTATTTAGAATGCCTTATCCATGTGCTGTATTGGCAAAACATCGTATTGTCTGGGGTTTTCATAAATATAATATGTGTCCATTATCACCTAGAAATATTAGTATAAGATAAAGTTACTATGCAACATACCAACAGCTGGGGAGCATGTTTTTTAGCAAGTGCAAATGATCCTGTGTTTTGCATATACTCTGAAGAAAAAAAAAATTGAAATTCATTTTCAGATAGAAAACTTATTCTGTTTATCTTGCAGTGGTGGTAATTTTGTTATTAAATCTGCTAGAGGAACATGAGGCTCTAATGAGGTCTTCCCCTGTAGCTCCCGCTGGCTTTAGTGATAAAAATTAGCAGACTCTATTAGAAAAGCATTAGCCCTAGAAAAGTTCATTTCTTTATTGCTCAACCTGTATAAGCCAGAGCATATGATGATATTGGTGAAAATAATATGTGAGAAATGGTTCTGTATTAAAGACCTGGATGTTTGACAATGGAGTCATTTGTTGCATCAATTATTCATCTGCTAGACCTGATCAGAAGAAAAAGAGGGTAAATAGACCCAAGTAACAGATTTGTATCTATATTAATTTACTGTGTACCTTATTAGCTAGATTTACAGAGAGGTGGATGATTTATCTGCCAGAAATAGATCAAAAGTAAATTTTCATGTATCTAGTGCCCTGTGGTATCTGGCCGCTGCCTGCCTGATGCAGTAACAGATGTTTTTTTTTCTGTGGTGTGTGTAACTGTATGAGGCTGCTGTTTTTGATGGGGGATCTGTTAGATCATTAATACAGGGATTACACATATACCCGCCAACAATCACTCCAAAGCTGGCTAATCCTTAATCATCAGCCGCTATAAGTCATAGGCTGCCATCATCGACATAACACAGTTATAATGTAGCAATCATTGCTGAAGCCTCCACCATAAAAGAAAGGTTATGTAAATATGTATGGTGTATTGCTAGACATCCCAGAAATAGACCGTGAACTGGGGCCATCTAATGATTTTAGTCATTTTCTGTGCCTCAGCTACTTTTGCTAAAATGGCAGTAAATGGCCTGGCTCTGCAGAACTGTGGAATGTCTGCTGGGTCATTAATCCTGATCTCTAGTCTGATAAGGTGTGATCCAGGTCAACATTTTAAACATTGTAAACAAAACTTGTAATGACAAAGGTGCTAGTCTTTTGTCTACACATACTTTTTGTATTATGAATCAAATTCCTAAGAGGAATTTAAAGAATTGGATTAAGGCATCGTTTTTGGATCAATATGTGGGGTTCAGAACTTTGAGACAGAATTTCCTTATTTCATTAATGTTTTTTGTCTTTGTAAGTACTGCAGAATATGGCTTTGATTTTCCATCCATCTGCCGCATGAGTTATGGGCTCGCAATAAAATGGGTTTTTCTTAATTGGGTTCAGGTATAGAGGACATTAATAAAGTGGATGGTTCTGTGTGGTGCTCTGTGCCCTGGGGGTGACACTCTGCTGACCGTTGGACAAATGTTTCACCTGGCTTGCACACAATGCACAGGTGATTGTGCGTGTCAGCACTTGTTATCAGACAATGGAACTGGCCCTTCTTGCTTGTTTAACTAACCCAACCCCAGGATATTTTATCTTGATTGGGTATTTAGGTTTTACCATAAAAAAAGTACTGAAATATGAGGTCTCTGTATAGCAGGATATAAGAATGTTGCTATTAATAAATGTATTTACTAATCTTAAAATTAATTATACATGTAACAGGTGTTTCGTGCATGTTCTTATATAATGTATAGGTGCCTTGAAGTTTATTAATCCAAGGAACTGTTTTCTCTGAAGTAATTGAACCTCATTATAAGCTAAAGATAATCAGTAGTGACGAACATTGTCTGTTACTTAACAGTTCATACCTACTTGGTATTATGTATTTCAGATTTTCTGTTAGTATCGGTATTTATTTTTGGACTGTAAATGCGATGATTACGTCAGTGTGAATTGTTCTTTCAAACGTGATCTCAGAGTGGGCGTGTTGTTGTAATCTTACGTGATGGTGATATTGAACCAATCAGAGTGTGTTTAGGTGTGTTGTCTGTTGTTGTTATTGTTGTTGACTGTGAAATGTGGCTGAATTTTCGGAGTTACCTTTGAAGAGGAATGACCTTTTTATGGAGTGTCAACTTTTTAACTACACTGAGTTTTGGGGTTGGCCATTCAGCAGCCTTTGTTCCCCACCAGCAGATTTCAGGCTGACAGGAGCCCTATCTAAACTACATCTGTTCAAGTTTGAAGCCTAATCCCTTTTATGTAAATAATGACTTTATACTGGTTTAACAGTAGTGATCTTCTGCTGTCCCACACACTGCATTGATATTCTGAAAGGTCCTGGCACAAATACATAAAAATCAGAAACTGGTAAATGCCATGGGTAATAAAACAATGAGCCTGTATATAAACTAAGTGCAAAATGTGACATTTTAAATGAACAGAAATTGAAAGTATCATATTTCTTATCATATACATGCCCATATTCAATATTGGGGAAATTGGGGAAATTTTGTCTCAATATAGTTGTATATTATGTTACAGCTGGACCTGATCACAGATCTTTTGGGCACTCCAAACTTGGAGGATATGAGAACAGCTTGTGAAGGGGCCAAGACTCACATACTGCGGTCAGCACACAAACCACCATCGCTCGCTGCTCTGTACACCCTATCCAGCCAGGCTTCCCATGAGGCCGTGCATCTTCTATGTCGCATGCTTGTTTTTGATCCAGTAAGTATAAGTCATCAGGTGAAAGGGGAAAGGAGTATGTAAAGGTCAAAGGGTAAATGACTGGGTAAATGTCATGCTTCAGTAATCTGGTAGAACATCCTTTCTCACAGCTTTTACTGTGAATGTCTTTAGGATATTGACTTGATGTTCCATTACTGGCTGAGAAGTAGCCAAGGGCACACTCATCAGCAATCAAGTTCCAATCAATACACTGCTATCTTGTTTGATTCTGGGGGGAAAATAACAATTAATGATGTGTTGATGAATAATTGTGGTTTCCATACTGAGGACATATTTTTTTTTAAGAGAAATAGAGAAAAAAAACATATATACAGAAAAAAAAATCACAAAATCAGTGATGTTTATCACAAGGTCTGAAATATTGATCAGTCTCAATTACCAAATAACCTTGGCTTTATATATAACCCTGTAATGTACTCTGCTGTTCTCTTTGTAGGATAAAAGAATAAAGGCAGCGGATGCCCTTGCTCACCCTTATTTAGATGAGGGGCGGTTGCGCTACCACTCCTGCATGTGTAAATGCTGCCATAACACATCCGCTGGACGTCAGTATACCTCAGATTTTGAACCGGTGTGCCATCAGCCTTTCAGCTATGGCTTTGAAGATGGACTGACTTCAGTGCATCATTGCAGAGGTATACAGAAGATAACAGTGTTTATTAAAAAATAACGTCAGTCCAGAGAAATGAAGATCGTACAGTGTTCATTACATAAAGACAAAAACAAACACAAAAGTCATCAGTAATTTTAATTAAAGAATATTAATATGTACTATGTATACATATTAAACACTTTTTCTTCAATTTTTTGCTATTTATTCTTTCAGATAAACTACACAAATATATTCTAGAACAGCAACAGAAAAACAAAGTTCCTCTATGTCTCAATCCCAATTCCATGTCATTCAAGAATTTTGCAAGGTAAGATTGAAAAGAAAGAGGTGGAAGCTACTGTGTTTACCAGAGTTTAAGAATGTTCAAGAGCGTTTTTTGAACTGGTAATGACAAGTAAAAATTTTCATTTTAAACCTCACAACCATCCATAAGTATAAGGAACTAGCTGAAAATTTGGTAAAGATGGTGCTAATTCCTATGGTCCCCCCTCTTTAGTTTTAATACTTTTTCTGAGTTAAACATGAAGAAAAATCAAGTGGAAAATAATGAAGTTCTTTGCAAATTTAATCATTGATCTCAATGATCTGTGCCAACCAGCATTTTGGGTCATAGTCCAGGATGGTTACTTAACGAATAATTTATAAATAACCTTATTTGATTTGATAACAACACAGAACCATGCAGCCATTAATTACTTACCCATAATCCTCTGTATAAAATGCTAGTGTTCAAATGGGTCCTGTCAGGAAACTATGTGAATGGAATTTGGCTGGAAACAATATCCAGAAAAAAGTTCAATGTTTACAAATTTAAAATGTTTCAAAAATTTTCACAAGAAAGAACAACTGGCATATTTGATTTTAATGA
Source organism: Saccostrea cuccullata (assembly GCF_032062105.1). NCBI lineage: Eukaryota > Metazoa > Mollusca > Bivalvia > Ostreida > Ostreidae > Saccostrea > Saccostrea cuccullata. The sequence continues at coordinate 703,424 of NW_026939565.1, read as the reverse complement.
ACACAAAAAAAGGGGACAACACTGCAGCATTGAAGACAGTTTTGCTAAGTCTAATTATTACATCATTTTTACCTTTCTTTGACATTATTCCCTCTTGTTTTCTCCTATTTACACTTCTAATGTTCATCAAATCTGTTTTGTTGGGTGGGGAAAAAATTATTAACTGAGAAGTACCATGTAAAAAACAAAAAGAACAATGTTGATGAACTTTGTATTATATTTTTAGGGTACCATTTACCGGGGAGGGGGCTTTGAAGAGATAGATGTACACAGTGTGAGAAAATTTGAAATTGTTTGCTGCGCAAAAGAACCTTAGAACATTGTACATGCCTGGCTTTTTATGTTATTTTCTTCTGCTTGGTTTTGATTCATTGTTGCAGTGACTCCCCATCACTTCATTTGCAGTCATTAAAAAACCCCCAAGCTTCAGTAATCACGAAAAAAAAAATCCTTGATGAGCAATTCCCTCTTTTTCCAATTAAACAAATTTATTTAATTTCTTAGTCATAAAACTACACACGTGGTACTGGCAAAGAATATGTAGACTTGCTTAACTGAAATTGATGAAAATTGCATATAGGATATTCTTTATGATAACCCATAGGAATTTTTCAAACAAGAAGGAAAATCTTAAATATTATGAAGTCACTTCAGCCCTTGAAATTAATATAGATAGAGGATACTACATATATAACCCACAGTCTTGTTTAGCCATGAAAAATAAGCACATCTTTCATAATATTATTAGTATTTTATTTTCTGCATGTTACTGTGTATAAAATCAATGAAATTAACCCGAAATACATGTCAGCATTGCTATTTATTTTCAGATCTTATAATTTCTGTTATTTTTATTTCCAGTTCACAAGTCGCCCAGCCTTCAGAACTCCCTCCATCCCCTCACGCCTGGGAGTAAAACTGCCACATCAAGAGAAACCTGTGATAAAAATTTTGGACCAATGATGTACAGAGAAACAGATGCAATACAATGCTATTACAATGAGGATCTCTTTGGGTTAAGCATAATGAATTCCAAAGTTGTGATTGAGTAAAAATGTGTAAAATCAAAGGTGCTCCCCTCGTATGAAAAGTTTAATTGTATAAATCTGTAACTGCCACTGTTTAACAGTAGTCACCTAACCATAATGTTCCGTCAATGCTCATTTGCATTTTATATTGTGTGAAAGTGTATACAAAGGGAGACAACTCCTTGTTAGGACACCAAATGCATTTGATCTGATTCATTATTATCTCCATTTGAATTCCATTTATTTTTTGTTCCATCCTAAGTTGCTCAGCAAGTATTTTACAATGAAAAGAAAACTCAGAGATGGCATTTTAATACTTGGTATTTCCTTTACGTTTGAGATATTAGTGTACATACAAGATGACCAAGTCTGTAAATAAATCATCTGCCATTTCGTGGACACAGGAACTACAATGCAACCCATTAAGTTAAAGTATTATAGCAAAATGTCCATGCATTACAAAGTCGAAATGTGATCTCATTTTATTTATCTTCTTTTATGTAGAATATATTGGGTTATTTCATTTTTGTACAGCATATGCACAGTTGCATTAAACAACTGAAAATTACTATATATAATATAGTATAAATTAATTTTAAGTTTATAAGAGTTGCATTAACTCAAGTATTTTACTTGTAAGTTAATTACATTGCTGAAATATTTAGAGCAAGTGTTCAAAACATCATTGCAACATGCTCAGGGAACACAAACTGAAACCTTTAAATTTAAGGTTTGTGTTAAAGATCTTGGTACATGTAAATTAATATTACAGATGAAAGCATGTACATTTGTGTTATCTGTATGTTGATGCATGTGTTTTTGTTTTATTTGTAATTTTTCAGTAGCATTTTATTAATCTTCTTGGGATTTGTATCTTTAGCTCTTTGATTAGTTATGATTTGCTATGACCAAGCAGGTCAGAGGTATAACTGATTTAGCCTTTTTTTTCTTCAATTTGGCATTTAATTGGAATGTAAACTCAGAAATGTGTATACATATACTACAGTTATTAACAAAAGGATTTTTTGCTTTTATTGTCTTCATATCATGTTACATTTCCAAATGCCACTGCCTTAAATCTATTCAGGTATCAGATTGATTTTAAAAAGCTCTGATTGAATGAATATGTTTAAAAACAGTTCTGTAAAATATATGGCTACTTCATGGTTATTCATTGGCCAAATTCTTGATTGATCCCCAATATTTATGATGCATTACTCTGTCAACTGCATTCCAAATTTGTCCCTTCCTGTATTTTTATATGTACAATTTTCATTAACCACTTTAGACTGTGTTTTATATGTGTAGAGGCATTTGATTAGAACTAGAAGGTTGCTGATTTTATGCAAATGATTTCTAAAGAGTAAATCAAGAATTAAATTTCAACTTGGATATTCAAAAATAAAGGGTTTTGTGAATAAATTGATGAACTTTGAGATTTCTGGGGTGGGGGTGGGAGGGGTTACACATTATATCATGTTGCGAATGCTAAGATAATTTGTAAATAAATATATTATTTGCATTTGTCTGACAATGGGTAATGGTTTTGTAGCATTTTTAGAGCTACTGATGCATTGTATACATGTTGGGAAAAAAATTGATCATATTTGTATATGCTAGCATTGTTCATATGAAGTTTTTCAATCATTTTAAAGGGTGCATACCAAGAACATTTTGTATTTCATCTACATTTTACATGCCATTGTAAAAATTATATATTATAGTCTTTCAAAGTGACATCCTTTACTGAAATTTTTTGAAAGTATTTAACATCTGCAAAAATTAAAACGGGGCATTCCAAGTTTTAACAAGATTGAAGTGTAATACAATGAGAAATTTTGTAGGTCAAACTTCTGATTTAAAAACTAGAAGAATTTTTTTTTTCTTTTTGCATTCTTTACTAATAAAATTTGTCAAACCAAAGGAATCTATTTTAGTGGTGCTTATGATATGTTGTTCACAATAGACAAGAGTGATTCATGTCCAGTGTTTGTCTGATAATGAATTTGTTACATTATATACACTTCAACATTATTTCCCGTGACTGTAAAATGTGATTTTTTTTTTAAATAGCCATTATATGTATAGTATGTATCTATGTATGTTAAACTTTCTTAAATATTTTAGACCATGCTAGACATTGAGTTTCTATTATATGTTATTTCATGAGTTTTAATTATAAGAGAGGATTTGACAACAAAAATTAACAGATTTGTATATATTACTGTCTGCCAGAGGAGCAGTATATTGGAAGTAAACTGTGTTGACCTCTGAAAACCTAGTTTATGGATGGTTTTCATTTTCTGAACATTTTACAAAATATCAGGTATACTATAAATGATCACAGACCGAATTAAGAGATTGGGTGCATGTCATTGATATTCAGGTGGTCACATGACCAGTCATATGATGTCTATTTCTGTTTGAGGTTGCTGTAGATGCTGTCCCTGGTTGGAGGAGAAAAATACCAGGTTATTTATTGTTTGTAGAAATTCTAGATGTGTGTATGACTCTGGAGATGCAATATTGTATGTCTTTTTACATGTATTTAAGAATGAATAAAACCAAATGACAAAATTCAAACTTGTCTTTTTGTTTATATCAAGTTGTTCACAGATGTATTTATAGCTAGTTTTTGGAATGTTTGACAATTAAAGTATGGAACACTCAAGAAAAATTATATAGAAAGCAATTTATGAATATAATAATTATCTGGTGTTGCTTTCAGAAACTTAAATACTTAAATGCATTTCTATATAATAAAATTGTAAATGTTCACTGAATAACAGTGTCCCCTTTGATGAAAAGTAAGAATGTGGGTAATACGAGCTTGTCATTGAATACTTTTTCAGAAATTTTCTATTTTTTAATGTATATTTATATTACAGGGGTTCAGATACAGATTTAAAGTTAATACTGCTAAAAATTTTGAAGATGCTTGAACTTCATTATTCCACTTTTGAATATTTTGATCTTTTAATCTTTGTTTAAATTTACAGTTATCAGTTCTACATCAGATTTAAAGTTAATATTGCTCGTTTTCATACCATATATAAGCCACATGACATATGTTGCACATCGCTCACCTGAGAAGCTTTGGCCATTCTGCCAAATTAAGAATAAAAAATTAGTGACTTCTTTTCATCTAGATATTACGTACAGTCTCAAAACTGAATTTCAGGACTTATTGGAATGATACACATCCTTCCACTTTCTTGACGTAAACATCCTTAATACTTACAAATGTAGAAATTCTGTGTAAAAATGAGAAATATAAATTTGAGAAAGTAAAGTAGAAATTTTAAAGGGATTTTTCCTGTTATTTTCATTTTACTTGTAAAAAGTTTGTTCCCCAAAATTTGCCCAGTCACAGTTCTGTTTAAGAAATTAAACTGTGTTCTGTGTTTTCGACCCATTCTAAATTAGCACACTTGTGAGATAGGCAAATCGGGGCAAAAAATAAAACGGGGTGAAAATTTCCCTGTATACAGCTAGTATATGGAACTACCGGTAACAAGATGTGTTTGTAAAACACTGATGTACCTGTATTGCAGCTTAAGGCAAGGGTTTTGAATTATCTCAAAGGCTTTTAAAACTTAAAGTTCAAGGTCAAAAATGTTGGTACCCAAAGGAAGGTCTTGTTTCAAGGAATTAATACACCTGTGAAATATCCAATAAGTTTCAAGCTTTTCTGGCCCAGTTTTAAAGAATTTTCAAAGATTTTTCCTATATATTTCTATGTAAAAATTTGATTCCCCTTTATAAACCGCGAAGCGGTTTATAAACAAGCTACCCCCGGGGTTTTGTTATATCGTAACTATAAGTTGAAATAAGCTTCATTCCTTATAATTTAATTTCAGTGCAGACAATGAGACAATTTTCCCCCCAGGATAAGGCTTCACATTGATTAAATTTTAAATCAAATGTAACGTCAAGCGGAGTAATACGCTTTTTGACGTAACTCATTGTGACGTAGGCAAGTTATGTTATACAAAATGGATAAAATCTTTTATCCAATCAAATGACGTGTTACAAGTAAAATTAAATTATATATACATGTATAACTGTTCAAAAGTTATGACCACAATTAAAGCTTTTAAAAATTGGGTCAAAGTCTTAGGTCAAGGTCAAAAATATTTATACCAGCTGAAAAGTCTTAATTGTCACAATGGATACATGTTTATGCGCCAACGTACTGTGCATGTTCAAAAGTTAAGCCAAGTGTGGTATTTTTTATGAAAGTAAGTCAAACTCTAAGGTCAAAGTCAAGAGGTAAAATTTGGTGGTACTTAAAGAAAGGTCTCGTCACATTGAATACACCGAAACTTTGAAATTTGAAAGTTGTAGACCCACCCACTCAATATATAGTCAGGGACGTAGCAGCAGGGGGGGGGGGGGGTTACTCCCACTTTTTTTCCCAACATTATTTACCTTTACTATTGAAAATGTCTCTTTGAAAGATGATGGTTGCCCCCTCCCCCCCCCACCTGTTACAATAGTATAATGATATCAAGGATATGTAGTATTGTATGGTTGTAAGTGAAAGAAGTCCTAGAAAAAAATTATCCACTATCCCCCCCCCCCCCCCCCCTTCACGAAATAGGATTTTCGATTTTGGGCTATTTCCCCTCCTTTTTATTTTGCTAGTTAAGTTTTTCAGGTAAGTAAAAAAAAATAAATAAAAAATTGGGAGAAAATGAAATTAACAGTAGGTGCTTCAGGTGAAAGATGTAGTCCTTAGGCCATTACAATTCTTAGTCTGGTTCCCTGTCCCTGTGACAGAGAACCAGGCAAACGCGCCAGAGGTGGGAAAGTGAAAGTCGAAGGAACTAAGCTTAAATGGTTTTAAACGTTTCAAACGTGCTATAGTTTGATTTATAACTTTGTTAGTAAGTATCATTACCCTAGGTGAATTAAATGAGTTTACTTGAAAACTGCTGTAAAAACCAAGGGATGTTTTTATTTTGTAAACAAAGTATCCTCCATGCTCCGTAAATCCATACCAGTGACATATAAATTAAAATAGCATTGTATTTAATATTTATGTATAATATCATAACCAACAGGGGATTAATTAACTTTAACTAAATTTACACTTTTCATAATTATGTGAAAAGTTTTCCCCAACTAAATATAAAACAAATTGTTTTGCTGCTGTCTGTCTGTCAGTCCACCATCCATTCATTTTCTTCGCAGAAGAGGCACATACTGAAATTGAATCCTTCTAATCGCAGATCGAGGTTTGCACATACTGAAAAGATCAGACTGATATAGAAATGGAATTTCAGATTTATTTGGTAGACTTTACTTTAACAGTCCCCAGATCAGCAGGATCCCATTGCCCTTTGGACTAGCTCATAATGACGCAAGAATTGCATCACTTAACTGATAAGGGTTAGTCTAATGCACATTATTTGACTGGTTAGGGTTAGTCTTGCATCCATCTGAGAGATTAGGGTTATAGTCCTCACACATAGTTTTGTCTTGCATCTCTTGGAGATTTGGCATTTTTCTGGGGACCGGTAAAATAGAGTGGTTCTGATTTATCATAAGAATATCTACAGCACCCTGACAAAAGTATTTGCAAATTTCAAAATGGATGTTATATACAACATGCATGTTTAACTCGGGTCTTTCCTGGATATTGATATCTACCAGGTAGGGCTACAATGCATCCTGTCATGATAATTGTTTGTATCAAACTTTTTGTCTGATTATTGATTTTAGGGATAAAATTTTTTAAAAATCTTTTAAACATTTCAGAGTTTGGCTGGTAGATGTTCCTTGTCACCTGTGGGGATGTAATACTGAGTAGCTATCAAATCACTTAACATATTGCAGGTAAGCAACCTATTGAATCTCGTCATACTTAAAGTTGTTATTTAGGTAAAATATTTTGTCTTTTTTTCTACAAAGGAAATTAAATAATAAATCTTTTTCAGGGAAATGTGACTTTTATGCTATGGGAACTCCTTGGCATGCTTTTCTCGGACATGGTGCTATGCTGCGTACGCTGTATTTGCTTTTGCTTGGAACATAATACCCATTAATATGGAATCAGAAACTTCACAAAAACTCATCCCATTGAGTTCCTGTTTACTCTGTGCCTCATCAACTAGGAGGTTACACTCCTTCACTCAAAATAAGGCTATGAAAGAAAGTTATCGGGAAGTAGTTGAGAAATTCTTAGGTAAATTTCTTGATTGACTTATTCAGTAAACATGGATGACCATATTGACACAGAGATGTGGAAAACTGCCTGTCATGCAGCAAAAAATGCCTGTGACCGGTAAAAATGCTATTGATGTCGATCCAAATGACCGACCTCTTTCTTTGTTAAAGGTTTTTTCCATTTTAATTCAGGCCTATCATCGGCGCACTTCCCAGCTTAATTATTGTACCTTATATACGATTGCGCAATACTTTTTCTTTGCACGAGATCAAGGCTATAGGAAATGAAAGCAAAACCAGCATTGCCTCACGTGACCTTTTAAATTTACAAATAGGACAGAATTAGGTAGAAAACATAAAAAAAGATACAGGCAGGCTAAATACCTGGGTATGTAAAACATTTCTAAAGAAAAAATTCAAACACAGTTAAGTAAAGCGGTATACATAGTACTTCCGTCGTTCCCGACTGTCCCAGATTTCGTTTTTTTTTTCATCGATTTCATGATGGTGGTATCTTAATTATCGCTGTACAGAATTTCTTAGACTCATTTTCGAGGTAAATTGTAATTCGCAAATGCATTAATGTTTTAAAAAAGTATGTTTACTATGCAGAATTATCATTGACACCTGCACAAAAGTGATGAAATGTAGTATTGTAATAAATGCAAAAAAGGAAAACGGAGGAGGACTTGGAAATGGAGACTGAATGTTATTATTAAGTAAAGTGTAATTAAGAAAATAAATGGTATGCTTTTCTTTTAATTTTGCAACTATTTCGGACCGGCAAAAATCACCTCGGACCGGCATATTTTGTCTTCTTGCCGGTTCGAATGACTGGCTATCTGAAAAAGTTTTCCACAGCTCTGATGAACAGTTGTTTACCTAGTTTAAATGTAAATGTGCATTGCATGTATGTACATGTATTAAAAAAGTAAAACATTCATTTCTTGGAAGAAAGAGTAGAGGCAAATAAGTTAATGTAAAATGAGTAAAATGTATGAGAATAATTATATTAATAGGAGCAACCAGAGTAAGGTACAAGGATTAGATGAACTGAAATGTTCATATTTGATTTGAAATAAATATAGCTTCCATCTTTTTTAATTTTGTCAATTTACGTCCACTAGTAGCAATTTTATGGAAGTTATGACTTTGGATCAACCCTCATATGTGCTCAATTCCCTTATAACCCAAATTTGACCTTGTCAGATTGAAAAAAGTCTACTTCTCATTTAAAAAAAAAGGAGGCATGCATCTTTTTTTAGCAAGTATAACCTCTTGCAAACATATTTTTTCAATCACAAGCCGACACACTATTATGTACCAGCACTCTCAGACATGAAGCATCCTGAACACTTTTTTTTTTAATTATTAGGAGTTAAAATTCAGAAACGCCCTCTGATGACTGGTTTGAAGCTTTGTGAGGTCTGTTACAAGAAATGCTCTGCTGCACTAGCATTCCAGAAGGATGCCTTAGTAACTTATAATCAACAGATTCAGTCGATGGATTTTGCGAAAAGACTTTCCGAAACACCACCATCTGCATTGGAGGAAAACACTGTGGTAGAAAATTTACTGATTACTGATACCGTTGAAAACACATCTTCCAGCAAAGATTCTCAAGATTGTTTGATGTCAGTCAATGATGAACCTGAAGATGAACTTTTACCTTCTCAGTGCGTACCAGGACTTTTATTTGATCATGGATACACAAGATCCATAGGAGGAGTTGACATCACCCATGATTCCTGTGATTTTGGGGTGATTAAGCTAGATCATGACTACTGTTTGATCACTGAGGACTTAGAAACCAAAGACCAAGATGAGCTTCAGAGATCGATATCTGCAATTAATTCATACACTTTATCTAATGAACTAAAGGAGCTTGACACACAACTGAAAAAACTGTGTCAACCAGGGGCCAGTGTGTTATGGCAACGGAATCCAGAAGTTCTGAGGAATGATAATTGCTTTGCTAAAGCTGTAATTGAATTGAAGTGTAACTGTCCTCTTCTGTTACACGTGTTGGCGACTTGTCTAGGACAATATATCTGTGATAAGAACAAAGTTGTGATGATTGGCACCATTTATGGAATAATCCTGCATGCTAGAAACAAGCAGATTTCAGCATTGCAGAGAATCTACACAGCTCTTGCAATACATTATAAAGCAGACAATTAGATGTTGTTTAATATTGTTGATTTGAATTTTATTTTGCATTCAGATTGTTATTTTTTTAATTTTATTCTTACATGATGTCAAATAAGGTGTACATTTGGTTTTATATTATTATATAGATGATATAATATAGCTATGCAAAGTGCATTTTAAAATTTATGTTCTTGACAAGATTCCTTCTCTGATAATGCAGAATATCTTTATCTCCAAGTGTAGAATTTAAATACATGTAATTTTCATTATAGAAACTATAATACATGTACCCTTTATTGAACACGTAAGAACCAGGGGTCCGTTTTACAAAAGGACTTACGACTTAAGACCAAGATTTATTCTTCATATAACTTTTTAATTAACATTTTATCAAAATATTATTTTAAACTTTTTAAAAGGAATGTGGTAAGATATTTTTACACTAACAAATTCCATGAGAATTATTAATTTTTCAAAATTTTACAATCATCTGAAGTTTTTGGTCCTAGTCATAAGTTCTTTTGTAAAACGGGCCCAAGGGCTCTATTCACTGCCCACTAAAAAGTTTAAATGTGGTGATATTTTCATGCAGTTTACTGTGATCTGCCCTCAGATCAATTAATTTATATGTTGTATATAAATAACAAAAAATAGTTGGTGAGTGTTATTGTTAGATTTTATAAAAACAGGGTTATGATTTTTAATAAAAACATTAATTCTGCATTATTTTTTTGATTTTTCATATGGAATACATTGTACATTGTAAATGTGTACAAGATTTATTCATGAAAGGAGACAAATAAAAAATATCCTTGAACCTCGGATGTTTATTCAAGGGTGGGGTCCTGTCCACAATGCGTGCAGTGAATCCTATCACAAAGAACTAACAAATTGTTGAATGAATAGCAAAGTTTAATGGACAGCTGCTTGTTTATATTTTATATATGTTGTTCAGGTCAGTCTGTCACTATGTGATCTGATATTAAATGGACTGCCAAAAAAAGGATTAAAAAATACAAAGATTAGAACTTCAAAAAATGTCACGGGCATAAATATTGCAATTTGTTGTTACTAGGATTTTAATAAGAAAATATATTGTAAATAAAATATTTAGGTACGTATCACATTAAGAACACCAGCAATTAAAGCAATATGAGCTGCATTTCTGAGAATTTTATTTTGCTGGTAAAATGTGCTATTGTGGTTAATTTGTATGCCATCTCAGGGGCGTAGTATCCGGGGGGGCCAGGGGGGGCCTGGTCCCCCCACTTTTTTTCCCAACCTTACTTACACTATAGGAAATGTTAATTGAAAGCCTGGTTGGCGCCCCCCACTTTTAGAAATGTACCGAAGATGTAGTATAAGAAGTGGTACTAAAAGTAGTTAACACTGAGAAAAAGTTTACCTACAACCCCCCCCCCCCCCCCCCCCCCTACGAAATAGGATTTTCGACTTTGGGCAACTTTTCCCTTTTTTTTTTTTTTTTTTTTTTTTGCTTGTCAACTTTTTCAGGTAAGTAAAAAAAAAATTTTCTCTGCCTGGCCCCCCCACTTTCAAAAACGATGCTACGCCACTGCATCTAAACCCTTATGACCAATAAGCCCAAAATAAAATTTAGAAATGTTTCAGAAGAAATATTTCTGTACAACCAAATATACAGTATCATATAAGAAATCATTATTGTACAGGACGACAATAATTCAATTTTGCTTCAATCAAAGCTAATAAAAAAATTTCTATCGCAAATATGAACAAAAGAAGTTTATAAATGTTTTTATTTTTCTGTCATTGAAATAGTTACAAATTAGCAAGAAAAAAATTCCGATGTCAAACATGCAGCTCATATTGCTTTAAAGATAGGGAGGATCAGCAGCATCTCTTAGGATTTAAAAACGGGCATTTTTATAGACAACCCTTGATCAATGTGTCTCTCTGCCTTACAGTTGTATTCATTGTAGTACAACAAAGAAATATGGATGCATATCACCTTACATATTAATGAGAAATTAAACTATAATTATACATGCACAGGTACTATAATTTGCAGAACACTGATAAAAAAGTTTACAAACACATCAGTGGGAGTGTTGAATGCAATGAACCAGCTAGCCCAATTTTAATTACCACATATATTGTGGACAGTATATTTTCTCTAATGCATTTGTTAAACCAACTCATTATTAAATTAAATCCTTGACCCACATTTACTCTAGCTGGTCACTAAGCGCTGTAAGCAGAGTCACCTCCAGCCACAACTAAGGAATCTCCCAGACTGTGACAGCTAGATTTCTGGTTATACAGTTACAGAAACTGTAGCATTAAAAATTATTCTGGCACAATAATTTTTACAAGACTTGTTACCTGTCCCAAAACATATAAAAGGTCATGTATACATAGAACTCTAGATGGAGAGAAAATAAACAGTCTGGACTTCAGGCGAGGATTATAGCCCACGGGCCTTTTCCTATAACTTACAAGCGCTTGTTTGACGTTGATTGTTTTTGAGCGTCATGGCCGACCTGTCTGATCCTGACTTGGGAGCTGCATATTACAGGTCTAGCGACCCTGTTAAAAACTTAAAAATACGGTAATGCAAACATTTAGCCTAGATTTTCTACGATCTTTCCACAGCTCATACCTGGTTTACATACGGAGTTGATTAACCCGATATTTTTCAATCTCTAACCATTTCGAATTTCCTCAGTCTGTATTTTAATGTATTTTAAAAAGTTATATTGATTAACAGGAAAATGGAAAACGTATGACTGGGCTGGGAATCGAACCCGGGCCGTGGAAATCGGCCTGGATGGCTCAGTTCGTAGAGCATCTGCAGGACTTCACTAATAATGCAGGGGGTTTCATTCCCAGTACCGCCATACATTTTCTTTTCAATATATTTCAATTGTGTTTGTGAGGTGTATGAGAAGAAACAAACAGGATCAGAAGTTGATGCTTTGAGTTCATTTGAAGATAAATCCCAGTTTCATTTTCAAGGTGCAATTTTGAACCATGTGTGATATTGAAATTATGGAAATTCAGTTTAAAAATCAAACTTTGTCTTAGGAATAGCCAAGACACTATTCAAAGTCAGAAACACTTAGAATACATTCCACATATATAGTAAAACACATAATGAAGTGCTAGTGACAGACAATTGTGCTTCGTTATATTAAAGCGTAATTCGTTATATCTATCAAGTTTACAATATATAATTATCTTTAATACTTACATTATTAGGGAAACTGTTTATTTTATATCAGAATACTGTTATATTATTAACTTTCATTGATCATGTTGTCTAAGATATCATACTGCTTAAGAAATGATGTTTCAATTAATACTTTTATATTTGTAATTTTTAGTACGCTTTTAGATATGGTTTTCAACTTTGATATCAAACTGATCTATGTGCACTAGAATTTGCTTCAATCTACAGTTACTAATGTAGTTAATACTACCATTTATCCATTTTATTGTTTAGTGTAATTCATAAACCACATAATTGTATACTTTACTGATGTATTACTTAATAAGTATAATGTGGTTACTATTATACGAATATTTCTTAAATTCGTAATCTTAGAAGACATGCTTCTATGTCGATAAAATCATCTTTTTTTTTTTATATATATATATATATATAAATATATGTACTATAATTTCAAAATGTGTAATCCAGTATCCTTTATCTCTATTATTTCATCATGAAAAAATATTCCGAACATGTTGCAAATAATTCAAATTTTTTGAAGCTGGGTATGTGGAACATCCAAGACCCCCTATTTCAAGAGCAGTTGTCACAATTTCACATAGCTAGCCTAGTTGAAACCTGGTTAGGTGAAACAAATCAAGGCAGTGCATTTCCCAATCACATTTTAGTTCACTCAAGCTCTAGAAAAAAACATAAAAAGGCAAGACGATATTCCGGTGGAATACATATTTATGCAAAACCTACAATTATAAGTGGTATTATACCAATTAACAATAGTCATCCAGATATTTTATGGATCAAACTTGATCAAAGTTTCTTTAGATTACAAAGAGATATTTATCTTGCAGTAGTTTATATATCTCCCCAATATTCTAATGGCAATGTGAATGACATTGAACAAATATATTCAGTTTTACTAAGTGACATAGTAAAATATAGTAGAAACGGTGACGTAATAGTTCAAGGTGACTTCAATGCCTACACCAATACCCAACCTGATTTTGTTATATTTGATTCTGAACGTATTAATTCAGATGATGTTCTTTATCAACCAGATAAAATTTTGTCAAGAAATAATCTTGACCACAAGCACATTAACAATAGTGGCAAAAATCTTCTGAACCTTTGTAAAGAATCGGGTTTACGAATCTTAAACGGTAGAACAACAGGTGATCTAACAGGTCGACCCACCTGTATAACCTATAATGGTTGCAGTCTAGTTGATTATTGTCTTGTATCAAAAGACTTTCTAAATTCAATTGGTTATTTTGAAGTACTAGATTTTACTTCCCTATCAAACCATTGTCCAATTAGTTGTGCAATATTCGACAGCTTCTGTTCAGAACCAAACTCAAATAACTCAAATAATTTAAAACCAGTTCCTGGAAAGTTTTTGTGGAATAATGATGCAATAGAATCCTACACTAAAAATATTCACAGCAATCTATTCCAAATTAAATTTTCTGAATTTTTGAGGGATGAATTTTCTGATAGTGATTCCATTTCAAAAGCCTTCAGCTCAATACTTGTTGAATGTGCAAAAATATCGACTAAACTTATTAAGAGAGGACCTAGGCATAAAACTCGTAAAAATAAGAAAAAACCGTGGTTCTCACAGTCATGTTCTGATCTGAGAATTACAGTAAAAAATTATGAAAAACTTGTAAACAAGAACCCTTTTAATGGAGAATATAGGAAAATGTTCTATACATACAAGGCAAAATACAGAAGATTATGTAAATTTGAGGAGCAAAATTACAGAAACACAATATGTAATGACATTAACAACAATATCAATAAAAATCCAAAGTCATTCTGGAAATTACTCAATAAATTAGATAAAATCAATACTGGACAAATTTCATCTCATGATGTTCACCCTGAGGAATTTTATCAGTTTTTTAAGAAACTTAACAAAGCTGACAACAATCACAATAATTTTCATAAAAGTATAATAGATAAATTTCATGTCTTGAAAGAAAAACTACATCATAACCATTTCCTTGAACCAGAAATTACTGTCGCTGAAATAAGGAATGCCCTTAAATCCTTGAAAAATGGAAAGAGTTCTTCTATAGATATGATATCAAATGAAATGTTAAAAAATGGGGGATCTGTAATGCTGAAACCTCTTGAAAAATTATTTAACTTTATACTTAATTCTGGTATATTCCCAAAAAGTTGGAATGAGAGCTACTTAGTTTTACTGTATAAGTCGGGTAATAGGCTCGATCCTAATAACTACCGAGGTATATCAATTACTTCAAATCTAGGAAAACTTTTCAACAGAATAATACATACTAGGCTACTTGAATTTGTAAACTCTGCATCACTGATAAGTGAAAACCAAATTGGTTTCAAGGAAAATTGTAGAACATCAGACCATTTATTCTCAATAAAAACAATAATTGACCACTACAAAAACAAAAAGGTTTATGCTGCTTTTATTGATCTTAGAAAAGCATTTGACACTGTATGGAGATTAGGTTTATTTTATAAACTTCTTGAATGTAATATTTCCCAAAAAATGTTCAATATTTTATTTTCAATGTATAGTAATACAATGAGTAGAATCAAATTTTCTGATGGATTAAGTGATGTATTCAATTCTGAGTGTGGTGTCAAACAAGGGGATGTCTTAAGCCCCACACTTTTTAATGTTTTTATTGATGGTATTGTCCATGACTTAAAAAATGGAAATTGTGATCCTGTACAAGTAAACAATATGCATGTAAATTGTCTGTTATATGCTGATGATATTGTAATCTTCTCAGAAAGCAAAAGCGGTTTACAAACCAGTCTTGATATTCTCAGTAACTATTGCTCAAATTGGAAACTCCAAGTTAATGTAGATAAATCTAAAGTTATGATATTTAATTCAAATGGCAAGCCTCAAGGAAATGAATTTAGTTTTAATGGTAATGAATACAAATTGTACCAAGATACTGTTATTTAGGTATTATGATGAAATGTAATAGGAAGTTTAATTTAGCAACAGCTGTGCTTATTGAAAAGGCCAGAAAGGCATGTTTTAAAATGAAAAGAATTATTGGATTTGATAACCCATGTAAACTTTTAGAAAAACTCTTTGATGCTATTGTACTTCCAGTTCTTCTCTATTGTAGTGAAATATGGGGAGTGGATCTCTCATCCAAAGATATTTCAAATGTTGAAAATTTTCACTTAAAATTCATTAAAGACATCCTTGGAGTGCACTGCAAAACATCCAATGCTGGTTGTTTAGCAGAACTTAAAAGACTACCACTTTGGTCCAAAATTTCCCTCTCAAGTATCAAATATTGGAATCACCTGAAAACTTCTGATTCTTTGGCCTTTAAACTTTACCAATCCACAATTAACTGTAATTCTTGGACTAAGAAATTATTTTCTATTCTTGATAATCTTGGATTCTCTAACATTACAAAATATACAGGTTCCATCCAACACCTTTTACCAAACATTAAACAAAGAATCGTAGATCAGTGCACTCAAGAGCAAACATCAAAAATCTTTGGTTCAGAAAAACTTGATCTCTTCAAGAAAGTATACTCAGGAAAAAGAAGTCCTTATGTTGATTTACTCAAAAAAAGATCTGAGAGATCCTCTCTTAGTAAAATTAGACTAAGCGCACATAAACTTGCAATAGAAAGTGGTAGATATATTTCCACATCAAGAAATGAAAGATATTGTAATGTTTGTAATACTGGTGTGATTGAGGATGAAGTACATTTTCTTTTTCACTGTAATTCTTACTCTAAGCTAAGAAACGCATTCTTTAGTAATATTTATAACATAACAAAGAAAAATATTAATCTTAGCAATGAGAAATATATGCTACAATTATGTATAAACACTAATATACAAAAAGTCTTGAAAGTTACTGTTAAATATATCAGAGACTGTTTTGATCTTAGAAGTCAATTACTTGACAATTCTTGAAAAAATATGTAAACATTATTTAATGTTGTTCAGTGGGCCTTTGCCAATTATTGTAATTGTGTTTGTGCCAATAAAGTATTTGTATTTGTATTTGTAATAAAGTCATGGGGAATGAAAATCACTTTGCTGCAAGCGTCAATTCATTATAAGCACCCAAATGAAAAAAAGGGGGAAACAAAATACTATAACAAACTACTTACAAAACATATGTTTTGAAAGTGTTTTGATAGTATAGCAAATCACATGCAAATGAGCTAACAAAACACTATAACAAGTTACTTTGAAAACACTCTAACAAACTACTAACAAAACACTTTAACAAAATACTTACGAAACACTCTAACAAACTACTAACAAAACACTGTGTTTTGATAGTATTCCATTAGTATAGAAAATCACATGCAAATGAGGCTAACAAAACACTCTAACAAAATACTAACAAAGCATAAGTAACAAATCATCAATAAACCACTAAATTTGAATTTTTAAAATTATAATTAGCAAATTCACAAGTCTTTGAAAACATCTAAACACAGTCTCATATTGAAACATATTATAAACATCTTGTTTCACAGTATTTTGAATTCCAGGTTTGACATTATTGTTCAATAGACAATAGCACACCATTCCAACATTTAAAAACACCAAGTTCGATTCATGATCATGCACTCTCTTATATCGATCATTCTCTGCAGTGAAATCCTTTGGTGTAAGAGATATAATTCTCAATCCATTGACCATTTCTCCATTCACATACAACATTTTCACAGAATTTTCAAGTATAATTATAATTCATTTAACCCAGTGCTTATAAACTGATCTAAGCTGGGTAGTATATGGATTAAAGGTCAATCTTAAAATGAACAAAAACCCAATAAAAACAGGCCATATACACATCCACATTCACAGATTGAAGGTTTAACTGTAGTCCAGTTTAAAAGAACTTTATGTCATGCAATAAATAAATACCTCTGTTATATCCAGATTCATCCTGATTTTGCTTTTTCCAATCAAGGATCAATATATATACTAACACTTTACATGTCCCTTCACCAATCTCTATGTTTCTCTCTGACCTAGTGCTGGTGGTTTGAAAATTGGCGCAAAACTAGTAACACAGGATATAAATAGATAAGTTGTTCTTGGAAGATTTTACTGCTCTTAGATAAGTCAACCCTTAACATGTCTGTTAATCAAATGAAATGCTAACAAAATATTAATTTGATGCAGACAAGTATAATGAAACACTTTCAAAATGCAATTTCATTCTGCAGAGTGTAATGAAACATCAATAAAACACCAACATTGTAATGAAACATTAACAAAATACCATGCCACCCCATCCTGTAAAGTATAGCATTGATGTTTCGTTAAATGCAACACTTTCAAAACATACTAAGAAAATATAAAAGTATGATTTGGTAGTGTTTTGAAGATATTTTGAAAGTATTTTGTTAGATTTCTTTTTCATTTGGGCATGTTCATTATAACCCTGTTTTATTTTATATGAACTTATGAAAATTCTTGTCGAGATACTGTATGTGTACATAAATTCATTCATCTATTCAAAATTTAGCGCAGTCACCAGGTATATTGTATATTTAGGGAGAGGGCTAAAATAGGCTGAGCCTGCTGCCTAATCCCATTCACATTAACATCAGTGAATAAAATATTGTTTAAATTAAATTATATTGGGGTTGGCATAATTATGAGTAAGCACTACACATGTTCACACAATGTATTAATAAATGATTTATTAACAAAATTATTGAATTAGCACATCATTGTCAGTGCAAAAGCAGTTAAAATATGAAGATATAGTACATTAGACACGAAGTGTCATACATCATTACTGGATTTAATAAAATCGATTCAACTGATACATGAATTTATCTATAAAAATATTTGTTGTAGTGTGAAGTTAAGCAGAATTTCATCATCAAACATTGTGCCACAAAGCAATCTAGAACAAGATGGCTCTAATCTTGAGATGCAAAAGGTGCAAGAAAGCATGCAGGACATCGAAGAAAGGGTGTTCAACTGGCAGCAAAAAGAGTTCAGCAAGGTCAGTTTATAGAGTATAGATAGGAAGAGAAAAGAATTGATGGAACCAATTTCAATGAATGTTGTGAGTTAACAATGCAAAACATTGAAGAATAATTGATTGATGAAACAAAATATTGAAGATTTGATGAATGGAATGACATAGGCATTACAGTATTTTCATTTGAAAAAAGAAATGACTGTATTTTTGAAACATGTTATTATGACTGTAAAATAGTTCCTAGAAAATCAATACTTTCAAACATGAGAGTTAATTGTAACAATGAAGTTTTAAAAAATAAAACATAATGATGAAGGATCCAACAGAAGTTTTACGTATAGTACATGTATATAATGTCTTTATAGCGAGAAGTTGTGTTTTACCAAAACATTGCAAACTGCACAACACAGCTGGAGAAGGACTACAATGCTCAAGTTACAGAAATACTGTAAGTTACATGTATGAAGAATGGTTCATCAGAATTCAGTGAAAGATCAGTGAAATCAGGTTCTAAAAATAAATGTTTATGAAAAGTATTATTTAATGATCAAATAAAAGTGCATGGTCTTCCAATATGGAATATGAAAATATTCAAGGCAATGTTTCTAGACAGTGTTGGTAAGTAACAATGTGTAAAATATGCTAATGATGTCAATTTCTTTAAATCCATCCAGGAGCAGAGGTCAACCAACCAACAGATTATTTACATATGTGGACCATGATAATTTCTCACAAGAAGATAAGGTAACTTCTATTTTCTGAATCTGTAAATTCTTCTTCAGTGGAAACTTCAGAGGGATTTTGAAACATAACTCACTGTCATAGTGTATTTACTATCAGCTAGGTTAAGGATGCCCATAGGAACTGTGCCTTAAAATATTGCAAAAAATCAATATATTATTGATATCTTTTTTATTAGCATGAGTTTTACTTTAGTGGGAATTGTACTAATGCATATGTATGTATAGGGTTTCAACCGAGTTCGGCCAAAGCGACATAATGTACATCAGCTGTTTGTCATGTGACATGGTTAAAATTAGAAAAAATATGTATGGATATAAATATCGTAAAAGTTCAATGAAATACGGATAATTTTTCACTAAGAAGTTGATTGTGTTTTCTTAAAAACAAATGTCTTGACCCGAAAAGTGCTGGGAGCAACTTCCCCATTCCCGGGAATTATATAAAATTTAGCTGTCTTTTGATAAACATCGTGCATTTACACTATACGCATTGAAATAATGTAAAATTACAGAAAAAATCATCAGCGCACAACTTGCTCCCAGCACTTTTCAAAGTAGTAGGGACAATAGCTATATGTGTACAAAATATCATATTTTATAGTTAAGCTGATATCGTTCAACTTTTGGGATTTTAGAGGGGTTGTGCCTGTGATTGTAGTACGTTTGTGTATAAAAGTGCATGAGTGCGGCTTTATAAGACATCTATTCGATATCAATTTAATGAGGCCTAATCTAGTTGGAAATTACGAAAATGATATGATAAAAAAATTCAATTCTTGGAAATAAATTTGTATGTATTATGCCAAGAAAAATTAGAGTGAAATTTTGTTACCTTGCCTTTATTGTAGTTAAATGGGGGCACTTTCAAGATATGGACCATTTTTCGTGTTTTTATACACAATTACATACTAAACTCCCTTAAAAACAAAGTAATTGAAAAATAAAAAAAAAATGTAAATGATGAAATAGTTTGATTTTCACATATATCATGCGATTTTCATTCCTCTTTTAAAAAATGAAAAGAAAATCAGAGGTAGCCTTTATTGCAGTGAAAAGGGAACATATCAAAACACAAAAATAGGACTTATTTTATCCAACTAGACATTTATATAAGATGCAATGGGTTTACATAACATCAACAAACGATTGTAATACTGTATTAGTTTCTAAAAATTAAATACTTCTTACATTATGAAATAATTTTCTCTCCATGCTTTATTTCTTCTTAACACACGACGTTGTTTTACGTGGAAAAAAGAGGGGGGGGGTAAAAAAAGGCGACAAAATTACGAAATTTACCAATATCGTGTATTATACAAAAAATAAAATATTTTGGTGATTGCATTTAATTGATTCAAAGACTTTTTTAAACTCAAGCTAATCCATGCATAATTAAGTCCACAGTAAAAAGGAATGTGTATAAACTCTTCAACATGTTCAAGGAGAAAGACTAAAATCGTTAACATTTCAATTTGGTTGCAGTGTTTGTTTGTTTTTTCTAACTCACTAATTGAAAAAAAAAGAAGATAAAATTAATGAACCTGTACCTAGAAATTAATACCTCAAAATAAATTATGTTCTACAAGTGATTATCAATTTTAAAAAAACCCTGATGTAAATAATAGAAATGCCAGAATGAGCCAGCTTTCAATATGCACAGTCTATAGAGCTTCCAGGTATGCAAGATCAGCGAAACATTTTAGCGCAATTTGACGTCATTTTGATTGTGATGTTATTGTTTTCAATTGTGACGGCAGTCAAGGGTACTGTGATGTGCCTGAGTTGACGCTGCGTTAAAACGTATGCGCAGATCAAGTAGATTGGGCCTCGTTAATAAGACTGTGAAATATTGATTAATGCATTCAAAAATATGACTTATTTTTAGTTAGATCACGCTTATGAGAATTAAATTTCACGTTTACAAGTTTCAATAATATCTCGATCTGCATCTCAAGTGTAGAGAAACTGCATGTCAAACTAGTCTATGACGTCATATCTGTCAGTACAGCGAGATCAAGTTGAGTTTAATTTTACATTCAAATAGTGTTTTAATGACAAGATAAGTTACACATTAATTTATATTTACAATAATAAGGAGAAAACAATGTATGTAAAAGTTTATGAAAAAGAAAATTATTATTTATTCGCCGAGATTCATATGTGCAGTTTCACTGTGACATCGTAATCGATTTCCTGAAACTCTGCATAGACTGATATACCTTTGGCAGTCCTTAACCTTGCTGTTTACATGTATTACTGTAATACATTCTCTGAAAGATTGGTATGGGGTCATATATCAAGACAATGGGTGTATGTATTCGTAAATCTAAATGCAAGAGAGTACAATAGAAATATTTTTAGCTGTGTATAACCACAATAAACTAGAACTCTGTGACAGAAGGGTTTTCATTACTATAAATAGGGAATTTCATCCAGCTGTCAATGTTGTTACACAGTAAAACTTGCATATAATGAATTGGTGCTTACAAGAAGTGATTTTTCTTTCCCATGGCTTTAAAATATGGTTTTCAAATTTAACAGATCGAATGAATTAGTACATTCATAATGAATAAGAGTTGTTCATCCCAAGCACTTTGTTATGATCTGTACACTTAAGATATATTTCACATCAGCAGACCATGAAAGAACATATTTAACAGATATCTGCTTGATTTGATAATAATGTACATTACTTTTTAACATGTATCTTTCCGAAGTTTCGCCAGTGGTTTGATCGACTTTTTTAACATTGTAGGCTGTAATTTTCATGACAAACTCACCAAAGGAAACACCTACAATCCTAGCAGATAAAATGGCACATCTACGCAGACGAAAAATTGGTGGTGGAAAAAAGTCGAGAGAGAGGTACAGACAGGGTTCTGACAATGAAATTTTCAATTACTTTATGTTTTTTAAAGTCTTGATCTTTGATAGACATACAAAGTGGAAAAACATACCAGTATGTAGATTCAGCATTCCGTTTGATAGTGAAATCATTAGTGTAATCTATTTTACAGGAGTAGTGCATTTGTCCCTAAGCTTAACATTGTGGAGGAGACTCCCTCTGAGGAGCTCAGGAACAAGAACCACATCATGGCAGCCCCGGCACAAGTCATGTACATCATGGCTGATCTGGGACCTAAGGACCGGTCAGTTTTATACAGTGAACTTCTACCTGCTCAATTTGAATCAGCCAGAAAAAACCCATTTTGTGGTGTTCTTGCATATGAAATATGTTATTTTCATTGATATGAGAACAAGGTTTCATATGCCCATACCATAATACATGTATCCATCTTTTTTTCCTCTTCATTTTGTGACAGCTACAGATGTTTCTATTTATAGACCCTATGAGGACGGGGATGAGGTCATCTTGTGTTCTCTACAGCTGGACGCTAACGGTGTCTTGTGTATCAGGCCAGACTTCAACAGAGGGAGGAAACCTTATGTCGCCGAGACCGCTAGTCTGGGAAGGGGTAGGGAGCATCCACTCCATAATGCTTGCAGTTTAACAACAAACTTTTCTTCTCTTGTTGCTAGTGTCCCATTGGCCGAACTTTGTTTCATTGAATGAAGCTCTGATATTCTTTCTTTTATACATTTCTCTAACAATTCACATCTGCATCATATGCCAGTGCATTAAAGTTTGCTTGATTAGATACTGAGGATTAAATACTGTGGTAGTTTATAAATATCACAACTATTACTATAAATTTCAGGAATATAGATGTATTTTATTCTTTTGCAGAGGTTTTTGAATATACCATTGAGCATGATTCAAAAGTTATGAGTAGGTAAGTGACAAAATATGCATGTAATTTGATTTTTTTTCTTTTTGAGAGCAATTCTGTTAAATAAAACTACAATATTCATTACAATATGCATTGTTGATATTATTATGATTGATTGCAGACAAGATCAGGACAGAGAGATGAAGATGTATAGAGAGGTTTACAGTCGTCATAAAGACTTCCTGTCAGCATGTGTCGGGCATGAATTTGAACTTGTGAGTATTCTTTGATAATGATAGTTTTTACCAGTATGGAAAGCAGGATTTTTTATCCTTCTGATTTGCTACAATGTTTTCTATTTTTAGCCTCCTCCTGAAGTGTTGCGGCTTGTGGTCTGTGGGGAAATAGGTTTGTTAAGAAATTCTTCCATTTACTTTTATTTTTTTGCCTTGTTCATTTGCTTTTTAATCCAAATTAATTTTTTTTAAAAAGAAATACACACATTTAAATATCTGAACCCATGTTTATCTATTTCTTTTCAGAAAGAGCCAAAAATTTTGAATATGATGATCTTTATATTCACTTCTTTGTTGATATACCTAAGAGTAAGTCATGTTTGATTAAGTTTTACAGCAAAGATTAATAGATTTTCTAATAACCTTGTCATATTTACCAGAAAAAGTTTTTTCTCTTTGTAAAGCTTTGTAAGAAATACCTGTAATTATTTTACAGATTGGAAGGTGGACAGACATCAGCAGCTATCCTGGGTAACCCAGACCTGTGCTACAAAAGTGGAAGGCAGGGTAAGACATACTTTTGTGACAAAATTTGGGCATTTCAAAAGTTTAATTAAACGAAATAGCAAAGCATATTTTTTCTTTTTGTATGTTTCCAGGATGATGTGGCACATTTTAGTTTCCCTTTTGAGTTTGAAATGTTTTATAAAGATGAAACTTACATTGAAGAAAATAAAGGTAATGTACTCACTGAATATATTGCAGTCATAGATATATATGGCACGCCAAATTCACAAAAATGAGCTAAACATAGTTTCACAGTCGATAAACTAGGTTTATTGGTTGTAAACTATAGTTTACGGACTGTAAACTATAGTTAACAACGTTAATCTATATTTTACGTCCGTAAACCATAGTTAACGCGATAATCTATGTTTCACAACCGTAAACTATACTTGACACTGAAAACAATCATTTGCGATTGCAAAACATAGATTATCTGATAAATACAGTTTCACGATTTGTAAACTATAGTTTACAAACCGTTAACTATAGTTAACGATCTGATAAATATAGTTTCACGATTTGTGAAACTATGATTAACAACTCTTAACTATAGATTACGATTGTAAACTATAGTTTACAAACGTGAATCTATGTTTATCAACAAAATCTATTGTTAACGCTTATTACAGACAGATAAACTTAGATTATCATTCGTAAACTATAGTTAACAACCGTTAAATATAGTTTTACAGATGAAAACTATACTTAACGAATCGTTAACTATAGTTTACGGTTTGTAAACTATAGTTTACAGTCGATAAACCTAGTTTATCAAATGTGAAACTAGGTTTATCTCATTTTTGTGAATTTGGCGTGCCATAGATATACAAATCTTAATAGTAAAACTAGTATCTGCATGTAATCTGTTCATTAAGTTTCAAACACTTCCATTGATTATAAATGCATTTCCAATGCATCTGTCAGAAGTTGATTAGAAATAATTTTGAAAACCTCACATCATTTAAAATTGTTCATTAGAAATATTTATTTGCTTTCAATTTCATTCTATTTCTTTTAATCAGGAAATTATTTTGATCATTATAGATCCATTTCCCCATTTTCCATTCATCCTTATGGAGGTGTTATCTCTGGATTCCTGGAACAGATTTAGGACAGAGGGCTACACTTACCTAGCTATCCCACCTCGCCCAGGTGAGCTATAATTATATAGAATGACATAATCCATGCTTTCTGTATCTGTCCCAAGTAAACATTAACACTGTCAACACTTTAAAGGACCTGTTTGTATTTCCCATCTGTTTTATTCATAGAATATATTTGTATACTGGAAATCACTTTTTATTTGCGAGAACTTTATTTTCGAGCAATTACGCAAGATGGAATGCTCGCGAAAATTTCATTCTTGCGTATAATAAAATTCCTTAATATTATATAGAGCAATGACCACAATTCATGAAAAATTTTGTCTCGCTAGTAAAGAGTCAATGACTATCTAGCGAAAATAAGGTGTAGCGAAAATTTCATTCTTGCGTATAATAAAATTCCTTAATATTATATAGAGCAATGACCACAATTCATGAAAAATTTTGTCTCGCTAGTAAAGAGTCAACGACTATCTAGCGAAAATAAGGTGTCGCGAAAATTAAATGATCTACAGTATAGCAAGAATCTATAAAAACTGAAGTCATCTTACATTACTTTTCTTATTTACATATTCTCTAAATGCCCCAGAGGATGCTTGAGACCATTTTACATTACTTTGGAATAGAAGAATGTTAAATGTCTCTATACACTTGATTTTTAATAAACTTTTTAACAAATCTGCTTTATTTTTAGGAGTATACAAGGAGACTGTCCACTGCTGGCGACCTTTAGGGCCATCCTTTGTTTCTGAGATGAGGAGGTTTTTCATTGGTGGATCCCCAGAGCTAGAGGACCCTACATATACTGCTATTCCATCCACTTTTGATGTAAGGTTCTAAAAGATTGTTTCAGTGCACTTATAAAAACAGTTTTCATATTTTAACAGCTTTGGCAGAAATTATGAATCACTCACTAATTCATTAATACCACTAAGATAGAGATAAGATACCTGTAAATAAAATATATGGCACATTTATATGTAGTCCAAATTCATGAATATGCCAACCATTCAATACTCAGTGATTGCACTAAATTAGGAATATGCCAAGATATTTATGGTCCAAGTTATGTCTTGACCTTCTCCAAACACATTCAAGAAAAAAAAATGTGCTGCAAAGTAGATCCATTTTTATACTGGGTACATAATTTCCAATAAAAAAAATCTATTGTTCTCTTTTCTTTTCAACAGGGACCTCATTTGAGCAAGTATGGATTTCGCACTGAAACAACAGGAAGTGTGGATGTTAAATTCAATGTGATAATGCAGTCTAGGTAAACAAAACATTATTTTCATCTCATGCACAAGATAGCCTTATTAGATTTAAAATATACATTCATGTACTTTGACAAAGACTACAACAAGAATAGCAGGAATATTACTTTGCCCGTTATATGATTTATTGGTAAATGATTTTCTCTTGAAGGTCATTTTTGGAAAAGAAAGCCAGCAAGAAGTCACTGGGTTCTCTCTTGGATACCCTTGGGTAATTTTACTTTTTATATGACTTGCTAAGTTGAAAAAACAAAAAGGTTAAGACTAACTTGCTGAAGGGCCATAATCATTACTTCATCAATGATAGATATCTCACTATTTCCTTAAATATTTTCATGTGTCCAGAACTTTACAACAAAATTTTATTTCTCTTTCAGAATTAATACAGTACAACAAAACATTCAGTCTGTATTAGGTATGTGTATATACATATGTGCAAATTTCTAATTGAATACTACTTTTCCGCTTCAACAGTATGGAGTATTTGTACATAATTATTATTTCCTTAAATGTATTGTTAGTGTGTATCTACTGTAGAAGTACTTTTTTCCGCATGGTATTTATTTACGCTATGTACGCGGTCACAAATTTTCCTCGGAAATTTGTCCAAGCATACTTAATATAAATGTAAGGCATATGGTGACAATTTAGAAAATCTGTGTAATTTTCTACCTGTGGATTAAAAGGAAACAGATATTTCGCGGAATTTTAACCACATGGAGAAAAGTATGTCTACAGTATTTTTGTTATCATGAAAATAATAAATATCAATGTTTTTTGTAAAAGGTGTTTAAATTGTGCTCTTATGCTGCTTCAGATGCTTTCAAGAAAGCACGACAAAGGATGGTGATTGCCAGAGAAAATGCCACCTGGGAGTTGTTAAAGGACTCAAAACACAGAGACGACCTGTTTTCAAGGACCAATAAATGAATAAAGTGATACTCAATAAAAACTGAGAATTGAATTTAAAATCTGTGATAGGTTGGTAGTCTTAATCAAAACAGGCTCCTCTGTGTGGAGAATTTATAGATTGAGATATGAACTTCCAAATGTACATGAACCTCATAATTTACATGATTAAGTCTAGAAATAATAGTACTTGAATGGTCAGTGTTTTTGCTTGCGAGAGAATCACTAAATTGCTATTTGGATTACATGTATAAGTAACCAATACCCATGATACCGATGTGGGTTTGTTACTTGTATTTATATACTCAACAAAAAAAGAAACGCATATTGTTTAACTCGTAAAAGAATTTTTTAAAATATGCATGGAACAAGTATCTTGTATATCATTGGATACCTGTGACCTTTTTAAAGAACAACATGGGGTTTTAAAACCCAAGTGTTGAATTATCTCCCTTGATTAAACGTGTTTATAAAAGTACTGTTTTTCAAGATTTCTTCTAAATCGGGTGTCTATTTTCGTTGACATTTTGGATTTAGAGAAACTATTAACACTCCTATTAAACCCATGTTTAATATTTGATTGAAGTGTTGATGCTTCAATGCCACGCCGAAGCAAAGATGAACACAACCAGACTAACGATGATACTAAATGGAGCTACGCAACAGAAAGTTGCAACTGCATTTGGAATACATCAGTGGGCGTTAAACTGTTAAACTAACGTCGGAAGACCAAGAATTGACCGTCTGCAGGTAACCACACCCAGACAGAACCTTCAGCCCCCCCCCCTTATCAGCACCTCACGCGATTCATAACTTGCTGTAAAAACTGCTGCAACAATTGCTGAATGAAAAAATCAGCATAAAAGTGCAAAAATTGTTCCAAAGAGACTGAAAAGAGCTGGTGCTCGTGCACGATATCCGTACATCGGAAATCCACCAGCGCTTAGACGTCGCAAAGGATATATGGATTGGTTAAGGCGTTATGCCCCTTGAATTTGGAGGCGTCGACAATGACAAAAACTTCACTTTCCTACTTACAACACAGGATGTTTAATTTTTATTAACAACCCTCTAAAATCACTTTAAAAAAATAGGATTAAACTGAAAACACAGATTATCATGTTTAATCTGAATATGCGTTTCTTTTTTTGTTGAGTATATATACATTTTTACAGTAACTGTTATCTATGTATGTAGATGTTCCTGTATTATTAAAATAAAGAAAATCCGTCCATTATTTGCATTCTTATGTAGTTTATCACTTTGATATTTAGAAAATTTTCTTTAAAACCAGTATCAACATATGATAAATACTGGTCAGCTCTTATAAAATATGCAGTATCAGTTTTCTGAAACACTTTTTCAAAAAGTTTTTGCTGCTAATCCATTAATCATTTGGGCAGTCCCTATGTGTAAACTATTTTTTATACTTTATATCAAGAGACTAGGAATCATCAAAGCACCCATGGGCCTTATCTACCATTATGTAAGTGAAGTGATTTCACATTTTTAACTTGGTCTGGGTATTGGCTGGAAATTATGTATTAACATTTTTTAAACTGTTTTGCTATATGTATTGTAAAATATTAAAGGACAGTTAAAAAGTTCTTTTTTCCCATTTAATTAACCTCTATATATAAGCAGAGTGTGATGCAAAAAAGTTCTAATGGATTTCACTACAATTTTGGAACGAAATGCATCCATACAACAACCTTACCATTTGATACTGATTGGCATGAATGAAAACCTTCCTGACATCTTTAATTTAAAATTTTATTTACAAAATCCAAAGCCCCAGCAGTATGCTAGCATATATTTTTTTTATAACAAATCCTAACATACAGGAATATTGATTGTATTGCACAGTCCAATATTTAAGGCAAAAAAAAAAATTTTATTTCTTGGTTCTCAGGCCCTCCCTCAGCTCTTCCAAGGGTGCCTCATTGACCCTTTTCATTGCTAAATCAATAAAATATAAACACCAAATCACCTCCCTCATCATTTTTTGAGGTTTTGTACAATGTAAAAAGCTGCCTCATCATGTTTTGGGGGCAATAAAAAAGAAAAAAAATGCCTCCCTCCCTCATCATATTTCTTGAAAAAAGGCCTGAGAACCAAGTAATTAACTTTGCATGGCCTAACCTATATTTTTTTTAGAGTCACCAGTCCCAAGTTATTGAGGTTCAAACAAAATTTTCATTCTACTTTATTTTATTAATCACTTTTTCAAAATAAGTTCTTGAAAAACAACCTGTTAAATTTAAAATACATGTACTAGCTAGTATATTTGTATTCACAGCTGCCTATATCAAGTTCTGCTAAACATTTATGATGAAATATGGACAAAAATCATTGAAATGCAAGGAATTTATTTAAATAAATGAAAAAATTAACATCGATTATGTTGCTGCAGTGTTGGTAAGATATGATTTCATCATATTCATCAAAGTCTGCACCACAGTCCTGGAATTCAATATCTGTATATTGGAATTCAATATCTCTAAACTCTGAATTCAATATCTCTAGACTCATTGATTCATCAATCATCCTGTGGAATCACAATGTAGTGCTGATAAGGTACTAATTTCTCCTTTTCGTGACAAGTGTGAATCCACTTTGGTTTCACAAATACTAGTTTAGGGTGGTCAGACAGTGCCTGAAATGAGAAATCAAAGGAGCCAAGTTATTTCTTGCTTATTAAAATTACATGTATAAAGCAACAGCATGAATATAATCATTGATGGTCTATAGCAAAGAATTTTTACATAATATTTATACAATGAATGCACAGTGTAGTTAATTTCATTTTCATTTCTCTAATATTTTGGTATAATTTCAACTTACATCATCAAAATTTTTATCCCAGTCAGAATTTGTGACAACATAATGGACTTTATCATTCATGTACTCTTCTATCTCCCTGAAAATAAACAAGTCAAATTTACAAATAAATCCTTCAAAAAGTACTTGAAAATAATACAAAAGTCCACCAATGGTTTTAAATCCTACCCATTATAAGCTGTGATGTATCTTGTCAGCAGTCTTCTCTCACCACTGGGAAAATCTCCATACAAGAAAAAATGCTTGTCTGTGAAATAATCCGGTAAATCGGGCAGGCCAGAATCATCACTATCGTCTGCTTTTTTGCTGGCTTCTGATTGGTGGGATGTAGAGGGCTGAGGATTTGAGTTATTTTTAGATGGCGATTTTTGGGGGGATTTCTTTGAAGGTTTGTCTTCATCAGTAGAATCACCATAGGGATTGCTCTTATTTGATTGTGAGGCCAGTTTAGCCTTTACTCTGAAATGTAAACATTTTGTTATATAGGACTTCAGCTGTGATTTAGCATTAAGCAAGAAAAACCTGTGGCACAATCTTTGAATATCAAGTATGGACTTTAAGACATACTTCTCCAGTTCATCCTCTGTATCCCCTCCTGAGTCTGTGTCTCCCCCGTAATCCATCGGAGCTTCCTCTCCCCCAGAATCTGTATCCCCATCAAAGTCCACACCCTTCTTTGTTTTACCCTTTGGAGTGTGCTTCTCTAGGGAGGCCTTGCTCTCTACAAAACAAAATCAGACATATATTTATTAACTGGTCTAAGGAAGGAATATTTATTTACATGTTTTAATGCCACCAAATGATCAACCTTTTGGTTTAGGTTTTTGGACTGGTGTCTTTACAACTGGTGTGTTGTCATCATCGGACTCCTCCTCACTTGTTCCCTCTGGTGTATCTGCATCCCCAAGTCTGTATCTGTATTACACAAATGACAAAAGTTAGAGTAAGTCATTATCAAACTGTGAGAAATACCTGTACATTGAAAGAAGGATGAAGACACTTGCTTATGTGTTTATGTTCATGTCCATTCATATGAAGCAGAACATCCTTTGAGTATCAGTACATTTATAAGAACTCACTTTCTCCAAGGTAGAGGTTTCTTCTGTTTATACATATGTTGTATCCATTCTTTCTTTACAATTTTCCCTTTTCCTTTCACCTGATTGTACTTGGGTGTATTTTGAAAAGCACATCTGCAGAAGAAGATGAGAGTTATGTATCCAAAATGTTCTAGAAATGATGAAATCAGCCATTATGCTCCTTTGTAAACAGTTCTCATAATAAATGATTATTACATGAGGTGTGTGCATCCCTTCTTCCAGTCTGGTTTGTATACAGCTCCCATCTCTGTGGCCATGTCTCGTAGTTCTCCCCTGAATGGATTTTGGAAACCACTCAGCACAAATACAACTCCCTTCATCAGCTTGTGGAAAGGCTTGGCCTGACCTGATGTGTCCGCTGCAAAAAGTAGATGTACATGTATATAGTATAAATTACTGTAGCAGAGATTTTAAACCAAGATTTACTGATTTGATAACAATTCAAAGCAACATACATGTACATATCTGGACAATTTTCTAAAAATTAAATTAAAATATTTTGCTTGATTTTTATAAAAAAAATTACATCCATTTTCTGAAGACATATTGAAAAGAAAGTCTATATCTTACACACAATTTGGTCTTTTGATGCAGTGGAGCTGATACTGGTTGACTGTTTCTTCATGGGAGGCTTTTATCTCATCACTCCCATGTTTCTTAAGGGATGATGCAGTGCATCCAATCTGAAAATGTAAATAAAAGGCTGATACTGGTTGACTGTATTACTTTATAGCATGGGAGAGCTTGTTTTTATTTTTTGTTATTTTTTAGGGAGAAACAGGAATGGTTTAGCATAGTTTATTGTATTTTATATACATATATTTACATTTGCAAATGTTTGCCCTTATATAACACTATTTGAACAAGGTGTTTTTACATCTCGGTAAAACATGTTCATCATGGACATAAATTGATTGTTTAGTCATAAGCGAATTACATAATTTCATAGTGACGTCATAAGTGAATGACGTGTTCAACGTATTCAAATT
This sequence comes from Saccostrea cuccullata, assembly GCF_032062105.1. NCBI lineage: Eukaryota > Metazoa > Mollusca > Bivalvia > Ostreida > Ostreidae > Saccostrea > Saccostrea cuccullata. Next base: position 671,387 of record NW_026939565.1, on the reverse strand, counting down.
ATACCGTTGATTTTTGAAAAAATGTAAATCTCTTATGCATTTTTAAAAACTTCAGTGCCTTTAGTTACTATTTTTAATAAATCAGTAACAAATGTAAATATAAGTAATAAGGTATCATTTTTTGAGTTTTATTGGGATGTAAAACGGGTTGGCACATGACATATTTAAATCACATATTCTTTTATAGCAAAACAACTTGTGCATCCAATCTGTAAAATGTAAATAAAATAAGGAATGTATACCTTAAGTATTTCAAAATAAGTGAATGATGGCTGACTTACAGTACTGGGTTTTTCTGATGGTGTGGCTGCTTTCTGCACTGGTTTGCTCTCCTCGTGTTTGATTGGAGCCCCTCTAGATTCTTCTGCTAATTTTGAGGCTGCACGGACTGCTGCTGCCCCTAATATTTAAAAACATATTTTTATTTTTTGTTATTTTTTAGGAAATAATAACAACAGTTAAAGACACAGTAAGAGAACGTGAAACTATTTCTTACCGGTAAGGTGAGTTTTCTTCTTCTCAAACACAGACCCTGTGCTTATTGGATCTTCACTTTCTGGTTTGAGAGTGAATGCACCAATCTTTTTGGAACCACTCTGATTACAAAGAAAGATAAAATTATCAAACTAAGGCATGCTTGTACTAAAAATGCACAACAAAAACTTTCCAGTTAAATCAATTTGATTCAGTTTGCATCATTATGGCATTCACAATTTTGAAAGGGCACCATTGATCATCATAAAAAAACTAAAGTTGCCCTTGGTTACTGAATACCACAGCATGATGCACGCCTAATCGTCAAATATTGTTCAACATAAACCTCATAAATTTTTAAAAGATTAGGATTGCCTATCAAAAAATAAATAAATGTTTTATAAAAACAAAGCCTTGATTTCAAACAATTAATTCATTTTCAGTATTAAGTCAGCCCCCTCCCCCCCTGATCTAATTTCCATTTCTTATCATACATCTATATAGAGACTTACAGTGACAGAGAAGAAAATTTTCAAAGATTATAACATATATACATCATATCATTCAAAACTGGTTGTGTTACTTAGTTTATTTAATACCTAGCAGCAGAGAAGATGATTTTCAAAGAATTATGTATTTTCACATATGCAGCTTACTTAAACACAATTTTTGTAAATTGTTTAACTATGCATATTTTATTTAATACCTAATGGAAATGATTTTCAAAGAATTCAGTTTAATAAAAAAAACCAAGAACATAAAATTATAATAATTCTCATCATCAATATGCACTATAAATTTATTTAATACCTAAGCAGAGAAGATAATTTTCAATTTGTAATTTCAAATATATAAAAATTGAAATATAATTTTTTTTTTTGAGGCACACTGAACACATAACTATATTTAGTTTTAATGATATATTTTCAAGGAAATACTAATTTCACTATATAATCATACACACACACACCACATAAAAATTTCTTTTAAACACTTACATTATCATAACTATGTACTTAGTTAGTTTATTTAATACCTAGGAGCAGAGAAGCCATTTTCAAAGAATTCATGTATTTTCACTTTAACAAACCACCAGGAACCATTAATGCTGGGGCCATAAAATTCTTTTTGTAGAGGCACTCCTCATCATAACTATGCAAGTTAGGTTATTTAATACCTAAGCAGAGAAGAAGATTTTCAAAGAATTCATGTAATTTCAGATATAATCAATACCCCGCCCCAACACCAGAACCAGGGGTTCAAAATTTTTTTTGTCATGGTCAAGTCCAGACAATAAATTTTAGGCAAGTAAATTTCTCTCCTATACATCATTAAATTTATGTAACTTATAATTTATTTTCATTTGTTGCATTGAATGAATAAAGACTATGTATTAATATATGTTTTATTTGTCCTCCATAAACTGTCATATAGTCATACATTATTTCAACACAATACCAGACTGATAGATTACTTGTACATTACAATAACTTTTACAAAGCATAAATAAACATCTGTTACAATAAATAGAAATTAGCTGTAAGTCACAGCTATATAAATTTAACAAACTCATTGTTTTATATAGGAGGAAACTTAATTTAACATTTTTTAATAAGGAAAATAAAAAGATATTTTTACATTTTGTTTTATGGATTTTGAAATTTTAAAATTTTAAAGCTTTATTTTTAGCTTTACGATTTTTTTTTAAAAAAAAAAGATCACTTAAATTAAAGTTCACAGTGACCTTGAAATAGGCCCCTGACACACCTGGGGCCATAAAATTTTTTGGTAGAGGCACTCTTGTATAACTATTTACTTACTTGGTTTATTTAATACCCAGGGGCAGAGAAGAAGATTTTCAAAGAAATCATGTATTTTTACTATATAATCAATAGAGCCAAACCCTAACACCAGAACCCCTTTTTCACAATTTTGGTGGCTATATAACTATCTTTTGGTTTATTTAATAGGAGCAGAGAAGAAGATTTTCAAAGAAATAATGCATTTTCGCTATATAATTTATATAGCCCTGCCCTAGCACTAGAACCCCTGAACCCAGGGCCGTGAATTTCACAATTTTGGAAGAGGACTCAATGCTGATTACAATAATGCAAACAGTTTGACTGCTTGATGTCAAGGTTTGATAACTCTAGGCCTTATAGATGCTTTGTGCCAAATTTGTTGAAATTGGTTCAGTGGTTGCAGAGAAAAGCTGAAAATGTTCAAATGTTAACACACGACACACGACGGACGACGGACGACAGACGACGGACGAAAACGGATAGCAATAGGTCACCTGAGTTTACTCAGGTGACCTAAAAATGCTGTAAAATGCACAACAATATTCAGAAAATCACAACAGTCTGCATCTGGCATACTCTTCTAAAAAAAGATGAAAGGTGCAATAGCAACATTTTGGCCTCTATGATAAACCACGTGGAAATGAAATTCTTATTAATTGGTAACTTAAAATAATTTTTTTTTCACTGTGCTTGTGTATGACAGTTATCTCATGAGATAATTCATTAAAATCCTCCAAACCTCTTTTTCTTTCTGTTCCTGGGCTTCTGGTGGAGAGTGGAAAGTGACGAAGGATAAACCATAACTGGCAGTCTGAAATAACACACATGTATAACAAAACTTACTATAAGTCTGGCTGACCAATCAACAAGATACATATAGTGATATGAAATACTCAGTGTCTAATTTAATTGAACTTGCTGAATTACAGCAAAAGTTAGTCAGTTTTTCATCAAACATTTGATTCTTATTTTCCCTTTTCAATAATTTCAAATTTTATTTTTTTGCATTGTGAATACACAACTTGCATTGAATTAATTAGTTTATATCGAATTTTCAAGCATTGTACTAAATATGTTTCAATATAAAACTGAATGTTAGATTTAAATTAACCAGAAATCATGCCTTGTTAAAGGGTTGAGTGCAGACAATTTTAACCCTGTCCCATTTCTGGCTAGCCACTGCTTTGTTGAGTTTGTCTTGCCCAAACATTCTGACACTGTTTCTGTTTGTTCCATTTCTACTCTCCACTGGAGTCATAAAAGAGGAGGCCACCAGTAAAACCTGTCATAAAACAATAAAAAAATATAAATATGTCCATTCTTAAACATTCAGAGGGGAAATAACTACAGTAAAACCATTTCATATTTAAATATTTTTTAACTGCATAAAGGGGAACAACTCTGTTTACACACACAATTTTGTAGAAGGAAATCAGAGAACTATTCTACAGAGTGTATTATACTACTGCCACAAAAATTTTGCTTGTTTGGTAGAAAATGGGAATAAATCTAAATATACATAAACTGCAGTCTCTTGTAAAATGTAGAAAGTTGAAATAAATCTTATTATTATCTAATCAGATTACCTCATAATTTTGGTCTGAATCTGATGTTGATTTTCCAGCAAGAACTTCAACAAATGCTGAACCTTCATTGCCAATGTCAATGGAATGTATTTCTGTTGCTTTCTCAAACTATGAAGTGAAAAAAGTAAAAATAATGATCAAACATCAATCTAATAAATCCTTATAAATAAAACAACTTGAGAAAAATGAGAAACTGAAGACCCCTGAAAATATCAAAGGTAGGATCATTTGCCTAGAGTAATTAAGCATTTCTTGTCAAAGTGTCACAATAACCATGAGTCCCTTGTACTGATTAAGTAACAGAACTGTGTTGCAACTAACTTGGCCCCTAACACTTCCCACTTTGATGTTGTGGGGCTTATGATTTTCCGTCTGCTCTCAAAAGATTTTTCCTTGATCTTTTTGTATTAAAATCTCCAAGAAGAATACTTTACGTCCATATTCTAATTCTATGTCTTAGGAGAGGCAGAGATTGACCAATCACACTAACAAATTCTGGCTAAGCATTGCATAACTGCCTCTTCTCCCACATACAGCCTTGGAGGATGGATGTTTTTCAAGTTTGATATTTACCCCCTTCCTCCCTGCCTCCACCAAATATGCATATGAACCAAGCATCAAATGAATCCATTTTTAATGATTATAATAAAGAAAACTGCATTTACTATGAGGACATGTGATATCAAACTAACAAATCATAAAACTCGTTATATACTGTACCAATACCTGAAGTACAACAGTTGCAGCTTTTCCACCTGGAACTTTCCACTTAAACGTTCCCTCTGGTTTTAATAAATTCTCTGCAGGATGGTTCTTAAAATATCGAAAATGTTTCAAAAGATATGTATAGAAAAAAAAATCACTCACATAAAATAGGAGGGGAAATATTTTTTTTTTTTAAATTGTTTTCACATATTTTGTGTTGGTAATCATGGAATTCAGAGAATGAACAGATGAAAAAAAAAAAGAAGATACTTATACATATATGTGTTACAGTTGTAAAATTGCTCTGTTACTTTTCTTTTTGCTTACCTATTGACTATACCTGTTTTTTTTTTTATTATTCATTTTTACAATTAACATCACAATTGTCTTTTTAGTCTCGTTCTTTTACTTACCGTTTCAGCATTACTAAAAGACACGACATGTTGTGGTTTAATTATAGGCATTTTGCTGCCTTGAATTTTGTTTACTTCAGCATAAAGTTACTTAAACAAACATTGATGTTTCAAAACTGTGCTATTTTCTCCGAAACTGAACTTCTATGTTTATTCAGCTCGTCACGTAGTTTCGTATTTTCTCGGAAGTCTTCTTGGTTTTTCATATTGGCGGTCATTCAACCACAGAAACGCGAATCACACTTTGCAGGTAAAATAAAACATTGATTGCATATGCATATTAGAATCTGAGAATTTTAAATTGCACCGCTTTGCAGTATTGTTAATACTTCTCAAACATTTTCCATTGCCTTCTTTGTTTGCAGACTTTTGAATCATTCATTGTGTAACAGGAAAGGAGAAAATGCATGGCAATCATAAACTCAGTATCTACTGTAACCATTACATTCAATTCGCCCTGAAGACACAACCCAAGTTCTTATTGCCCCTGGCAGGACTTTCACCTGCAAGTCCAGGGGTGGTCAACGGCACCAAATCTGTTTCATGGCTGGACCTGGAACTTTCCACTTAGGTGCTCTACCAACGTTCCCCACGGTTTACAATTGAAACTGAAAGTAACTGAATATGTTTATAAACAGAATAATAGGCTACTGCATGTAATATGATTAAAGCTTATTGATCATCTAGCACACATACCATGAAATGTATGAAATAATCGTCTTTACAAGTTAATATTGATCACAGTGATTTTGTATTAAAAAATCACTCACATATAAAATAGCAGTTTGACACATGAAACATTTATGCAATCGATAAACTCATCTGTTTTGAATTTACTCAAATCAATTGTTTTGGATAAAATGATAAGAAATCTCAGACGACTCGGACCATTGACATCTCGGCCCAATGACACCTCAGCGCAGACAGGTCTGCTTAAGATTAAAGACAGGTCGGCCAACCTAAAAGACAACTCGGCCTAAACAGAATTTCATCGAGAAATATATCATGTTTCCGATTTCAGAATTTGTCACGTAAAATAGTTTATTGAAAAAATTAAACAAATGACAATAAATTTATCTTAATTATAGAAACATCCCTGAGTATATTAATTTTAGTCAAGGAATGAGAAAACATACATGTAATTAAGGTGTTTGATAAGTTAATTGCGAAACAAACAAAATACTGCGGCACATTCTTTAGAGGGTGGTCAAGTTCATGTCATACTGGTGGCGATGAGGGGTTAATTTCGAGCAGGCTCCATTAGATATTGTCTACAACATTTCTTATGAAAACATTCATGAAAGTTAATGGTTTCAACCGTTTTATACATTAAGAAAATTCATATAGATTTTTTTTTTACTCTTGAGCTCTCAGCAGAGACATAAATAACATGTCTCTGCTCTCAGCATTTACATTGCGCATTTACACAGGAGAGAGATGCAAAAAGCAGTGTTTTCCCCAGAAAATTTTTGATGCATGGGGGGAATTTTGCTGAATTGACGGCGCGCGGCATGTGTTGGTTAAGTTAATTGTACATATAACTAAATGTATATTTAAATGAAAAAATACAAAATCATTGATTTAATTAAATGATAAATACATTTTGAACATATTGTAAATTTTACTTAAAAATATTCAACAATTGAGTTTTTAAAAAAATAAAAATAGAACTAATAAAAAAATATTTACTAGATTAAAATTTTCTATAAAGCCACTGTCTTTTTACTGTTTTGTGTATTGTGTTATTTTTGCTTTCTACAAATAGACCCCTAGAGACCTCCACCTTTTTATTATTCTTTTTAATGTCCCTTAACTTTTGCAGTTGTCTTGAAACAAAAAGGATGCTCATTAATATGTAGCACTAATGCTCCAATGTAAATATTGTGACAACTCATTTGGTGTTTGATTTTTCCCGCTTTTGAATATAGGTGAAGGTAATTGTGTATTAAAAGCACATATTTGAACTAAGTACCTCCCCATAGTTCATAAAGTAAATCAACATTGATAATGTTAATAACATATGTTTATTTTCAGCACTTTAATGCAAAAAATGTCTTAAATATTATGAGTTAAACTAATCAGTGAATCATTTTTTATGTCGGAGCAACAATGCTATTTACAGAACGACTTGTGAATGTTGGAAAAACCCACATGTGCATTAACAAGTGTATTGCTTTTACACTTCTGAGCCAAGGGTGATCATTTTCATTGAAAACACCGTGAAAGTAACTGAAATTAATTATTTTTTATGGTTATCAGTTTAATATTTAACCAATTAAAAGCCTGATACTTAGTAACATACCAGTAAATTATTGCAATAAACAAAAAGTGACAGTTAGGCCTATTGCATCATACCCCGTGCCATGATTCGCATCGAGTTCACAACAAGTGCACAGAATGGGTACAGTTCACACTAGGATTCTAGTGATTTGATTTGTTTTATTGAAAGATTTGTAACTCATAACAATCAAATGGTACCCAATTAATAATTCATGCATAGCAGGAAGCATGGCGGCAACATGTGATGCATTGCGGGAGATCATGAATGCATGTCGGTACCTCCATGCAAAAACGGCCTGGGGAAAACACTGCAAAAAGTAATATAACTCCCTTCCCGATCTGATTTTAGACAGAATAATTAACTTTTTTAGCTCACCTGAGCCGAAGGCTCAAGTGAGCTTTTCTGATCACATTTTGTCCGGCGTCCGTCTGTCCGTCTGTCCGTCTTTTAAACTTTTTACATTTTCGACTTCTTAGCCACTCGGCCAATTTCTTGGCACACTTTTAAGTGTCAATTTATTTTCCAAGGGGATACATGAAAAAAATTAATGGCATTTTTAAAAAATCTTCTTCTCCAGAACCGCTGGGCCAGGAAAGATGAAACTCATGTGTTTTGTAGATTCAAGTTTGTTCAAATCATGACCCCCGGGGCAAATCCAACAGACATAAATATATAAATCTTTAAAAATCTTCTTCTCCAGAACCACTAGGCCAGGAAAGATAAAACGTGGAATCATCCTCAGGTAGTGTAGATTCAAGTTTGTTCAAATCATGACCCCCGGGGCAAGGGTGGGGCCAAAATGGCCGACCCAAGTTTTACATAGGAATATATAGGAAAAATCTTTAAAAATCTTCTTCTCCAGAACCACTGGGCCAGGAAAGATGAAACTCATGTGGAATCACATCTTGTTTGTTCAAATCATGACCCCTGGGGCAAGGGCGGGGCCAAAATGGCCGACCCATGTTTTACATAAGAATATATAGGAAAAATCTTTAAAAATCTTCTTCTCCAGAACCGCTGGGCCAGGAAAGATGAAACTCATGTGGAAGCATCCTGAGGTAGTGTAGATTCAAGTTTGTTCAAAGATGACCCCCGGTCTGCCAACCTACATAGGAATATATAGGAAAAATCTTTAAAAATCTTCTTCTCCAGAACCACTAGGCCAGGAAAGATGAAACTCACGTTCATCCTCAGGTAGTGTAATTCAAGTTTGTTCAAATCATGACCCCCGGGGCAAGGGTGGGGCCAAAATGGCCGACCCAAGTTTTACATAGGAATATATAGGAAAAATCTTTAAAAACTTCTTCTCCAAATGGGCCAAAGTATTTATTGAAAAAAATATATAAAAAATCTTTAAAAATCTTCTTCTCCAAATGACCATGAAAGATAAATTGTGGAATCATCTTCAGGTATTATAGTTTGTTCAAACATCCCCCGGGGCAAGTATATTTTACATTATATAGGAAAAATCTTTAAAAATCTTCTATAATCACTGTAATTATGTAATCATCTTAATAAGTTAATTGCTAAATCAAACAAAATTTTACATGGAATATATATTTAAAAATCTTCTTCTCCAGAACCACTGGGCCAGGAAAGATGTTCACGTGGTCATCAGGTAGTGTAGATTTAAGTTTGTTCAAATCATGACCCCCGGGGCAAGGGTGGGGCCAAAATGGCCGACCCAAGTTTTACATAGGAGTTCAAAAGAAAAAACTTTAAAAATCTCCTTCTCCAGCACCACTGGGCCAGGAAAGATAAATATGTGGAATCATCCACAACATTTCAAATTTGTTCATCATGAAAACATTCCGATGTTTTACAAGGAATATATAGGAAAAATCTTCTTCTTCTCCAGAACCACTGGGCCAGGAAAGATTCATGTGGAATCATCCTCAGGTAGTGTAGATTCAAATTTGTTCAAAATTGGCATTTTACATAGGAATATATAGGAAAAATCTTTAAAAATCTTCCTCTCCAGAATCACTGGGCCAGGAAAGATGAAACTCATGTGGAATCATCTTCAGGTAGCGTAGATTCAAATTTGTTCAAATCATGACCCCCGGGGCAAGGGTGGGGCCAAAATGGCCGACCCAAGTTTTACATAAAAATATATAGGAAAAATCTTTAAAAATCCTCTTCTCCAGAACCACTGGGCCAGGAAAGATTCATGTGGGATCATCCTCAGGAGAGAGTTTGTTCAAATCATGACCCCCGGGGCTAGACTGGGGCCAAAATGGCCGACCCAAGTTTTACATAGGGATATATAGGGAAACCTTTTAAAATCTACTTTTCAAGTACTTCAAAGCTATGATTAGTGATATTTATATGGAATCATCCTCAGGTAGTGTAGATTCTAGTTTGTTCAAATGATGAACGCCTGGAGGGGCGGGGGGTAAATTCAAGCCCGATGTGCTCAGGTGAGCGCTGTGGCCCCTGGGCCTCTTGTTTAAATAAGGTAAATTATTTTTTCTATCACAAAATTTTGCTTGGGCCAGGGTCGTCTTTTATATGGGCCGACATGTCAATAATTTTGGGCCGACCTGTCAAGGCCAAGGTGTCAACTGTCACCGGCTAAGGTATCGTTGGGCCGAGATGTCTGTCTACAGATAAAATATACAGATTGGTTAAAGAATGTATTGATAGAACTAGGGAGTAAAAGGTAACTGATTGACCAATGCTGGATAGTGGAGAAATTATCACCAACAGAAAGCAAAACAATCTTGTGCCATTAATTGCACATTTTTGGCATTACAGGATCTGTGGCATTATGGTCAAAGACTGATATATATATAAAACCATAACACTACAGTACTACAGCTAGACCTGTATATAAATATGGAGTGATATTTTCTCTCAGGAAATAAGCAAAATTCATCCCAAATTTTCAAAACCATATACGTACTAATTGAATGAACAATGAATTTTATTTTTAGAAGTGAGAAACATGCATTCTGGGGATGATTCTGGAACAGGAAAAACTCCTCCAAAAAAGGAGAGGAAAAAGAGAGGCGAAGGTGAGTACAATAAAACACACCAAGCAATAGGTATATTGTTGTGTACAGTAAATTAATAGGCATATAACCTTATTTCTTTTAAAAGCTTCAGTTATTTTGATTAATTTAAAATAAGAACTTGTTTTGGGTAAATCTCATCTAGATGTTACATTTTGTAGCTAAGAAAGAACCACAGAAGAAGTCTCCTGACCCCAAATCTAGGAAAGTGGCTGGTGATAATGTTCCAAGAGGAAGCACCTTGGAGCAAGCCAGAGTGCCTACAGTGGCAGAAAGGAAACTAAATGATCAAGAAATGCAGTCAAAAATGGCACAAAATGTGGCATCAAACATTCAAGGCATCAGTGTGCCTCTATCAACTATTCAGCATGGAAGTGTGGCTCCAGTCCATGCGGTCAGTGGTAGAGATGACCACAGCTCGTACCACAGAAGCATCTCTCCATCCAGACCTCAAGGTCCAGGGAGGGTAGTCCAAAGGCCAATTCAACCTCAACAGCCTCAGTGGGTCCTTCAGGGGGTACATAACCCACACAGACCCAGTGTACCTCTTCCCAGACCAGCCCCCCAACAGCAGGTTATCAGGGAGCTTGGGCCTGTGGGCAAACATGGAGGGGAGAGAATTGTTCTACAGAGGCATATCACTCCTCCCAATGCAGAGGGAAATGGAATGCTGCGACAACAGCTTTTCCAAAAAATATCTCACTACCCAGAAACACAGAGTCATGAAAATGTGTTTAGACAATATCAACAAGGACCTGCATCAAGTATAGCTTCATCAGTTCAAGGACTGATTGAACAGCACAGCAAGATGACAGAGGCTGGTCGACAAAGTGGTGTCAGTAAAGATATACCATCAGCTCACTCAGTGGAGAGGTTTTCTCCAGGTCCTCCTCAGCAGGTAACTTGGGCTGATTTTTCCTTCTCAAAAAAACAAATACTTGCACTGGATGATAACATGAGTATTCCATATATTTATATTATCAACTGAATTTTTCTGTTGTGCTTCAAACTTCAGCTACAGGAAACTACATCTAGATATATTGAATTCAATTTTACAGGTTTCTACAATAAGAAGAACTCCTTCTCCAGCTCACATACAAGTTGGCAGAATATCCCCGGCTCCTTCCGCTGGACAACGAAGATCACCCGGGCCATCAGGTGACAGGACGACACAGCCTGTGAATTTATCTGTGTCAGAGATCAGGGAGACACTGGCCACAGCAAGGATGACCAAGAGCCAGGCAGGGACAATATACTCAGGGCCTGTACACAGAATAGCCAGCTCAGAGGAGGAAAGTACCTCTGTAAGTTTGTGTCAAAAGAGTATTGTTGCGTTTTATTATAGCATTTAATTGTACATGTATTTTACAGATATTTTTACCCCAAAAAATCGTTTTGCTGGCATGACATTGTTTCCTAATTTATGAATCTTAATTCAATGGTGTGTAGAAATGTATCAGAGCTAAAACTATACTATAAACTTTAAGCCATAGTGATTGAAATAAAAATAAACCATTTGTAGGGCAAAGATATGATGATATTTGCTCAGACCCAGGGCGATTTGCTGAAGCATGCACTAATGACAGGTGCCCTGCCTCCTCATGTCCAGGGCAGTAACCTTTTCCAGAAGTCTCCACACAGAGTAATATATTTATATCATATCCCATTTATAGTGTGCTATTTCTAAAATTTGAGGATGCACATTTTTCCATTTAAAGTTATGATAATGGTTTGTCCATTTAAAGTTATAATAATGGTTTGCCACATTTGGTTTTATGTCAAAGTGTGAATCAGCCAAGAAGCTGAGTCACTGGCAATTGACTGGTAATTGTATGTCAATGGATACTGCTTTGCAAAGTGAAAATAGAACATAACATTGTCTATTTATCCCAAGTTATGTATATGTTATTTATTGTTCAAGCATTCAAAGTTTGGTTTGATCATGTGTAGATATTTTATTTATAGAATGTTTAAATATTTTATGTACTAAGTGTGTTATTCATGAGATATGTTCTGAGGTATCATACTTCATCAGCATTGCTGTTTTATCCAGTACATGTTTATAAAACATGGGTACATCACACCTTTATCCGTCTTAATGTACTCTCTCAAAATTGCAGGAGCAGTCAGTGAGTCCACATCACAAAGACACAGTAGGGGGTCACATTTCTAGGAGAACCCCCAGTCCAATTCCCCCTACTCGTGTTGATATGGGCCGCATATCCCCTCATCAACAAAGACATCCATCTCCTCAACACAGACACATACCCCCTCATGACAGGTACACATCCCCCCAGCAGGGGCTGTCCTCACCCCCTCAAAGACAGGTTTCACCAAACCCCAGGCGGGCATCCCCGCATCAGAATCCCCAACAAAGATACCCCAGCCCCTCACACTCACCAGGACAAATCAGAGTGGTATCTGGTGGCCCAGGAGGGAGGGACTCGGTCAGCCAAGTGGGTGCCAGTGGGATCAGTGTCCCCAGGAGGACACCCTCCCCAAAACCCCAGCACAGGCACAAGGAATCAATGGCCGCCCTAACTAATCCCAGGCCTCAGCTGCCCCCATCTACAGTGAGCATTGGAAACACATCTGTTCCTATTCGACAGCCTTTTGTGAACTTGGTTCGCTTACAGGATGTTCCAGTGAGTGGTGTTTCTGTGAGTTCTCATTCTGTGACACAAGTTTCTGCAAGACCTCCGGATGTGTCTGGGACACAGAGACAGAACCCTGTATATCAGACACAGCTGTCTCAGGGATATGAACCACATATCTCCCCTGACAACAAGCAGAGAGAACAAGCACCTCCAAACCCTGCTCAAATGCAGCCTCAACAGGTATGTTTTATTGTGTTTTTTTGCAGGAATGAAAATTGATATGGATAGAATTAATGAAAAGCAAATGAATTAGTAAAAGAAAATTTTCTTACATTTTATCTATAAAATGTAGATATACAAAACCATTGTGTGATGTTAACTATATTTCTTTCTCATTCAAAGTTGCAGAGAAACCCTTTTACATTTCCTCCACAAATGCCAACATCATTTTCTCAAGTGAATCCCCATGCCTTCTCCCAGTACAAGGACACAGAAGCCAAACACCTGCCCCAGCTCGACCAGGAACGGAGGAGTTTACCCCCAGTCAGACCCGAGGTAAAGAGGGGGAGTCCTGACGAAATGCCCAGGTTGACCCCTATTGACCCAATTAAGTCTGAAGATCGGGACCCCAATGCAGAGATGGTGGAAATGGTAAGTGTGTCATTTGGTGTGATGTAAGGAATGGATTGTGAAAAAATCTTGATTTGTGTTTGTGCTTTTAGACTTGAAATGTACAAAGGTATCAATCAGCATTTCCCATATTGGAAATGCTCATGTACTTTGTAGCACTGTGATTATTTTTTTCCCATTTCAGGAAGCTCCATTCAGTAAAAGGTTACAGAACATAGCTAATCTCCCTACAAGTTCCATCAACAGATCAACATACCGGGCCCATAGTGTAGCTGTTCACAGGGCAAAGTAAGGAGGCTTAGGATTGTAAACATGTCAGTAGCTTAACATTTTGAGTTCTGGGTACATGTACTTACCTTTATTGAATATTACAGGGCTGGGCTCATTACAAGCACTGCAAAATCTCTGGATATCTTGAGACAAAACTTACAGAAATTCATCAACAAAGAAATTGATGTCATCATTCAAGATTACATGGAGGTCAGATTTTATCTGTTGAAATATGAATTTGATAATTTCAAAACTGCAATCATAGATAATTCATTTCTTTTCAGGTCACCTGAGTTACTCATGATAACTGATATATCATGATTGGTCTTTGTTGTTGTGCATCATGCTTAGTTCTATGCTATTGTAAATTATTAATTGAATATCTTTAACTTCTTCTGGAATACCTTAAAAAAATTTGAACTTTTTTGCATGGAAAGCCAGCAGATTTTAAGAAAAACCCTTTTCTTTTCTCATAAGCATGTAACAATTTTATAAACACTTACATGAAAATATCATGATTCTCAGGTGACCATCAAGGCCCATGAGCCTCTCATTATTGTACATTTATCCTATCTTTGTAGAAATTTTTCAACCCTGGGATAAGAAATATAAAGCTTAACAATGGGGAGAATTCTGTCAATGAGGAACATGTACAGGCAGTCTGTAGACAAATCTTAGAGGAGGTATGTAAATCTAGATAATTAAGTGATGGTCATGCTCATGTTATAAGTGAACCAGTTTATTAGGGTTAAGACTTTCTATGGATAGATTTTTATATACATGTATGTAAAAATTGCAGTGGAGCCTCATTTATCTGGACACTTTGGTTCCCAGTCAATTTGTCTGGATATGTGACGCGTCCGGATACCTGAATCACCAGTTAAAGAAGACAAGATTATGTTTAAAAATTCTGTTCAGATGAAAAGTCGTCCGGATACTGAAGCATCTGGATATCTGGCGTCCAGATATCTGAAGGTCCACTGTATTATCTTTGAATTTTAGACTTAGGAAATGTATCGTGCAGATCAAGTAGTTCTTTTCTACTTTTAGGCCAAGAAAATGTACTGTACTGATCAAAGTTTCACTCCCACCAGACCAGAAATCTCAGACACTGTCTCAGAAACAGGCAGCACAGGAAGTAGAAGGGTGGGTAACTCTCTCAATACTACAGCTGTATCAAATTATTAAAGAATACGTAATTCAGTTACAGATTAAGCATTCACAGTAAAGGCCACAGGGTCATGAAACATTTTGAGTTTAAGTGCAAGTCTGGATGCTTTCTGTTATGATGAAGAAGTCAAACTGTCAGAAATGAAAACATTATTCAATATTACATTACCAAAGAAATGCTATTTGAAATTTTAGTGTTTAAGTTGACAGTAAACATCTTTCAGACATCATTTCATGATCCTGGGGCCAGATTTTATAAATTGGTAAATTATTTCCCACATTGTTTATCAGTTTCAGTATTTTAAATGAGGAATAATGATTTTGCTGTTGTTTCAGATTATCTCTCGGAAAAGACGAGGATCTGATACAGATTCAGAGAAGAGTGTTCTCCCAGTCCCTAGAAAGGTAACAGCTGCTTTACATAGTTAATAATCAGGAAAATATTTGTACAAAGCTTTAGATAGAGGGCTTAATCAAAGGCAAAACTAGTCTAAGTAAAAATAAAATCATCAAACATGTTTTTCACAAAAGGTAAATTTTGAGAGTTACTTGTACAGTGAATTCTAAGTTTTGATAATTTTCGTTGTAGAAGAAGGGGCGGCCACCATTATATGTCTCAGGGTAAGTTCTAAAAATAAATGACAACATTAAATGTAATGATCCAAGTGTTAAAAAGTAAGAAAGTGGTTTACATCATGAAGCTTGCATTTTCAGACCTTGAAAGCATTTTCAACAGTTCAATTAAATTAATCCCTGGACTAATCATATGTGGTCTTAAATTGTAATTTACATTGATTTCATGTTTGCTTTATTCAACAGAAGGAGTACTCCCTCTAAAACAGTAAAAACAAATGATCCCATTAAACGAGAAGGACCAAAGGTGAACATTCTTCAAATTTACATTGTATATGATAGAAGTCGTCCTAATGTTTAAACAGAACATTCTGATTAATTACAATTAATGACAAAAAAAATAGTCAAACAGATTGTTTTGAAATTAATGACTAACTTCAAATAATTGTTGGAACTAGAAATAGAAGATGATATGAAGTCTTTATTTACAAGTACTAGTATATTACATAGATATATTTTTCTTTCAGTGGGACTGTGAAAGGCTAACTACTGAAACTCTCTTTGTAATGGGTGCCAAGGCAAATAAGTGAGTTTTTTTTTTTTGAGATAACATACATTTACCTTTAATTGAATCTTTTACTACCAGTACAAAAGTATGGTAGGTAAAAAGTTAGGCAAATAGTCAACTGTGCTATGTGTGGCATGTTTCTTTTCATAAATCTTTTGTGATCTAAATCAGGATAGCCATTACATGTACTTGAATTATAGATGTATTAGATATTAACAATAAAAAATTCAAATTATTTCCTTTTAGGGCACTTGGTTTGGGGGCAACAAGAGGAAGAATCTATATCAAACATCCTGAGACTTTCAAGGTAAGATTCATTTTTTCCAAGTACAGGTACACACATTTAGTTTAAATAAATGTCTATTTTAAAAGACTTACAAATGCTAGAAATGGTGTGCATCCAACATACCAGAGAATTCTGTTCAGTTTCTGAAATCAAAAGTTCTCTTGGCTTTAACTTTTCAGTACTCTGGTGACCAGGATGATAAGGTGTGGTTGTATGAGAATCAACACATGCCCGCCACTGGAGGGAAGACGTACATGTTGATACTGGAAGATATCCAAGACCTGGCCCTGGAGGATGATTATAAGTAGGGAATGATCTTTATTAAATGTTCTTGACATTACCATTTTGTTGAATTTTTTGGCAATAAATTTTATAGTAAAAAAAATTTCATGCCAAGTTGCAAAAATTTTCAATATGCACTAATTAAATATTCAATATTGGCTCCTTCTATGAACAAAAATGTACTGCACTTTCTGAAGATTTTGAACTACATGTAAGTTGAAGTTGACGGTTTGGTATAAATGATGATTTTCCATGACAGAGACAATCCTAGTGTACATGTGAACAGTCTGAAGGGCTTCTCTGTTCCACAGTGGATGATCGACAAAATCAAAATTCAGATGGCTGCCCTAAGAACAGACACAAGTAAACCTAAAAGTCGCAGCAGGTCCAACACACCCAGCGACATTAGGACATCAGGACAGGTGTGTGTTAAATGATATTGTCTTTGTTAAATTTCTGTTGACAGTCAAGGTGTGTCTATCGCAATGTGCTTATCTTTGTTAATGTTCAAAATCAAATAATCTCTATGTGTGGGGTTGACATTGAGAAAGGTCATGTTTTCTCAAGATTTTTTTCTGTGTTACAATATAAGCTTGTAATTTCAGCAAATTTTATATGCAACAAACTATTGAATGTTGACAACTCAGATTTGAAAGTTAAGTTAAACGTAAAAGAAAGTTGACAATAAGCTGTACATTTCAGGAGGAGGAAGATGAGGACAATGCCCAGAAGATTCCATTCTCCTCGTTTGTCAGTCCTAAAACTGAGGACCAGGATCCTGATAAAGATGAGGTAATTTTTCTCTCAAGAAAACAGGGTAATGAACAAGATGAAGGAACATTGTGTGCACCGTCACAGTCACTCATGAAAGCTTTGAACACATTTGAAGGCATATTTCATATTTGTAATAAACTTGCAGGGTCTATTCATGAAAAAAAGAGAGTATTGGAATTTAAAATGATTTTATTTTAACAGACATATAGCTAAACACAAATCAGCATCTTAATAAAATGAAGGAAAAAAGGTCCACGTCAATTTTATACATATATATATATATACAGTAAAACTCGCTTATAATGAAGTCACTGGGACCTTTGAAATTACTTTGATATATCTGTAATTTGTTATATCCGTATAAAAAATTCGATGAATTTATATAGGTGTGGGTCCAAGATAACTTAGCTATATCTGTGAATTCACAATATCTGTGTTCGTTCTAACTGAGGTTTACTGTATACAGTTTTCTAGCAATGATGCAGGTTGCACTTTAACATAGAAGTTATAGAACCACTTGCTTTTATGCTTCAGAAATCCTCCTCAGCAGACACGGAGACTGAGTTTTTCTCGGGAAATGATAATGACAACACAAGTAACATGTCCCCCTTCAACATGACGGGGGGATTTGATGACGGCCCCTCCCCCACCTCAGAGATAGATAACATGGAGGATGAGGATGGTGCCATCAGCTGAGACATTAAGTGGGCTGTTACTGATTTAAATGGCTCCTTTATTTGACAGTGACAGTAGGAGTATATTCTGAAGTCATTTGACATGGATTTCTACATGGCATGGGTCTCTTGACTCAAGGCTTAAAACTTGTTCAGAGATTCTTGAATCAAGGCTGAAAAAAAACGGATAATTAATGTTAAACATTATATCATGTTTTGGGAGTCAACACTCTTTAATCCTTAGATACAAATTACATGTATAGTTTTATATCTAATCAGATCATTGGTACTATTTTTTGATTTGTTTGTGGAAAAGACACTATGTTACCATAGTCTAAAAAGTAAAGATTCTAAAACATATTTTCTATATCATGAACAGAGTCTATTGTAAATCACAAGTTGTTTACAACTGTATATACAGAATATATATAACAATTTAGTGGAAATCTTTTCAATTAACGATGTACTTGTATAAAGATTGAGAATGCTCTGGTAGTAATAATTCAGATATTACTAAATCCTTCAACTGGATGAATATACAGTGCAATTTCTATATCTTAATCGTCCACTCAAGATTAAGATGGATTGTTTCAGAGAGAAATACATCCAGATTTGATACAAACATACATTTGCATTGTTATGAATTGACTTACTTTTCAGATATTTTTAAGGAAATAACCATGGATGTTTTTAAAAGTCTGTTATCCATTTTGTGCATATGTACATTTAGTGTAATATTAGGTATGTGTACTTATACTTGGTTATAAATGTATTTTATTGTAAATTATGTTAGCTTTGAGAAAAAATTTAATTGCACAAAAACTAAAAGTTTATATATATAGTATTACTGTATAAACTGTGTATATAATTTTCGTAATACATCTCAGATCATGTTTCATTTTCTCTGTTGACAGTATTGTGACAAACATTCAGCAGCATATCTGCTACATGTGTATGTATTTCAATAACATGCTAGTGTTGAAGATACTCTTTTTTTAATTGATGTAAACAATGTATATTTAATGTGATTAATGAATCTTTGTTATGTTGTTTATTATTTTTTTAATTTCACAAACATTTATAATCTCGCTCTCCCGTGACAAACAATGGCATACATGAGGGTTGTCTATAAAGTTAGTAGACAAATGCTGAAATATCTGTACAGTGACCTGTACATGTATAATAATTTTGAAAATAGACTCTGATTAAGTGAAGGAATATCAGTTCAAAGTTTCAATTTTAAACTTTGACTTCTTTTATGATTAGAATAATCATTTCATCCAAAACTTAAAATTTTATAAATATTCAACCCTGGATTGTGCTCACTATCTACATCCTATAAATTATTTACAAAAAATTTAAAAAATTAAAGCCATACTGTTATGACTATCTAGGTCCATTCAAATTGGCAAAAACTCTTTTGTCCTTAAACTTGATAGACAACTCTCATAGATGTCAAATACTGTGGATCTCTTAATTTTTGTGGCACCTTATTTTCCGCTACCATTATTCTTCTATTGTTAATATTTGTGTATTTATTATGATACTGAGTATACAAATTATCACTTTTGTTAAGATATTTGTTATGAGTACTGTACACTGTATGTGAAATACATTGTAAATGACAGTGTTCTTGATTTTTCAAGAGGAGTCCTGCATACAAATCATTTATAATAGTTTAAATGCCCTTTCAGGCAGATGATTTGGTTTAATAGCTGATCACAGCTGGAGAGCCCAGATTCTTTCCAAATCTAAATTAATTGCACTCTAGTTCTTTGCTAACATTTGTCATGAGTATATTTTACATATTGGATTACTGGTTTTAACATATAGCACACAGTATTGTTGTAGATACAGTGTATTTAAAAATGCTAAGTCATTTTGCAGGACACTTTCTTACAAGATAAATTGTATGGACTTCAAACTGATAAGTTCATCTTTAATTTAACCACATGGAGTTATAAGCTCACATGGGTTACTTCTTTTATGATTAGAATAAAATTTGTTACCTTCGCCCAAACTTAAAAGTTTATTAGCAGTTCGAGCGCCCCAAATAATTTGGTCACAGATACACATGCAGGTGCTCGTCTATACATATTAATTTGTTTACTTTTCCTTCAAAGAAATCTGGTGAGATATTCTTTTAAATTATCAAGTTTTATTCGCGTAATTAAAGATAATAATACACTTTCAGTCATTTAATTGTATTAAAGTCCATAATCAAATAAAAGGCAACAAAATTTTATCAAATGCCGGCTATATCAAGAAATTTGAATTAATTTAGCGATAAAGCAAGATAATATTGGGGGAAATAAAACATTTTAAATAAAGTCTTACTGACAAATTGTGATAGTTGCTTGACTAAATCTGCGTCATGGAGACTATGACGTACAGTATTTCTTTTCCTTTGTGGAAATGCAGATAAGTGCTTAAAATGCGTTAGTGTATTTATTTTTGTTATTAATTTCTAGATGTATTCATTTTAATTTACATGCATGATCCGTCTGTGCATGTTCGATATATAATTCAAATGGAAAAGTGGTATAAGTCGTCGAAGGACCAGAATTACGGCGTATGTTTGTTGAACTGTACGTGTGTCTGAAATTATGATTACTGTGTATACACAGACTACAAATCCCACTGATCTAGTAAAAGGTGTGTAATATTATGTAGCATTACATAATAATCAGGTACACAAGAGGCAACGAAAACGCGCGGTACGTGCACTATACAAAGGATAAACTGCGATTTTGAACCTAAAAACCTAAAAAATCAGAATAAATTACGGTTCGGGAATGCAATTATAAATATGATGAATTCCATTTGTTCAATATGTTTACATTTATCTTAATATAATGCTAGTTTACATTTCTTGGGGCGTTCGTTATTATACATCGTAAAACTTGAAGCACTCGTGATTAACAACTGATAAATATAATTCGGGACGCTCGTGAATTATAAAATATTTTTTTAATCTAAAACACGCATCAAAGACACAAGTTTGGTTCTTTACTAGTTAATTTAAGCTTTGGGGCGCCCGAAATGCTAATTTGGGGCGCTGGTGAAAAGATAAATTGATTAAGATTTGGACTTCAAACTGAAGGTAAAAAATTTTGTTCATCTTTAATTCAACCACATGGAATTATAAGCTCACATGATCACCCATTGTCCAGCATCTGTCCATCTCTCTGTAAACTTTTCACATTTTCAAATTCTTCTCAAGAGCAAATAGGCCAATTTTAATCAAAGTTAGTCCAATGTATCCCTTGATAAAGGGAATTGTAATTTAAATTGTTACAAGATAAATTGATACAAAGCATCAAATTGGCCGCAAACACGTATCATTTTAGCATTTTATGGAATTTTTGCAAAAGTAAATTCCGAGGAAAAAAATCAAAAAACAAAAATTACATTACCAAGCATGCTACATTTTTTTATACTTTAATTTCCAGTGTGAACAAAAAAAAAATTATAAACATATGGATAGTGTCCTTTGCATCTGTAATTATTAATGTTTTCAAAATTAACTTCCTCTTAAAAACTTGTAAAATATATTAAAAGTTATTTTAGGCACTGTAATTTTTATCCGGAAATTCAATGCTTTTTGCTTCTATAGCTTATGCACACCCACATTTGGGAGCAGTTCATGCAGCAACTTTTTACAAGATAACAAATTGATGAATATCTGCTGAAAAATGGAAAACAAATTTAAACTTGTAACAATCATTAGGAGAAAGTATAAAGAGAATATCTAAAAAGTTTCATTTGCGACTTTTATGTTCATTATCAATTATATAAATATTGCATGTAGTTGAGTGTAACACTGAAAATTTGCATCCCAAGAAAACCATTGTCAACCGAGGCGCAGCCGAGGTTGACAATGGTTTTCGAGGGGTGAAAAGAACTATATGCGGTATATTGCATATCGTTGCCCCCACAAAAGTCAAATTTTGAAAATTCTTGAAATGTGCTGAAGTCTATAAATTGTATGAGAAATATAAATTAACAGAACATATTATAGTTTGAAAGTAGTTATTGACAATTTTTGTTTTTATGATGTCACAAACTAGTCCGATTTTATATCATTTTTAAGAAAGAGGACAAAATGGACAAAATTACAACAATTTTAGCTTTAAAATTTATAGAGCGCAAGTTTGCTCAGGAACTATACTGTTTATTTACATATTTCATTGATATTATCATTCAACACATTATATCAAGATATTGAGCGGGATCAGACCTGCGCTCGGTGACTTTTACTCAAAATACCGACGTAATATATACATTTTTCTGTAGAAATCATGGAAATTTTAAATTTACGTCATCTTCGTGACGTCATTTCAATCATATGACGTCATTGCATATGAAAATATTCAGTGCTTTGAAGTCAGCATATATCCCCCTGTTTAAAAACATATTAAATATTTCTCCGTTTAAAGATTTTGGGGGACAAATATTGGTTATTACCAAATAACGTTTTTTTCAATATGTTACACTCAACTCCATGCAATATTTATTATATTATGCTGAATGTTTTATACAAAGACATAACAATGAACCGTGCGCGCATAAATTCTGGAATCAAAAATAAAAGAAAATAACTAACATGAAAGGTCACTGAGTAAGTATAACTTGTAAATTGTTCAGGTAATAATTCCCAAGGGTAAGGTGAGGCAACAATAGGGATTACATGTATATATAATTTTTTCTCTCACGAACAGGAAAACCATTGTGAATCATATTTTAAATGTGGAAGCATTCTTTGGTAGTGTAGATTCATATTTGTTAGAAGCACGGCTACTGTTTATAGCATTTGACTACAAAAGGCGATCAATACCGTATTTTACACAGGAATACATGTATATATTGTAAACAAAATTTGACGCTGCAGAACTGCAGGGCAAACGTGACTCAAATGAGCGCTGTGTCCCTCAGGCATCATCTAGTTCATTGTTCATTACAAAGCTAAAAATCTTTTTGGGGTATTTTTGAAATCGAGTGTTACGCACAGACAGAATGACAAACATACTCAGTTAACTGCGCTATTCTAAGATTTTTATCTTGTTTATTTTTAATGGTTCCAGTGCATTGAAATTCATTCAGATACAGAGTACAAAACTACAAATTATATTATAGGCCTACCCATTACACCGTCATCGTCTAGGTATTTTGTAGTTTTGTACTCGAGTAATCGATACAACTAACCGACATGATCCCGTTAATCAGACACATCCAGTGTACTTCCTTTGAGTTCTCGGACTGCAAAACAATCTGTCCTCGGTTTAATATTATACCAATATCTATAATGTATCTAATGGAAAGCATTGAAATTAAAAACGAAGTTATAAAAATGAAAATAGTGGTCTTGATGGATACAGTATCGAGTGCAAAAAATGTTTGTTTAACGTCCCTTTCAATAATTTTTCACTCGTACTGAAAAATGGGTGAAGTGTATTGTAAAGTCCTTTTATGTAGAGTTATAACTGAAATCAAATTAGGAATTTAATGTAACAATTGAATTATATTTGCCTTATGAAGAATTCTTAATTTGCAAAAGGCCAGAAGCATTTTATATTAAACATTTGGGAAAATGTACTACGGCAAAAGAAACATATAGGTTTTTTTAGCTCACCTGAGCCGAAGGCTCAAGTGAGCTATTCTGATCAAAATTTTCCCGTTGTCTGTTGTTGTCTGCGTCGTCGGCGTCGTTGTAAACTTTTTCACATTTTCATCTTCTTCTCAAGAACAACTGGGCCAATTTCAACCAAACTTGCCACAAAGTGTCCTTGGGTGAAGGGGATTCAAGTTTGTTCAAATGAAGGGCCATGCCCCCTTCCAAGGGGAGACAATTATGAATTAGTGAAAAAGTAATGGCATGTTTTGAAAATCTTCTTCTCAAGAACCACTGGGCCAGGAAAGCTGAAACTCATGTGGAAGCATTCTCAGGTAGTGCAGATTCAAATTTATTCAAATCATGACCTCCAGGGGCAGGGTGGGGCCACAATGGGGGGGGGGGATCAAAGTTTAACATAGGAATACATAGGGAAAATCTTTAAAAATCTTCTTTTCAAGATCCACTGGGCACAGGCACTTGTTTCGGTAATAAAGTTTTAACCCATAGTTTAATAATATAGGGAAAAAAATTATTACCGAAACAAGTGCCTGTGCCACTGGGCCATGAAAGATGAAACTAATGTAGAGGCATCTTCAGGTAATGTAGATTCAAGTTTGTTCAAATCATAATCCCCAGGGGGTATGGTGGGGCATGAGGGGGAGGGGGGTCAACATAGGAATACGTAGGGAAAATCCTTAGAATTCTTCTTCTCAAGAATCAGTGGGCCAGGAAAGGTGAAACTCATGTGGAAGTATCCTCTGGTAGTGTACATATAGATTTAAGTTTGTTCAAATCATGACCCCTGAGGATAGGATGGGGCCACAATGGGGGTTCAAAGTTTAATATAGGAATACACAGGTATTATCTTTAAAAATCTTCTTCTACAGAATCATAGGGCCAGAAAAGTTGAAACTCATGTGGAAGCATCCTCTGGTAGTGTAGATTTAAGTTTTTTCAAATCATGATCCCTCGGGGTAGGATGGGGCCACAATGGGGGGGGGGGGGGTCAAAGATTAACATAGGAATACACGGGGAAAATCTTGAATTCTTTTTCTCAAGAACAGCAAAGCCATGATTGGTTATAGTTATACGAAAGCATCTTCATGTGGTGTAGGTTCAAGTTTGTTCAAATCATGATCCCACTTGAACCCACTTTAATATTTAAATTTTTCAATACTGAACTGTTTTTTTGCTTTTAGCTTTACATAGCCAGAGCTCAGGTGAGCGATGTGGCCCCTAGGCATCTTGTTTTATTTTTAACAATTTTTTTGTTGAAAACTTTTATCTTTCTTTCTAGTAGTAAAGAAAAAAAAATCCCAAACCATTTCAAACAATAAACAAGAGGCCCATGGGCCACATCGCTCACCTGAGCACTAAGGGTAGGAAAAAGTAGAAAATGTTTTATTTTTTATTGTAAAGTTTAAATCCAAAAGTAGTCCCATGACCAATCATGGATTTGCTATTTTTTAGAAAATGATTTTTAAAGAATTTTCCTATATATATCTTTGAAAACTTTGGTCGGCCATTTTGGCCCCACCTTACCCCCGGGGGTCATGATTTGAACAAACTTGAATCCACACTACCTGAGCATGCTTCCATATAAATATGATCAATTATGGCTTTGTCATTCTTGAGAAGAAGATTTTTAAAGAATTTTCCTATATATTTCTATGTAAAACTTTGGTCGGCCATTTTGGCCCCGCCCTACCCCTGGGGGTCATGATTTGAACAAACCTGAATCTACACTACCTGAGGATGTTTCTCCATAAGTTTCATCTTTCCTGGCACAGTGGTTCTTGAGAAGAAGATTTTTAGAATATGCCACCAAATTTTCATTTATTCCCAAGTATCTCCCCTTGAATGAGGGCGTGGCCCTTCATTTGAACAAACTTGAATCCCCTTCACCCAAGTATACTTTGTGGCAAGTTTGGTTGAAACTGGCCCAGCGGTTCTTGAGAAGAAGTCGAAAATGTGAAAAGTTTACAGACAGACAGACGGACGCCGGACAAAATGTGATCAGAAAAGCTCACGTATAAAGAGTCCTATATTGTAGTTCCGACATCGTGCGTCACGTCACAACATTTGTACTGGGATCATGATAATTCCGATTGAATGATTAATCAAGTTTGTTGTACTGCTACTCATAGATGATGTTTTTAACTATGCACCAAACTTGTATCGTTGTTTGCTAAAAGATAAAAAATAATTTCCTTGTTTTGAATAAATATCAAGAATTAGTGTCAGATTTATCAATAATATCAATGATAATTGATTTTTGGAGGGATTGTCTATCCTCAAAGGTAAGAAATAAATTGTTTTTGCAAAATTCATTTTATGACGCATAATCCGATAGAAGGGAAATGAGATCGAGAGGGCTGTTCTTCAAGTCTATGAAATACATCATATCGTATCCATGAAGTGTTTGCTATGAACGCACTAAGCTAAAAATTATTAAAATTAAGATGTCCTTTTTTTAACGGTTCAATTTAACACATTAATTGCATGGTCAACTTCTTCCGAACATTAACGAAGCCTGTTCCCTTCTCAGTAGCTCCACATTTCTGTTGGAAAGTGTATGGAAAGTATTTTTAGGTCACCTGAGAGAGTCACTCTGTATTACTAGCTGTTTCCGTCCGTCGTCGTGCGTTTGTGCTTCATGCGTGAACTTCAATTTTAACTAAACTTGCCACAAAGTATTCTTGGGTAAGAAGATTTAAGTTCAAATGAGTGGCCATGCCTTCTTCCAAGGGGAGATAATTGAAAATTAGGAAAAATTAATAGCACCTTTTAAATAAATTTTTTCTCTCAAGAATCACTGGACCAGGTAAGATGAAACTTATATGGAAACATTCTCAGGTAGTGTAGACACAAGTTTGTAGGGGCCACAATGGACAATCAAAGTTTCATAGAAAAAATCTATCTTTAAAAATCATCTTCTCCAGAACCATTAGGCCAAGAAACTTATGTTAAATCATTCGCAGGTAATGAATATTCAAGTTTGTTCAAATCATGATCCAAGAAGGTAGGGCTGGCCCACACTGTGGGATCAACGTTTTACATGGGAACACATAAAGGATACTAGATTTATTATTTCAATGATCCAGATCATTCTATTTCTCTTGCTTTTTGGCAAAATATCTTCTTCCATCAGTTTATTGTATATTACAGTAAAACTCGGGTATAACGAAGTCACTGGGACCTTGAAATTACTTCGCTATATTCGAATTTCGTTATATCCGTACAAGGAATTCGTAAAATTTATGAAGTTGGGGATCCAATAAAAAATATGATCTGGTATTGCTAAATCCGTGAAATCGCAATATCTATGCTCGTACTTAGCGAGTTTTACTGTAGTACTCTATGGATTCTCTATGAATTGTTTCCCACTCAGGTGACCATTAAGACCCTTCGGCCTCTTGTTTTTGAACATTATTTCAAACCGATAAAAAGCAGACAGAATTGTAATAAACAGCAAGAGAAGGTTATTTATAAGTTGTTCCTCCAAACAACCGACATGATAGTGCTTAATCAAAGTCATTAAAAATTCTCAAAATTGGAATTCCCATGAAATGGGACATTAATTACAATTATCTGTTATTGATAAACAAAAAAAATTATACACAATACGAACAACATATTAATTAAACTAATCCAATGTCTTATCGTCAATTAAATTTGTTATTTCCTAGAAAGAGAGAAAGTTGACATGAACCCCTGTACTGATGGCCTGCATGATTAAGGACCTCTTTGACTGATATGGCGTGTTACCGAGCTATCTCACAGCGCCAGCTC
Organism: Saccostrea cuccullata; assembly: GCF_032062105.1. NCBI lineage: Eukaryota > Metazoa > Mollusca > Bivalvia > Ostreida > Ostreidae > Saccostrea > Saccostrea cuccullata. The sequence goes on along the minus strand of NW_026939565.1, from coordinate 643,882 downwards.
ATTGAAGTTTCTGATACACGGCTCTATAATGATGAGGTCATCATGTAGCGTTAATACACATCAACTTTATTCTACAATGAAGAAAAGATACAATAATTTTATTGGTAATGAGTTTTTAATTGTTTTTTCATTGAATTACATTGAAGGACAGGAAGGCATATTTAATTTGAAGAGGTCTGAGTGGTCAGAAAATTACACAAAAAATCATAAAACTGTAAGTGTAACTCTTGTCTTTTACTATTAAAAAATTTTCACCAGACAACAAAGCCAGAGGAAATAATAAGGCTGTGAGAACAACAAATGGCGTGGAGGAACCTAAGCTTGTACCTTTACATTTTAACCGATAGAATTTATGAAATGCAGAAGAACGAGGGAAAAGAAGGATGGACATTCCATCCAATCATATCCCCCTCCAACACACACACTTTTCAAGAAAAGAGTATAATTAAGTTTTTTGTAGAATGAATACAGGAATAAGAAAGGGGTAGACAGAAAAGCAAGGAAAGATCAGGTAAGATAGGAAAAGGAAGAACAACAGCGAAGAATTTAAGGAAACGACTTTGAACAATCAAACAAAAGGAGGACACATATATATTTTGTTGACTTTTAGAAAGCATCTACTTGGTAAATAGGGAAAGTTTATCTATCATTATGAAGGGTTCGATTGTTCGATTCATCGATGATTATAAAATATGAAACTGACTAGAGTGAAACAGGGTTGTTTTACGTCCGATTCATCTTTTTTTTATGAGACTGCCTTTTCGATGAAACAACAGTCGGTGTGAAGAGTACTAAGATTGGATTTAGCATCATTATTAGAAGATCTAACTGCAGATGATACATATCTTTTAACAACAATATTTTAGATAGGATTGAAAAGGGAAACTAGAACCAGCCAGAATAACCTCATGTTTAATGCAAAGAGACCTAAACACTGTTCAAAGAAGGGTTACAGCAGAAAAAATAGTTTCATCACAGTAAACAACGAGGGATAATCAAAGTACTCAGAAGTACAGAGAGCCGGGCTCATTTACAGAGTAAAATGAATTTCTTACATGAATCATACGTTTATATCGTATTAACAGATAAATAACAAGAATATCAGATTAAAAATTCTGATGAAAAAATTATTTTAAAACTAGCAATATAAATTACACTGTATAAGACAAATACCACGGTCCGATTTTGTCAGAATCAGAATTAATCTGGTACCGCAGCTGAAATGTAAACAAACAAGCCAGTCTGGTTCCCTCTCCTGTTTTTCCTCGTCAGTGTAGAGAACTACGATAACACTGATTATCAGAAATCCTTACGCTAATAAACTAGTATGTTCTTTGACTTAAGACTGAAGTTTTCAAAGTCATTACTACTAATGTTTATTTATTTAGATAAAACTTCGTTTTATTTATGTTGCTTTATTTTGTATTTTGTATTGTTTGTATTATCTCAGAAGCGGTTGAGAGTAAGAACTATATTTTTACACGTAACTTTAAAATGGCGACAATGGGGTTGACATCCTGTCTTGAACAGGATGACATAAGCCGGCAATTGCTCTTTGAGCAATAAACCCGGATAAAAACCATCAGTGCTATGATGAACGAAGGTGGTTGAGTCAAATATATCCAGTACATGCTACAGAGAGCAAAGATTTGGAAAATATGGATCTCTAAAGAAATAGAAAGAAGAATAGACGCCGACACCATGTTAAAAGTTTAGGAATTGAGACATGGACAAAAACACACACACACACACACACACACACACACACACACACACAAAACGAAAAAAAAAACGTCTATATTATGATCCCAACTGAGAAACCTTAAAAAGAATATTGGAAATAAGATGCAAAAATGTTTTCACAAATAAAAGAATAATGGAAAGTTCTAGAATGATTGAAAGCAAAAGTGAAGAAAGCAATATCGACTGTAAAATAGCTTTGAGATGGTGCAAGAAAAATAACATGCAAGAATTAAGAATTCCGAAGACCAATGCTTATAATGGATCAAAATAACACGAGAAACAAGCAAAAATCATTAACACAATAAATAATTTATATACAAATATAAAAATTTCAATGAAATGTACAAACTCACAGTTTCAGTCCAGAAAACACCCCTTATTTGTAGATGAAATATGGAGATAATGAAGAGAGTTCAAGTTAAAAAAGTACTTTCATACAATACTTATCAGGCGCAGAGGAAACTATAGGACCTCTAAAATATCAGAGGTGGGATAAACCTTTGCAATGGAGGAGTGAGCACCCCTGCCGACCTGTCAAACTCGCCGTTTGCTCCTTGGAAAAATGAAAAAAAAAACATTGAAAACTCATAGGTTAAAATATGGTTGACTAATTAGTATGAAAAATTAGCAAGAATTTGTTTTGTGATAGATTGTTTTTGCTGACAAGATCATTAAATAGACCTTAGAACTTGATAATAACTTTAAACGAAACTGTGGACTTTCTTGTTTCATCAATGTGTTAGGTTACCAATAACGCATTAACGTTAAATTCAAAATAGGAAACAGACGTACCAGACTCTGTAATATCCTTTAATTCAAAGTCATTGGGATATATCGAATTAACAATGGAAGTAACTTTTGTTAATTGATACTTAGTAATACTTCGTAGATATATCTCGAGCTGAAGGCCACAGCTAGTGTTTTCTTTTCATGTATAAGATTTTAAATAAAACCTGCTTCATATAAATAGAAAAATAGGTCTTCTAATGCAGTGAAAATTTGCAAATCTTTTCTTTCTACAAATATAACGATCACAATAAAGTTGAATAAACACCTCATGAAAAATTACTGGTAACCGAATTCTAAAAATTGTAAGCAAGAGAAGTTAATGGGTATCATGGTCGTAACGTTCAAGATATTAGAAATCAAAACTCAATAATATTCTATAAATTCTATAAAGGATGCTTCACAAAATTTACAACCGGAGTTCCAGCACCAAAAATGCGATTGATGAATTTAAAAATGATGAAACAAAAATGCTCTAAAACAACACCAAAAAGAGGAAAACGCTAAACACAAGGAATATGCTCTATCATAGGGGGGTCTACTACGAGCAGACATAGAGTATTCAACAAGATAGGATGAGAATGTTCTTGACCAGATCTTAAATAAAAAGAAAATACTGTTACATGAAATAATCGACTCTTCATTACGTTTCCAAATAGAGGGAGTCGGGAAAATACGGTGTACGCAAAATCCTAGAAAAAAATTATAATCATATAAAGAAGTAATCCACAACTACGGCAAAATTCAAGCTCGTATTTGAAAAAAAAGAAGTATAACTGAAACAGATCACCGTATTTCATAACATCATAGAACAAGTAAATGAATGGCAAGCTACATTTACATTGCTCTAAGAAGCTTTTGAATCCATCCATAGAGAAAGCTTACAAAGACAATCAAGACATATTGAAGGTTTTACAATTCTTTGATAGATGAAGGGTAGACATTGGAGCGGGTTGGTGCATGTGAAAACATGAGTTAAGGCTGCAACAGATTAGTTTATGTAGATTTTGCAGGTGATTGAACACAAATTTTTTCTTAAAAATATGACAGAAAAACAAAGGGAATGGGACTAGATAAAGAAACAAGTTCTTAACATAAAGATCAAAAACTTAACCAGACTTAACGAAGAACCAACGGCATCAAAAGAAACACTAAAATAAATACATACAATAGGCTTGAACTACCAATGCTTTCATTTGAGAGTGGATCATGGAAATTGAACAAAGAAGTCAAATAGATGATAAGAAACAAAGGTTTTGTTTAAGTGAGAAGGAAGGACCTGTTGTTACAGAGAGCTAGGATGAATCAAATCAGAGACAAATTAACGAGGCGATGGTAGTATATTGAACACACACTGAGACAATATCCTACCAGTGATTGTAACATAGCGCTAACATGGCGCTACAAAGGTGAAAGGCAGAGTACAGATGATGGATGCCTATCATGAAAAGCAACAATAAAAGTAAGAGCCGATAGAAACAAGTGGAAACGCTCTGTAGAGGCACCTGGTGCCACCAAGCACAAGGAGGATAGGTAACAGATAGTCCCAAGATGTCGCCAAGCACAAGGAGGATAGGTAACGGATAGTCCCAAGGTGTCGCCAAGCACACGGAGGATAGGTAACGGATTGTCCCAAGGTGTCGCCAAGCACAAGGAAGATAGGTAACGGATTGACCCAAGGTAAAAACAAGCACAAGGAAAATAGGTAACGGATTGACCCAAGGTAAAAACAAGCACAAGGAGGATAGGTAACGGATAGTCCCAAGATGTCGCCAAGCACACGGAGGATAGGTAACGGATAGTCCAAAGGTGTCGCCAAGCACACGGAGGATAGGTAACGGATTGTCCCAAGGTGTCGCCAAGCACAAGGAAGATAGGTAACGGATTGTCCCAAGGTGTCGCCAAGCACAAGGAAGATAGGTAACGGATTGACCCAAGGTGAAAACAAGCACAAGGAAGATAGGAAACGGATTGACCCAAGGTAAAAACAAGCACAAGGAGGATAGGTAACGGATTGACCCAAGGTGAAAACAAGCACAAGGAAGATAGGTAAAGGATTGTCCCAAGGTAAAAACAAGCACAAGGAAGACGGATTGTCCTAAGAATTCAACAGCAGAAAAAAAAAGAAAAATGCAGTCGGTTGGTCAAACTGAAATGTCTTCAAATGAGGCAGACAAGTGTAAAAAGACATAGAATGAAGGTATACCATTCTTTTACGGGAAGCTCGATCTGGAAAATTGTATAGTGCATGTATTACGTACTTTTCGTATAATTAGAAATGTAAATTCTTTCCGTTGGTCTTCTTTATCATATTGTTTAACTTATATACTAGGAATTCTTCTATTTTGTATCATTTGGAATCAGTGTTTGGAATACAGGTTCTTTCTATAATAATTTGAAGTCTTTTTAGCAACCGTGTTTAGCCCGATTTGCAGGAAATATTCGCTTGTTCATAAGTGCAGTAAATCTGTTACAGAGTACAAATAATTTAATTGATGTTTGATGTGTCGAATACCCAATAAAACAAAGAACAAGCAAACGCTATCACAAGAATGCCCTCGGGTCAAGCATTACCTCTATACGAACATTATTACTTTCCTTTGGAGTCTCAAAGATGCTTTCTTACGATTCTCACGACATCAGGCGACGAAAGGCTTTCGGTACCCATTCTTAAATGAAAGATCTTTAGCACTGAATGATTTTTTTTTTCCTATTTATTCCTCCCAGGCACCTGATTCCACCTCCGAAATTTTTCAGGGGTCCATTTATTATACCTACGTCAAAGATTTGTGTTCTTTGTAGATTTTTGAAATCGATCATTATTCATAAACTTAACCTTTTCATTAATGTGCTTTAAATCATGAAGTTTGTCAAATGTCACGATTTTAAGGATACTTTCGTGTAAGCATCACTTCTGAGCTCCCCATCGTGATCTACGTGTCTGAAATTATAAAATCAATGTATCAATTACAAACGCATCACCCTACTGTCAATAACAACGTTTAACATTTAATGACGCTTTTTCAAACAAAGAAGCTGGCACCAAATAGTAACATGAATATGTTGACACTTTTCTTTATTTTGCCAGTGTATTCTTTTGAAATCATGGAGTCTACTTTTACATTTTCTGCAGAAATGGATATAGAACAAAATTCTGACATTTTTTCAGACTTTGAAATAGTACGCTTTGGTAGTCCTTTAATACAGTGTGCTACTGTATGTGCACAATCGAGAACTTGCAATGGTATGGAACTTTGTAACACAATCCCAATTCGCTGTCGACTTTGGGAGAAGGAATTCACACACAATGGTTCGGATCCTGTTGCAACCAAGTGCTCGCGTTATACAAAGGTACTAACTACACTTTCTTGTAATTATATAATTCTTGAAAACGTTTCAAAAGAATTTGAATTCGTGTTATTTGATTGATTGATTGTATGTTGTTTAACGTCCCTCTCGAGAATTTTTCACTCATATGGAGACGCCATCACTTGCCGGTTCTATGCTCGGCACTCAGGGCCTTTGAGCAGTGAGAGATCTTTTTCGTGCCAGTACCTACTGCGACACGGGGCCTCAGTTTATATCGTCTCATCCGAAGGACCGGTCTTCACGTCCCATAGTTGGATTCGAACCCGCGACGTAAGGATTGACTCTTTACTTGGCGACTCTAGAGCAGACGATCTAACCAATGCACCACGAGGGCGACTCTTGTCATTTGAAAAAATAATTTATCAATTTATTTTTCACGAATACGACGGTTGTTCGAAAAGTTCGTGGACTTCTGTCATATCTTTTTTTATTTGACGTCATAGGTTATCCAAATTTGGTTGAAATATTTTAACAATAAATCAAAATGAATTGTATTAATTATGTTTTCCAAACGAAATTTGGGAAGATATTGTTTTTAATCTGTTTCTGACTATTATTATTATCATTTCTTCTTATTTCTTCTCTGGTACTTTTTGTTCCGCGAGTGTTCTAGGAAACTGTTCATCCCATGGAGTTAAAAAAAACAACAAACTTTTAGGGTTAAAAGGCGTGTTGTGTAGATGTGCGGAACGAAGGTCATTTTAAGCGCATACGCATGCACGTGCGGGTGCCTGAAAAAGACTGTTTTATGTAATATAGTTTAAAATGTTATATTTTTTAATAAAATGCTTTCAAATACACAATGTAAAGATGTATTAGAAGTGTAAATAAGACAACATGGTCAAATTGCATGAGCCCACGCGCATGCGCATGCGTTTTACTCTTATTGGCTGAAACAAAAATATCAATATTTTTCTTGTTTTTTGATAAAACACTATACATGTAATACATTAGGATGTTCTACATTATGATATGAAGAATTTTTCATGAAATCAGGCACATGCACGTGCGCTCAATCTGATTGGCTTAAATTTTAAGTTATGGTCATGATGCACATGCATGCACGTGCGCGCATTTGCAATACTTAATTACAAATACACTTCATTAAGCTTATCTTTAAATACTTTTAAATACTTCATTAAAATGCTTCGATATTCAGAATTTTAAAAAAAAGTACATTAATAGTGTAGATAAGATGATATAGTCATTACGCATATGTATGCAAGTGCGTGCGCATGCAATGCTAACATGGAAAAAATACTTGGTACACTTCAGGAAAAAGGTTGTTTAATTAAGTCTAAACTGCATAAAGTTTGTCATTTAATGAAAGTTACAGGGAACAAGGCGCTAAAAGGGAGTTGGGAATGTTTGGAGAACATCTGTAACAGTTGTTACAATAAGCCGTTGTTTCTTATTTTAAGATATAACAGGTAATTCAAAACTTATCCAGATTTTAAAAATGTAAATACCGGACAGCGGAGCAGGTCAAAATTTAGCAAGTTACAACCACTACACTAAATAATGTCTGTCGTCATATTCTTTATCAAATGGAACAAAACGAAAAACAACCTAGAAATTTGAGTGAAGAATTGTTACGTTGATTTGCATTCCAAATTATGGCTTAATATTTTGCTTTGTTGGAAAGGAATCAACTTGAGAAGATAGGTAGTCCTTATTGAAAACGACAAAAACGATGACGTTTTAGAACGTCATAGAGCAGCAGTTAACGGTGCAATTTTGTTTTACTCAGGAAAAATTCTGAATAAAGTCTAAAAATGTTGGAGGAATAAAAAAATATGTCATAAGCGAGTTGTGCATGTGTGTACAAATAGTACAGGCAGTATTCGAGTGACAGATACTCTGTAACTTTTCGAACAACCATCGTAATATTAACATAAAAACTTTAAGAAAACAATAATTCTATTCCATTTAGCATAATTAAACATGAAATCAATTACTAAATGTTGTCGGAAGATAAATCCACTAATGCAATCATACACTGAACGAAACATCTAAATGTTCACCTAACATTTTTTTTTAAGTTTTAAAGAACGAATGCATACATACGATAATTTCCAAAATTCACTGTTAATGATGCATATTTCAGTTCGATGTTGCGTAAATTTCATGTAAGTATCTCGTCAGAATTTTAAGCCAATTGTCAAGGACATGATGTACCCTCAAAATGAAAGTTCACATAAAATAATCTCTATATGGAGTAAGGCCACCACTCGCTATAATTGCTTCCAATCATCCTTTTCTCATAGATACCAAGTACCTTTAAATAGTAGATTCACCCATTTGCTGCCACACTTACTGCATGAATCTTTCTAAACCGTTGAAGTTGTGTGTGTTGTTGTTGGGGGTTGGGGTGGGGGGATGGTTGGGTGCTTTGATGTTTCTTATAAAAATTCCAAATGTGTTCAATGAGATTAAGATCCGGAAATTTGGCAGTGCATTATTTGGTCAATATCCTTGGGTGTTTAACACGTAAATGCACCGCTTTAAGGATGATCCAGACTGTTGAGATGATATTAGACTGCCACGAGCACCAATTTCTTATTATTTTTCTCACCATTGATGTTGTTTGTTTAAATGTTTCTAAAATTGTTTCTGGACAATGTAACAATCTTTTAACCTGATTGTGACGCGAAATATTGGCCTCAAACAAAGATCCAAGTCACTTCCAGTTTGTTAAAATTTTGTCCAAAGCTTTCAAATTGTGATAAGCTGGTGATGAAAATGACGCACAACCTATAGAAAAGTGTGTTAAATTTTCATTTGATACTGGTTGTTAATTTTTAAAAGTAATATCAAGGACAAATAAACACAAAAATAAAAATGAGCAAAACGTGCATGGTGCAAGGATAATCCAGATATCAACATTCCAACGCCTCTCCTTCCTACCTCAAAGGTCATTATGCCAATGATTTGTGTTGTTTTTAGTTAAACCAGTTGTAAAATATTGATACTGGTCACAGAAAGATGCTGATTACACAAAACACGTGCCTTAAAGTAAAGGTTTATTGTTTTTTATTAAGCTTCGTCACGGGACATTGGTTTTCATCGGTGATAATTCATTTTCTTTCAATTGTTGTGAACACTCATGGGTTATAATAATTTAAAAATATCATACCATTCTATCATGTAGTTTTTAAATAAATACATTTATTACAGTGAACACTTAGATGTTTTGTAAAGTGTATTCTTTAAATTATTAAAGCTTGTTTTCAATTTAAAAAAAATGATGCTCATTATCTCAGAAAGCGAGAATAATATTTTATTATTCAAGCATCAAACCAAAATCTTGAAATATTTGCAACCCATCAAACTCATTCCCCCATGGACTGAAGGACTTAAAATCCTAAATATACTGTCCTCATTATGATTATTTTTAAGAATTAAAATAAGGTATTAAGCTACCACGGCTCAAATGTTTTCCACAATAGTATTAATTTTACCTAAATGTAATGTTTTCGTGGTAAGATTAATCAAGTTTTCATTTCAAACTGCCTGGGTCCATTAATTCATCAATGAAAATTTTGAATATAAATCGATTGATACTTCTTGACGCAGATTGCAATATCTACATTACCTTTTTGAATTTAATATCATATATATCCTATAAAAATGACTTCTCTATATTTCATTATACCGTATATCCGGTTTTTTTTCGCGTGTTGGAAATTCTTTTACCTAAATGTAATGTTTTCGTGGTAAGATTAATCAAGTTTTCATTTCAAACTGCCTGGGTCCATTAATTCATCAATGAAAATTTTGAATATAAATCGATTGATACTTCTTGACGCAGATTGCAATATCTACATTACCTTTTTGAATTTAATATCATATATATCCTATAAAAATGACTTCTCTATATTTCATTATACCGTATATCCGGTTTTTTTTCGCGTGTTGGAAATTCGAAAATGGGGTAGATAAGTACAGTTTTTATTTTGCGTAAGTTATTTTTACGATTGAATATTTTTTTTTTGTTTAAAATGGTAATGTTTTTATGTCTCATTATAGCTGAAATAATTTCTGCCTGTTTTATATTTTGCGAATTAAAAATGATCGCGAAAAAAGCGAAAAATAGATCACCACGAAAAAAAAAAAACGGATATACGGTAGCCATTCCATGTTATTAATCATTTGCTTTTCAGATAGAAACTCCATCAACTTTTTAAACATTTTAAAAAATTTTACACATTTTCTTCAATCAAAAGAAAGTTATTAGTGAGTATACAGGCTTTTATCAAATTTCTTATATGTTTTGCTTGTCAGAGTCAAAAGCACGCATCGATTTTCGCTTATTTCGTTGTTGATTTATTCTTGTTACATCCTTTATTTTTGAGCCAGAAGGGAAGTTATGCTTTTTATCTATTATCATGAATACATGATCTATTTAAAATATCTTTTGTCATACTAGTAATTGCGGTTTGGACCTATATATTAATTTTTTTTTAATTTTTAAACTTATTTTGAACCACAAGAGGTTGGAAAATATTATACTGGTATATAACATACATAAACATGCTTTTATCAGCTGACTGAAAAGGTATTTCTAAAGTTCACTGGATTCATATTTTTTGTAATTAATTTTTAAAAATCCTTCGAATTACTAAAGTATTCACTGTGATATTTAAAAAAAGTTTATTGAATAACCGAACCCGTTTTAAGATTGTATGATAATTTACATCTGTTCAATTTCGTTTTATTTTTCATTCTAAGACATCGTTAAACTAGAATATATGTTCATTAGTTTTTGTCAGCAAATATAATCTGTCATTAACTCGAATACTTGCGTTTTTCATACAACTTGTTAAGCCGTCATATCTACGGATTTTTCCCCTTTTCCTGATCATGACAAGGAGCACACTGCGGGTGTGACCGGTCGACAGGGGATGCTTTACTTCTCCATGGCACCTGATCCCACCTCTGCCATATTTAGAGTTCTGTGTTTGCTCTATTCCTGATTTGTATTGTTTCAATGGAAGGCTAAGCTTGAATACTGTTCATTGTCTACATATGTCATTAAAAAATAACGCAATTACCTATGAACGCTCTTGTACTAAGATTCAAACTTTCAAATATAAAAAAAATCTCAACTTATAAAACAGCTTTTTTTTTTATACTTTGTCACAATATTATGATTGTGCAAGGATTTTACAGTCACCTGGTGACTTCAGGCTTTTGCTTGTAGTTCTTTAGGTCAGTATTCGAAATGAAATATGAATGTAACGAACAGTTATCAACTTTTGAAACAATTCTAATTTCTAGGAGGTCCAAGAAAGGCCTTTAAAAAATTCAGGGTTTGAATTATTTGCCATGCAAAAGTAACCATCCTGTGTATATTGGCCATACCCTGGGTCAAATGATAGGAATGTAATATCCAGCGTGTGTGTGTATTTGCGCTTGTTGGTTTATTGTTTTGGTTGTTTAAACAGTTAAATTACTTATTTTACTTATTTTCTCAGCTTTTTGGTATGACAATCTACCACTATGATTATTATTTGTCCAACTAGTTTACGCTTTCAAGCTTTTATGTATTGTCTAACGTTAACATTACCGTGACATGCAGCAAGTGTAACAATAATTTGGCAGAGCACACATTTCTTTTATCAAAACTAGCTAAAAATACGTCTTTGTTTGTTGTCACACGTAGAACAAACATATTTGCTTAATATTTGCTTAATATATTTACAGTGATTTGCTTTGTAAACCATTAATCTGTGACGTTTCTTTCATTTCTGGACTTTACGCACAGGCAACTGACGTTACTGACTTTTTCTTATATAACAAATTAACTTATGATTAGGTATGGCGTTATTAATATTTTTATATATAGAAAAATAAGTGACGCCAAGTGCTTGTGCATATACGTTATTTATCTATAATATCAATGAAATATATGGAGATAAGTTTTGTTAATTTCAAAAAACGAATATTTGTGTATCGTAATAATTAAACATTTCGTCATGGAAATTTGTCAAACACAAAACAAACCGTAATAATAAAAAAAAAAAAGATATGCTATGATTGCACGGTGTTTTTAAACAAATTTTGACGCTTATGACACTGCATGTGCCACAATAGAATAAAAAAATTGTATATATAAGGGAGTCAATGTATTTAGAATTTTGTCTAGGGCTAAATGCATTTCTTTCTTTTAAATTATAGGATGCTCCTATTCATGTTCATGTTTTCCCTCGACTGGTATTTATAACTTAACTGTCAATGGAAAGCGTATGGAAGTTAAATGTTTTCGTGGACACTATCATATGTGGACTGTGAGTAGTTAACAACATTTTGTAGTTTGAAACCCCATGAAAGTAGGCAAATGAATTTTTCCAAATCATTTTTAACAATGTATTTTAAGATGCAAAGTTTTACATACATGTTGATTGTTGAATGTTAAACTCTGTTGATTTACCTTGTAGGTTATACAAAGACGATTTGACGGCTCTGTGTTGTTTAACAGGAGTTGGTCCGAATACAAAGCAGGGTTTGGTTCCTTGGATTCTGAATTCTGGCTCGGTAAGATGAAATAAAAACGCAAACTTATGAATGAAGAACAACAAGAAATTCGTTACTATAATGCTTTTTAACGATTCGTTATTAACAAATCGCAATTCCTCAAATGTGTGACTTTGATCTCTGACACACGGATAAAATCTACATAAATTATATTATATTTATGAATCAAGTTACACAACAAATTGTATACAACAAAGTGTCGTATATTTATCTCGTGATCTAAAATTGCGGAAACGTAATGCTAATTAAGGTGCGTTTGGAGCTATACCTTTCTTGCAATAACAATAATATGGTCCCAACTAAGTGACTTATTTTAAAAATGGTAAAATGTTTGATGTATATAAAAATCGTTTCAGATGACATGACTTTAACGTATTCATAATTTTGTATTAAACAGGAAATGACAACATCCATGACTTAACAAAGAATGGTCTAACTTATATGCGGGTCGATCTGATGAATTCTACTGGAGGATGGAACTACGCAGAGTACAGTCGCTTTTCAGTGGACAGCGAGGAAAACAAATATAACCTCACAATTACTGGACACTCAGGAGGATTAAGTAAATCATTTAGGAAAAGCATTTGACAGGTCAACAGGGGGGTGTTTACTCCTCCTAGGTTCCTGATCCCGCCTCTGTAACTTACAGGGAACTGTTTTTATGCCCTCTTTACATATTTATGTTTATAATCTTTTTTAGATCGATCACAGTTCGTTATCTTAAATCACCTTCAAATATCTCAAATACAACGAGCAGTAATTTATCCCATTTCCCCCTTCACTGTGCTAAATTAAATACACTGAACCAAATTTCTAAGTGTTCATCTAGCATTTTTAAAGTTTTAATTGAGAACACACAGGCCTTTAGATCACTTAGAGAAACATTGAGGTGTAAAAAATCTTGTTTTTACACATACATTTTTTTTGTAAGCGATCCAAATACCTGTGTATAATTATAAACAATTTCTTCAATTTGTACATTTTATGTATCTCCTCAGAATTTTAAGCCAATTGTCAAGGACATGACGAACCCTCAAAATGAAAATTCACATAAAATAATATCTTATGGACTAACACCGCCACCCGCTCAGATAACTGCAAGACATATCCTTTTGCTGGCAGGGGATAGTTTCGTACTAAAGAATAAAATTACTTTATAAAAAAAAACCCAGAGATATACCCTGTTTGATGTAACATTTTATGCAGAAAAATTATCAGAAGCAGTGTAGCAGAGTGCTTGCTGAAAAAAATGATATGCAACCTGTAGTTAATGTCACTATGATGCGTATCATAAACAGTTGTTATTAAGACACGTGGTCAGTTGCAGAGGAAATTTAGGTGAAAGGCAGTAGGTGTGTATCTCAGACGGAATGTGAATGTCAATTGGTATATTTTCATTAGTGCATGTACATTGTTTTTCAAACTTCTTTATGTTTTATCCTGCTCGCTCGGGCCTGGTAGGACTGGATGGGTGCAATCTAATTAAAATTAGATGTTAGATCCGCTCACATACTCGTTACTCTAACATCGATGTTAACCGATGCGAGCGGATCTAACATATAATTTTAATTAGTTTTTCATAGAGCTTGGTTGTTAGATTACCATTAATGTCTTTTTCAAGTAAAATATATCCAACTATGAAACAGATGTGTCAGACTCTGTGGTATCTTTTATCTCATGGTCGCTAGGATGTATCCTATCGACAAAGGAATGGAAATAACCATTGTTAGTTGACAGTACGTCGTCGATGTATCTAAATGTTGAGTTGAAGGCCAAACAAAACAATGAAAACAAAAATAGGTCTGCTAATAACAGAGCGCAAATGATACCCATGGGGATTCCAATGGATTGTTGGAAGAGCTGGTCTCCAAAAACCACATAGATAATGTCAATCAGAAACTCAAGCATCTTTTTGTTGTCAGCTTCAGAGTACTTGTGTGTGAAAACAGAATGTGTTTTAGCAAAATAATTGTGCAGTAAGTAAGTACTGCAAAAAGTAAATTTACGAGTTCCTTTTTTTATTGAAAAACAGCTGTCAATGATATCAAAAAGCCTGGACTTTGGCTGTGTATAAAATTGAAAAACTGTACATTTTTAAGCTGTTGATTTTGGTAAAATCTTGTGATTTCAAATTGTCCAAAAGTTATTTGGAATTTTTATGTATCCACATCTGATTCACACCACTTCTTGAATATATTGTTCACAGTACTCTTGAAATGTCTCCTTCACTACTGTTAATATCTTAGTGAGGAGTACAGAAAGAGGCTTGGTTGAACATTTACTGGAACCGGCAATGTATCTTTGTTTGTAAGGATTCTTTTGAAGTTTTGGAATCCAATATATACGACTCCTGGGTTGTCCGTAAAGTTCATGGACAACATTGATAATTACAAACATTGATAAAATATAATGAATACAAGAAAATCATTGACGTTACCCAACGTTGAAAGATTACTGAAAGATTAATTCATGCAATCTTTCTCGACACATTCACAATTTAACCCAAAACATATAATTATATAACTTTCTTTTGTCGCTTTAACTTGTCTTCAAAATGTGCACAAATTGTTCAGGTTTCACACGCAAAATCATATTTAACAATACCTGTCTCATATCCAGCAATAAACAAACCTTGTAAATCCGCGTAAAACGATTTTGTTTGCGGAAATTCGGCAAAGTCACGTTACGAAATTCATTTATTAAAGCACTGCAATATCGGAGTGATGGTTTTCCTTCATGCATGTCACCCTGTAAACTGTTTCTTCCGTCCGAAAATATTATATGGAACTTAGATTCTAAATTTATATAATGAGCCTTACAAACAAAGACAATGTTGTTACCTGCTTTTTCCGTATGGACCATTACATACTGATCACATAATATTAATCTATGTACATGTAGTTCTTTTTTCATCTCTGGATTATTCATAACAGAAGGATAAATGGTTCTCATTTTGTCCCTCAATCTTTTAATACGCGATTCCAACATGGATCTAATACAATTAATCCATTCTGACAAGGAGTCAACGTCTTCTTTTTCATATCTGGCCCATCGTCTAGCGTAATCTTCAACGGAATCCGTAATATTTATGAAATTACGATGCCATTTGAAGGATTGGGGTTCCCTATATTTAGGACCTTTTAAAATAAGTGAGTTTAGTTACATTTGCGTCACCTTTAATGATTAGCTCAGCAGGACTATATACTTATAGGGTGGAGAAGCAGGACTATATACTTATAGGGTGGAGAAGCAGGACTATATACTTATACTTATAGGGTGGAGAAGCAGGACTATATACTTATAGGGTGGAGAAGAACATGAACATGACGGAGGAGTATGTTTCAGATGCCAGGCATCAGAAATGACTCATTTTTAACTAAATGTCGCTAATTTTTCCCAAATTGGAAGGCCTGAGCCCTTGATTTTAAGACCCCCAAAACCCTGAAAATTAACCCCATGTACATGTTTTTTTATGGATCGTTTGACTGTGTACCCCCTCCGCAATGTTTGGCATTAAAAATATCCTCTTTTAGTCTGCCACCTTTGTCATGGATACAATATGCCCCTGAATTGGAGATTGACCCACCTGCTGCCACACCTACTGCATGGATATTTCTAAACCGATTAAATTGTGTGGAAGGGGGGCTTTGACATTCCTTATAAAAATCCCAAATGTGTTCAATGGGATTCAGATCCGGGAATTTGGCAGTGCATCATCACACAGATGCCTTTTAGTTAATATTCTTGGGCGTGTAGCACGTATGTGTACTGCTTTAAGGGTTATTCAGACTGTTTGAGATGATATTAGACTGTCACGAGCACTAATTTCGTATCATTTTATTACAATGAAATTATTTGTTTTAATGTTTCTAAAATTGTTTCAGCGACAATGGAACAAACTTTTAACCTGGTTGTGACGCGAAAAATTGGCCTCAGAAGAAGATTCAGATCACCTCCGGTTTGGTTAAATTTTGTCCAAAGCTTTCAAATTGTGATAAGTTAGCAATTAAAATGACAAAATGTGTTTAAATGGGTTTTTATACTGGTTGCTAATTTACAAATTTAAAGTAATTCTGTAGATTGGCAAATGATAACGATGGTTTTAATTTCGCTATGTTCGCGATTTATCATTTTTCCGCGAAATTAAACCCATCGTGAATGTCATTATTAGTTTTTAGAAACGTTTAAATGCTTATAGGAAATTTTGAATTAATTTCTTGCAGCGTGAAATTAAAACCATCGCGATTGGTACTTTTTGAGATATCGTGAAATTTTAACACCGTGGAATTAAAACGATTTACAGTATCAAAGACACATAGACACCCAATTGTTGGGAAGACTTATTGGGGTTATGATAATTTGAAAAGATCACACTAATCTATAATGAAGTTTTTAAAGAAATACATTTATTAGAGTGCACGAACACTTAGAAGTTCTGTAAAGTGTATGTGTTTGATAATTTCTTTGAGTTTATGAGGCAAAAGCGATTGAGAGCTGACGCTTTTGAGAGAATTAAAGGTGTTTTTGGATTTAGTGTATCATCGATATCCCCTAATATCTTATTTTTGTTTGACAGGAAATGACCTGGACATCCTTCATGGAATGTTCTTTTCTACCCATGATGTTGACAATGATCTGTATATTTATTCCTGCGCCAGTAACAACAAAGGAGGATGGTGGTTTCACGAGTGTTTCAAAGCGAATCTTAATGGAGAATACGGCTCTAGCGTCAAATGGCGTGCCTGGACCACCGTGCCCTTGAAAGAAACCAGAATGATGATTAGGGAACCCTAGAATGCAATAATTGATTTTTAAAATGTGACTTAGATTGAAAACTTGTATATTTTTTGGTCTAGTGCCCTTTTTATCTTGCAATAATAGCCATGTAAGAACAAAAAGCCTA
Organism: Saccostrea cuccullata; assembly: GCF_032062105.1. Taxonomy (NCBI): domain Eukaryota; kingdom Metazoa; phylum Mollusca; class Bivalvia; order Ostreida; family Ostreidae; genus Saccostrea; species Saccostrea cuccullata. The sequence goes on along the minus strand of NW_026939565.1, from coordinate 626,544 downwards.
TATTTTTTATACAACAAGAATTACATTATCATATTTATAACATTTGTCATGTGGAATTCTAATAAACTACTACTTATTTACTTAAATTAAATGTGAATGTAAAAGAAAAAAAAAGAACGAAAAGTTGCTTCAGTTTTAATTCTTTAAATTCACAATTTTCACAATAAACATTAGCACCATACCAGTGCAAAAAAAAGTAATAATAATAATAATAATACACATATGCGACAGTACGACAATACACAGCAATATATTCAAGTCACTTATAATACTAGCATTAGTTTAAAAAAAGGTATTGTCTACATAATTTCTCTATTTTCTCTGCGATTTTGAGTTACACTTTATGAGTACTTATCAAAAATATTTTCTCAAAAAATCTCTGATTTAACAAATTTCACGAGTGACATACCTTGATTAAAATACTTGGTCCATAATAAAACATTGTTTAAAATATGTCTTTCTAATGTCAGAGCAAATTAGAAATTTCATACTAAAAGATAGCTCCCATTATGATCAAAAAAGCAAACTCACTCCAAGGTGTTTCGTAATACGTGTTTTTTTTAAAATAAGTTTTGAATCTATAACTTGACAAAATACAAAACATGGATCTTTAACAATTTAATGAATATACCATAAGTTTCATTTTACATAATGATTTAACGACAGATATAACGAATACCTAACATTAGATTAAATCTCAGTGATTCATAAAAAAAATTTAAAAGTTTGAGCTTTATTGTGCCCTAACTTTCGATCTTCTTTAAAAGCTTTTCAATTAACTTAAATTAACATTAGTTGAGTAGATGAATATAATAAATCATTAAAGAATATGGTACAAAGGAGGAACATTTAGAAAATATAATTTCATTAAATTGGTGCATCTCTACGTTTTTTTCCAGAAAATTAAAGTCTCAAAACGACTCATTTTTGTGCATTTAGAAAATAGTGTCTGTCGCCGTCGCCCACTTCAGTTTTTGGATATATTGTCTAATATACTAGGGTTGTCCGGTAAAATCGTGGACAAAGCGTTTTTCTCGAAAAATAATAGGCGCACTAAGCTAAAATTTTCAGTAAATGTTTATTTATCATATCTAAGTGCATCATAATTTTTCTCGTAAAATATAGACAAAAAAAATTAAGATTTTATTCAGCTTGAATGTGCACAGGTTAGGGTCCTACGGCGCACCGGCAAAATATCAATGTTTTATTAGAGAATACACGAGTATATCTCGAAAAAAAGTTTTAAATTCATGTACATAAGATTGGGGTTAAAATTATGCTTATTCGATTCCATAATCTATTTTGTCGGCTTTTTAAAAATATCAAGGCATTTGGTTAATTTTTGACAGTTTCGGGGAATTCGAAATAGGAAAGCGATAAACACAACATATGAAAAATTGCGACGTTTGATGACGTTACGGCGCTTCGGAGAGCAGTTCAGTTTGATTAAGATGTTGTAATGGCACCTTTAAAGACTTTAAATGAATATAGAAGAATTTTTTCTCTTAAAAAATTACCAGATATTTAGTATACAAATGAAATGGGAGTTTTTTTGGATCTATTTTCTATTTTTGCTCGAGTCCACGTGTAGTACAAAACATACGGATATACTGCTATTGTAATATGAAAAGACGCTGTCACTGTCGACCGTCGATATAAGATTGTCTATTTAGTTAAATAATGGTGAGAATTTTGTCCGTAACTTAAATCTTCATAAGATGGTATGTGTGTGCCAGATTGATTCCTCAACTGTTTAGGAAAACCGAGTACGTGCTTAATGAAATCCCTGAATTGTAGAGGGACTCATATCCAACATACAATGTAGCAAAGATGAAAAGTGACGCTGTTTTAGACACTTTGACGTTATCATCCGTGATCCGTAAGGCGATATAATACTGGGCAATATTTGCATCGAAACCATACCTTCTTTGCATCATTTCTTTAAAAAATATTGAGACAACGTATGGTAATAAAGCTTAGTAGTCCGTTTGTACAATAAAAATCAGTAGCAAGGCAATCACGGATCTCTTAAACATCAGAGATGGTACAGGTGCCATGGAGGAGTGAGCAATCCCTGCCGACCGGTTGCACACAACGTGTGCTCCTTGTCATGATCTATTAATAAGTATGAAAAACATTCATCAGCATATAACTTGATGATAGATTGTGTATGCGGACAAGGTAATTAAATCGACCTTGGAATTTGAGAATAATTTACTTTAAACAAAACTGTCTATATTCATGTTTCATCACAGATCTTCATCAATATCTTATCTCGTTTCAGAAATTGTTCGTACGTAGAGCATAATCTTGCGAGTTGAATCAACTGAGAAACATAAACCAATTTGTGGACTCTTTTTTCACATTCACTGGGATGCATGATGTCGACATACTGTATGAATGAAAGAAACTATTGTTAATTGATATGTCGTCGATATATTCAAATGTTTTGAGTTAATGGAGACAGCAATTGCAAGCGTTTCCGTTTTTTCTTCTCATGTATAAGATTTTTATCAAATTTTATTTCATATGACAAGCAGACCTATTTTGTATTTATGTAAAGCAGAATTTGTCCAAAATTTACGTGGAAAGAAGAAAACACTTGCTGTGGCCATCACTCGACAATTAGATATATCGACGACGTATTGTCAATCAGCAATGGTTATTTCCATTCTTATGTTGATGCGATAGGCTATATCACGGTGGGCTTGAGATAAAAGATACCACAGAGTCTGACACATCTGTTTCATATTTTACTTGAGAAAAATGTCGATAGTTATCTAACAACCAAGTTTTATAATAAACCCTATGACTATAACTTCTCAATCGTCAAATTCCCTTACTTATACAGCAATATACCTTCATCTACTGCATATAAGTTTATATCTCTCAGTTGATTCGATACGCAAGCGTATGATCTACATATGTAAAATTTCTAAAACGAGGAAAATTATTGACAAACAAGTTGATGAAACAAGAATATCAACAGTCCCGTTTAAAGTCAACATTTCGTAAGTTCTATGGTCTATACAATGACCTTATCCGCAAATATAATTTATCATTGAAGCCCATTATTTACTCACTGATTTGACGAAGGATTTTTTCCGTTATTTCCCGATCATGACAAGGAGCACACGGCGGATGTGACCGGTCGTCAGGGGATGCTCACTCCTCTATGGCACCTTCTCCCACCTCTGACGTTTTGGAGGTTCGTGTTTGCTCTGCACCTATTTTTTATTGTTTTATGGACTTTTGACTTGCATTCCGTTCGTTATATCAATATGTTTTATGGAAAAAAAATCCCACAACATCAGAACCTTACATCACAATCAGAAAAGAAGTCGCTTCTTGACATTCAAACTTATCTCTTTCGAAACGATCCTCATCTGAAGTTTTATATTATTTTGTAAGTTCAATTAGTGTTTGTGGTTTAGCAGTGTAGACAATAATAATGTCTTTTGAAAGCCTTTCAGGAAAATGTCTAACCGGTTCAGATCTGGCAATTGGAGAAATAAAATCTACTTGAGATTTCATTTGAGAAATCTTTGATTCTTGAATTCATTGTTTTCTTCGGCTCTTTTCCTAGTATCACATATTGACACCATCATTGCAAATTTTATTGATAACTAGCTTTCTAATAAGTATTCCAAGGATGCTTACATTATTCAGCCAACATCATGGTAGTTCAGTCGTAGAGTACTCGCTCTGTGATTGGGAGGTCGTAGGTTCAATGAAAAGAAGTTGTGTCTTTCAGAACAAAGCTCCGTATCACAGTAGGCGTTGGCACAATATATATGAACCCTCATTGCTCAAGGCCTTAAGTGTCGAGGAAATATTTAAATCTGAAGCCCTTCGCCCCTATATTTTGTGACGTATTTATATGAATAAAAATTCTTTAATTCTTTAAATGACATTAAACAACATATAAACAATCAACCAATTAATCCTTATTCAGCCTGTGATTAAAGTTGACAATTCATATTAGTAATAGAACTTAACAAATGCATCCCTCTATATTTATTATTTATATAAACTCAAAATATATTAAAATGATGATATCGACATTTATACCATCATCAAACATTATGATTTCATAATTCATTGAACTTTTTTCAAGTAAAATAAAAGTGCAGGAATTGATATTGAAATTAAATTAAATATATGAAACATAAGAAAGTTGTTCAAATTGAAAAATGTAACACATTTATTATGAAACGCTGAATAAATAAATATTAAGATAATCTTATAACCACCCGTTTCTGATATATAACATGTAATTATAACCTAATTTATTTACTTTGGATTTATAATATTTACAATAATTAAAATCCATTGCTTTTGACAAGTATAACTGCTTTAAGTATGGTTGAAAACTACATGTATTTCTAAAATGTATCAAAACGCACTCTCTTTTGAAGACATTATCATAAACGAAAGTGTAACAAAGCCTCATTTAATCTATATTGATAGCTATGGAATGCCATATACGACAGCCAACTGCTTACTGCCAACTGCTGACTGCTTACTGCCAACTGTCAGCTGCTTACTGCCAACTGCCACACATATTTGAATAAATTTCATATTCGTATTGAATTTTCACAAAAAAAAAAAAAAAAAAGGCACGGATTCAGGACATTTTTTTTCCAAGGGGGTCACCCTGGTAAAATTGAATTGATAAAATGACTAATATGTTTTATCTTATGTAATATTCAATATATGCGGTTGATAAAGTACATTGTTTATTATTTTTTTTATTTGTTTTCCTATTTGAAATAGGTAATAAAATGACTATTTTCTGCAGTTAATCTTTAAAAAAGCCCCCCCCCCTCCCCCGGAGACAACAAAACCTTTGAAGAGAGAATGATAATAAAAAAAAAGATTTGTCGTTTCGCAGAGAAAGATGTTTTGAAAATAAATTTCCGTTTTCCATTATATTCTATAGTTAAAAATTTCCTCAAATTAAAGAAGTATATCTCTGTGTGTTATAATGCAGGCACATAGCATCGTTTTTGAAATATCATATATATAATATGATATATATATTTTTTTACTTACCTGAAAAAGTTGAAATTCAAAAAAAAAAAAAGGAAATAGCCAAAACTCGAAAATCCTATTTCGTGTGTGTGTGTGTGTGTGTGAAGTGGTGGTGGTGGTGGGGTGGAGGGGTGGGGGGGGGGGGGTGGGGGGTAGGTGGCTAACTATCTTTCACTTACATTTTTTTCCACGCAATACTACATATCCTTGATATCATTATACTATGGTAAGAAGTGGGGGGGGGGGGGCAACCATCCTTTCAATATACATTTTCAATAGTAAAAGTAATGGAAAAAAAGTGGGGGGTGGGGCAGCCCCCCCCCCCTCCCCTGTTGCTACGTCCCTGTAATGTTTCACATGCATAGATCTGGAGGGCATTTAAAATTTGTACAGTCATACGTTAAATAAACTAAAAGAACTACCGGTATAACTGACCTTGGACCCTCCACTTAGAAAACGCCGATCAAATATTTATATCTCTCTGTTTGTACAAATAAAATATGTTTTACATGCATAGATCTAGAGAGAGGGGTCCGGAACACCCCTCTGAAATTTGTAAAGTTATTTAATGTACAAACTAAACCAACTAAAAGTTATTTAATGTATAAGATAAATCAACTAAAAGGGACTTTATACCCCCCCCCCCCCCCGAACCGAAAATGTAGATTCGTGTTTAGTTGGTATGAAAAATGTCATACACATGAAGGTATGACGCATTTGGACCCCCTCTTCCCGCAAATAAATTTTCACATCTCAAAAACTTTACGTATTTTTTTCTTGTCAAGAAATTTCTGGGTTGGATTTTTTTTTTACCAGAGTGACCCTCTTGGAAAAAATGTCCTATAGATCCACGCCCTTTTTTTTTTTAATTTACATAAATATCAATATAAAAATAAAATTTATTCAGATGTGTGTGGCAGTTGGCAGTAAGCAGCTGACAGTTGGCAGTAAGCAGTCAGCAGTTGGCAGTGAGCAGTTGGCTGTCGTATATGGCATTCCATAGATAGCTTATTGTTTTTTTTTTTTTTTAAAAAAGATGTTCCACAAGTAATGTAATCATAACTTCTCTTTATTATTTAAAATCCCATGAATATTTGAGATCATGACTTTCAAAATACAATTACCACGTACAAATAGCTAAAATCATTATTTACATGAATTTTTTATTCTTATCTATATAAAAAGAGGCAGTACTCTTTATTCACAATACAAGACACAGGATTTGTTAGATTTGTGGTCTTAAGCCTAAACTTCCGACAAAGATTAGCGTTTTCTGACATCTTTACCTTTATATGTCAATTCTAAATTTCTAATACCCGGGTATCTTGCATTTCTAAACTGTAAGCATGACTATTTCAAATCAAAAAAAAGTTTTTCCTGTCCTAGTTCTTATTATTGTAACAATGAAAATTCACTGATAATATCATATATATAATATGATATATATACATCTTATATCGATAGTACATCAATTTGAAATTCACCAGTTGGTTGAACATTGGTTCAAATTCATTTTTTTTTCGATATATGTGCATTAATTGTCTTGTTAAAAAAGTTTGCTTGAAAATAAATGCACTTCAATTAACATTATTCATCATCAAATAATGTTTGTATTGATGTGCCCTCATTTCGCTAGATGTATCTTTCAAATACGTGCGTGATCACGAGTGCAAGAAGTCCGTATCAAAGAGTGCAAGTGTTGTTATGTGTACTCTTGTCTATACAATGAGAAAACATAAACGATACTACAGGAATACCTTCAGGCAAATGTTTACCTTATTACCTCGAATATTTTCTCTGTTTGAAAAAAATTCTTTGATTTAGTTTGTAGATAAATGGAAAGGTTTCAACCAAACCCCATGTGTACATAAAAATCGTGAAGGTGGTAACTGATAAATTTCATGACCCATTTCAACGAAAACCTCTTAAATTCGAACATTATGATACAATAGCTTTATACACAAAAAGAGTCAAAAACTTTCAGTCATCTGATCTTTTAATACGTAGGAAATGATATTTGGAGCTTTGCAAATTCAAAAATCAATGTAACGTTTTCCCCCTACGGTCAATATTCATAGTTATGCCCTTTAATAATGACACTTCACGACTTTTTATAGCACAGATATACCCTTTTATGATGAGTTTATTTGATTTATTTCGCACAAGCATTAATTTGGAGAAATCATGAACATTTTTACATGTTTCTTAATTTTACCAACATATTCTTTCCAAGTTACGGATTTTAACTTTCCATATTCCTCCAAAGTGACGATGGAACAAAATTCAGACATTTTCGCTGAATTTGAATTAACGCGACCGGGGAGTTTTTTAATACAATGTGCTTCTGAGTGCTCAAAAGTAGCAATCTGTTACGGTGTGGAACTTTGTGACACTTCCCCCAAACGATGTCGACTTTGGGGTGCAGAATTCACAAACAGTGGGGGAGATGTATCCTTCAACCAGTGCTCGCGTTATACTAAGGTATGCCACTAGAGAAGCAAATGGTCTCACCTCCTTTTTCTATTTTTCCCTAGTTTTAATTTCTGAAAATTATGGAACATATGCTTTGAAAATTATATACAAGAAGTGCAGCTTCATATGTTTCATATCTTAGCAAATAATGTTTATTTTCCAACAATTTAACTGTATCTTGTCTTTATTCAAAAAGGAATAAAAGCAATTGTTCGTTGGAATGATTATTCAGTTTAAAATCATTTGCATATTAAATATGTTTTGATCCTGGCTTATATTTAGGATATATATTTTTCTTTTCATTACATGCCTGCACTCGTAGGAAATAGGGAACATAAATGGTGAGTAATGGAGTGTACTCTTCGAAGATTTTGGTGGACTAATTATATGCATACAAATTAATTATATCATCCAATCCAACCTGATTTTTGTATATGCATAAAAATCTTATGATACTCTCTTGCATTAACATATAATCAAACGCTATTAATAAAAAGATGTATTATTAAAAACCAGAACAAATAATGATTTCATAAGATTATTATAACATGTGTAGGATAAAAATGGTTAGAAAGTTTGTGCGAGTAGGCATGTAGAAGAAAAAAATAGGTTCAGCTGTAAAAAGTAGTCAAGAAACAAAACTGCAATTGAGAATCAAAATCATGTACTTAATACTGTAATATATATTGGTGTCATTTAATGAAACTAGAAACAGAAATTGGAATTAATACATTGTTATCTAACTTTTTCGTTTAGTATCCTAAAACTCTATATAAAGTGCATGCTTTTGAATCTAGTAACCTAAACCTGAGATCAAAGTGAGCCCTCCTTCTCAAATATTTTGAGCCGTTTGCTTTTCTCTTTGCATTTTTAACGACCAAAGTTCAAATTATGTCCTAACTAGAACTTATATTATATAAGTGGTTTACATTGGTTTCAACTCCAATATTTTAAAATCAAAAATTTTCAGGGGGAAAATATTGGTTTATCGACATGTGATTTCGTTGTTAGAAGAGTTGAGTGATTCTGATTGGTACTGAAAGATTTCTTGGGGAAAAATATGTCGATCCTTAAAAAAATGATGAGTATGATTTTTTTACATTTAGAGGTAGACATGACTTAATTGGTCTCTTCATACTTAAAATCCAATAAATCAAACTCCTACGAAAATAAGTGATATATTTGGGATTGAAGGTAAAGTAAGTCACTCCATATTAGTGAAACATTCTCGAGAGGAACATTAACAAAAAGCAATTGAAACTAACAAAAACAGGATAATGTATATTAAATTTAAGTTAAATACATGTACTAGAATTTTAAATAATTTTTTTGTGCATGAGCCAAGTTAATCATGCATCAAATGACATTTTTTTCTATACCACTGATAGGATGCTCTGATTCCTGCGATTGCGATTCAACCGGTCTACAATCTCTTACTCTTGATGGAAAGTCGATGGAAGTTAAGAAATGTTTCCGTGGAAACCATATGTGGACTGTAAGTACTTTTTGCTGCTATTAGTATCCCTAAAAATGAATGGGAAAACAGTTTGGTACTAAATTTAAGATTTACTCACAAAAAATACTATTCTAAGAAGTGATGACTTTACATCCATTACTGGTATTTTAATGATATAAATACTTTTATTATATGATTGAATAATTTCCATCTCTCTGATTGGCTGAGATCCAACTATGTTAGAAAAATACTACGTTGTATTGACCTGCACGTAACGTTCCGGGTTAATACAAGGATTTATTTCCACTACATTGATCTGAAAATAGATCGGGAAATTCCAAATTGATACAAATTGTTTTGGAAAGCTATTTAAACGACTATGACTTTTTTTCATATGAACAAAACATAATCAAATAATATATTTTCGGAACTTAGTGTGGTATAAGGGGATGCAGGAAACCCCTCCAATACTTTTACTGAACAACAATATTTTACTTTTTGGCAGTCAGTTTTCCCATATAACTCCTTCCTTTCAAAATTTATCCTATAAAATAGACTGACATTATATTTCTTTTCATAGCAACTAAAATTGATAAAAAAAAACCCCTTCAGATTGATACGACTAGTAAGGTTTAATTACATTCTAATTCTGCTTTTTTTTGTGCATGAGCTTAATCATGCATTTGACATTTTTTTCTATACCACTGATAGGATGCTCTGATTAAATGCATACGAGTCAACCGGCTGTATCATTTTATCAGTTGATGGAAAGTAATAAAACAATTATTGCTGTTTTTCGGTCAATAAACCATATGTGGACTGTAAGTACTTTTTGCTGCTATGAGTATCCCTAAAAATGAATGGGAAAACAGTTTGGTACTAAATTTAAGATTTACTCACAAAAAATACTATTCTAAGAAGTGATGACATTACATCCATTAATGGTATTTTTAATGAAATTATAAAAACTTGTATCGTTAACGAACTTCCATAATGTCGAAAAAATGCAATCTCTGGCTTTTATAGCTAGAATGCTTCTTACAGGTTTTAGGTATTTTATCAAAATCTTCCATGGTACTTGAGTAAGATTACAAAACCCCCCTGATTTTTCCCGTGTGATTACTAATGCCGTTTACTAGTTTTAATTGAATTATTAGAACACGACAATTAATTGACGTGTTCTCACTATATGATTTTCTATTTCAATAACTAGGCCTAACAATGATTTTAAAAAAGCTACACGATACGAAATTGCGCTCATCAAGCGATATTTAACTACATGTACATGTTGAAATAGCACCACGTAAATATATTGAAAAAAATATTCATACATATTCACACGGCGGGTGTGAGAGGTGGGCAAAGGATGTTCACTCCTCCATGGCACCTGGAGGTCCGTGTTTGCTATGCTCCTATTTGTCATTGTTTAATGGACTTTTGAGCTTAAATACTTTTCGTTATCTCTATATTTTTCATTCATGAAATCTTAATTTATAACATTTCCTTCACTTTTTAGGTTATACAAAGGAGGTTTAACGGCTCTGTGTCGTTTAATCGGGATTGGATGACTTACAAAAATGGATTCGGTTCATTAGATTCTGAATTTTGGCTCGGTAAGATTAATTGAAATTAAATTACTAGTATTAAAATTGTTTTAAAAAGAAGACAAAATAACACATTTATTTTATATTGTTTACAGGCTTTCAATTGTAGATTTATTTAAACTTACAATTCTTTAATCAACTGACTAGTTGAGTAAACATATACTATTTAATGAAGTTATCTGTATTCAAATATAAATTCAAATAGGTAGGAAAATTAAAGTTTCAAGTGGCATGACCTTTGAGGGGACATGGACACAGTTTCAGCTAAAAATTTTCAAATTTATTTTTCCATTTTTATGTTTACCATTACTTAACTAAGGTATTTTTAATATTAAAAATTTGAATTTCAATTGTCGAGATATAAGACAAATTTAGATCTCCAAACCTTTCTTATGTAAATAAGGCTTGTGCCATGTTTAGTTTAAACTGTGCCCATGTCCTTTTAAGGTACGAACAAATATTCATAAAAATGATATGCTCTACTTTAAACAGGAAATGAAAACATCCATCTGTTAACAAAGAATGGTCTAACTTATCTGCGGATCGATCTAATGAAAAATAACGGAGAATGGAAGTATGCGGAATTTAGTAGTTTTTCCTTGGACACCGAGGGAAACATGTATAGACTTTCTGTTTTCGGATACACAGGGGACGCAGGTAGATCATCATAGAAGTCTGAAAAATATCCAGGTTCTTTAAAAATCCCCGTTGACTCCTATATATTCCCCTATTATACATTTATTTCATTATATCAATTTACTCTATCAAGTATGTGCGATATGTTGAATATAAAGAAAACTGAATAAAGTAGATAAAATGGAAAAATATAGTTTAATAGAATTCATATTATCGTGGGATTGTGCAGACTTGGGCAGAATTAATTTTTAATGTTTGCCAGATGAAAAGAATTACGAATTAAAACAATTCCCCCCGAGGTTAAATTTTAGATAAGTATGAGTGGGTATAGGGTTGTGAAACAAACACACATGCATCTGAATTCTACTTTGTGCACAATGTAAAGCAGTGATGATGAAAAATTTTCACATTATTGAACATGATGCAGAAAGAACGAAAGAGTTTGTCTGCACATGTCATCTTCTTATATTACATTTGTGTGCAAATTCAATTTTTTTAAATGCATATATATGAAAAATTATTTACTCACTCACTGCAAAAGTAGTTCATGTGAAGGGGTTAAATTAGTTCATACTAGGGAATCAATTTACTTATGTTTTACGTTTTCTTTCTTGAAAATGATGGGTATAGGTATAAATTTTGACGTGGCTTCCTTTGAGGAATATTTGTTTTAATTTTCTCCAGGGGATATGATGGGATTCCACCATGGTATGAGCTTCAGCACCCCTGAAGTTGACAACGACGCAGCATCTAATTTTGACTGTGCCTCGTACCTACAGTCCGGCTGGTGGTATAGAGATTGCAACAGGTGCGACCTCAATGGAAAGTACGGATACGGAGTTCACTGGAGCACCTTAACCGGTAGCACATCCTCCTTAAAAGAGACCAGAATGATGATTCGGGAACCATAAAGAATAGTAGGAGGGATTAAACTGGAAACAATAAATTGCTGATAATAGTGAAAATTTGTAAAATATGATTTTATTGACCTTAAACGATCGTTGCAGATTGAGAGATGAATATGTGTCGGTGTTTTGAAGCAATGACTTTCCTTTTCAGAAATTCCCCCAGGGAAATTCACTATTTACATTCCCTCGATAAATTGCAATGAAAATAAATCTTCCCAACGCAGGAGAAAAACAATATTGCAGAAATTTCCCCAAGAAACGATAACTATAGGTAGCATTACCCCCCCCCCCCCTCTTTTATAGCACAACTCCCTCTGTCATGTGTATTGAAATATAGTAGATCTATGTTCCCCAAATTATGAATTATGTAAGCAGATCATGATTTTTGTCATGGGATCCTTATTTCTCGATGGTACCTGATCCCATCTCTTATGTTTTGGAGGACTGTGTTTGCTCGTATATCGTAGTATGGACTTTTGAGCATGAATACTGTGCGTTATCTCCATATATTTCATTGTTCTGTTTTAATTGGTTTATACTACACCTGTTAATGTTGTGGTTAAAATTTAAAATTATCATTAGATGTAAGTATTCGATCATGTATTTATGATCTCTTTGTACTTATTATTTGCAATATGGTTATTCAATATTTACAATTTATAGTGACTACTGTGAATTCAGTCACAATTATAAATGCTGGACATGTCATCATTTGAAACGTAAATACTGGATTAAACCTTAAATTCTATGATGGCCGCCATGTGTTTTGATTCAATTGTGGATTTGAGACAACATCTAAGTCCTCTTTCCCTGCCACTTCTTTCGCATATTATTGTTCTAAAAATGAAGCACATATTGATCTGCTTTTTTCTTATACTTTTGCTTCAGATATTTACGATCACCCCCCAGTTTCTCCGAATGGTTCATCAAATTTTTACAATTAAACATGCATTAGCAGCCATCGCTAAAGAAATATACAGAAAGTATAAGAGCTAAGCTGGGTAAACCACCCGATCGTTGTTAGAGAAAAAGATTCATCATATAATAGCTGAACATCGGACTCCTACTGATTTACAACTATATGCAATTAAAATCCTGCTGATTCCTATAAACCGTTTATTAAATGATTGAATCATCCTCATATATGTTTTGTTTATGAATTTATTCCTAATGCTTCAAAGGTCGTTCATCTTCACCAACCAGATTAAGCTTCATGAGGAACCCAGATGATAAGACTGAAGGTAGCAACGGTGGTTAATTCTCCGTAACGGGGTAATTGAATTCATACTATAAAGAGGGAGGTGTGTGCCATAAAAGTATCAAATATAATTATTGCGAAATTTCAAATAACCATCCTCGATATTCATTAAATCTTTACTTCACATGTTCGTCTCTGTTTCGTCTAGATTACAGCTATTGATTATGTCATCTTCAAATGACACATACAAAGGCTTCAAATTGAGTTTCCAAGTCATCAAAAGTATCAATTAGATAAAACTGTGCTCCTGTTAAACAAATTATGCAACCTGAAGTTTATGTACGTATATACGTGGATAACCCTCTCTACAAAAAGAAGTAAAAACCTAAAAAAAAAATATTCTACTAAAAAGGTCTTCAATTTTTGTGATAATTTTGACATGCATTTGAAAATAATCATCGATGCTACAGTTATGTATAATACAAAAAGTTACACTTTAATGAGTCTAGTCTGAGAATTTTCAATCAAAGGGAGAAAAACAATTTTGGAGGAAAACATTCAGTCTGAAAATGAAGAAATTCAAAGACATGTAATAACACTTAAATGGATATGGACACAGTTTCAACAGATTTTAAAAAAAAAAACAATATGTATAATATCGTCACTTGAGTTTGAGAGAGTGTTGTCATCGGCATAGTTGTAGAAATCACAATCTGACACAAAATGAAAAATATCATTGATAAAAATATCGAAAATAACAGGACCAAGTATTGAACCCTGTGGAACACCTTTGTACAATTCTAAAAAATCACTACAAACTTCCCCCAGTTTTACACACTGTTTTCGATTGCTTAAATAGCTTGAGATAAGACTAGTAGCTCCATTTGTAAAACCATATGCATTAAGTTTTGCTAAAAGTAGATCATGTGGAATACAATACAACGTACCTACACAGGTTACCTGTACCTATAGTTTTTTACGCAGTGCCGCAGTGATACGGTTTTATCAATTTGCCCCATTATATATATTAATTCGGAGAAAATAAGGAAAATAAAATTGTGAGTATGTATTATTTAAAAGAATGTCGAGAGGATTCTTTTTAATAATAAATGTTTTAAACCATATTAATTATATAGGCTCAGCCAACCCATTACACATGAACACAGTAAGTTTTTTTTCAGTTTCATTAAAAATATTTCTCTTGCCACCATTTACTAAAACAAGTTTGTAATCATTCGTTCATGCGATTAAAATCACTAAGAATGGTCAGGGTGGTTGTGCATTTGCAGAAAATTCAAGAAAATTTGAAATCTTTCAAGAACAACATGGTAAAATAATCATTTATTTGTAGAGCTGATAGGATTCTTATGATTGCTGACAATGTAATATTCTTAAAAATATTAGTAAAATATATCACAACACTTTTCTTTATAATACCTCTGTGAATTTGAGTATTATCATTTTTTAAATACTAAACTATTAAAATGCATGTATAAAACATTGTTTATTCAAGTAAGGAATAGCCCTAGCCCCTAGACCTTTACAAGCCAATCACTTGGCTAAGTAACAGTCTACCAAAACAAAAGCAACAACAATTGGTTATTTTTCAAAGGAAATTATAATTTCTTGATAAAATTTCATCACTCAAAACCATTAAGTTTTTTTCTACTTCACTTGTGATTTCTTTTTTAAGAGCAATATTCCAATATGTTATATTACATGTACCGAGCCTTCAACTGTTCAATATTTGGTCTTCAGTTCAGGAGGTCTGTATCAAAGAGTGCAAATATTATGAATGCCCCATTATCCAATATTTAAAACAAGTGTCACAGGAATATCCCCGGGGCAATCGTTACCTTAGTGCCATGGATATTCCTGACTATGCACATTGGTAATGTGGTTTATAGGAAAGATACAAAGAATCCCATACTATGATTTAAAAAAATTGTATATAAGTTGTCTCTCCGAGAAATTTCGTGATATTTTGACCTTTCAATTAATGTATTACACTTAATTTCCTACACAAGTGGAGTTAAAAGTTTTGTTTTCGTCTGATCTTCATAATAATTTTTTTTTTCGAATGATGTCTAAAATTCAAAAATCACTTAAAATATTTTCATCCTTCTGTCAATAAATGCAGGTAGTGTACTTTTTAATGTTGATGTTTGTTTGATGAATGTATCATACATACAGTATATTATTTCGGAGAAAAATGGTTATTTTGATATTTTTCTTTGTTTTTTTTTTCAATGTACTCTTTTGAATTCATAAAATATCCTTTACGTATTCCATAGAAGTGGAGATGACCATTTTTTCTGAATTGGAATGTCACCGCTGGGTAGTCTGTTAGTACAGTGTACCACTATATGTGCTCAGTTGAAGGGATGTGTTTCGGTGTGGAACTTTATCACACACCTCCCATGATTGTCGATTGTTCGGAGTGAGGTTTAGAAATCATGAACTCATCATGACCCGGTACCGACTACCATAAGTGTTCACGTAAAATAAAGGTATATCTACTTCTGTAGAATATTCACATTCACACTTTCCACCAAATTTACTGTTTTCTTTCATTAAATAAGATTTAAAAAAAATGGTTTGAAATTTGTACAGGAAATGCAAATTTCACAATTACTAGTATACTTTTTACCTACTACAATGCTATCGATATTCTTTAGACAATTAAGGTCTTTCCACCCTCACAATTTCAATGGTTCGAAGTACAAAGACTGCTTTTATTTTCCTTTAATAAAGTTTAAATTTACCAATTATAGCAATAAAGTCATCATTTCGTAAGTTCTATGGTTGATTCAATGACCTTGTCAGCCATTAAATACAATTTATCATTGAGTCAAATGATAACTTAAGTTTTTCATACTAATTGTTAGTCTATTATTTATACACTGAATTGACGACGGATATTTCCGTTAGTTTCTGATCGTGTCAAGGAGCACATGGCGGTTGTGACCGGTCAGCAGGGGATGCTCACTCCTCCAGGGCACCTGATCCAACCTCTGATGTTTTGGGGGTCCGTGTTTGCTCTGCTCCTATTTTGTTTTGTTTTGTGGATTTTTGAATACAGTTCGTTATCTCCATAATTATGTTTCATTAGAATGCCATATTTCTTAAGATGGGAGATATAAATAAAGAAAAAAAAATCAGAATGGGTTAAGGATTTCAATTGTGTCCACTCACATGGCTAACCTTATGAAAATGGGAAGATTAATATTTATTTCTCTTATATAAACTGTAGAAATTTTGATGTTGCGTCACTTGGTCTTACCATTACTTTGGAAATCATTGATGATTATTTAAAGTGTGCAAACTCTTTGATGTATACCATAATAGATTAATTTATGGCGTTAGTTCACATCTTTTTAATTATCCCTCATACATATAAACATTGGAGAAAAATCAAGAAAAGTAGCTCTCTCCTCCTCGATAATTTGGTAATTAACAATATCCAATTATGGTTATTCTATATGAAGCATCATATGGCACGCTAAGCTAATAAAATAATAATTGTTCCCTCGCTTTTAATTCAGGTTTCTACAGGGTACTAGTATATGTTTTAGTTCAAAATTATGGATTGCTTAATTTACTAGTGGTGCAATTGTTATGAACTTTAATAATAAAAACAAAAATCAAAAAAAAAAAAAAAATCAGTCTAAAGAATTTCTTGAATTCACCACATGAAAACAAGAAAACCTTTAAAGGAATATTCATTTTATTGATAGAAGGATTTTGAACTAAATGCAAAATTCTCAGGACTAATGTATCCTATTCTTTTCAAGAGAAAAACTTGTAAGTTGTATGAACTTGTTTCTGATCCTTTTGTGTTAAACAATAAAATATATATGTTCAAATCAAATCATTTTTTTCTTCTTTACATCTTCTGCGGAATTATTATTCATAAATTCAAAAGTCCCCGTCTGCGTTCATGTTCCTTATCTATCAGCCAGGATCCTGAGTAACATTACTATATAGTATATACATAATCATAATTTCGCGAAATAATGCAAAAAATTCACTAATTTTCACTCAAACCGGTGAAAGGCTTCAATTTGGACCTTTACTCGGCACTAAGGGGCACTGGACATGGAACAGGGGCTGCGGTTTTTAAGAACCCGTAACTTTCACTTTAAAGTGACGGGCTCTTGGCTGTCGAGACAAAAAAAAATAATTTAGAAACGTACCCAAAATGATGTAGTATCGTATCATAATTTATCCTTTAGCTATTTTTATGCCACCTTCGAAGAAGGGAAGGCAAATTGCTTTGCTGCTGTCTGTTGGTTGGTCTGTCGGTCCACTTTGTTTCCGTTCATTTTCTTCGTAACCGTTGTACGTACTGAAATGAAATTTGGTATATAGATTTATCAGATGAATATCTAGGTCAAGTTCTGTTTTGGGTACGATCGCGCCATTTGTGACAGAGGTATGCCCATTGGACTTAGATAAATTCCAGGTTCTCCACTTTAAACAGGAAATGCCAATATCCATCTGCTGACCGAACAAAAAAAAAATTTGGTGCAACTAATCCGAGGATCGACTTTCTTTAAAAGATTTCGCCAGATGATGGGCCAAATAAGAAAAAGAAGACCATGACAGTTTGTCAGAATGGATCAAAATACATGTATTCAGATGTATGTTGAATGAAAGCGATTGAGGGGCAGTATGAAAACCATTTACATCCTTCTAGATCAAATATGTGGAGATAACGAACAGTATTCAAGACAAAAGCCCATTAAACAATACGAAATAGGAGCAGAGCAAACACGGATCTCCAACATCAGAGGTGGGATCAAGTGCTATAGAGGAGTGAGCATCCCCTGCCGACCAGTCACACCTGCCGTGTGCTTCTTGTCATGATCGGGAAATAACGGGAAAATCCGTCTACAATTTAGTGTGTAAATAATGGCCTAACAATTAATATGAAAAACGTCGGTCAGCATTAGACTCAATGATAAATTGTATTTGCTTTCAAGGCAATTGTATCAACCGAAAAACTTACGAATTGATGACTTTAAACGAGACTGTTGATATTCTTCTTTCATCAACCTGCTTGTCAGTAATTTACTAGTAACTCGGTTTAGAAAATGTACATACGTAGAGCATGCTCTTGCCTATCGAATCAAATGAGAGACATAAACCCCATATGCAAGTGATGAAGGTATATTGCTGCATAAGTAAGGGAAGTTGACGATTGAAAAGTTAAAGTCATCACGTTTATCATAAAGCTTTGTTGTTTGATTAACATTAACGTCTTTTCAAGTAAAATATCCAAATATGAAACAAATCTGGCAGACTCTGTGATGTCTTTTATCTCAAGTATATAGTAAATGTTCTACCAAGCTTTCCTAAAATATTCGAGGAAGTGGGGGAAATTTTCAGAAGTACGGTACCATAGTATACTCGAAAGTGATGTACATCAGATATGGATAAAAAAGGTCCAAGGAAAAGTTTAGAAAATTAAATATCACGAAATTTTTATCTCTATTTTTGTATTCATATGAAGCAGAAATTATTCAAAACCTTCTACAGGGAAAAGAAAAAAAACTTGCTGTGGACTTTAAGTCGACATTTAGATGTAACGACGACGGAAAAAAGCATCAAAGAGTCTGGCACAACGGTTCTTATTTGGATAATTTACTAGAAAAAGACGTTCGTTTATAGTAACCTAACAACTATCGTTTATATGTTCAACGTGATTTCGACTTTTCTATTGTTAACTTTCCTTACTATGTAGCAATATACCCTTATCATCTGCAAATGGCGTTTATATATCCCTGTCATTCCGATGCGCAAGCACATGTTCTAAATATGATCATTTTAAAACTATTAATTACAAACTAGAAGTATTGTGAGCAGTAAGCTCACTAAATGATACCCCTCCCCCGCCTCCCTTATGGTTATAAAGGCAAAGTCCATGTTTTGCACTGGGAAACCAGAAATAAGAGTCAGAACAAAAAGTAAAATAGGAGGTCACAATGGCATTATATAACAAAGATTCTATGAAAGTCTCATTAAATTTCATTCAGTGGTTATAGAGGAGTTGCAGATAAGAGATAGGTACCCCAAAGTGTAAAAGACAGACATACAGACGGACGAACATCCCGATCACTATATACCCTCCCACTTTTCATGCAGGGGATATAACAAGTTAATGAATCAGGGATATCAACAGTCTCATTTGAAGCCATCTTTTCGCAAGTTCTATGTTCGATACAATTATTTTTTCAGCAAAAATAACTTCTTGTCAAGTCAAATGCTGGGTGAGGTTTTTCATACTTTTTGGTAGTTCATCATCAATACATTTAATTTTTTAAGAAACTTTGCGTTTATCCGATCATGACATGGAGCATATTGTAAGTACGACCGGTCTACAGGGGATGCTTACTCCTCCATGGCACCTGATCCCACCTCTGATGTGTTGGTGCTTCGTGTTTCTTCTGCTCCCCATTTGTAGTTTTATACCCCCTTTGAAAAGTGAGAGGGTATATAGTAATCGGGATGCCCGTCAGTCCGTCCATCCGTCTGTCTGTACGCCTGTCCCTTATTCCTTCCTTCCATCAGTCTGTTACGCTTTGGGGTACCCATCTCTTATCCGCAACTCCTCTGGTACTACTGAATGCATTTTAAGGATACTTTCACGGAATATTTGTTACACAGTGTCGTTATACACCTCCTTTTTTACGTTTTGATCTGACACATTTTTAGGGTTTCCCATAGCACTGAAAACTGCCATTCTTTCTATTCCTCATCCGCAACTACTCTTATAATGCCACTGAATAAAATTTAATTTTATTTTAAACTTTTAGAGATTCTTCATTACTTAATGTCATTGTGCACTTCTTAATCTGACACTTATTTCTGGTCTCCTAGAGCAAAACATGGACTTTGCCTTTATAATTATATGTATAGGAGGCGGGGATATCATTTAGTGAGCTCAGTGCTCACAGTAACTCTAATTTTCATAGTGTTCTATATCAGAATCGTTATAAGGAAATAATATTTTTTCAATAGTTGTCAATATTTCACTAGTGGTTGGAACGTAGTGTAGAGTTTGAAATGCCTTCAACAGTGGCTGATATAAAAGAAGTTGTTGAAACATAATTTTTTTGATTCCATTTTTAGCATCTTTCAAAACCATGGTTTCATTAGTGGTCATTATTTCAATAATTATTACAACATCGATGTTTTACAGAGGGAGGTTCCCGCGTAGAACCAGCTTTCCTCGGAATCTTTACTCTGAAGAAGCTAGCAAGAGTCACCTCCTTTCTGTATCCCAGAACAGGGTTTCTATTACCTTTTGATAACTAAATTGTAAGATTCATGGGACTCTATAAGCCAACTGTTAAGAATATATGCAAGTCCTTTCTTTTCTTAAAAATATTATGACCATGGTAAAGTGTTTTTTTTATGACAGACAAATGATTAAACGACAGATTGATAGAGCGCCGCGGCATGAGATTTATTTTTCCTTTGCTTTTGCGAAAACGAGGACACAAATATGATCAGCAAAATCAGCAAATTATGGAAGAAAGAACTACTGTACTTTTTCTTCTTGATGAGATTTTAATATGATTTCTTATTTTAACTTTCGTTCCATATGGATTACACGAATTTTCAACGAAAAAAATTCATCTTTAAAGTCCTGCTTTATATCTTGTGTTGCCAGAAAATTCGTTTCACCTGAGTATCTTATTAGGACAAATACAACAAGTACAGGTGAAATAAAACAAATATTTAAGTCATTACCAATTTTCTACTGTGAAATTTTCAGTACATTGAACGATTGTAAATATAAAAAACACAATATAAGGGAGATAACCGATAATGAAATATTGTCTCTACCTATATGGTTGAACAACCTGATTCGATTTAATGATAAAATTCTTTTCTACACTAATTGGATAAAAAGTGGGATCTTATATATTAAGGACTTGTTTGACGAAAATGGAAAATTCCATGATATCAATTATTTTCAAAATATTCTTGTAAACAAATCCAACATAATCAGTGAATACAATATTTTAAAAAAAAGTTGTAAAACCTATACAGAAACATCATGATGTTTCAAAAGGAGCTTATATAAACATAAAAAATCAGACGATGATTATGTTAGAAAATAAACAAAGACTACCGATAAACCTGATAAGTAGCAAAATAATATATGACATTTTTCTAAAAAAAACTTTTATAAAACCTTACTCCGAGAAATATTGGTCGAGAAGCTTTAGCTTTAACTTTGAGGAAAACAAGACACGCATCTATCAAACAAAAATTACGAAAATAAAAGATAAACAATTAGCAGAATTTAATTATAAGCTATTACAAAATCTACTAAATAATAACAAAAATGTTCACAAATGGAATAGAAATGTATCGAATAAATGTCCTTTTTGTGAATCACTTGAAGATACAAAACATCAAATTTTTGATTGTAGAAATGTAGAATTGATTTGGGAAAATATAGAAAACCGTCTGAATTTGAATATAAAATGGAAAAATATTGTATTGGGTTTTTTCTATGAAGAAAACAAAACCACTATTTCATTGAATTATTTATTATCATACATAGCTTTTTTTTATATATAAGATAAAAATGAAGCTAAGATATGAAAACAGAGAAGAAAATATAAATGATATCTTGTATTATTTACAGACAAACTAATGTATCAATATGAGATTTATAAAAAAAAAATAAGATGTAAACTTTACATATAAATGGTTTTATGATATTTCGATGGCTTTGTGATAATAATAGTTTTGACTAACTGAAGGAGTCTGTTCTTCAGTAGTGCTGCCATGTGGGGGGAATTATTATGGACTCTGTGAGGTGGAAGATGTACCCCATGGCAGCGAGGCCTAATTATCTATTTATTTATTTATTATCTTTTCTTGCAAAAACAAATATTTGCATATTTTTATATTTATAAGGTAGTTCATCTTTCCGATTCATATCATATATGTATAATTTCTATGTCTATATATTTATATATATTTATTTATATTACATATACATATCTACATATAAGATATAATTTATCCAATCCAATGGGCCCCTGGCACCATAGGTGAGGATTAGCCGGGAAAATCTTAGGATATATTATCCCAAGGTCAGTTGTAATTGAAAATAAAGATTGAAAAGAAAAAAAAAAAAAAAAAAAAAACTTTCGTTCCATATCGTTATTTCTAGATACCCCAACGGTTAATAGCTATGTTTGATCATATTGATTTAAAGGAGTCAAAAAACGAATAAATGTGACGCCAATGCAATTTGGGTTTTCATCTTTGTAATTATTGTCTTAGTTCCCATTCAATTTTTTTACATTAATAATCAAAGAGGAATATATGATAAAAAGGTCTTCATTTTTATCTGCAGCTAGACCGAAGACACGTACAACTTGTTAATTTCGACATGATTAGTCCTGGACACGATATTGGATGATTAAAGACAAAGTGGTTGACCTGCAAGTAATTAATAGAAAACATAACACTCATTAAAAATCACGGTTCTCATAACTGTTTGTAGAAAGTAGCGGAGTATAATGGTATATTGTCATTCATTATTTCGCTTTAATCCAGGTAAAAAATAAATCCCATTTCGCCTTTGTTTATTTTTTTAAAATGCATCGTAATTAGTGAGTAATGTGAAATGGGAGCTCGTGTAAACAATATATTTACAAATCTTTGTTTTCATTATTATTTCCCTTATGTACAATATAATGCAGTGAATTATTTTACCCGCGTGTATTTCATAGAAAAGTTAAACATTTTTTTTTTAAAATGTGATTTTTAAATTTTTGGAATATGTATATTTTCTTTAAAGGTTTACAAATTTAGTATATTATGAGGAAAACAGAGCAGTTACTGATCCTCGACAAATAACACGATATACCTTGTATACTAGAACAATTGACCAGAGAGTTTGTTATGAACTCCTCCCCTCACCCTTGAGCACCCCCAGGGGTCTGTCCCCCATCCCCACTATTCTTTTTATTTTTTATTTTTTTTACTGTTTACAGTGGATTTTTATTTAAAATCCTCCGTGTCCCCAATCCACTTTGTTGCAGAATGGTTGAATCTTGTCACGTTATTAAAATCCTATATTCAAATTTAGAGTGGTACACCTACGCGATTTATTGTTAAACTGACTCCCGGTTGACGCTTTGGGGGGTACCAGTCTCTTATCCAAAACTCCTCTTATACTAACGAATGTAATTAGAAGAGAATTTCACAGAATCTTTTTGTACATAGTGCCTCTGTGCACCTTCTATTTTAATTTTTGATCCGACATTTTCCCATTTTGGGTTTCCCAGAGCAAAACATGGACTTTGACATTATAATCATATGGGAGAAGGGGTATCATTTAGTGAGTTCAGCACAGTACCTCTAGTTTATTCATTATAACATTGATAATATTATTGTACCATTGATAATACTATATTATACCAGGGGCGTAGCAACCGGGGGGGGGGGGGGGCTGGCCCCCCCCACTTTTTTTCCCAACCTTACTTATACTATAGGAAATGTTAATTGAAAGCCTGGTTGCCCCCCCCCCCTTTAGTGATGTACCGAAAATGTAGTATATTAGAATGGGTAGTTGACACTGAGAAAAAGTTGACCTATTGCTCCCCCCCCCCCCCCCCCCCCCCCCCCCCACGGAATAGGATTTTCGACTTTGGGCAACTTTTTCTTTCCTTTTTTTTTTTTTTTTTTTTTTTTGCTTGTCAACTTTTTCAGGTAAGTAAATTTTTTTTTCTCTGGCTGGCCCCCCCCCCCACTTTCAAAAACGATGCTACGCCACTGTATACTGCTTGAAAAGCGGGAGAGTGTATAATATATTATAGTAATTGGGATGTCTGTCCGTTCGTCCGGTCCGTCTGTACGTCCGTTCATCGTTCCGCTTTTGGGTACCCATCTCTTATCCGCAACTTCAATTATACCACTGAATGGGACTTTCACAGAATTTTTATTACATATTGGCACTTCCTATTTTACTTTTTGACCTGACACATATTTTGGGTTTCCCATAGCAAAACATGGACAGTACCATTATACTAGTATTCATATATGGGAGGTGGGGTATCATTTAGTGAGCTCATTGCTCAAAGTACCTCTAGTTTATTAATTTTATCAGGGACTTATTTATATACAGTATTTTTTTTATTTTAGTATTTTTTTTTCATTTCAACATAAAATTTTTACATGCATCCTAGGATATTGTTAGTACACCTTCTTTGAACTACTTGCCTAAACATTTTTTGTATTCGTATTTTTCCAATATGGCAATAAAATAAATATGTAAGACAATTTGGTAGGGGAACTACAAGCTAGGGTATGATTTTGTCCCCATGGGTACAAAACGGAAATATTATGCCCGTTTAGAATATTCCGTTTCCCACAATATTTGATCACGTGACCCATCCAAAATGGCGCTGTGCTGTGCAAGTAAGTATTTGAAAAAAGAAGTCGTTATATTTTCCCCAATTTATGTATTATCTCTTCATTTTGCAATTTGATTTATATTGAATTTATTCTGTGTTTCAAAATTAAAGTGATGAAAAAGTATTGTTAAATGCCTTTGTACAAAACTAGGTGACATAAAGCCGGTGTAGAGACAGCGTGGTTTTGTTAGTAAACTTTTTCATATTAGACAGAAACATAAATAAATTTTTATGTCTCTGATATTAAATAAAGGTTAAATAAATTTGTTACGTTTAAATAAATAAATGAAATGTTCTAATTGCTCTTTGATTCCTGCTTGTATTTGAACCATTTTTTGATTGGTATTGTGCATCTTCCAGGATTAAAGGAATTTTTTCTTGGTAAATCTTAGTATTATTTTTAACAGTTAGTAATGATGTTCCTGAGCAACCAGTTATATCACCTGTATCTGGACACATCTATGAGCGACGTCTCATAGAAAAGTACATCAAAGAAAATGGCTCTGATCCAATGAATGGAGAGAAACTGGGAATAGAAATGCTTGTTGAAGTCAAAGGTTTGTGAATATATCAAGTTAATCCTTAGAATGGAACAGTTAGAACTGTTAAATAAATGGCAATTTACCAATAATAGAAAATACGCATAACCAGAAAAAATGTTTTTTTCTAATATCAAGTATTTCCATTTTAGCATCTCCACTGGTAAAACCTAGACCACCCTCTGCGACAAGTATTCCTGCCATACTCAAAGCACTGCAAGATGAATGGGTATATGCTTATTATCTAAAGTATTGTTAGATTTTTATTTTTTTTCTGCTTATCTCAATGAAGTTTGGGAAGGTTATGTTATACCCTCAGCATTGGTGTCAGGTTCCCTTGTTAAAGTTGACCAGGTGAAAGAGGTTTATTACAAATGTTACAGGAAGGGAGAAAATGTATGACTGGCCACGGGCAATCAAGCCTGGCTGACCGCCACATTCCTCCCTCCTTAAAGGTTTTTGGTCCCTCAAAGACCTCAAACCAGGCTCATCCCTGGCAAGCCTTTCACCTTTCGTTTCCTGGTCACAGCACCCATTCTGTAACTGGAAGAGAGAAAATGTATGGCTGGACCGGGAATCAAACCCAGGACCCCTGCATCTCCAGTCAGGTGCTCTACCGACTGAGCTATCCGGCCACCGGCAATCAAGCCCGGCAGACCGCCACACAAAAAAAAAGTTTTAAAACAATCTATTCCCAAGTCTATCACTCCAAAATTCATGACTGATGTTGATCATTAGTTTAGAATGGGACTTTGCCTTACATTAGATTCATTGAGATGAATTCAGTAATCTTTGATTTAAACTGATAACTTAAGTTTCATAAATGTTTCCAAGATTCAAATATCAGAATTGCTTGAATTTTTAGGATGCTGTAATGTTACACAGCTTTACACTGCGACAACAGCTACAGACAGCTAGACAAGGTAAGCCTGACAATTACTCTATGGTAAAAGTCTGTTTTGTTAAAAAATGCAAGAAGTATTACATCATTTATATGAACAGGATGAAAAGTCTTTTTATGGCGTCGAGCTTTAGCTCGGCGCACATATAGCTATGATGAAATATCTCTGACTGTTCACGGCTTTCTTCATGCGCCAAATGATATAGTACTCGAACCAAGACCTTCATGTATCTGGCGTAGGAATATACATGCCACTTTTTGCGTTTATTCCATAAATTGCTAGAAAATCATACAATTTCAACAGTCCTATACATAGTTGACAACTCACTCACTTTCGTCGGGTTACTTTTCGACCCTTAACCTGATTATTTTTTATGACACGGCGAGTCATGCTTATCGCCCGAATCCCTGATTTCCGGATTTGGTTCGTAAATTAGGTTGTATTTTTAACTTCCAGTTACAACCCAAGCTTGATCTACATAAACAAACCCGTTGGCTATGTGGTTCAGTAGGCCAGTAAATTATCGGTGGAGGTGTAAACAATTAACTGGAATTGTTTTGACAAATCAAAATTTAAAATGGCTTCCGATAGAACAAGATTATTATCAAGACCAGCAGAAACAAATTGAACAAAGAGAAAGAGAAACAATATATATGTACATGTCAAGGAATCTTGGAAAACAACTTTCATCACATAAAATAGTGTTTGGAAACAGTGTAGGTCTTACTGTACATTTAGTACACATTACACTGGTTAATTAAATTAATTAGGCCTAATTATGAGAGAGGAAAAGTAATTTCAAATCCTCTAAAGTTGGAATTACTTTCAAATTTAGCACCAAGGACCTATATATAAACAATATATATATTAGTATATACATGATACAGGTCCCTGTTAGCACAAACCGAAAAGGCTTTTTTTTTTTTAAATGCAGACTTACCATAATTCAGGTCAATGCTGGACAATGAAACCAATGTTCTTATTTAACATGTCAATTTAATCAATAATTTTTCATCATTGTAAGTAAATAATTCAGTAATGCTTTTTTTGAATAGAATTATCAATACATGTACACAAATGACCAAATTTTTACATCTTGGGTGTTGGTAAGTATGGTCCTAATACTCTTTTACCAGGGTACTGACTAGTGACTACACATTAAAACCTGTTCTCAAGCTGTTCAGTTGGACCATATGAATTGAATGCTTTTATTTCATAAATATTTTATCTAGATATACATGTACAACTAAGCTATATAATTATTTCACGGTATCACTGCCATATCTAAAGCGCGGCGCCATTGTGGCCCTTCAGGCCTTTGATTTTTTTTTAAAATAATAACTTTTTATACGCCCGTCTTAAGACGGGACGTATTATGTTATAGGCTTCGTGTCCGTCCGTCTGTCTGTCTGTCCGTCTGTTAGCTTTTCTCGTGTCCGGCTCATAACTTGAATACTATAAGGCCTAGAGTTATCAAACTTTGTCAGCTGATACATCTTGGGTAGAAGGTGTGTCGCGCACAAAAAGTAGGTCGCTCTGACCTATAATTAAAAAGTTATAGCCAAATATGGAAAAATCCTGTCCGGTTCATAACTAGAAAACTATTAGACTTAGAATCATCAAACTTGGCCAGTTTATGCATCTTAGGTAGAAGGTGTGTCGCGACCTATTTCAAGGTCACTGTGACCTTTAATTTAAGTGGAATTTTTAAAAAGAAATGTCTTTTTTTCTATTCATTTACACATTCAAAAAAATGTAAAACTATTGCACTAACCTTATTAGAAAAATGTTAAATTAAGAAAATACTTATTTTTTTAGCATATATACTTGACAGCAATCTATAACAAATGTAATGGCCGGTTTACACTATGCATCTTGACACATGCATCTTGGATGCATGTGTCAAGATTCACAGTGTAATAGCCCCTTGTTTCAAATTAAATTGGTGTTGCATCTTGAATGATCGAATAGAACTTGTTCTATTCCATGCTTCAAGATGCATGGAACTGACCAATGAAAAGAAAGGTCAGAGTTGATATTGAATCATAAGCCTTATTTTCCTTCATATAATTGCAAAAATAGTTTCCCAAGATACACAAAAAAAGAAAATACTGATTAAAACTACAATTAAAAAAACTAATTTGATTATTATAATATAGAGGGGGTTTTGTTTTGGAATAATTATAAATTATATCTTCCAA
The DNA here is from genome assembly GCF_032062105.1 of Saccostrea cuccullata. Taxonomy (NCBI): domain Eukaryota; kingdom Metazoa; phylum Mollusca; class Bivalvia; order Ostreida; family Ostreidae; genus Saccostrea; species Saccostrea cuccullata. The sequence continues at coordinate 598,144 of NW_026939565.1, read as the reverse complement.
GAATTATCATAAAAAGGAAATTAAGAATGATATGTTCAGCTAAAATAAATAAGGAAATGAAATTTGAAGATATTTTAATTTTTTTAAGAATATAAATTTCATCTTTACAAAGTATTCTAAAGATGCATGCATCAAGACACATAGTGTAAATAAGAGGATGCATGATTCAAAATTGAAGCATGAGTTTAGATGCATGTGTCAAGATGCATAGTGTAAACCGGCCTTTTTTAGAGAAATTCCACCACTCCCATGAGTCTAATTATCAAGCACTGGTCAAGAAGAATTTTGATAACAGAAAATTGCATGTCAAATTAGAGAGAGAAATTAATGAGTTTAGTGTGAGGAGTAGCTGTAAGAGCATCAGTGCTATCTATATCCCTTGAGTATTGGGCCAAATGGGTAAGCCTTTTGGATTAAAAATAGCTCTTCTTGGATAGCCAAAGTTTTAAAATGAATTTGATGAGAAGTAATTAAAACTAATTTGATATTGCATATTAAACTATTACATAATATTGTGAACTTAAAAATTAATTTTATGGGGGTAGGGGTTGAATCTGCATGTCCATGTGAATTGCATATTAACAATTAACTGTCTGACATTAAATCTAAAAAAAAAATATCATTGATGTTTTATACGTTTTAAAAATGTTTTATGGTAGATAGTGCAGATCCAATAATCTTTTGGGAGTAATGAGTAGACAAGCATCCAGCTAAAGATTAATTAATGTGTTCAATGTAGGAAGGCTAGCTGCATGTCTCTTTCATTACTTCAGAGCATGCTCTTAATTGTCTCCTTCGGGAATTAGACAGAAGAACTGTTGGTCAGTTTATATTTGATGGCCAGCCTTTTATTTCCAAAATTAATTAGGTATAGATTAAGTTGTGAAAATTAATTTGATATTGTTTAACATGATAGGCATTTGGCAAGGTATAGAAATCTCTGAATGATGCAATATTTGTTATAATTAATGCCTACACCACATGAGATGGATAAACAAATTTTTTAAGGTGTGTAAAAATCATTGAAATCTTAAAATCAAGGTTGACATGATTTTCCTGCACTTTTAACTGTTTAAGATACATTATAATTGTAATTTTTTGACGGGCGTATCATGCTGTGGCGTGGCACTTTATTTAAATCCATTGTATGGTTCAGTACATGCTTTTCCTTGGAATTTATAAACTAGCAATTTATTTTCTTGAAATGTAAAATTGAAGAATGACCAAAAGCAGTACAGGATTTTAACATATTTTATAAACACAGAAATGTAAACAAAAGACGGTGTGAGAATGATTTGTCAAGGAAAATTTTGATTTTTTTTTTTTAAATACCTTGAAATTTAAAAATTGGATTTAAGAATATTTCATGCTTTGATTTGACTTTTTCATACAGAATTGTCCCATGCTCTTTATCAACACGATGCTGCTTGTCGTGTGATAGCTCGTCTCACCAAAGAAGTCACAGCTGCTAGAGAAGGTAAGAGTATACTATCAAAAGACATTACCATTTTCCGTTGTCAAAGGGAATATACATAGTAAAAATTTGCTTCAAGAATAGAAAAAAAAAGATGTGTGGCACCAATTGATATGCTTGTAACAATGTAAATATAAGGTCTTCTGCCAAAAATAATTCACAAATACCTTCAAAAAGTAGATAATTTTTCAACTGGGTGTAATACCTCCCTCCTTCACAGTCTATGGCAACCTCCAAAAATTCTCATAATAAAAAGATGTACCCTGAAGATTAAGGTATTACATGATTGTAGTTGACTAAAACTCCACTTGTTTCCTACTTACAGCGTTGGCAACCCTCAAGCCCCAGGCTGGGATCACTGCTGGTGCCTACGCTGCCCCAGCTCCACAACCAGTAAGTTCTGATAAAACCCAAGCAGGTTATGTGTATGTATTATTGTAGACATGATTGGAATGACAGAATTTTAAAATTATTTTTAGACTTATGGTGCAGAAGCTGGACCAGAGTCAGCCATTCAACCAATGGAGGAGACTGGCATGAGTGATGAAGTGCTCCAAAAGGTAGAGATTGATAGATTTAGATATAAATTTATTATTAAATAAAATGAGTATTGAAAATAACATATGTGAAATATTTTTTGGTCTTGATGATATTTCTTTTTGTAGTTACAAGACAAAGCCACACTTCTTACAGCAGAAAGGAAAAAGGTGAGAGTATATTGTTATCTTGCTCGAAAAGCATACTGTAATCACATAGAAATTAAAAATTCTTAATACTCACAAGACAGTACAGAACAGTAAATCACTAGACTAACTATGGATTTCAATCTGTTGTAGAGAGGTAAAACTGTACCAGAAGGGCTTGCAACAACAGAAGACATTAAATCTTTCAAACAGCTGGCGTCTCACACTGTAAGTTACACTATTTACTTACATGTACATTTACTCAATGATGATGTAAATTTCAGTTGATGAAAAATAAAAGAAATGAACAAATTGTAATAATTGTGTTTTTTCTTTACAAATAGGGACTTCACAGTGCTAGTGTTCCTGGAATTCTGGCTTTGGATATCTGTTTGAAGGACACCTCCAAAATTGTTACAGGTAAGAAATTTCCCAGATAATAATTTGTATTGATATAAAATTCAGGTTGAAGTAAAATCTTTCTTTGAAGTGATTGAAAACTAGATGTGTAGAGGTGTTTGTTATTTGTAGGTGGTAATGATAAAAATGCCGTGGTATTTAACAAGGACACAGAGCAGGTCATGGCCATTCTCAAAGGTCATACAAAGAAGGTCACAAGTGTTATTTATCATCCAGAAGATGTAAGTAAACAAAAACTGTGATATATTTAGAATCATACTGTTGGATAAGAATTGCAGGTTAAGATTCAGGAATGATAACCAATTTATATCTGAAACTGATAAAACTGCTATAAATGCATTTATGATTTTTAAATTAATCCCTCTTGATAGGTTAAGATTTTGCATATCATTTAAAAATATTTATTTTTTCTTCTTGGCCTCTGATTCTGTGATGAGTAATTTTTGTACAGATATTTTGATTCTGATTTACAGGAACTTGTCTTTACCGCCTCCCCTGATGCCACGATCCGTGTCTGGGGGGTAGAGACCGCCCAGTGTGGTCAGGTGATCAGAGCTCACGATGCCCCTGTCACAGGAATCAGTCTGCACGCTACAGGAGATTACCTTCTCAGCTCCTCCACAGACATGGTTAGTCACTTTGTATTAATTTCTAATTAAAGTTAATGAAACTGAAAGCAATATTTTAGTGATATATATTAGAAAAGAGCTTGTCTAACTGTGCACAATCATGGAGAGTCCATAACTTTGTCAGGGAGAAAAATTAGTGCATGCTAATATTAACTTGATTTAATTGTTGTTAATGCACCCTATTTCCATATTACAATCATTTTGATCCATGCAGTTTTGATAATTTTTTAAAAAATAATACATGTATTCTAATTTTAAATAGCATTGGGCCTTCTCGGACATAAGACAAGGACGAGTTTTAACCAAAGTTAGTGATCCATCATCTCAGCATGGTAGGTTTTATATTCCATGTATATATGTATATACATGTATGTATATATATGAGATAGACTCTACTACTGGCAAATATATTTTAAAAATCTGATGAATCATCATTCTGAATGTCTTTTTCAACAAAAATTAGAATTTATCATATTTAATACTCCTTTTACATCTCAATGTTTACAAATGATGATTAAGATTAATTTTTTTTTCTCCAGCTCTCACATGTGCCCAGTTTCACCCTGATGGTCTTATTTTCGGAACTGGAACTGAGGACTCTATGATCAAGATTTGGGATTTGAAAGGCAGACTTAATGTAGCTAACTTCCCAGGTCACCAAGGACCCATTACCAGCATCGCCTTCTCTGAAAATGGTTTGTTTTATAAATATATGATCACTACTTCAAAGAAAATAATGGGGAAAATTTATTGGGAGTAAAGCCTCAATTTTTTGAGTAAGTCTAGAGATGGTTTATATAACATTTTGAGTTTGTGTAGAGATGGTAATAGCTGTTTTACTCAGAATAAGAAACTGCATTACTCATAAAGTATTCAGTATTAAAGATTTTCACCCAAGGTTTATTTGGCTGCTTTTGCCCTTGTCACAAGTGGACAAATTAAAGGGTGGTAAAATCAAAGAATGAAATCTTTTACACAATTATGTGTTCACTTTGGGTGAATTTAAATCAGGGCAGTGAAGCTAACCTGATGTGGTCCTTCTTGTTTTAGGTTACTACTTGGCTACTTCAGCTGAGGATTCAGTCGTGAAACTGTGGGATCTGAGGAAATTGAAGAATTTCAAGACTCTTCAACTGACAGACAAATATGAGGTAGGCATAGATAAATTCAAATACAAAATTATAAATACTTCAATATATTTGAAAACTTTTAATATTGTTGTCATACAGTTGTCTTTTAAGTACTTCATATTGAGAGAAGGACATTAATTTTGCAAGCAATTCATTATCCACTGTTTAATGTATAAATCCTTTGTTTTAGGTGAGGTCCCTCTCCTTTGACCAGAGTGGAACATATCTGAGTGTGGCTGGATCAGATGTCAGGTATGGATAAGACATTTTTATGAGTACACTGTACAATCAAATTTATAGGTCCTTTGATATCACTTTTCATCAAATACCTATCTGATACTTTTGATTTCCCAAAGTTTGAAGGACATTTCTGTAAAGCACTTTGGTTTATCCATCTCTAAGACTTGTGATGTTTTAGAATTTTTAAAAATATTTATATACATCTATTGAAGATATATCTTTAAATTAATTGCTTCATCCTTTGTGGTATTAAGAAAATGCCAGTGATAGATAATACTTTAAAAAACACGTAAGAAATAGCTTCACCTTGAATTTTATCACCAGAACACAGATTGGAATGCATGTTATCATTGTTGAGATAATGAGAAGCCATCGACGTTTTGTAAATGTTAGTTTTTGTTGCATCAAAATTTTTATGGATCATTACATGTTTGAATTTTTATACGAAATAGGGTGTACCTCTGCAAGCAGTGGCAGGAGTTGATTTCCTTCAATGACCATACAGCCATGGCCACAGGAGTAAGATTCGGACACAATGCCACATTTGTTGCATCAGCAAGCATGGATAGATCTGTCAAATTCTTTGGAATGTCCTGAGTGGAATAAAAGTCTGTAGAAATTCATAGAATCAAGCTGAGACATTTTAATGATTTTGTATTAACCTTGTCCTTCATGTATGTATATGTGATGAGGCATTTGTACATTTTGTTTTTAATGTAGAAAATTAATAAATTTGATGGTATTGTAACTATTAAGTGAAATGACCAGATTGCTGTTTCTTCATTAAAACAGAAAAGAAATGTTAAAATAATTGTTTTCTATGTACATTTATCATAATCTTTGGAGTAAATTTTGCTCTCTAAATTTTTATTGTGTACAGCTTTGCATTTGCTCATAGTTTTTTTTCACAGCATCACCAACATATCGAATTTACCATTACCTGTTCATTTTCATTTACCAATAATCATTATTATTAAAGTGGTTCACTTCAGTGTAAATCCGATGATTGTTTCATTTTTGTGTAAACAGCTAAAATTGCAGTAAAAAATAAAGCTGTACAAAGTGATTGTAGCAACTCATTTAAAATATCAGTTCAAATGGAATTGTGCTTTTTCTGGAAATAAAAATAGAACAGAACTGCTCTTAACTCTCTTTATTCTACTTAATTTTTTTCAATCAATAAAGTTTGATTATTAAAAGTATATAGGAGGGGCATTTCAAAAGTTCTGAGAATTGTTTCATAAAAAAATAACCATTTCACATAAAATGTTGAGTTTTACTTCATTGGAAAGATCAGAAAAATATACACATATTGTGATGTCACTTTATAATATGTATGACGTAATAACTCCAAAAAAGAAGTCGGAATAAAGAATATACCTGTATTCAGAAATCCAAGAGTTCTGACTGGTTACATTAATTAATTTGAACCTAAAGGTACCTTTCATTTGGAATCAGGATAAAGTAATTCTGTAAAATCACATTTTTGGGGGGGACACTAAGCTCTGTTAATGCCATTTCATTTTTATTATTAATTGTTCTAAAACTTTAATTTTGCATTCATTGTTAATTTTTCTCTGGTTGCTGAATGAAAGTCAAAAGAATTTCCTTTTAAAAAATTTTATTCAGTGTACATTAATCAATAGTAATATCTACTGTAAATTTAAAAATATTCAAGATGATAAAAAAAAAAATTCAGGAATGGTCAGAATGAACAAGACTATCTTATACCAGAAATGTACATCAAGTCTTATTTAAATGATGAAACAAAATAACTGCTTTTAAAATACCTCTATCACTGCAATATCTGAAAGAATTTTATGTTCAATAAATTAAATCTATCATCAAATCAAATAAGAGATATGACAAATTATGATTAATTTTAATTATACTTTATGATTTCCATTTGTTCTGTTACTTTCCCAATACAACAAAATTTATGCATCATTGCTGCCCCTTTACTTCTTGTGCATTCATAACTTTTTTCATCCTTGTGAGAGCTGTCAATGCCTTGGATGTGCAACAGTTCTGTGAAATTTAGCTACTTTTTAATTAAGAAATTACATTGCTCTGATATTATGAATTGCATAACATACAGTAAATTCACTTATTTACGTGGCATAAAATTTTTGTGGTTTGAGGAAAAGAATTGTTTGGATGTGGTGATTTAAGGCTCATCAAACTCTGTGCACAAAAGTGAACTTTTTTCTGTGCTTATTGTTTTCCAAAAGAAATAAAATTCATTACTGAAATACATATTAAACAAGCCAAATATATTACATTTTTAGCATATTGGCCAAAATTAAATAGTCAATTTACAGATCCAAGATAGAGTTATCTCCCATATAATCAGATTATTGAATGAATGTGTAGAGTTTATATTATAAACTTTATATACATGTACAGTATTCCAAATAGAGGGGGATGAAATTGTAGGTCTCCCCATTCCATAAAAACAATGAAAAATTACCCCCATAAAAATTGGTGACTTAATAATGCATAACAAAAACATATTTTATCTCTTACACCTAGATTAACAATGCATTTACCGCAATGTCTTTCAATGGACAACTATTATAATAAGGAGAGTTTTTCTCTAATACATTTATGCAAAACTTTGGACCACATTTAAAGCATGTAAAATGTGAAAAAAAGCATGAATGAAAAAATATCACAATATATGATCGAGGTAAAGTAAAAAAATTATACTTTAATAGAAGACTAGTCACTATATAAAGCTCCTTGTTGGATTTGCTACATGATAATCAATTATTCATTAATAAATACAACATCAAGACTCCTGGGAGTCATTATTCTTTTTGTATTGAGGATTTTTATCAAGGTATTCCTTCAGTTTGGTAGGAAAATCTGTCATTACTCCAGTGGCTCCAAGTTTGAAAGCTCTCTCAAATTCTTCTTCATCATTTAGGACCCATAAATATGTCTGAAATAAATTTATGAAACAATTAACTAACACATGTTATCTATATTATCTTAATTTGATTATTTTTTAGGTCACCTGAGTAACTCAGGTGACCTATTGCTATCTGTTTTCGTCTGTCGTCGTGTGTTAACATTTGAACATTTTCAGCTTCTTCTCTGAAACCACTAAACCAATTTCAACCAAATTTGGTATGCAGCATCTATGGGTAAAGGGGAACAAAAATTGTGAATTTCATGGTCCCCGCCCCCCTGGGGCCTGAGGGGTGGGGCCAAAACCACTAAAATTATTGCAATCTTTAAAAATCTTCTCTTTTACTCCTGGACTTCAAGCAGGCAAACTGTTAGCATGAATGTAATGATCTCTACCAAAATTGTGAAATTCATGGCCCCAGGGTCAGGGGTTCTACTGCTAGGGCGGGGCTATATAGAATATATAGTGAAAATGCATTATTTCTTTGAAAATCTTCTCTGCTTCTGGGTATTAAATAAACTAACTAAGTACATAGTAATGATGAGCAAGAGTGCCTCTTCCAGATTTGTGAATTTGATGGCCCCAGGGTCAGGGGTTCTGGTGTTAGGGCGGGGTTCTATAGATTATATAGTGAAAATGCATTTATTCTTTGAAAATCTTCTTCTCTGCTTCTCAGGGTTTTAAATAAACTAACTAAGTACATAGTTATGATGAGCAAAAGTGCCTCTTCCAGATTTGTGAATTTGATGGCCCTAGGGTCAGGGGTTCTGGTGTAAGGGTGGGGCTCTAGAGATTATATAGTGGAAATGCATTTAATCTCTGAAAATCCTCTTCTCTGCTTCTGAGTATTAAATAAACTAATTAAGCACAAATTTATGATGAGCAAGAGTGCCTTTTCCAAAATTGTGAATTTTATAGCCCCAGAGTCAGGGGTTCTAGTGTTAGGGTGGGGCTCTATTGATTATATAGTGAAAATGCATTTATTCTTTTAAAATCTTCTTTTCTGCTTCTGAGTATTAAATAAACTAACTAAGCACATAGTTATGATAAGAGTGCCTTTTCCAAAATTGTGAATTTATGGCCCCAGAGTCAGGGGTTCAGGTGTTAGGGCCAGGGCTCTTTTGATTATTCAGTAAAAATACATTAATTCTTTGAAAATATTTTCCTTTGCTTCTGGGTTTTAAGCCAATGATCGAATTATATATATTTATGATGAAGAAAGGTGAATGTAGGAAAATGTTTATTTTTTATGCCCCCCCCTGGGTCAAGGGGGGTGGGGGTGGGAGTTACATAGTCTGAAAATAAATTAATGCTTTGAAATCTGCTCTTTGGTATTAATCAACCATTTTTGATAAAATTTGCAAAATTTTGAAATATGTGGCCCCAGGGTCAGTGGTTCTTTTGGGGTGAGGTGCACAACTAGTTATAAAGTGGAAGAACATTTTCTGTTTGTAACTCAGATCTACCTCTGGGTATTGAGTAAGTAGAGTAAGCATGCTAAGTTTTTTAATTATGATAAGCAATGGTGCCTCTTTCAAAATTATGAATTGTGAATTTCATGGCCTCTGGTTTAAAACATGAACCAAATTTAATTGTTTGAAAGTTGTTACACGATACTCAGGTGACCTATAAGGCCCGTGGGCCTCTTGTTTTATTATGATCTAAGCAAAATATTTAAACTGTTACTTCCCAATTCTATGGAGTCTGATGATAGGGGATGCTTACACCTCCCGGGCAACTGATCCCACCTCCTGCATTTCCAGAGGTCTGAGTTTTTACCCCATTTATGTTTTGTATTTTTGAGAGGATTTATGAGACTGATCACAGTTCATATCTTTCTAGATTTTCATTTTATATGTCAAGCTTTTTGAAGACCTACCACCCTGGCATCTTCGCTAGCCAAGGGTTTCCGATCCGAATTCTAGTAGAGCAGATTTTGGATTGGAAACCTTTGGCTAGCGAAGATGAGGTATGCTGTGGTTAACATTCTAAATATACATGTACATGTATATCAAATATAATTTACCATGAAATAGTATACTGTATACAGGGAAATATTCGCCCCGTTTCATTTTTGCCCTTGTCAAAAGTGAGCGAATTTAAAACGGGGCAAAATTCAAAGAACACAGTATAAATTCTTAAAGAGAACTGTGACTGGGCGAATTTAAAACAGGGCAAAATTGTTAGCAAGTTTAAAAGGGTGAAATTAAGCATATTCTCAAGACTTACTTGAATACCTCTCCTTTCAAGATGATGGAACAGAGCTGGACTCATTAGTAATCTACGGAAAATATGTTAATCTCGTATTATTATTTATCAGCTGTTATTTATACTACAAGTATATGCATTTCCATAACAAAAAGTCAGACTTCATTATCTCAAACGTGAAAAGAGTGAGAAATTCATGGTTTAAGATATTGAAGGTAAAATACTTAAAGAAAAAGTGCTTATGCTTCATAATCAGTTTAATTAACATATCAAAAGATATTCAAGATATTAGGTTCTGAGATACCAATTAAGCTCAGCTGCACAATGTAAATAGTGGTTCAAATATATTCCTATATCAAAGTGTTTATCCCTCTTGAATGAAATAATTCCCATAAAAGTCATATTTTTTTTTACAGAGAGGATTATTTAAAAGAGTGGAAAATACTCACACATTTACCACTCTCAGAAGAAACCTTATTTTTGCTCCAATAAAAGGGATAACATCATCCCTAATAAAGAAAAGACAAATCATACTTATTAAAGTGTCACGTGCCAATAGAGAAAAAAGATACAATTAATATGTAATATGATTCACAATGTCTTTTTTCACAATTGAAATAGAAATAGGTAAAATAAAAATGACAGAATAAAATTAAATGACAGTTTCTCCACTTACTTTAATAAAATACTTGGCATTAAAACTTCTAACAGGGACTCCCTCAATGGTACAAAGGGAAGTAACCCAGTATAGAAAAGAAAGAGCAACTTCAGAACTCCTCCAACTGGAAACAAAGTGGGAATGTTTGGATTCTAAAATAAGACAAAAAAGTTTACAGTTGAAATGTCATGGAATATATCCCCTTGTTCCTGTCTATATCATTTTGATAAATGGTCAAATTTTGCTGTTCTGATAAACCAGCCATAGAGAGCACAGTGAGTCAGCACTTTGTAATGAGAAAAAAGTGGCTTAAGCCACTACATTGTACTGCATATTGATCCAATAGACTTTTTTAAAATTAAACTTGGTACAGCTGTACTTACAAGGCACCTCAAACAGACCAATTTTCCAAACTGAGGTATGCTCTCTAGCTCTAAATCTTATGATAATCAAACAAATATTCACAAATGAAAAATAAACCCATTTTGTTTAAATGGAAATTGTAGACATATAGAGAAGTAGGTCAAATTCTCTTTGTAAATTGTTATTCTTTTTAAAGGCAACATAATAGAAATATAAATAACATACAACCTCCCATACTGTTACAATATAGATCTTTCAAATGTCTCTTTCACTTTGAAGAGTTCTATTACTATCTACACAGATCTTAGAAAGTATGTCAGTACAGGTACAAGTTGAAGTATGCAGTAATAAACTAAATAGGTCCATGAAAGTTGCAGCACTCACCCTAATGGTCACACTTTCAACTGTGACAAGTTAATAGAAGAAAAATTATTTCTTAAACAAAAATGGTTCTATATGTCCTTGCAACTGCATAACTTGGATATATTTACCACATTATAACATTTGTCCACCACAGTAGAGCTTCTGTTTCCCCAGACTGTTATGTGTTCTCTGTTATATTGCACAATCAAATTATTCACCTGAAATAAAAGTTACAGAAATAAAACCATTTGAATTTAGCTGATTTTCTTGAATAGATGTTGAATATAAATCATTTTTCCTTTCAATTGAGAATGTGGGTATGGTCAAATTGTATTAAATTTTTCACTCACATGTATTTTCAGTCATCATGCTCAGATATATTAAGAGATTGATAAACAATTTCACATCAGTGATACAAAATTTCTTTTTATTAATTTTACATGGGGTGAAGTTCAAATACTAAATTCCTAACCTTTTCAAATGCTTTATTAATTAAAAATTCCAGATTTTCCTTGATTACCTTTTCTATAAGTTCATCATCATCTACTTTGATGTCTATATTAATAGGTGTTTTGGGAAACTCTTTAAAAACATCTTCTAACAATGGAAACTTCCTGTCTGGGCATCCAGTGCCATCATAAACAAAATCTTTCAAACAGAATCATAAATACAAATGTATTATTCAAAAGTTATTAATGCATTCAATAAAAAGGAGAAATATGTTATACTATATGATATAATATTGTAATTTTTTCCATATATGTATATACAAAAAGTATATGTTATACTATATGATATAATATTGTAATTTTTTCCATGAATATATGTAACTTTACTCTTGACAAAAAGTACAAAAAAAGGAGAAATATGTTATACTATACATGATATAATATTGTAATTTTTTCCATGAATATATGTAACTTTACTCTTAGACAAAAAGTACAATAAAAAGGAGAAATATGTTATACTATATATGATAAATACTGTAATTTTTTCCATGAATATATATAACTTTACTCTTAGACAGAAAGTACAAGTATATCATTCTGATATTGATTTGATACATGTAATATAAACATACTTCGTTTAAAATCCAGAGGATGGCATTCTTTTAATAGAGGCAGATCCTATTTATTAATGAAGAAAATACCATATAGCGGGTTTTCTTGGCGGGTGTAAAATTTGGCGTTTTGCCTGCTCAAAGGTATGCCAATAATTTTGGCGTAATTTATTTTAGCGGACACAAGGTTTCAGCTATTTGCAGATGGACACTAAGAATAGTACTGACTATTTTAGCGATTAAAATTTTAACAGACTATCATCAAAACGCCAAAATAAGCCAAAATTAGCACCCCGCTAAAATAATCCGCTATGCGGTAAATCATTTTATTAGGATATCATCAAGATATGGCATGGCACTACAAATACCTACAATCAAACCTTCTTGAACTCAATGATACCTTCAGATATCCCAAGATTTCTGTAATCAAAGTTTAGACATATAAAAAATTATAATGACTGCCTTTTCCTAATACTTGTGATTCTGAGTTCCAGAAAATTATTCTAAATTGTATTTTAAAAAGTATGCTTAGTATGGTACATGTAAGAGGTATTGTAAATCCATGATTTTACATGATTTTGCAGCTTTAAAAAAATTAATGAATTTAAATATTACAAATTCTGTTCCATACTTCATAATTATAATCTCCAATGACCCCTTCCACATCACACACGCGTTTTAACGAGCTGTCATGGGACACAATCACTTTGCCATCTTTAGTGATCTGGCAGTCAAGCTCCAACATCTCTGTTCCTAATGACAGGGCACTACAAATAACAAACTTAAAATAACCATAAAGTAAACATGTTGGAATTCAAAATATTTCTTTACTGTATTGCAGAATTTTTAATTCTAAATATCATTTTGAAAAAGAAAGTTTTGAAAGAAGTTGTTTAATTTATTTAAAATTCTTTTTAAAAAAAATCTTTTTTGCCCTAATGACATATCTTGAACTGCACAATTGCAGCAGCTCTACATTAGTATGTCTTAATTATGAAATCTAAAATTTTCATACTGTCTAAAGGCAGTCATTGTATTTTCAATATTTTCCCCTGCACCTACAAAAGGAAAAAAATTAATAAATGCAAAATTATCTAATATACAATGTACTTTATAATCTTGACTCATTGTAATTGTTAAGAAAATTAATGAACTTTTAATTGAAATATTATATGTTATTATCATATATTTTTAACAACTTTATTTACCAATTGAATTTCATATGTATATAAAATATATTTATAATCTCGGCGATAACTGTAGAGACTCGAAATTTTCTCATAGAGACGTCAGACCAACATTTTTAGAGTGTGACTAAAATGGGTAGCGAAACCCGGGCCGGGCCGGGAATTTCAAAACTGAGAGCCGGGTTTTTGATAATTACGATATAAATACTCATTCTTTCTTCATGAAATTTACAGACATAGTTTATAACTATAGGTTTTGCCTTCGCTGAGAATTTTAAGTCAAAATGTTGTGTTTTTCGATGATTATCGCCGATTGTCCTTTTCCAGGTGACTAAAATGGGTAGCGAGCACGGTTTACTCATTTTGGCGAATTTAAGCTTAATGCATCGAAAGTGTTTGTGAAATTTGCATTTAATGGTTGTTTATTAACTTGAAATAGTTAAATTGTTCAATCATTATGAAATTAAATGTCGATTATTAGGGTTTTTGTCATTATTCATAGACCCGGGACAGTTCAAAACCGGACGCGTTTGCCCGGGACAAATTGATAATTCCGTATTGCCAGAAAAAGAATGTAGATTTTTTTCAGTCCCTGACTGAGATAATCTAAGAAATAAATTGAAAAAAATTAATAAAAATATGCAAATCCAAAAAAGAGTCATTTGTATTTCAATTATATGTCATTGTCTGATAAGTATTTCGGAAATAATAGGTTTTTCCCGGGTGAACGTGTTCGGTTTCGACCAATCCCGGGTGTTCAAAAAATGCGTATATTTTCAATAATCGTGATTTATTACTGCAACAGTTAAATGTTTTAGGTAGTTTAAGTTCAGTTTCAAAGATCCAAATGAAGTAATTGTAAATATGCTGCCGAAATTAAGTTTAAATCGCCAAAATGAGTAATCCGGGCTCGCTACCCATTTTAGTCACTTGGAAAAGGACAATCGGTGATAATCATTGAAAAACACAACATTTTGACCTAAAACTTTCAGCGAAGGCCAATCCTAGAATAATAAACTATGTCCGTAAATTTCATGAAGAAAGAATGAGTATTTATTTCGTGATTATCAAAAACCCGGTTTTCGTTATCGAAAATCCCGGCCCGGCCCGGGTTTCGCTACCCATTTTAGTCACACTCACATTTTTAGTCTCTTTGAATATCGAGATTATCATATTTATACAATGTTAACAGGTTAATGTTTTATTTAGTAAAGACTGCAGTCAGGTATTCATTACAAGTGAAAATTTAGCAATATAAATTTACATTTTCTTGTGGAGCAATATGCTTATTGTATGAAATACCAGGGCAAATACTGGGACATGAAGAAATGACAGCATAGACAAAGAGGTTTTAAATGAAATACTCTGTAAGACTGTTAAATAGACATAAATTGTAAAATTCTGAGTTAATCAAAGATAAATAGAATCATATTTCTTTTATTATTTACTACCATAGTCATATTCCATACCTCCTCTATGACTTATATGAGCTGGTCGAAAACATAGCTTCTTTTTCCTGTGCAAGATTGCAGGGAACCGAAAAAGTATCACCGAGGTCACCACATAGCCAACAAAAATTGATCCAACAACCATGGCAATGATATATCGAGTTTCCATTTAGAAATACATTTTTCTCAGCAATCATTAGTTATGATGTCAGATGATGATTTGCCTGTCCGAAGTGTAAACATAGGAGACACATGACTTGGTACTTTTTCTACCTTGTTTTCTCGAAGAGTTCATAATCAGAATTCCACACCCGATGATTAATAAAGATTTTTGGAAATAAATATATATCTTTGAAAAAAAATGTACATGAAAATGTTGGAAAAAAAGGCAATTTGTGCTCATTGGAAAGGAAATTAATAATCTGAACTTGACCATAGACGGTTGGTTCAAGGATAATTAAGAACAGAACAGAACATTTATTTCTAATTTAGAGCCCATTACAGACAGTATGAGATTATTACAATAATAATTAAGGAAAAGATAAGCCAATGAATAGCAAAACAATTATACAATTAGTAATTGACATAAATCATTTCAACAATAATCCTGTTTCAATTAAAAGGAATACAACAATATGCATGTATGTGTAAAAGACTAATACTACTATAACATGTTATCATTTATAAATTTGCCTACAAAATTAAGAGTTTTCTATCTTCTGTATTGAGTAACCAATAAAGTTTTTGTTCATTACATTTCTTTTCTTTGATTATCAAATTTTTACATGTTATTAAAAAATGAGTTTCATCATCTATGCTGTTAGAATTACATCTGATACAAGACAACTTTCCGAAACCTGGGAAAACAAATGTCTTTCAAGGGAAAAGGGAAATAGAAGACAATTTGCAAAGTTAATTTTCTAAAGATGCATTACTCTCCTTTCAAAAGGGGGGGGGGGGGCTATTACAAAAATGGGTCCTTGGATAAATTTTCTTTACTTTTACATAGATATTTTATTTGATATACATGTATATGAAAATTCCAGGCGTTGACGGGGAATCCCCTGTCTCTGCCTGGGGGTAAGTCCCCAAAGGAATTTTAAGGAAAATATTCAGGAAAAGTCATCATTGAATAAACCCCAAAAAGTGCAGAGTACGATTTGTTGAATCTACGCCCCAAGCCCCCACCCCCTAAAGGTTTGGGGAAGGCATTACCATGTAGATTTTTATTACTATAAAGGGGGGGGGGTAAGAAGAAATATGAACAAACCGTAATCACCCTCAGAAATCCATTTAAACACTTCAAATTAGGAGCGGAGCAATTAAACACGAACTTTTAGAAACATCAGAGGTGGAATCAGGTGCCATGAAGGAGTGAGCATTCCTTGTTGGGTCACAACCGCTGTTTACACCGAGTAATGATGAGGGAAATTAGTGGGAAATTATTGGATACAATTGATATGAAAAAACGTCAGTCAACATTCAACTTAATGACAGATTGTATTTGCTGACAAGGCCATTGTATCAACCATAGAACTTGCAATGACTTTAATTAAACGAGACTGTTGATATCCTTGATTCATCAACTTGTCAATTGACATTAGCTTTTCTCGTTTTAGAAATTGTTCTTTATACGTATAGCATGCACTTGCGAGCGTATCTAATCAAACCCCAACTGGAGGTGATAAAAGTACTGGTATATATATTGCTACATACAGTGTATAACTAAGGGGGTTGACGACAGAAAAGTTAGTCATACAGTTTCCTAGTTAGGTTATCTTCACAGGCCTTTAGATCGCTTTTAAAAATCCGACTCAAAAAATGGAATGTACATGTATAAAAAGATAACACTTCAAATTAAGTCGAATTAAAGCGATCTAAAGGCCCGTGGTTACCTTCAATGTCTTTTTCTAGAAAATATCCAAATAAAAAAGAGGTGTGTTAGAATCTGTGGTATCCTCCATTTCAAGCTCAATGGGACGTACATATATATATCAAGTCCACATATAAATATCTAAGTAACTACCGTAAAAACACATGTTTTCAAGAGTTCAAATTTTCGAAGTTTGAGGAAAAAATATTGCTTTGTATAAGGATTTGATTTCGCTGTTGGAGAATGTTTAGTAGTAATGCACAAGAAAATTTACATAACTGTGGTGGTCATAAATTCGTGGATCTCTCAATACCTTAAATCAACGAAAGTTAAACCCCAACGAAAATAAGTGATTATTAATAATTATACATACATGTACTATAATTATATAATTGTAAAATGATATATAATGCGTCGTCGATATACCTATATACATGCATATCGAGTTGAAAGTAGCAGCAAGTGTTTTTAAATTCTTAAATTCTTATGTTTAAGGTTTTAAATAAATTCTGCTTCATATGATTACAAAAATAGATCTACTAAATAAGAGGCGCAATTGGTATTCATGGGAATTCCGACAGATTGTTGGAAGGACCGATTTCCAAAAACTACATATAGATAATGTCAATCAGAAAACTAGCTAGGATAGCTTTAGCATTTTTTCGATGTCATTTTAGATTTATTATGTGAACAATCAAAGATTTTTTTTAACAAAATATTTTTCTAAAGACCAATGACAAGGTAAGTTTTACGAGTTCAATTCTTATTGAAAATGCAGCTGTCAATGATATAAAAAGCCTGGACTTTAATTTGTCGTGGGTAATGGTTGTATAAAGTGTTGAAAAGGCTTCCTCTTTGTTAGATATTAAAATTTGATTTGCCGATTTATAATATCTTTTAAAAAAATTGTTTTTCATTCAATTACAATAAAATCAATAACCCATGGGGGGAATCGCACAATTACAATAACAATGGAAGTCGTATTACGTTAATCAAAATGGAAACCTGGGCCCTGGAATTTAAAAAGCTAAAATGGACGTGACCTTTACCTTTTTTCGTTAAATTATATCTTTTAATTCGTTTTTCATACATATCTACCGGTATGTCCCGTAATATTTCTCTTTTCATCAAATATTAAAACAGATGCTCATGAATATTTTTTTTTTTACTTTTCATCATAGTTTTTATTTTGAAAAGCAAACAAACAAACAAACTATACACCCTTCATTTAAAGACTAAAGTTTGTATCCTGAAAATGAAGTATTTTTCTTCATCAAATATCCAGGTCCATTGTGAACAACAATCTGTACTTTGTCTCCTTTCTTCAGTTTCAACACGACCATCTTACTGCAAGTCATCCATTTATTTCCACCATAGTGACAGTTTGTCCACGCTTTTCCGATCCCATTAACACGTAATGCCGTGTAAGCATGTCTGGCACCCGGGGCAGCAGCTGTCCAATCAAATACGTAGATCCCGGAAGTCGGAGTCGTGAAGATACCAGATTTTGCGTCATATCCGTTTCCTTCGTTCAAGACAACAGTCTCAAAAACTACCTTTGCATTATTTCCAAGATTTCCAACATCATTTTTCAGTTGGACATGAAAAGCAATAATGTGGGTAGCTGAAAAGCAAATAAAAAATACTTTAATTTATGTGTGAAAAAGTAAATGATATTAGTATTTTAAGATAAATTTAGCAATAAAAATAAGCCAAAGAAATGAAGAGCGAATTTTGTGAATTGGAAAAAATGCTAGCTTTAAAAGATTTACGAGAGTTATACTTTTCATTAAGAATTTTTTTCTTTCATATGTATAGTATTGAGATGCAACCACTTGTCAATTGAGGGTTTCAAATTTAGACCGGTACTCGGCACTTTTATGGGCTTTAGGATTTGGGGGATCATTTTTGGCCACCACCTTTCCCGGGACCTCGCGGTTTGTATAGTTTCATATCATAACCAGTCTCCGGGTCAAACATTGAATTCGAACCCTCTTTGTTAGGATCAACATCTTACTTAGGGACTCTGACCACTGCATCATGCGGGAGACAGAAATACGATTTGGGAATCCAAACTGGGAATCATAGAAGTTGTCCTATTTGACATGCAAAATGGAACTTATTTAAAACGTTCTTACCGGAGACATTTTGACAATTTCTCTTGACATATCCAACCGCCTGACAAGTTTCTTCGACACTTTTAAAGTCCTCTCTAAATGCCCCGAGGCTGAACTTCTGGGATATTTTCTCACCAGATGCTAGTAGAGCAAAGTACAGCAGAGAACATCGTAATGGGACTCCAAACATTCTAAAATTAAAACAATAAATAAATGAAGTTTTTCATTTTGTTTACATTAATTAAACTTTTTGACATTTCGGGGGGGGGGGGGGGGGGGGGGCTGTGGTTTTCATTGCGCAATATTTCGCACATCATAGTAAAATGAAGCGTATTGACTGTTTTAAAGCAATTTTTTTTTGCTTAATTGATAAAATTAAACAAAATTAAGGAAATACAGGTTTTAATATGTCATTATAATTTCATATAACTGATTTTTAACCGATTTTGCTATTGATTGGTAGGTTGACGTTGTTACGTTTGCTTTGAAAAGAAAAAAAATGGTATTTTCTTACATAATCCTACAGTAAATGTACCTGTACTTTGAAACGGTCCCTTAAAAATACCTGGACGGTAGATTTTACCCAAACTTGGCATGTACACTGGAGTTAATGTATGTTATATATGGTATGAAAATGAAGAGTTTCGCTATTGTAGTTTTCACACAATAAAACCCCACTCGGCCCCCTTAAGGTCAAGATCTAGTAAATGACTTTAACGTAGGTCGCGGGTTTGCGGGGCTTTTAAAAGTGTCCGAAAACATACCATGAAAATTACCGATATGATTTCTCTACCTTTGATTTCCATTCTCTGAAAATTTTATAAAATTCGTCTACACCGTTTTTTGTAATTGAATTCCAAAGATTTCATTGTAGTAACATTTTCGACATTATTCTATTGAATTTTTTAGGAAAAACGTCGTTTTTGGCTTGTTTTCATGCAAGGTTTTTATTTAAATTGTGCAGACGAATTTGTTTATCCTTTGGTATTTAAAACTAGAATTGATTTGAAATAAAACTATGTGAAAAAATTAATATGTCTTCGGGTTCATTTTCTCGTAATTTAATTGTAGATAATTGCTTTTATATTGAAAAATGTAGCATTTTTAAGGAGGCTGGGGGTCAACAAATTAACCACAAATTAACCACCAGATGTAACTTATTTTTTTAGATACGGTGTCTTAAGCTGTCAACTATCATTTGGCAAAAAAAAAAAATCATACATTTTAGTTTTAAAATTTGATCATTTTTGTATATCTTTATATGGAGCTCTTCTTTTGAAGGAGATCGAAATAGTCTAAAAATGGCTGCCACCCCAGCCTCTTTAAGAACGACGTCATAAAATATCGCGACGTCACGCTTGACGTCGTGAATATCGATCCGGTGCACAGAGCGAAAACAAACAAACAAACAAATTATACTGATTTTTTTAAAATAGGAAATTCACGTCTATCTGCTTTCAAATGACCAACATCGTAATAAGTCAATAAACCAATAAAACAATTATTAGACATTTTTCTCTTTACGTCAAATATTAGTGAAAATTCTCGCAAGAGGCGTAAACCAACAATCAGTCCTTTAGTTTCTTTTTTTATATTTTCTTTATGTGTTGATTTCTTACCGTTTCTTTTCTTTTTGTTTTGTTTTCTTCATGCACAGATTCTTGTCGGATTTGCAAATAAAAGTGACCTTGTATTCCCTTCTGGAACAGATACCCCTGTGATTACGCTAAAAAAATTAATGTTCAGATTCTCGTCCCATTTACTCCTCTAAAAATTATTAAAAACCTTGTAAGGAATTTTTAGAGGAGTAAATGGGACGAGAATCTGAACATTAATTTTATTTAGCGTAATCACAGGGGTATCTATAATCAACAGGCAGATTTTGTTCTTAGACTTTCAATGTACATGTATACTAGTATAACATTAATTCTACTGAATGAACATGGAAAGCAACGTAGCAAATAAAATAATTATGTACAATCATGAAATTAATAACGTATGCCGTTACTTACACAGGCAATTGGGGTATCGAACCCCCCTTTCCGTTTTTCTGGGGTTTTTCTTATTTTTAATTTTTAATACGTATTGCATGTTATTTATAATGTTACTCTTCTATCTCTTTACGCTGTTTTTAAATACATATATTTCGTTTTCGACTGATATACATGTATAAAAAGAATTCATTTTTTATGACTTCAGCATGTTCTATGCAGGGGCGTACTGTATACGCAAAACGCCATGGCGTGCACATTTCCAAAAAAAAATTACTGTGCATTTTTATAAAATAATTATTAAAAAATCGATTATATCGTCATATAAAAAATTAAATTCCTAAAAGATTCCGTGTAAACTTACTATGCCTGCAGGCCTAACGTTATATATGTAATACCTATAGTTAATCCGGATTTTATTTGTATATATATCTCGATAAATTTTACTATTATTTATAAGTCATTGGTGCTAAGAATTTTTACAATCTTTTTGTTTCACCTAGTGCTTCCAGCCTCAAAATCTCTGTTCTAATAAGAGAACAGGCCTCTGTATGATCGTGTAGACTACTAAATATTTTCTAAAAATAAATAATTAATAAATAAATAAATAACCAACGTGTTGCTACAATCATTTTTTGGTGGCCGATCATACATGGAGTTAAGTGTCAACTAGTGGAAGCACTAGGTGAAACAATAAGAATTATAAAAATTCTTAGCACCAATGACTGATAAATAATAGTAAAATTTGTCGAGATATATATACAAATAAAAATAGGTAAAGGATAAACGATAAAACACGAAACATGACGCGACACGTTTTGGGGAAATTAAATTTGCTGGATTGAAATTGTTTTGTTTTATTTTCATTATTTAAAAATTAGACAAAAAATGGAACTAAAAATACCTTTTTAAAGTAATCACAAAAATTAAGACAATGCACTTGATTTTATCAAAAAAAAAAAAAAATATGTATTTTTTAAATATTAATAGATCTATTATTTTTTGGTGTCATAAATCAAAATATCGCGAAGTTGACTTAATCTCGTAGCGTACGTTATATATTTAAAAATACCGTAAATTTTGTTCAGTCTAAACGTGAAAACCCAAGCCCGGGGGCTTCGCCCCCTGGGCCCCCACCAGGGCGAAGCCCTGTACCCACTGGGGGCCTCAAGGCGGCCCCCAGACCCCCTGCCTTTTTTGGCGTGCACATCATTTTCGTCTAGCTACGCCCCTGCAGTATGAATACTGTTACACAAAACTACAAATTTCAACAAGTTATAGCTAGATAACAATCTCTCACCAGAGGGCGCGCTCCGCTTACGTGTTGGAGCGGACGCGTAAAACGCCCTCTGGTGAGAGATTGGCTAGATAATAGTACTGAATTTTCCCATTTCTCGTTGTGACGTCATAATCAGATGTGCACAAGAAAGTCGGCCCAAATCATATAAATTGCGTAGTTTTAATCTTCGACAAACCCGCGACCTTAATTAAGTCACTCGTCAGCTTTTTATTTGCTTTTATATTAAAAACTACTTATTTAAATTCAATTTTTATAACATATTTAAATTCAACAATGTAATTTTTTTAAAATTCAATGAAAATGCTGCTAAAAAATCTACAAAGAAGCAAGATTTATGAACTATTTCTTTTGGTGGAAGGATATTACAAAAATTCTAAAATGTTACATTTATAAAATTTAATGTAATGGAATATATACTTTTACTGTAGAATAGTTTCCGTTTTGATATTGCTAAAAATATTTAATATAGAAATTTATATTTTTAGACTAATTTTACACCTTCCCTCAACAAACTTTTCCAAAAAATGAAAATATATTATCAAGATCAAATTTACAATTTTTTGCCTGAAAACATATTTTGACAAATATTTCAAAATTAACATCACTGACCCCACCTTTTTCTTTCATTATTTTAAACTACTCGATACTTGTACTGATCAGCACTTAAGTCGTAAAAAGTTTGATATAAGAAAATTTTTTATTGCTTATTAAGTTTTTTAATACACCAAATATGTTATTTTTTAGTGCAAAAAAGGTCACACAATAATTTACGCGCATTAATTTGCAAGATTTGTTTAATGATAAATATTATTCAAACTATTTTATTAAAATAAGATTGTGTTTCTTGCCATGCTTACATCTGATCAAATATAATAAGGGTTAAAGTAATTACAAAGAGATAAAATTTAAGTGCAAAAAGGTCAACTTAAATAATCAGTAGGATGCACACTGACCTCCTATTTTCTTTGCTATTTTGAGTTACACTTTATGAGTACTTATCCAAAATATACTTCTCAAAAAATCCTTGATTTAACAAATATTATACTTGGTGCTAGATCCATTATGACGTCATAATCAACTTTCTTTTTCCCGTACTCTACGGCTTTAGCAGAATTATAATAGAAAATAGGGTATTTTCATGGCATTCCATATGAAATCATATGAAAACGAATCAGGATACTTATATTAAATTTGATGTTATTTTAAAGAAGAGACAATGAACATACAAATTACCGTTTTCTGAGAGACTGTAGGCAATCTGCATACATTTCCTTTGTCGAATATGAAAAAAACCCCTCCCATATTCATGACTGGTTCTCTTACTACTTCATTGAAAATGACAGTTTAAAACATGGGTTTTCATCTTTTTTACCTACAAATTATGCCCCGAAACACCTTATCTGACCACGCTAAAGTTGTAAAGTATCATTAAAGGAATTTATTTCTCAAATTTGATAAATCTGTAGGCACCTTTCATTTACTAGATCTTGACCTTAATTAAGGTGGTTTTTATTTGCTATATTATATTTACTTAGAAGAAAGCATTCCATAAAAATGATTGAAAACATCATCGAAAGAGATCATACCTTAAGAGCAAAAAATTCCTTCAGGTTACAAAAAATCTAAAATGTTAACAGAAATGAAACCAATACCGGTGTATATATACTTGTTTGTATTTATTTGTTGTAACAGCTGGACTATGAAATATAAATTTGATCCATATCGACTAATAATTAAACACTAGTGTATAATCTAATACAATAAAAATATTACATACCGGTATATTCCTGTTCTTTATTGTTTTTATCATTCAATGATAGCTTTATGAACATCTATCTTTCGAAAAGTAAAACTGAAATTCAAATTTCAAGGTTACGGTCACGGGATTTAAACCCCCCACAACATTTTAGAAAACGTCTTAAGAGCAACTAATGCACAGGTCAAATATGAATTTCCGGTGACCTAAGGTCCTGCCATCGCCAATCCTAAAGTTTGGGTTAAAAAGTCACGGCACGTTCAGAACCGTATTATGAAAGGTATAAGTAATGCTCACATCAAATATGATAACCCGGTGATCGAATGCCATACCTCTTCTCATTGAAGATAATTATCAACAATACAAAAAAGAATTGAGAATTTGACTTAACTTCAAGTCCATAGGTTGGAAAGTCACATAGCACGTTAAATAAAGCATAGGCGTCGGAAGCAAATTGAAAGTGGGGGCCGGGGGCTACTTGAAAGTTGGGGGGTGGGAGGTGGG
Source organism: Saccostrea cuccullata (assembly GCF_032062105.1). Lineage (NCBI taxonomy): Eukaryota > Metazoa > Mollusca > Bivalvia > Ostreida > Ostreidae > Saccostrea > Saccostrea cuccullata. Next base: position 573,826 of record NW_026939565.1, on the reverse strand, counting down.
GGTGCTAAACCAAAAAAAGGATAAACTCCAAATTTCAATGACTATATAATGTATATATTTGCAAAAAAAATAAGCCCCCCCCCGGTTCCGACGCCTATGTAAAGTATTGCGACAGGTATAAGTAATGCACATGTCATTTATAAATATTTTACTGTGCAGTGAAGGTTAAATTAAAACAATCTTATCATCTGGAAACTGATTAATGCAACATTGGAATTTCAGAACTTGACCTCTAGCATCAGTCTGACTAAAGCCAGCCTCTACTTTTTCCACTTCGTCCTACGAACGAAGTGAAATAGTAGGGGTTGGCTTTAGTCAGACTGCCTCTAGCATAAAAGAAGTCTTAAAGTTAAATATAGTGAGTTTTCATTTTAAATTGTTATACCTTTAGAAATTTGTTCCTGTACAAATCTTTACGGAAAAAAGTCTAACATTTCTAATGTTTTGCTGAGCGGGCAAAAATCGATGTTGGACCGCTGAGTGAGATGTTGGACCGCTTACGTCACGGAATGGACGGAGCTTCATTCAAAAGTGACGAACCTGATGTTACACCACGTGCACGAAAGACAATACAAAATACATGTACATGTATATGTAAAAAAAAAATAAATAAAATAAAATGAAAGGTATTACACAACATTTATTGACTGAATTCTCGGGCAAAATGCGTTTTGTCGACCCTCGAACTCAGTCCATAAATGTATAATGTTTTATTGTAAAGGCAAAAGACTTCAAGATATTGTCCGAAAATGAAATTAAAATGCAAAAATAATTTGGTTTGACTTAACTTCAAGTCCATAGGTTGGAAAGTCACATAGCACGTTAATGACTGACAGATTAGACAAATAGACCCAACACATTATTCTTCGCTTGAAACGAAAGTAAGGACAACAAAAATAGGTAGGAGAAGCAGAAGACATTTATTTTGTGATTATTTATGGTTATTCAATGAATTCATAGCAATGTTCTGTTCTTCCCATGATGGTATGATTTGAACCACAGGCCTTTGGATCGCTTAAAAAAATTGTGTGTGTAAAAAAAAAAAATAAAGGTACTGAACTCTTACACTGGGTACCTAATTTCGCTAATAAAATATTTTTTATTCGAATGCTCTAAAATTCTACTTTCTATTTAAATCTATTTATAGATAAACATTCTTCAATTCTACCAAAGCTCATTCCGAAATTCCATATATTTCTTGAGATATTCTGAAATCAATTTCAAAAATGACCTACTTTCTTTTACTCGACATTAGCTTGGGCCCCTGGCCATTCACATGTAAACAGACGGTGTTTGAAGTGCGGCGAAGAGTTGCATAGTAAAATCTTTCAACAATTTAAAGTTGATTTCTTACTCCAGATTGTAACGTTAAGTCCGTAATAATATTCCTTTCGCGAAAAATTAATTTGAAAACGTCTACATCAACAACTACCGCCATGTTGATTACGAATGTAAATGAATCCATGGTAGAACGATTTTTTCCCGGAATGCATTATATACCTTTTGATTTTCAAAACAATTAGACCGCTAAAATGTTGTTTATGACTTAGTTACACCATATGTTCAAATTAAAGAAAAACCTTGTAAAGCTTGAATGCAAATGAGCAAATATTCATTGAGTTTAGAATAAATTCCGGGGAAAATTTGTCCCGTCGTTCCCGCTTTACAATTAGTGAAGGCCCAAGCTGATGTCGAGTAAAAAAATTATTGTCAATTTGGGAATTGATTTCAGAATATCTCGAGAAGTATAAGGAATTACGGAATGAACTTTGGTAGTAATGAAGATTGTTTATTTTTGAATAGATATGGATAGAAAGTAAAATTGTAAAGCATTTGATTTAAAAGAATTTTATTGGCGAAAGTAGGTACCCCATGAAAAGAGTTCCATACCTTTATTTTTTTTTTTCAACACCTCAATTTTTTTTCTAAGCGATCTAAAGGCCTGTGATTTGAACATAAAACATGCCAGTTAATGATTAAAAAACAGATAACACGTAAGGGATAATAATTAAAATAAAATGGCACATAAATAAATAATTTCATTATTTTAAAAATGACACAATTATTATAATAATATATAAATACATCCATATAAAACTATAAATGTATATAGCTGTAAAATAAACATCCTTGCATAAAATACCTCACTGGTAACTAAAACCCGTATTTTCCCACTTTCGTTTGAAAATGGGTTTATAGTTGGCAAGAGCATGCACATTTCCATTAATTTAGCTGAGAATGTGGAGATTTTTTTATTTGAGCAAACATATCTAAAAACAATCCAGGAAAAAATAGAAAATTTAATATATTTTTTAAAAAAGAAATCACTCCATAGCATGTTAAAAGTAATCGAGATATGCAACAGGCCTATCGAAATGAAAAATGTGCTTAGTAAATGGCACACTACAGGCAAACTTGTGCACTGTGGATCAACGCAAGAGTTCAAAAAACTCAAGTGCAAGAAAATCTTCACTACTAGTTGTATTTTGATTATACATGTTCTAAAATAAAACAAATCGACACTTTTACTTCTAAAATTTTACATGCATAGAAATTGAAATCGTGTTCTTTTGAACTAAAGGGTAGTGAAATAAACAACTACTGAGTATTTTTAAGGTATGAAATCAACAAGAGATCATTTAATTAACTTTTTTGTCGTGGGAGCAGTTACTAGTATTTCCATCACCATTCATGTGTTTATGTTTCGACTTAAACTTGATCAGTATATCACTCTCACAAAGGCGCTTAAACAAGACAATGTTAATAATTGCCATGAGAATAACCATAATCTTAAACGTAATTCGGAGAGGTTGAACAATTTCATGACATTCGTACATAAGTCCATAAAATATTCTAATAATGGGAAAGCCTCGACATACAATGAATGTTGACAAGTTCAGATACTTGTTCAAGATATACAACTTATGATTAAATCCAAATTGAAACATCTGCATTAGTTTCCGTGCGTGAAGGAACACTCCATTAATTTCAGTCATTAAGGCAACACATGTCAGTCCTGTACCGTATTTTGTCAAAATAGTGTGGACAAAAAACAGTATTACCTGCGGAAGAAAAAAGTCATGTAGAGCAGAATTTACGAAATATAAGCTAAAGATTTTACAGAGATAAACAACGTTAAAGGTTTTTCTTTTACAAAACCTTAAAATGAATAATGTAATTTATAGCACAAAGAAAAATTGACTTAGTTTTGAAATGAAAGGAAAAATATTGCTAAATGTTTTTAAAAATGTAATACATTTACAGATTATCATAACTTCACACACGTGCTAACATCAGCATGTTATTAGCACAATGAACTTACTATGATATGATGAAGTGTAACACCCCAGTCACTTAAAAGTTTGTTATTCAGATACATATCTAACGCATCGTAAATGAAATACCCTGAAAAAAGAAGTCTCAACATAAATATCTCAAAAGGACAGCATCTTTTATCTCACCATATTCTGAATGCCGGTATATACTTTCAATAGCAACATGTGCATCAAATCAAACAAAAAATTAAAAATTGTCTTAATATTGTGTTGATCTCACCCTATAATATAGCACTACAAATCATAGGGGGTGATTAACCCTTACCTTTTTTCAATAGGTGGATCCGCCACTTTTTAATTAATCTCTCTATGAAACAGGTCAATCTGCAGGGTCATGTTACCTTTATTTGTTTGAAGTATTAGTAAGACCCCAATATTTACTTTCACTGATAGACCTGTTCACTCACCTGTGGAGAAGGCAACCATCATGTAGGTAAAATAATTTATGTGTGCAACGAGATCATTAAACATCTCGGGATAAAAGCTGAAACTACAAAATAAATAAATGAGGTCACAGAACATGCAGAAACTTGGTTGAATACACTTACTAAAACATGCTTACGTAACTCAATTAAATGAATAGAAAATAATACACATTGCACAAAAACCGTATATAATTTATAAGAATTGTGTTTTATAGAAATTTCTAGAATAAAATTACCAAGCCAAGTCCCAAGATCCACATAAAATTGCATGAATCCAAGATACGAACAAATTCCTCCATCTCCACGGGTCTTTGGAAGCACTGGGAGGAGGATTGATAAATTTCGCAGTCATCATATTTAACAAGTAAAAGAATGTCACAGAAACAGCAACCATTAAGATGGCAAATCTGCAGTCAACATCGTTTGCATCATCTTTCTCCAACGATGAATCCATGGCAGACGACATCTGTGCAGACGATACAAAAATATGAAGGTCACGTGTTGACTTAAATTGCGCGCGTATAATCAACCATGAAATGACTCCAGTCACAGTTACTTACTGTACTGTGTAGAAACAAATAATAGATTATAAAAGTTAAACGTGAATGATTGATTAAAGTTACACGTACGTTTCTTGGTTAAAGAATGAAAATTGCTACCGGGTTAATATCAGTCGATCTAAATTCTTTAAATTATATCACCTAGTGGTTACAACATGTACAATCATTGAACATATGATCTGGTGAAGTATATCGGAACATAATCTTGAGCATTTGGACAAGGATTATAGATCGAGAAGGATATATGGCGGATACGCTTATATAAATGTTGAAATACAAACAATTACCAACAAAAATTGTAATTTTACCATGTATCATTTCAGTTCAATTTTAAAAATTGTGTGATCGTCTTGGTATAGATTTAATAACTAGGTTGTCCCCTGGGAACCGCTTTCGCGAAAACGAGGGGACATTTTAAAAGTCTCATTCATCTATCCGTGTCTTACTCTGTCTCTCTCAAAAAGTTTAAACATGGTCATAACTTAAATGAAAAGAGATAGGGCCGTCATATTTCACATGAAAATAACCTTTGACACATCTTCGCAAACCACGGGTTTTGAGTCCACAAGCTAGAGAGAATTGATGTGAATCACCAGTGGGTTACCGACGATACCTTTGGCAAGATCTTTCCAAATATTTTATAATTTTTGACCCCGTGACATTTATGTTTGACTCTTTAAAATTTGAACATTACTATAAATTGATCGTAACTTTTAAAAGAGAATACGATAGGGTATTTGTACAATTTACTAAGTGACACTAGTATACATATTTAGAATCAAAATCCTATTTGTAAACTGTGGTTTACAACTCTTAACTATAGTTAACGATCTGATAATTTATATACATGTAGTTTCACGATTTGTGAAACTATGATTAACAACTCTTATCTATAATTCACGATTGTAAATTATAGTTTACAGACGTGAATCTATGTTTATCAACAAAATCTATATAATTGTTAATGTTTTATTACAGACAAATAAACTTAGATTAGCATTCGTAAACTATAGTTAACGACCGTTAAATATAGTTTTACAGATAAAAACTATAGTTAACGATTTGTTAACTATGGTTCACGGTTTGTAAACTATAGTTTACAGTCGATAAACCTAGTTTATCAACTGTGAAACTATGTTAAGCTCATTTTTGTGAATTTGGCGTGCCATGCATGTTTGTATTAGTCAGGTTCTCGAGACCCCTCTGCTTTTATTATAATAAAAGCGGAGGGGTCTCGGGAACCTGACTATGTTTGTATATCTTCATCTGGAGCTCTTCTTCTGAAGGAGATCAATATAGTCTAAAAATGGCCACAACCCCCAGCCCCTTTAATCAAATGCTTATTTTTGACATATATGCTTTTAAATTCATTTATCTAGCAATTTTGATGTTTAGACAGCAAAAAGGAAATTGTTATTCAGCATTAAGGAATTTATGTCAATCCTCTGCCTCAGAAAGTGTCCGACTCGTATGTGTGATGATTGATGATTGCGTAAACGTGTTAATTGAAGTTTGAGTGAGAGAGTGTTGTGTGAGAGTCAGTTTTAGATCCGGCATGGACTATCCCGGACGTGAATATTAGCTGCACTGGACATTCCGTCATCAAGAAAATACAGTTTTACTCTGGACAATTCCAAGTTACCAAAACGTTTGTGTGTGTGAGTCTGTGTGCGAACATTTTGGAGTTGCTTTTATGTTACATCACCTAGCGTGATTTATTTTTTAAAATATAAACTTTCATTTTATTGCTTGACTTTCATTAAAATAAATTTTCATCACAAGTTCATTTGTATTACTCATGAGGTCCGGGATCTTTAATTCTACCACCACTTTTCAAGGTGTCTTCCCACTTAGCCAAAATTCTGAAAAAAGTACAGGTGACTGGTTTTGGCTAGGTGGGAATGGTGTACGGGTAAAGGAAGGGAGAGAACAAAAGAAATTAATTACAAGTGACCTATAGTCTGTTTTAGATGAACCCTAGAAATCTGACAATTAAGGTCATACGCAACGTAGTTTGAAGTTTATTGGGTTCTTCCCTGGAGAAAAGAAGGACCTGTGAGCAATACTTTTAATGTCTCTATATGGATTTGTACACCTCTTCTAAAACAAATGTTGATGGAAAAATAACTGGAATTATGTTTCGTAATTTTTGTACATTTTTCTTTAAATAATGCAAATATTTTCATAATTTGATATTTTTTGTCCTTAATTGAATGGTATTGAAATCAATATTTATTATAAATTCAATATTTTAAATATTCCAAAATATTATAATAAAACATTATATAATTATATTTTTTCTTTTAGAATTTTCATTTGCATTGATTTAATTTGTATTTTATTTTAATTATATCTATTCATTTTAATCTCTGTGATTTGATATTTTAGCTTATTTGAAATGTTTAAGTGCCAGTTCTATTACACTCTGTATCACTGTTACATTTGATAAAAATTAATATACAGTCATGCAAAAGTAAAGTACTGGTAATGCAGAGTCTATGAAAAGCTGTTGTTAGATCTGATTTATCAGAAAGTGACAAATCATCTACAGATAAATTAGATGAATCTGTCAGTCTCCGACGTTTGTTTGCACACTGTCCATCGTGATCAGCCATTTTTAAAAGAATTCCGAGGTATTTGGTCTGTTCACTTGGAAGCATCTTAGCACCGGGGCAATTCCAGTTCATTTACAAGTAACAACTTTTTAAAAAGCTTGCCTGACTAAATTAATCAATATCTGCATGAGGAGTGATAAACCGTTTGAGTATTACTTTTTTTTTGGGGGGGGGTGTGTCTGCAAGTGGAGTGATCTGCCCTTCGATGTAAATTGAAAGCTACATTACACCTATTATTATATAATATAATTAATATATGTAATGAAATCATGCATTGTGAACATTTTAAAAGATGTACATAATAAAAAATACACATTTTATAGGAGTGTATTTATTCCACTGAAATAAACATTAGTAATGTGCTCATTAATTTTTTTCTCTTAAAAAGGAGGTGGGGGGGGTGCCAATATCATATATTGAGAATGAAGTAAGAAAATTCAATATTTAGGCCTCTGTGGAAAGAAAAATCCAAGATTTTTTTTTACTGGTTTCTTATCTATTGTGTGCATCTGAAACAGGGATACAAATGTTCATGCATCTGGAGACCATGACTTGTTGAACTGTGTTGTGTATTATTGGACTAGTCCATCTATGTAGTAAACAACTGCGGGATCGGGAAACACATTAGAAAAAAAATCATTTCTTTAGTGTTGCTTATATACAATATGTTACTGAAATGAAATTTATAGCGAGCGCAGCGAGCGTCGCGAAGCGACGCTCGCGAAGCGAGCTCAATAGACTAACGTGTAAGAACAGAGGAAATTCGGATTGAAATCTGTACATACGTCAGCCAAATTTCTCTGCGCAACATTCCCAGAATTCCCGCACTACCCAATGTCCTTTGCGCAAATAAATAAAGAAATAAAATAATAACGTAAAACATAAAAGGCTAGATCAGTTTGTAGAAATCTTTTAAAGAAACAAAAAATAAATCTTCAATGTTTTTCAACCAAAATTGCACTAGGTCTATAGTTTCAAACAGACGTTCGGCTGTCTCCGTAAGCTCCGACAAGCTCCGTGACGTCGTGTGACGTCACAGTTAGTCGAGATATCTCGTGCGGCTTGATATTTGAAGTGGCTGATCAATTTTTAGAGTGTTTTTGATGGTACAACTGCGCTCGCCCCAACGGTCACACCGTAAAACATATTAGATATAATTTTTGAAGTATTAGAAGGAGGTTAAAAGAACAAACTTAATTTAATTCCATAGAAGTTAGCACACCCATTCACACAATAGAACAATCCAAGGAAAAGTCACGAGCTTACAATGTGACATTTGGCGCGATAAGAGCGATTCACCCCTTTCGTTGAATATAAATGGACTGATCCAATAGTACAGAAATGCAGAAAAAAGGATACACGGACATGTTGAAACGGTGAATCACATGAAATAATTGTTCCATGCAAAAAGATTAAAGGAAGTAAACACTAAAATATTTTGCATCAGTAATATCATTCTTTTTTCTGAAAACCGTTTCTTTTAAAATGCAGGTAAATAATTCCAATGTAAATCAGCTTGCACAAAATCTAGCTCTCTAGGTATGATCTATCAGTTTCGGATCTTGCAAATATCAAGCCTTATACAGCCTCACGCCGTGACGTCAGGCAATAATCAAATCAGGAAAACGTACTATACGCATGGGCTCGCGTCTGCAAAGAGAGAGAGAGAGAGAGAGAGAGAGGTTTCTCCGTTTTTACAAAGGAATAAACGTTTTCTTAGAAAAAGACGGGGCTTAAAAATCACTGAGCTAATGGGCCATACGCCAAAACTGGCCAAAAAGAAAAAAAACAATGAAATAATAGTTTAGAAGTACAACAATATAGTGGGCATTATAGATATATATTTACATCCACTGAATATTTTCTCCTTTATTTCTTAAGGTCAGACGAGACGTTCCTCAAAATCTGTTTTGTATATCTTCGTAATGTATGAAAAATATTCAATATCTTAATACCATTCTATTTCTAAACTAGTTTCTAAACGTTTTTTATAAAATCCAAACACTTAAACATTTGAAATTGGAAAATCATTTTTCTTACCCAAAGGATTATATAAGAAAAACTACCCCTGGTATCTTGCAGAAATGCCTGGTAAGGTACCTCAATTTTTTGTGAGTAAACATGTTTAAGTAGCAATACTTCAATGACAAACTCTTAGAAAAATTTATCTATTATTAAGGAACGTCTCGTGTGTCCTTAAGAAAACCCATTGCGTTAATCATTGCATGAACTACAGTAGGCATGTCGCCTGTACAGATTTCTTGATCAGTGGCTGTTCCATCAATGAAACGTATAAAGACGTTCGCATCATTAATACAATAATTAATCTTTTTAATCCTACTTTAAATGATTATTTAAACAGATATAAATATAAACAATAAAATGTCTTTCTTTGTTTGTTATTACTGGAATTAATGGTCGCAGCTATTGCAGAAAAAATTTACATAACCCGCTTACGCAGTTATGTAGTTTTTCTGCAACAGCTGCTTCCGTTAATTCCGGTAATAACAAACAAAGAAAGCATTTTATTGTTTTAACTATCCACAGTTGATATTTGACTCATATTTTTGAACAGTATTGATTATGTATTAAACAGTTTCTTACAATAAACATTTTATAAAATTTCAGTCTACTTCCCTCTATACAAAATCCAACTATATAACATAGGCACTTGTTCCTTCAATTAATCCCTTAATCCATAGTTTGTTATTTGACATATAATTCAGTAAAAAGAATGATTTATTACACTAAGAAACAAGGTGGATCGGTGGGGACAGACATGTTATGATATATATTTTTTGGAGGGAGGGTTGATATTTTTTCAAACCAAAAGTTGGATAGATCTCAGATATATCATTAAAAGATATTTTATGGGGGGGTTGGGGGTTGGAAAAGATTATATAATGATATTCAGGGTTGGGTGGGTGTGTTCCTGTCCTCCAGCACCTGTTTGTATGATGCGCACTTGAAACGATATTGAAATCTTAATCCATTTTCTTTTAACATTGGAATCTATATAGCATCCCCGTCTTTCTCTTCCTCCCTCTCTCTCTCCTTCTCTCTTTTCCCCTCTCTCTGTAGGAGTTTTAAAAAACGATTTTTAGACAGAATTGATATAAATGTACATATATGGTTTTATTTTGGTTGTTTTAAAATGATGAAAAAAAAACAAGATATTTTAAATTTTCTAGGATGTTCAAAATTCTATCTCTCTGCAATCAATCTTATAGATATAAAATGATATACAATAATAATAATAAATTCAATGAGCAGTCGTTTTATTTAGGAAAAGTTAACCTTGGTCCAGAACAGATTATCCCGGAACGACTAATGTTACCCATAATTTAGAATGGGACTCCGACATTATTATTATATTGTGACGTCACATTTGGTTTCCCCGGTATTACGTCAGTTGTAGTTACGGGTTATTTTCAAAGTGTCAGCTGGAGAGATCGGTTGTGATTTAGTTCAAGCAAATCTTTTGTGGAAAAAAGTATCTTCTATAGACCCGAATCCTAGAAAATGAGAAGAGAGAGAAATAAAAGGGTAATGCATTGTTTTTCAAAGATATGCTAGAAAATACCTCTGCGTCGCTCTTCTTATAGGCTACCCTGTAGGATATGATTATCAGCAGATCAGATGGCATACCCATCCCCCGAGCTGAGTTAAAATCTCTATAAAATAATGAAACATTGAGTAAAAAGAAGCACATCAGGTTACCTTTACTACAACAGTTAATAATGTTAATCGTTCATTCATAATGGAAAACTATTTGATGCCCTACTCCTCCTATAGATTTACTCAAGGGGGAGGGGGGTTAAAATTGTAGCAATACTGTGGGCCCATATAAAGATTTAAGTTGAAATCAAAATTGACCATGCAGACAACCATGTTTTTATTTCTAACTATATATTTCAAAGATCTGGTTATAAAAAATCTGGAAATTGCAAAACAAAACACTAAATAAGCAAATTTGCCACTTGAACATCCACCTTTTTTATAATTTGAGCCATTAATGATATTAAGTTGAGCTTGTGAGCTGATTTTTAATAGTTTATTTTATATTTCAGAGAGTGGTTGATTCTGACATAGCAGAATGCACCTCGGCATTTAAGAGGATGGCAGTGACTGTGGCATCTGACGGGGTTCGATTTTTTAATTATTCTTTTTCCTTCCCATCGAATATTATTCTTTTTTTCTCATTGAAGTAGTATATTGGAGTATATATATTTCAAGTATGATCAGCTACCAATACTATTTATGATTGACAAAACTTTGTATTTTTATAAATCATATGTTTGTAGACTGAATCGCAAAAGGCCAATCTTCAAACACGTGAAAAGTCTAAATCTTGGAGACGAAAGGTAAAAAAATATGTTATTTCCGTCACAATTTTCGGTAGAATTTCATGACATACCTGTTTCGAAAATATTTTAGACCAATTACTAAATAAAACGGTTTTTTTTTTTTTTTGGTTTATCTATACATTAGTTTTGCACCCTTTTTAAAACATTAAAATAGTAAACAATACTAAAGATTCTGTGGTATGAGAGGAGTTGCGGATAAGAGATTGATACCCCAAAGCGTAACAGACAGACGGGCGGACGGACAGACGTCAGTCTGTCTCTTAAGCTTTGGGGTACCCATCTATCCGCAACTCCTCTCATACCACGAAATGAAATTTAATGAAACTTTCACAGAATCTTTATTACATATTGTCATTGTGCACCTCCTATTCTAACTTTTTGATCCGACACATATTTTGGGTTTCCCATAGCAAAACATGGACACTGCTATTTTATACTTATAGGAGGCGGCGGTATCATTTAGTGAGCCCATTGCTCACAGTACCTCTAGTTTCGTATAGATTTGTATAGGAACAAAATTTTAAAGGTATAACATAGTCATTATTAAACAAAATGTTACAGTTTGTTCTTGTTACCTGACAAACATTTAGAATATAAATAAAACTCAAAAATCTGTGAGATTTGCTGATAAATGACAGAAAAAGTTTGTGTTATTTATTTTATTTGATGTTTCAACCACAAGATTAGTACTTTCATCAGTTCCATAGATTGATATTATATAAACTGTAAATTAGAGGAATTATTTATTTTTAGACTCACTCTCATCAGGTGGACAATACTAAGACTCGACCAAAGACTGATAAGTTTACACTCAGTTTAGAGGATCAGATATCCGCCACGTTGAAAATCATCAGAGCGGAAACTGTAAGTAAAAAAAACTTATTTTTCTTTAAATTGTCAATTTATGTTAGAGTTTTACTTTGAATGTCAAAATAAAAATACATTAAATTTTGCTTTTTCAATCATTCTACTTCGTGTTTCATTCAACATTTTTTTTGCAAAGGAATCAGAGATAAAGCCAGCCTTAAATCCATCGACAAGTTTTGTTGATAATTGCGTGGATAGTTCCAACAAGCATAAACTGTGCAGAAAAATGGTAAATGTTGATTTATTTATTTTTTAGATATAAAAATATATGTTTTCCTTTTCTTTCTAAACTTCTCTCAGTAAAGTCACTTCTATTATTTTTTCGAAGAACTTTGAAATATATTTCTTACCACAAAAAAAAATAATCCCTACCTTCATGTAATGATTCATTTTTTAGACAAGGGTTACATATATACTTTAATGAAATATTTATGCCCCACTACCTTTGAAGAAGGCAATTATGGCATATTGCTTTGCTGCTGTCCGTCGGTCGATCTGTCGGTTGGTCCACCATCAGTTTCCGTTCATTTTCTTTGCAGAGGTTGCACATATTAAAATGAAATTTGGTATAAAGATTTATCATAAAACTAGAGGTACTATGAGCAATGAGCTCACTAAATGATACCCCCCGCCTCCCATATGATTATAATGGCAAAGTCCATGTTTTGTTGTGGCCGGGAAACCCAAATTAGAAGTCGGATCAAAAAATAAGATAGGAGCTGCACAATGGCAATGTGTAATAAAGATTCTTTGAAAGATTAATTAAATTTCATTCAGTTTTGCCGATGAGTTGCGTGGATAGTTCCAACAAGCATAAACTGTGCAGAAAAATGGTAAATATATTTATCTAAGTCAAGTTTTGTTTTGGGTACGATCGTATTTTGTTTTTGTCCTGTCAGTCTGTTATGTCTGTTTGTCTGCAGACTTTAACCTTCGAAAACTGTCCAATTATTTGCATATTTGGTTGCCTACTCCACAATGAAGCTTTTCTTGGCACAGAGGTCAATGACCTTGTGACCTTGACTGACCTATATGCTAAAAATTTTTTTTACAAACTTTATCTGCCATAATTTTGAACTATAAAAGATCAAGACTTCATATTTGGGTATACATCAATCCTTATTAAGCTTTTTTAAAAGACAGAGTTATGTGACCCTTGGCCTATACGAAAATAGCTTTTTATTTAACCTTTGCCATAATTTTTGGAGGGAGACTTCATATTTAGCATTCAATGCTGTTTTGACAAAGGTCAATGACCTTGTGACCTTGACTGAGTCTTATATGCTAAAAATAGCTTTTTTTTAACCTTCACCATAACTTTTGTAATGATATAGATAATATTTGGTATAACTTCACTAATCCTCTTTCAAATGACACCAAGATCAATGTAATGTTCAATGTGACCTTTATACTAAAAATATTTTTTTTTTAATTTGTTGCCGCCGGGCGCATAGTGTTTCACAAACACATCTTGTTTAGATATAAAAATATATGTTTTCCTTTTCTTTCTAAACTTCTCTCAGTAAAATCACTTCTATTATTTTTTCGAAGAACGTTGAAATATATTTCTTACCACAAAAATAAGAATAATCCCTACCTTCATGTAATGATTCATTTATTAGACAAAGGTTACATATATACTGTAGTGAAATATTTATGCCCCACTCCCTTTGAAGAAGGCAAGGCATATTGCTTTGCTGCTGTCCGTCGGTCGATCTGCCTGTTGGTCTGTTGGTCCTCCATCGGTTTCCGTTCATTTTCTTTGCAGAGGTTGCACATATAAATTGAAATTTGGTATACAGATTAAGTCAAGTTTTGTTTTGGGTACGATCGATCCTTTTTTTTGTCAGAGTTATGCCCCTTAGACTTAGTAAATTTCCAATTATTTGCAGTTTCTGTTTAGTTTCTTCACAGAGGTTGCACATAATGAAATGAAATTTGGTATACAGATTAAAAGTCTATTGCTAAAGTTGTTTTGGGTATAAATTTTTGTACTTTATCATTATTTGCATTTTCTTATATACAAATGATTCCAATAAATTTGGAATACTAAAAGAAAATTGTTTGTTTTATTGATTGCTTTAACTTTTTTCCTGATTGAAAAAAATGAGGGGGGCACAAGTGTTTTACATACATCTCTTGTTGATTAATGATTATACATATATATGTATTTTGCATTCAAAATAAATAAAAACATGTAATGTCAAATGCATAATTCCTGCAGACTGTAAACATGTACATCTAAAAAAACACAAAGTTTCCCGTACTTCAAACACAATTTCATTTGAGGTTGGAATAATGATGTAAGAGTTAAATTCTTGTTTATGTAATGTCTGTTATTTCGTACAGAGCAAAAATGCACAAGAAAGCAAAGATGACAGTTGTTTAGAGGATAAGCTGGTTTCTGGAAAACCATTGCTATCGTCTAAGACAGACGGGCTAAATGTGGAGAAAAAGTCTATTGCTAAGGTTGTGAGTATAAATTATTATACTTTATCATACCTTATATACAAATGATTCCAGTATTCTAAAAGAATTTGTTTAGTTTTTGATTGCTTAAGCTTCCTTCAAGAACTTTTCACTGATTGAAATGGGGATATGATAGACGAAAGGCTTAGTTTTCATTATACTCCGTATACTGTTAGTGCTTCAATGTGATGAATAACCTAATTTCATTTAGTTATTATCTGATTTATTTTGTACAGGTCACTACAGCATTTTCAGATCCCAGCTCTGCTGGGATAGAAAAGTCCTCTACTGTTGGCACAGAAAAATCCTCGTCTGTTGACCATTTGTGTGGTTGGACACAAAAGTCCTCCTCTGTTGACAAGAGGAAACGTGTTAGCAAGTCGGTAGGTGATAATTCGCCTGATGTAAAATTTGGTGTATTATATTGATCGAATATTATCAAATTTCTCAGTTTCTCAAAAAAAAACAACTAAATATGTCACCATATAAATACATGTATTGACATTTTTTCGCGATATTAATCAAATTTATGTAATTAGAATCTCTATGACGAATTATTTCTGTATATTATAAAATCTGTTTTCAATAACCGATAAATTGTTTCATTTTCCATTCAGTAAAACTTGTCTTTACTATTACATATATTTATTCATATTTTATTGATTGTTCTTTTGTTTTTTTGAAACAGATTTCTAGAAAAAGAGGGAGACGGGAAGGCCCGGATAAGTCTTCTAAACGGACAAAAACTTCCAGTAGTGATGATGGAATGTTAGATCGACTTGTTCGTTTATTTGCAAAGCTGACTTTGTAGACAGAGAATTTCTGCAGTTTATGTACATGTTGACGTGTACACATCTATAGCATACAATGTATGATTTTGAAAATGCACATATATACTTTATGTATATATTTTAATTTACTATTATATACCACCTATATATTTGTTCATATTTTTTAAATCCTATACTATGTATATATTTTGCATATATATTTATTTATATACTATGTATATATAATTATTATTCATTTCATACTATGTATGATTGTTAATGTGTCTGACAATGAGCAGATTTTGAAAGCATGCAGGCATCATTTTGGACTTTGATAAACTATTACAGAGTAATTTTTTACATTTATTAAAATTATTAAATTTATTTTGATTTTTTATTATCGATTTAGAAACTGATCTACTTTCACTTACCAAACTACAGGTTTTTCTTGATCATGTAATAACATCTATAATATTGACAGTAAATTTTGTGTGATTTTTTTTTTGAATTGTTCTAAACATCTGCTGGACAATGTTTGAATGTTCGAATAAAGTTCAACATTAAATCTTAATCGGTATTAGCTTATCATTAAATCTACTGGTATATTTTAGTTTGTTGTGTGATTCGTTTTAAACATTTTTACGATTTTTTTCTCATGTTTTCACTGGTCATTAATTTGTGATTATTTTTTCCAAATAAAAAGGTTGAAAGAACTGAACTACATAAACTTCATAGGTATTATGTTTGTTTATTGTACTGTTTATAATTGTCAACAAGACCCTAAAAAACCATTTTCAGATTATTAAGTTCTCTTGCATGTATTTCTTTACACGCACATATGCACGCATCAATTCAATTATAAGAACAATAACTTTTATCATAGCCCTTTGTCTCAACTTTTGTTTTCAACTTACAAAAAGATTGGGGTTTATAAAAGATAAAGGCTTAGAATTCCTTTTAGAATTATTGAAAGGAAAAAATGACTGTTTACAAAAAATAATACTTTGGTATAGAAATGTCACGATGGAGATTATAGGTCTATGAAATTTCTTCTTTTTGTTTTAATGACAAGAAAGGAAAATGACTAAAGTATAGATATAATAATATTTTATTCAGTCCTAATTTTTTTTCTCAGCTCAACAGTGATTTATAATTTATAGCCAGAAAAAGAAGTATATTGATTATACATGTCTGCTGATCCGCTGAAGACCCCAATCCAAACCTTATCACCTTGATTAAGCCTTACAACCGTCATCTTGCTACAAGAAAGCCATGTTTTCGATTTTACTTCATAACAATGATTCCAAGACTTGAAGGAGCCATTTACGGCGAGAGCTGTGTATGCATACTGGCCTTCCCAGGCAAGAGTAGTCCAGTCAAACACGTACAGTCCTCCATAGGGCGCGGTAAAGATACCAGTAGAGGCGCTGTATCCTTGTCCTTCGTTCAAGTCAACCGTTTCGAACACTACCTTTGATTTTTTTCGCAAGATTTCGTTTATGGTTCTTTAATCTGACGTCAAAGGCAACCATCTGTTTATCCGCATTTTTCGCTTGTTCTGTATTTAAAAAATAAAACATGATGATAACTACAACCCCTTCTCACTAGATTTCATAACACAAACCTTTAGTCATTCATGTATTTGTTTTCTTTAACGATCAAACATTGGAGTACACTGGACACCATCGTTTCAAGCCACGGTCCGGAGTCCGCATATATAGCTCTCTCCTACAGATGGGAGAGGAGCGTACATTTTGGCCGTGGTTTGCGACGATGACTGGACACATGTGCAGGGATTTAGAGTCAGTATCATTACGTTTTGAAATATTCTGTTCGTGATAAATTTTTTTGATTCTTTTAACCGAAGATTTTTGACTTGTGTTTGTATCATCATAATTAGGCTATTAACCTTTCTTTTCATTAATGAAAGAATCCCATACTGTGATACTAGTAATATTGTAACCAATCAATGAATGTTGAATTCTTTTATTTACGAAAAGAAAGGTTAAAAACGTTTAGTGCATGTGGCTACGACGTGCAACTTCAAACTTGGGACAAAATAATGTTTGAATCTTTTTTAAAATGATCTCGTTTAAATTTAGATGGTCCAAAAATTTCCAAACTTACATTACCTTTACAATCTTTTCTGACAAATCCAACAGAACGACAAGTCTCTGCCACACTCTTGTAATCCTCCCGGAATGTTTTCAGTCCTGGTCTGGGTGATACTTTCTCACACCGTGTATAAAACAACAGCATCAGAGACACAAGCAAAGAATAGGTCCTATCAGTAGTGGTACTCATACTGACAATTACAAAATAGAACTGAACAGTTAAGAATGTGCAAAATAAAGGTTATAACTTTTTTATACGGACCTCTAAAATATCATGGTCGGAACCAGGTGACATGGAAGAGTGTGAATCCCCTGCCGTCAGACCGCTTACACACGCGGTGTGATCCTTGACATGATCGGGAAATAATGGAAAATCAGTGTGTAAATAATGGCCTAACAATACGTATGAAAAACGTCAGTCAGCATTTGACTGAATAATATAGATTGTATTAGCTGAAAAGATATTGAATGATCAATCGAACATAGAACTTACAAAATGATTACACCAAACTGCTGACGTTGCTGTTTCATCAACTTGTTTGTCAACAACTTACCTCGTTTTAGAAATTATTATTAAGTATTTGATCTAGCAAACTCTTGCGTATCGAATCAGCTGGGGTATAAACCCTGCATGCAGGTTTATCCCTCGTATATGAAGCAATAATCAAATACCACAGGGTGTTTATCCAAAGGCTAGCTGCAGAACTGTAGCTCTCTGCTTGAGAAAATTCGGACGGATAAAGCAGAGCTGCTTCAGCTATCGAAAAGCAAGAGCACATGTTATAAAAACGATCAATTTAAAAATAAATTTTATTAGGGGTATTCCATTTACCTGATACATATTAAGAGCTCACAACGGATGTGACCGGTGTAATGTCGAAGGAGATGTAATTCCTCCAAGGCACCTGATTCCAGCCATGGTGTTCATTATATTAACAAGACGAGTTTGAAGTCATTTATTATATAAGAACTCGATAATTCAGACATAAAGATGCTATTAGGCCCATATTTGATTATTACTATTTCTTAGGACTTGATGGTGTAATCATGGACTTACCTTTCACACGGGATATTTTTTTTGTAAACCCAGATAAGAATAACAACAATAAATGTAAAAAATTGCTGTTACTTCTAACTTAAAAGCTTTTTATATGTATTATATGGGTTGATTACATAGTAACAGCTTGCTTAGATATTATATTAAAATCTGATACGGCTATTATTATATATAAACATTTATAAATTTCAAAAATCAAAAGAAAACAGAGACTTGTTAACTAAAGACGTCATTATTATAATTTCCATTTCATGCATAGAAATATGCATGTCCCTTGCATAAAAGGAGAAATATCACGTGACGTTCTTTCAGCCAATGAAAATAACGAAAATAATCGTCTTATATAATATTGAATATTATTGGGTTGTTGGACATTTATTTGTGAATATTGGCACAAATTGGCTGTACAAATGCAATACTCCTCCAGTTTTTGAAACATTTGTTCTAATAGGTCATCGCTTGCAGCGCTTGCCTCAGTCGGAAAATTGGTCGTACAGGTTTCTGATTAATTCTGATTCATAAGAATACAAAAAATAAGCTTATAAGGAACACAGTAAATGCCCATCGAAATTCCAATAGATTGATGGAAGACTCGCTCTGAAAAAACTATATTAAATAAATGTGGATATTGTCAATCAGGAACACCGGCCAGCATTTTTTTTTTCAAAAAAAGGATAACAATCACTTTATGAATATTGGCTTTATTGTGTTCATGTCCCTTTGAGAAAAATAATTATGCTATGAACAAACATATTACATGTACTTTTCACATTCAAAAGATATTCCAGTACAATGTAACAATTACTAAAAATAAATATTCTAGTATTTGGTAAAAAGAAATATACAACAATAGTAGATCTAACATAATCTCACTAACATTAGTAAGACATCTATAAAATAGTGATAGTCTCAAACTATAGATTTAAAAAAAAAAGCTCTTTCACATCACTGATTTGATACTGACATGCTACTGATTTGATACTGACGTGCTACTGAAGTGCTACTGACATGCTACTGACATGACACTGAGATAACATAGTCTTCACTTTGGTCAACACTGATTTACAATCTCATGTCATGATGAAAGCACACTACATTTCAGTGTAATAAGCAGTAACAAATTGTACCTATGTCAACATTATTGAAAAACACTTAACGATTTGCTCAACAAAACTCTGAACTATGTTCGAGACATATGGTGCACTTCTTATATATGTAAAAAAAAAATTGAAAGATAAATATACATAGAAAAATAAAGAATAAACCATGAAAAAAGAAAACAAATGCAGGCCAAATAATTGAGTGATTGATATGATAAATATTTTAAAAAATTCTTCATATCCAAGTTTCTTTTCCGGTATCAAAAGAAGATTCATAAACATTGTCTTTTGTATCAAACAAAACTCTCAAAATCTTTATTATTAGATCAAAAAGTGCACATTTAAAATGGACTAGCCTTCAGACACTCCAACATATATGTACCCTAGAATATTTTCATAGGAAGGAAGTAATCATATGTCAGTAATTGATATGCCAAAGCGATTGCGCTTCCTAAAGTACATGTATAGAGAAACTCTTTGTGCGACAGCTTTCACTCTGGAGTACAACACTGCTTTTATAATGGTAAATCAGAACAATTATGGCAACAATTTTAAATAAATGAATGATTTCTTACACTCAACATCTTCAATTATGACAAACCATATAAAAATCTTATTTATAAATACACTGACTTAAAGCAGATCTTTAAGAACTTATTGAGGAACTATGTACCCTAGTCTTCAGTCATTATACCGATACATGGGAAAGAGGCACGGGATGAACGTAAGCAGCAATAAAATAGATCTACTGATTCCACATCTGACATGATGTGCGAAATGCTAACTATAAAACACTGTACAATTTTAGCTGTCAAGTAAGCTTGTGATAAAAAATTATTGTATTAAAGGCTTTTCTTCTTTTTTTATATTCATGTAATGCACAAAAAAGCTATATGTCTATCCCATTATTTATGAAATTGATTCTTTGGGTGAGAAAATAATTAAGAGCAGTCTAAGCATGATTAATGCCATGAAACATAAAAAAAAATGAAAATTTTAAAACATACCTACACCAAATAACAAATAAGGCACGAGTAAGACAGCACAAGAAGCAAGAACAGTAACTAAATATGGGCAGACTAGAAGCAGCTTATCGGTAAAAGCTAACACAATAATTACTTAATACTGAGTCTTTGTGAACAGCTTTATCATGAACCATGCTTTTAGGCAGCTTGTTAAAAACTAAGAAAACTCTATTTATTCTGAGCTGAAAATTGGGATGGACAAAAATATTCAGGATAAAATTCAATGTAATAATTCAATAACTTTCTTGTAGTGTTATGTTACTTTAACTTAGATATTGCACTCATTATAAACAATTTTAATATCTTAGTTCTAGGTGGGTTTTTTTTGTTACCCTCTAACCGGCTAAATAAGTAAGTAAAATATGTTTATTTCTGTTTCTAGCCCCCTTCTTTTTCTTATGAGATTCCCCTTTCCAAAAGAGTTCACAAGTGTTCTTCAAATAGCCAAGGATGGGATTTTCTGTTTTGAAAATGTGTTATGAAAACAAATGGATAAAGCCTGCCATTACATGACTTACTTGTAATAAAAAAATAAACAAGCAGAAAAAATTGTAATTTGTGTAGCAGCTTTAAATTTGTACTTTTTCCCCAAATTGTCTTCCAATATAAACACATCATTAATCAAAATGAAAAAGGAATATGTATCAAGGTAAAAATGGTTTGTGCAAATCCATACAATGTACAATATATTCCTCAAACATTTTTTTTTATCTTAAAAAAAATCTCAACATTGCTACTGTTTTGCATGCTGTTCACAACCTAAATTAGACTATCTGTATTGTTTAACAAGAATAAAACTTCTTGGGTTACATTTCTTCACAACTTACAAAAGCAAATGGTAAAATGTTTCAAAACTTCATAAATCTCATCCATGGTAAGACAGATCTATATGTTTAACTCATTCAATCAATACATACAAACAACATCAAAACACTGGAAGTAAACTTACAGAATTTAAAGCAAGTATCATTTATACACTCACTGCATGTACACCAGATACAAAAAAAAAATAAAATAAAAATAGAGATGAGACTTATTGAAAATGCCTGGTATATAAAGTTTATGAGACTCAAAATATAAGAACTTTTCCTTCATACAATCTACATTCCTGTAGGTATATTCTGTGGATTATATTATGAATCACAAAACATATTCTGGGGTCATTTTGGTTAAAAAGTACTACCACGTATAAATCTTTTCTTTGAAAAAAAAGAAGGGTAACTTGTAACTTTTCAATTCCATATATATTATATACCATATAAATAAGTATCAAATTTCACATCTGATTGTTATGAAATGGACAAAGATAAATAAAAAAAAAATTCTTAAGTGGATCAATATAAAATATCAATTTAAAGAAAATGAATATAGACAATAAAATCAGTTCAGCCAGGACAAGAGATTCATAATTTTCAATTTTACAAAAAAAAATGGAAATACTGTATATAGCGAAATGTCTACTGACAGCACCTTTGGAAAGGAAATTAACCAGTCAATTCCATGTAGCAGAACAGCTGACTAAAAATTTTGGTAACAACATATTAATACATATGCCTACTGTCAAAAGAGTTAAATATTGTCTACTAAACACAATTACACAAAAATTGGTTTTAAAAAAATTGTGAAACTCAGCTGCTCCATACTACATTATAGTGCATATGTTGAAATAAGCTTGAAAATAAACTACATGTATGCTTTTAAAGGAACATTCTTATACATATAAAAGTGCATGAAATTAAAAGCATTGTATCCCTTACAATGCTTAGACATGGCAATTTCAAGATTCAAAATGATGAAATAAAAAAAACAACAACTTATATGACATTTCACTCTTCTTTTCTATAAAAGCTATTGTGATTCCCATTCAACTTGAGTTGTGGTTTGGGAGGTTTTTAAAATATATCACTTTTAAACAATCGCCAAAATAAAACCACATTAATGACTGACATGAATCAGAGATAAAACCATCGACAAGTTTTGTTGATGTTTGCATGGATAGTTCCAACAAGCATAAACTGTGCAGAAAAATGGTAAATGTGAATTTATCTATTTTCTAAATATAAAACTTTATGGTTTCCTTTTCTCTCTAAACTTCTCTCAGTAAAGTAACTTCTATTATTTATTCGAAGAACGTTGAAATATATTTCTTACCACACACACAAAAAAATACCTACCTTCATGTAATGATTCATTTATTAGACAAGGGTTACATCTATACTGTAATGAAATATTTATGCCCCACTCCCTTTGAAGAAGGCAAGGCATATTGCTTTGCTGCTGTTCGTCGGTCGATCTGTCTGTTGGTTTGTTGGTCCACCATCAGTTTCCCTTCATTTTCTTTGCAGATGTTGCACATATTAAATTGAAATTTGGTATACAGATTTATCATAAAATAAATAAGGCAAGTTTTGTTTTGGGCACGAACGATCCTTTTTTTTTGTCAAAGTTATGCCCCTCAGACTTAGAAAATTTCCAGTTATATGCAGTTTCCGTTTATTTTCTTCAGAGAGATTGCACATAATAAAATGAAATTCGGTATACATATTAATCAGAGGAATATCTAGGTCAAGTTTTGCTTTGGGTATGACCGAGCCATTTTTGACAAATTATGCCTCTTGGACTTAGAAAATTTCCAATTATTTGTATTTTCCGTTCTTCTTTTTTCAAAGGTTGTGCATAATGAAATGAAATTTGAAATACAGATTAATCAGAGAAATATCTAGGTCAAGTTCTGTTTTGGGTATAATCGAGCCCTTTTTGACAGAGTTATGTCCCTTGGACTTGGAAAATTTTTATTTATTCGGGGGAGGGGGCACAAGTGTTTTACAAACATCTCTTGTTGATTAATGATTATACATGTATGTGTATTTTGCATTAAAAATAAATAAATAAATGTAATGTCAAATGCATAATTCCTGCAGACTGTAAGTTATACATGTAAATCTAAAAAAAAAACCACAAAGTTTCCCGTACTTCAAACACATAATTTCATTTGAGGTTGAAATAATGTACTTGACGAATAGTTAATTTTTTGTTTATTTCATGTCTATTATTTCGTACAAAGCAAAAATGCACAAGAAAGCAAAGATGACAGTTGTTTAGAGGATAAGCAGGTTTCTAGGAAACCATTGCTATTGTCTAAGACAGATGTGCTCTGTATGGAGAAAAGGTCTTTTGCTGAAGTTGTGAGTATAAATTATTTAAGAAATAAAGTTCGCGTTTTTGCGAGTGTTGCAGGATAACATCCGAGGTCGAGAAATGTTGTTTGAAAGATAAAAGCCGAGGCGTTAGCTGAGCTCGAGGCTTTTATATTTCAAACAATTTCGAGACCGAGGAGGTTATCCTGCAACATTCACGACAACAGGGACTTTATTTCTATTCTCCAAAGATCATGAAGATCGCTAAAATACGCTTGATCGTTTCCTCTATAGAGAAACGAAATAGGTCAGCATGTCTCGATTACGATGTTCCATTTAACACCAGAGGGAAAATTTGTTTGCTTACAGGTCTGTGTATGAAACGAGACAATTTGAGCTTTCGTTGCATTAAATATAGCCTTTTTAATTTCAAATTTGTTTGTTATATGCATTGATTAATTTTAATGAATATACAATAACAAAATCATGTTCCTGTTTAACTGCTTTATTGGTGTTTAAATGTGTAGGGAGGTCCGTGGAATAGCCTCGCTTGGCTTTAAAAACCGACATTCATCAGCAACTTGATGCAATTTACAGTGTACAGACTGCAAAAGACGACACATCGATGTGGTCTAAACAAGTATTTCATTTTAGAGTCAAATATTTATTTCAACTGTACAGGTTTGATACGTGTTTCTGATCTGATAATTTTTTGATGACGTTCGTGATTTATTGGAGAATAATATGTTCGCGGCATTTCTTTGATGTCTGCAATAATCGTGGTAGAATATACTTGATCATACCCTATATAAATGATTCCGGTTTTCTAAAAGAATTTGTTTGGTTTTTGATTGCTTACACTTCCTTTAAGAATTTTTCATTGATTGAAAAGGGGACATGATAGATGAAAGGCTTGATAATTTTTCATTAAATTCCGTATACTGGTAGTCCTTCAATGTGCTACAGAAAAAAATAGCCTAATTTCATTTAGTTTATATAATTTATTTGTACGGGTCACTACAGCATCTTCAGACCCATCTCCCCAGGCCAGCTCTGTTGGGACAGAAAAGTCCTCCTCTTGTGACCAGAGCTCTGCTGGGACAGAAAAGTCCTCCTCTTGTGACAAGAGGAAACGTGTTAGCTAGTCGGTAGTTGATACATGTAGTTCGTCTGATGTAAAATTTAGTTTGAATTATCATTGATCGAATTTCATCAAAGTTCCCCGTCTCACATTAATGACAAATATCCACAATGCATATCTAGAAAAAATGATGCATAAATGTTGTTTTTTTTTAATGTTACGTTACGAAGATGAAATTAACCAAAAAACTAAACATGTCGCCATATAAATGCATGTATTGACATTTTTTTCCGATATTAATAAAATTATGTAATTAGAATCTCTATGACGAATCATATCTGTATATTATACAATCTGTTTTCAATAACCGATAAATTGTTTCATTTTCCATTCAGTAAAACTTGTCTTTACTATTACATGTATTTATTCATAATTTATTGATTGCTTCCAGTGGGGATGATGGAATGTTAAATCGACTTGTTCGATCGTTTGTTTGCAAAGCTGACTTTGTAGACAGAGAAATGCTGCAATTTATATACATGTTGACGTCTACACATCTATAGCATACATACAATGTATGATTTTTAATATGCGTATATATACTTTACGTATATATTTTAATTAACTATTATATACCATGTCTAATTTGTTCATATATTTCTAATTGTATACTGTGTATATATTTTGCTAATATATTTATTTATATACTATATATATATATATTTATTTCATACTGTGTATGGTTCTTTGTGTGACTGACAATGAACAGATTTTGAAGGTATGCAGGCATGGCTTTGGACTTTGATGAACTATTATAGACTTAATTCTTATTTAAATCATTAAATTTATTTTGAATTTTTATCATTTAGAAACCGATCTACTTTCTTTTTATTAATATCAAACTACAGTTTCTCGATCATGTAATGACATCTATAATATTAACAGTAAATTGTGTGTGATATTTTTTTTAATTGTACTAAACATTTGCTGGACAATGTTTGAATGTTCAATAAAGTTTAGCGTCAAAAATCAACCTTAAGTTTAATCAGTTCTAGGTTATCTTTAATTCTACTGTTATGTTTTAGTTTGTTGTGCGTAAATATTTTTACGATTACGATTTTTTTTCAAATAACGTTTTTAATGGTCATTAGTTTGTCATTATTTTTTCCATATAAAAAGGTATAAGAACTGAACTACATAAACTTATGTAATTTGTTTATCACACTGCATATATTTATCAATAAGACCCTAGAAAACTATTCTCGGATTATTAAGTTATCTTACATGTATTTCTTAACACGCACATATGACACGCACATGCACGCAGCAATTCAATCTTTTACAGCCTTTTATCACAGCCCTGTGGCTACGCACTTTGAATTTTTTTTCAAAGTGCGTTAAAATTGGGACAAAATCAATGCACTTTGAAAAAAATTTTCAAAGTGTGTTAAATTTGGGACACACTCAACGCACTTTGAAATTATTTTTTTCAAAGTGCGTTAAGAGTGTACATAAACATTTTTTACCACGGGGACTTATTACGCACTTTGAAAAAAAATATGTATAAAATAAAAGATTCTAGACTTATAGAATTTAGTAATTGAGAGAATCAATTTGTAATAATTATATCTTTCGAAAACCTTTGTAATTTACATGTACTCATTCAACCTCATTGAGAACAAGGAGAAGGCGAGAAGAAGGTCTCTTAGCCCTTTTTTTTTCTTATACATTGTAGATTGCCGTCGGTAGCAAAGTGAAAGTGACACCCAAACCCCCCACCCTCCCCAAGGTAAGCCCAATTTTCAATGCCTATAATACATGTATGTATATCTTTGCAAAATATTTGTGTGCCTAAGCCCCCCCCCCTTTCCGGTATCGATGCCTATTTTACACACAAATATATGCATTTGCATAACAGGTATGACGTTGAAAAGTCTCAATAAATTTAGTTTACATAAAATGCATGCAAACTGGTAAAAATAACTACAGTAAATCATTTAAGAAAGAAAGAATTTTCAAAGCATAGAAAAATCAAAATCGCTCACTTTCACATTCTGACGTAACCTCAACACCGAAGAGTTATCAAAAAGATTCAATTATCTATCATACCTACGATTTTCAAGAATATTGACAAACACCCATTCTCAATATAAGGGCACAAATGCCTCTCTGATTTTTTAAAAAAATGAAGTTCAAGATAAAAATTTTTCTATCAATTACTTTTGAAAGAAAATATCAGAAGATTTTGTTTCCAGATTTTTTTCATCAAATTATAATATATGAAATAATTACAAGACGATAAAGTAGAGGGTAATTTTATTCAGAAATGTAGCTTGAAATGTACGTTACTCTTTCTTCAATGTCCAAAAAAATATGTCAAAAAAAATGTAGTCATTAAAATCACAATTGGAATATCTCATCTTAACACCAGCACATCCTACCAACTCTGTCAGCAACCTATTTTCTCGGCATACGAACGTGCGTTTGATTTTTCCTTTCAAAAAACAAAGGTTACTTTTTGATCCAGATGTGTAAAAACATTTTTTAAATATATGCTTTAAATTCTTCTCTCTGTTTTGTTAAGAGCGAACAGTTTGGAATCTTGTCATTTTTAATAGATACTGGAACCTAACATGTACATGTAGTAAAATTCTATTTTGTAGTTACTGTCTTTTTTAACATATATCCATGCCGATTTAGAAAACTATGTAAATGTAACGTACATTTCAAGATATATTTCTGTTTAATAAAAAGCTTAAAATTCATCTAAAATTCATCTAAAAATTCATCGTTTTGTTTCAGTTTATTCCAAAAAAGATTCTCTATGTAATCACATTGTGTTATATGTCACAATCACCACTATGAAGACACGATTGCCTCAGAATATGAGTAGGTAACGTACATTTCAAGCTTGTAATAATATGTAAATTAGTAATATGAAAATATTGGGAAAAAAAGCAATTTTTGACATAAAAATCATATCAATGAAGCGTTTTAATGCAGTAATATAAGAAATCATAATGTAACAAACGAGGTTATTGTCATCAGCTACAAGAATGTCACATCACTTCGGTAACGTTCATTTCACATATTATTGGGGAGTCCCCTCCACCTCAGTTCATAACCATTCTTTTGTGCTGTTTCGCTGAAATTGACATCGGTCGTAGCCTAGTTACTTCTAACTGTGTGCAAGGTTACAGACAAAAAAATATGAGTCAGATGTATTTTGCTATGATCTAACAAATGTTCGTGTTTGGCCATTGAAACTTAACATAAATCTATTCCGAATATATCCATCGACAGTCTTGTTAACAATTTCATTTAGTATGTTGCAACATCGTTTTTCAAAACACAAACATATGTGCTTTTTAGCAGATCTGGAAAAATATAACCCAAAATGCAATGATTCAAACAAAACTGAGTATTCAGTATTTGAAATCTACGTGACCGTCTTGTGTTCTGGGTTTATTTGTTTTGTTTCTTTTTCTTTTCTTTTTTGTTTTGTTTTGTTTTTTGTTTTTATTACCAATTATAAGCCTATGCATACCTTGTTTTAAATTATCAACAACAATTCAATTAATATTGACGAAAAGTCGCACATGAAAAGTAAACAAACTGCAAAAAGATTGCCAAAGATGAATTTAAGACACTTAGAAACTTTCTAGCATGTGGTAACAGTTTAAAACATTTACGAGGATTTGGGTGCATTTAGATGTGGCCAGTTGTCTAATGGATTGTAACGATAATTTTGTTTCGCTCGTGTAAACGCAATTCATTGACTAAATTAAAAAAAATGTCAGTTAGAAATACATAAAATGTACGTTACCATACGTAACGTACATTTCAAATATAAAAATCAATTCTCTTCCACAATCATACGTTAGACGCGCAATATATTGATACTATTTGAACCTGCATATCATAAGAAATGCATCATACAGGTTTCGTATTCAGAAATATATACCAGGTATCAAAATCATATTACATAATAATTGACCTTAATATATTTTTTTCCTCAGCAGAGACGTTTCTTTTCATTAATTTTGGGATTTAGCCGACCTCCAACCTTTGAAACTGTCCTTTGTGTACACATTCGAGTGTGTGAAAGTATTAGAATACATGAAAATTCGTGCGAGATTCACTTAATTCGAATTTCATGGTAACGTACATTTCAGTCACGTACATTTCAAATGATCACTTTTCATAAAAAAAATTATTTTTAATTGTGTTTAGCAAAACGTCTTTGCCAGTTTACAGGATACAAGGGGTTGCTTATTCAGAGTCGTCTCATATTTTCTACTTAATATGTATTCTTAATGGAAGAATATAGGTAACGTACATTTCTTTCTTATCTCTACGATTGAAAATGTCTTTCATTCCGTAAACATATTTATGAAAGTTGCTCAAGTTGTTCAATTTCATGTTACATTATCTAAGTAGGAGTAATTAATCCTTTGAAATTTCAAATTTAGCCCATCAATAAATAAAGGAGAACAAAACTATCAGGTGTATAATCTTTGTGTTTGCTTGTAATGTGGTTGAAATAGAATTAAGCGACAGGGACATTGCACAATAAAAATTATTTATTATCACAAAGAAAATGTATTTATTGTTATGAAAAGAAATATATATGATACAAGGTTTAACTTATCAGAAAATTTTTACTTGAGAATCAAAACTATATATTACACAGAGGGGATTCAGAATAATATTTGCCTCGGCGACAGTAACGTACATTTCAAATAGGCTACTATATTTGAATTTGGAACTCCTTAAATACCCTTTCAGATCGATAATTATATGAATTCTTATTCATTGTTATATGACTATTTATAATGTTGATTTAAAAATTACATCAGTGGTATTTCTTTTAAATGAAAATGAGGCGACATCATTTGAGCCCTTATATTGAGAATGGGTGAAAGCCATACACATTTTTTCAATGTGCGTTAATATGGTTAACATTAACGCACTTTGAAAAGAAATTTTATTTTTTCAAAGTGCGTTGATTTGGTCCCAAATTAAACGCACTTTGAAATTTTTTTTCAAAGTGCCGTGTAACACAGCCCTTTTTCTCAGTTTTTTTCGACTTGCAAAAAATTGGAGTAAAATTTATTCAAAGATGAAGACATGGAATTCCTTAATCGCATATTAAAATATTATTGCAGGGGGGAAAATGACTTTACGTAAAAATAATACTTTGACATAGAAATAAGGATGCAGATTATATGTCAGACTCTATGAAATCTTCTTTTTTGTGTTAATGACATGAAATGAAAACGACTATTAATATATATATATATATAGATATAATTATATTTTATTCAAATTTCAGTCCTTAATTAATTTTAATCTCAACTCAGCAGTCATTATAGTTTATAGCCAGAAAACGAAGTGTATTGACGATACATATTTGCTGGTCCACTGAAGACCCCAATCCAAACCTTGTCACCTTGATTCAGCCTTACAACCGTCATCTTGCTACAGGGAAGCCAGGTTTTGGAGTTAATATCATGACAATGATTCCAAGATTTGTAGGAGCTATTTACTGCGAGAGCAGTGAATGCAACCTGGCCTTGCCAGGCTAGAGTAGTCCAGTCGAACACGTACAGTCCTCCATAGGGCGCGGTGAAGATACCAGTAGAAGCGTTGTATCCTTGTCCTTCGTTCAAGTCAACCGATTCGAACACGACCTTTGTTTTTGTAGCAAGATTTCGTTTATGGTTCTTTAATCTGACATCAAAGGCAACCATCTGTTTATCCGCATTTTTCGCTTGTTCTGTATTTCAAAAAAAAAACATGACTATAACTACAACCCCTTCTCAATAGATTTTATAACACAAACCTTTAGTCATTCATATATTTGTTTTCTTTAACGATCAAACATTGGAGTACACTGGATACATGTGCAGGGATTTAGAGTCAGTATCATTACGTTTTGAACACAGGTACTTGTGGACAGGACCCCCCCCCCCCCCCCCCCCCCCCCCCGATATTCAACCCCGGGGCTTATTTTACATTTTTTTCACAATTTATATTTAGTACACTTATTCAACATGTTTGCACTAGGAACAAATCGTCAAAACCCCAAAAAAATCGCTCCTCAAAAAAATACCCCACTATACATTATACAAATACAAATATTTTATTGGCACCAACACAATTACAGTAATTGGTAAAGGCCCATAGAAAACATAGTGATAAGCATGAAAATACAGTAGAACACAACTAGAATACAAACAATTGGTGTAGCAAATTATGTATTGTACTCATAAAATACTATATAAATACATACATATGATTCAGTTCAATGTAGTTACTCATTTATAGCTAAAATATTTTTTCTTATATCAGATATTTGACATAAAAATGATGAGAATATTTTAAGAACCTTTTTACAACTAGTTTTCATCAATAGTTTTAACAATTTGTCATTATTATGGATTGTTTCGTTCAAGTTAGGAAAAGTAGATAGTTTTGTTTTGAATATGTTTCTCTGTGCTTCATATTTTGGACATAGCAAAATGAAATGTTTTTCATCCTCAATATCAAGGTTTTGACATACTTTACATATCCTATTATTTTTATTAATTTCAACATATCTACCTTTTTCAATTTCTAAGTTGTGTGCACTTAACCTAATTTTTGCTAAAAATGATCTATCATGTAGTGACTCTAGTTTTTCAACATAATGAGCACGTTTATTATCAAGACAAAAGTTCTGATAAAAAGACAGTTTTGAGGAGTTCATTATATTTGCATTTTGTACTTGTAATATTTGATCATGAATGCGTTGTTTAATAATGCCAAGCACTGGTTTCATTGACATATTAAATTTTGTTAAATAAGAAAATCCTAAGTTATTAAGACAAGTTTTTAGACACATAGACCATGTGTTAGTTTCTTTAGTTTTGATAAAAATTTCATGTGCCAATGTATGTTCCATTGAAATTAAATGATCAAGGTATTTGATAGCAAACATAATAATTTTTGATTTGACTGGGAGTCTCCCGAGTTCAGAATAGCAGCCATTATTTGAAGTTTTGCAATGAACTCCTAAGATTTCTTTTAAAAATTTAATATGAAATTTTTCATAAGATGCTGAGCCTGAATTTTTTATGACTAAGTCAATACCCCAAACTTCGCTGCCGTAAAGCAAAATGGGGATTATCATAGTATCAAATAATTTTTCAAGCAATTGACAGGAATGATGTAAACCGAGGGATTTCTTTACCTTGAATAATGCTTTTCTGGCTTTATCAACTAACCGAGCTGCAGCAAGATTAAATTTGCCATTACATTTAAGATTTATACCAAGATAACAATATTTGTCGACAGTTTCAATACAGATACCATTAATAGTAAAATGGTTTAAAAAGGTTTTACCATTAGAATTAAATACCAGAATTTTTGATTTGGACGTATTAATCTCCAGTTTCCAATTAACACATATAAGAGATCTCTCTCTTATAATGTATAGTGGGGTATTTTTTTGAGGAGCGATTATTTTGGGGTTTTGACGATTTGTTCCTATTGCAAACATGTTGAATAAATGTACTAAATATAAATTGTGAAAAAAAAAAATGTAAAATAAGCCCCCGGGTTGAATATCGGGGGGGGGGGGGGGGTCCTGACCACAAGTACCTGTGGTTTTAAAATTTTATGTTCGTGATAAACGTTTTTGATTTTTTTTAACCGAAGATTTTTGACTTGTGTTTGTATCATCATAATTAGGTTATTAGGTTATTAACCTTTCTTTTCATCAATGAAAGAATCCCATACTGTAATACTGTAGTAATATTGTAACCAATCAATGAATGTGGAATTCTTTTATTTACGAAAAGAAAGGTTAAAAACGTTTAATGCCTGTGGCTACGACGTGCAACTTCAAACTTGGGACAAAATAATGTTTGAATCTTTTTTAAAATGATCTCGTTTAAATTTAGATGGTCCAAAAATTTCCAAACTTTCATTACCTTTACAATCTATTCTGACAAATCCAACAGAACGACAAGTCTCTTCCACACTCTTGTAATCATCCCGGAATGTTTTCAGTCCTGGTCTGGGTGATACTTTCTCACACCGTGTATAAAACAACAGCATCAAAGACACAAGCAAAGAATAGGTTCCAGTAGTGGTGCTCATACTGACAATTACAAAATAGAACTGAACAGTTAAGAATGTGTAAAATAAAGTTTATAATTTTTTATACGGACCTCTAAAATATCATGGTCGGAACCAGGTGACATGGAAGAGTGTGAATCCCCTGCCATCAGACCGCTCACACTCGCCATCACTTGACATGATCGGGAAATAATGGAAAATCAGTGTGTAAATAATGGCCTAACAATAAGTATGAAAAACGTCAGTCAGCATTTGACTGAATAATATAGATTGTATTTGCTGAAAAGATATTGAATCGAACATAGAACTTACAAAATGATTACATCAAACTGCTGACGTTGCTGTTTCATCAACTTGTTTGTCAACAACTTACCTCGTTTTAGAATTTG
This sequence comes from Saccostrea cuccullata, assembly GCF_032062105.1. Taxonomy (NCBI): domain Eukaryota; kingdom Metazoa; phylum Mollusca; class Bivalvia; order Ostreida; family Ostreidae; genus Saccostrea; species Saccostrea cuccullata. The sequence goes on along the minus strand of NW_026939565.1, from coordinate 540,391 downwards.
TTATTAAGTATTTGATCTAGCAAACTCTTGCGTATCGAATCAGCTGGGGTATAAACCCTGCATGCAGGTTTTTTTTTATTTTCAAGCCATAAAAATATTCCATGTACATGTAATATATCAGAAATGTAAATATGTGAAGATGGCCTATGTTACCCTGTAAAGTACAAAAAATATTCCATATACATGTAATATATCAGAATTGTAAACATGTGAAGATGGCCTATGTAACCCTGTAAAGTATAGCAACTACGGTAATATCTAAACTGCATGACAAACGGAATGACTTCCTCTTTTCTATCGACAATGTTTATCCCTTGTATATGAAGCAATAATCACGAAAGGCTAGCTGCAGAACTGTAGCTCTCTGCTTGAGAAAATTCGGACGGATAATATGCAGCTATTGAAAGGCAAGAGCACAACATGCTATAAAAACGATCAATTTAAAAATAAATTTGATTAGGGGTATTCCATCTACCTGATACACATAAAGGGCTCACAACGGATGTGACCGGTGTAATGTCGTAGGAGATCTCATTCCTTCAAGGCACCTGATTCCAGCCATGGTGTTTATTATATTAACAAGACGAGTTTGAGTATCAGAACTCGATAATTCAGACATAAAGATGCTATTATTTGATTATTACTATTTCTTAGGACTTGATGGTGTAATCATGGACTTACCTTTCACACGGGATATTTTTTTCTGTAAACCCAGATAAGAATAACACCAATTAATGTAAAAAAAATTGCTGTTACTTCTAAGTTAAAAGCTTTTTATATGTATTATATAGGTTGATTACATAGTAACAGCTTGCCTAGATATTATATTAAAATCTGATACGGCTATTATTATCAAAGACCTATATATAATAAACAAATGCTAAGTATTTAAGTTTAATATTTTATTCGAGTTGGCAGGTATTTTCCACAGTGGTCTACACAACAGTGGGGCAGCCGGCAAACTGGCATACCCCCAACATCAACATAAGTTGTGCCCTCTCTGACGGGAAAAGTAGCACGCTGGGTTGACCTCATTCGTGCTACGGACACATTTCAACACAAATTGTTTTTTAATTATACCGGTATTATTTTGCTTTAGATTTACATTGTACATGGTATAATTTTCAAAGTCAACATCACATATATCAACATCAACCATCACATAATTTATATCAACATCAACCACAAAAAGTCAACAAAATCAACAGTTCAGTGGTTAAATTGAAGGTGACGATTTCGCCAATACGACCACTGTGAAGTATAGTCTACTGTCTTTCCCCGAACTACTCGAAATCATGGATAATTCGCCAAGTTGACCCTTGTCACGCATGGTATTCGGCCAGAGATCATTCCAAAAGTCCTAGAATACGGAAATAGCAGGCAATTTTGGTCAGCATCGTTAGTCCCCTTCACCGAAATCTCTAATACCTAAAAAGACAAAAACAAAAAACCCACAGCAGAAAAAGATTCTCAATAACATTTCCACAACTTTAATAAATTGGATATAGCTAAACCATATAAAACAATGTAAACGTAATTTAAACAAACAAAAGGAGAAAGGGTATATACTTAACACCTAGCTCAAGGGTTGAGGTGGGAGGGTATTTCATAATACAAAAAAATAAAACGGATACTTTCATCACCCACCTTTCACTTTCATTGATGCATAGAAAAGGGGAGATAACCCGTAAACCCAGTGACTAAGTACCGACAATGTATAGATGGATAAATAAATTCCGGCTTATCTCATTTATTAGTTTTTTCACAAAAAGGAGGTGAATGATGACATATAATATTGAGGATAGAGCTTTGATAACGACGCATATTCTGAGATGAACTCAAATATGCGGTATTATCAAAGACCTATATATAATAAACAAATGCTAAGTATTTAAGTTTAATATTTTATTCGAGTTGGCAGGTATTTTCCACAGTGGTCTACACAACAGTGGGGCAGCCGGCAAACTGGCATACCCCCAACATCAACATAAGTTGTGCCCTCCCTGACGGGAAAAGTAGCACGCTGGGTTGACCTCATTCGTGCTACGGACACATTTCAACACAAATTGTTTTTTAATTATACCGGTATTATTTTGCTTTAGATTTACATTGTACATGGTATAATTTTCAAAGTCAACATCACATATATCAACATCAACCATCACATAATTTATATCAACATCAACCACAAAAAGTCAACAAAATCAACAGTTCAATGGTTAAATTGAAGGTGACGATTTCGCCACATGGGCACCGTAGGTGCCCACCGCCACCTGGTGGGGGTAGGCAACTTCAATTTAATAACCCACCATGGACTCCTAGCCTACTCAAAACCCTCAGCAACCCATCCATCGTAGACATCACTCTCTCTCATTTCCAACCCACTGTGGATCTATGTTGCATTAAAATAATTCTGGTCTCCCTTCAAATTAATCGAGCCTACCCCCCCCCCCCCCCGATTTTATATCTTTCAAAGTTATATTGCTTTGGGTCTCTATTTCTATTATTAATATCCAGTTATATTACTGAGTCAGCAAGAAAGAAGTGACTGGATTAATGTAAGAAAATAATGTTGGAAATATGTTTTAAAGATTTACCCCCCCCCTTCTTTTCTTTAAATTTATTTGTTTATTCATTTGAATTTTATTTCTTATTTATTTATTTTTAGGTGATTAAAAAAAAAAATTGTAAATTACTTTCCTGCAAAGATTACAAACAAGATGAATGAGCACCTATACTCTTTAACCCCCCTCCTTTCCCCTTTCAGCATGATTATTCTGTACCTGTATTGTTGACAATAATTTTAAAAGTGTTCACATTCCCAATTTGTTAACTGCAGAACATGTTTTGTGATACATGTATTTTAATGTATCTTGCCAGTTCTGAAGGAATGAGGTTATACAAGTACCACTAATTTGTGAAACCAAGCTCTTCCAAGGACCATTTAAAATTGATGAAATCTTCTATATACTAATTACGTTGCAAACCATGAAACACAATATGGGACTTTGTATTTACCCCTAAGCATTTGTAAATGTAGATGGACTGCACCAGATATGTAAGGCACATATGACTAATCCCCTTCCAGCTGATGCTCCATCAAAAAGGAATGATCTTACTTCCTACTTTGTGAATTTTAAGGGGAACCCCCCCCCCCCTCCCTGCAAAAATATGCTGTGGAATAGGTTATTAAAAATATAGACTACAAAATTCTTTTTAAGGCTGTGAAAAATCGATATATGATATAGAGCATGAAAATTAATATGCTAAGTCAGCGGAAACCTATCCTTTATCTAATACCCTAAAATGCTGTAGAAGTTTATCTAATCTTAGTACATGTGTACTATGAAACTTAAACTCCAACACACAAGTGGATTTGTATTTGTATCCCCTAGCTAACCTGTATTTTACTCCAGCATGCTAGAGGTTCATGACGAGATACTTTTGACTTGGCTCCGAGGTATACAAGGGGCGTAAGGACGTTAACCAAGGCTTTTACTTGTAGAAGTAACCTGTATTTGTACCCGATAGCTAATGCATGAATGTAAACTACATGTACATATGCACCGGCTAATGCATCTTAATCCCATATGAGATTAAGCGCATACTATTAAAAAGAATATATTGTAGGCGATGGATCAGATTGTAACCTAGCCTGTGGCATAATGTGTGTCTAACAACCCCCCCCCCCCCCAAGAATTTGTATCTCCTCTGCCGTTAGGTAATCTCGCCTTAAGCGTTTTTTATTTTTTGTTTGTGTTTTTTAATTTTATAATTCCCGATAAATAAAGCCAGTTACCTAAACAATTTACCCTTTGTGAATTTAAAATCTGTGAATATAGAATTTTAACTGAAGCAACTCTTATCTGTGTGTAATAGCAAATCTTTTTATTTAACAACTTAGAGACACAGCAGAAACCAACACTGACAAAAAATTAAGCCCCATTTTAAACCTTATAAGTCTCATTATAACCCGTTTTATTTTATTTATTTATTGATTTATTTATCATTATTGCATGACCATTCATACAGCATATGCCTAAGGAAAATACATAGAAAGAACCAGCACTGTGAGCCTTATTCAAATGAGCCTGCATTGACTTTAGCACCTGAAGAACTCTGTAATTTGTCCCTCATCCCTTTGCCAAACTGAATAGCTTGAGTAAAATTGGTAAAAGTTCAGGGACTTTAAGTTCTATTTCCTATTTTAAGGTTCCCTAATGAGAAAGATAACTCAAAGGAATAAATGTTACCTAAAATTCTCTTCTTGTATAAATATTAATAAAGAAGTGACTAGACCCATATTTTTAGAACATTGTCAGGAAATAAAAGCCCATGCTGAAATTAATCTCTGTGTGAATAATTGACATCTGTGAAATAATCTATATAAAAAATTTAGTGATTAATCTGTGTGAATAATCAACATTTGTGAAATAATCTATATAATTTAGTAAAATAAGTTTACCTGATTTTTCATGTTATCATAAGATGGTACAAAACTTTTCATTTACTAAACACAAATATATAAAATACAAGGCCTTTATGTAGTTAAGGGGTGAGAAGACATTAAATGTACGTGTCTTTATTGTGTTATCATTATATCATCAAACCTACTCGATTAAGGTACAGGCCCTGTTAGAGAAATTCATAATCATGTTCATGTACATTGGATACGGCTTCCAAATGAACGAAAAGCCTGACCTTCTTTTATTTTCTTTATGTATAATTTTAACTAAACCAAAAAGTTTACACAGAAAATATAAGCGAAACATGCCTTTGACCCCATCTCACTTACATGTAATCTGAACCCTTTGATATATATAAACCAGCAAAATATTAGCTAGCCTTGCTAGATATCTACATGTAGTTAATTAAATTAAAATTTGGGGAATCCTGTCTATATCAACTCGTGAATCATTGAGGTCCTAAATTACTATGCACACATTGTTATTGTTCTGGTTGAGTCTGAAGTTGTCCCCCTTGTCAAGACCCTAAGAGAAGAGATATCCGAATAGGTGAGGATGCTGCTGGTCCTAATATAACTATTATGTAGATTTGACAGACAATGTACAATTCAACTCGGGTGCATGGAACCTATGCCCCCTAGATTTTACAGCCTGAATTGTTCATTGTAATGCTTCTATCCAACTGAAATTTTTGACTCGAAATCAATTTAGTCATCATTCATATTTACTTACCTTGAGTTTTGTCATAGCATGTGTACAACTGTAAATTTGTATAAACAAATACACCTCTTACTTGATGCTTAATTCATATACATAAAATGCATTATTGTAATATAACATTCAAAAGCACCACAACTTGTTCTGTATTTTACTTTGAACTATTTTATTTCACAATTGATTACTGCCTTTGTCGCAATTCCATATCTTTCATGCCTCTCGTTGGCCCCTTGTTAAAGCTGAATGGCCTTGATTGAAAATTTATATACTTTAAGTAGAGTTCTGTTCCTTTGTAAATCTAGCTAAATAACATTTCTAAAGACATGATGCAATAGATTTATCAAACTTTTATTAATTCTCATTCTGTATTTTTTCTATTTATTCAGTTTTAAGGAAAAAGGTAGTATGGCGCAGCTAGGGTAGCCCTGTCCTTGAACATTTATTTTATTTAATTAATTACAGGCGCGTAGCTGCCTATACGCAAGTACGCAAGTGCGTACACATCATTTTCAAAAGAAAAAAAAAGAAAAGAAAGAAAGAAAAAAGAATAAAAAAAGAAAGAGAGAGATTTATTCTGAGAAAAAGAGGCATTATCTGTCTTTTAAATTATTTTACGTCTTATTGTTTCTATTCAAATTTTGTTCAGAATATCGTTAAAATCCAGTCTTTTATAAAATGAATTCCAAAATTCTTGAGTAAGAAAATATTGTTGAACCAAAATTTTCAACTGGTTAATCCGCGTAAGCCTGATTATCAGGACAAAAGTATTTGATGAAGGAAAGCTATCTAAGTGACATTGATCTAAAGAAAAAGTTACAAGGGTCTTGGACGACTATACAAGAATTTCCGTTGAAGTAAAGAATAAATATCGATAAACAAAAAAAGAAAAAAAGAAAAAGTAAACTTCAAATTACTGAACAAAGTAAATAAGAATATAGATCATTTATGAATATCTTCTTTTACTGATGTTACCGATTTATAGAATATAAGTACTCTCACATTGTTTAAGCTATCAGAATATAAAGGTTATCAAAAGACCCACACCCCCGTTTATATTTTGAAATACTTTAACTCCAATGATAACTTATTAAATTACTTCTCTGTTTTATCTTGTCACACTTGGAAACTTTTTTTCCAGTACCAATATATTCGTAAATTAATTTGATCAAATTATCCTTCTCTTCCTGAAGTATCCATGGAAGTATAACTTTTCTTGAGAAAAGAGGTGTAGCGTGATTTCTTTTAAAGGAAAATGACTGAAAAATTTCGTAAAATCCAGGAGCTTCCGTGGGCTTCGCCCCCTGGCCCCCCACAAGGGCTTCGACCCACTGGGGGCCTCAGGGCGGCCCCCAGACCCCCAACCATTTTCTGCGTACACTTCATTTCAATGCTGGCTACGCGCCTGAATTAATTATTTATTTATTTATTTATTTATCAAAATATCACAAAATATTTTAAATAAACTGATAAAATGCAACAAACTCAAAGCTACAAAAGCATACACATATTGTAAGAATTATAATTATGGATATTCCCAATTGAATTTTCTAAACCCCTGCAAGATAGGCCAAGGGAAATATAGGCTACCATGTGTATGGATGTTTGACCAATGACCTTGAATAACATGGACCGAATAAAGTTGAAGTTCATAGCTATTTTTACATTAGCTCATTTTGTTTAAATAATATTTCACTAAGTTTCTTCATTCAAAATCTGCTGATGAAGTTGGTTATTATTACCATATTGTTACCTCTTGTACCATGTGCCAAAGTTTAAAGTATGGACAGGTGGAAGATCGATCTGTTTCAATCCAATGAAATATTTGCCATCGAGCAAAATCAATGTTAATAAGATAAACCATGTTAATTCTTTGACTGAAACTTAACTTTAAAAACTGGAATTATGATAAAATATTTCATAATACAAAAAAATAAAACGGATACTTTCATCACCCACCTTTCACTTTCATTGATGCATAGAAAAGGGGAGATAACCCGTAAACCCAGTGACTAAGTACCGACAATGTATAGATGGATAAATAAATTCCGGCTTATCTCATTTATTAGTTTTTTCACAAAAAGGAGGTGAATGATGACATATAATATTGAGGATAGAGCTTTGATAACGACGCATATTCTGAGATGAACTCAAATATGCGGTATTATATATAAACATGTATAAATTTCAAAAATCAAAAGAAAAACAGGGAGTTGCTAACTAAGACGTCATTAGTATTTCCATATCATGCATAGAAATATGCATGTCCATTGCATAAAAGGAGGAATTTCACGTGACGTTCTTTCAGCCAATGAAAATTACGAAAATAATTGTCTTATATAATATTGAATATTATTGGGTTGTTGAACATATATTTGTGAATATTTACATCCACTGAATATTTTCTCCTTTATTTCTTATTAAAACCCATTGCGTTTATCACTGCATGAACTACATTAGGCATGTCGCCTGTACAGATTTGTTGATCAGTGGCTGTTCCATCAATGAAACGTATAAAGATGTTCGCATCATTAATACAATAATTAAACTTTTAAATCTTTCTTTAAATGATTGTTTAAACAGATATAAATATAAACAATAAAATGTCTTTCTTTGTTTGTTATTACTGGAATGAACGGTCGCAGCTATTGCAGAAAAAATTTACATAACCCGCTTACGCGGGTTATGTATTTTTTCTGCAACAGCTGCTTCCGTTCATTCCAGTATTAACAAAGAAAGAAAGCATTTTATTGTTTAAATATTGGCACAAGTTGGCTGTACAAATGCAATACTCCTCCAGTTTTTGAAACATTTGTTCTAACAGATCATCGCTTGCAGCGCTTGCCTCAGTATGAAAATTGGTCGTACAGGTTTCTGATTAAATCTGACTCAGAAGAATACAAAAAATAAGCTTATAAGAAGCACAATCAATGCCCATCGAAATTGCAATAGACTGTTGGAAGACTCGCTCTGAAAAAACTATATTGAATAAATGTGGATATTGTCAATCAGGAATACCAGCACTTTTTTTTTTAAAAAGGATAAAAATCACTTTATGAATATTGGCTTTATTGTGTTCATGTCCCTTTGAGAAAAATAATTATGCTATGAACAAACACATTACATGTACTTTTCACATTCAAAAGATATTCCAGTACAATGTAACAATTACTAAAAATAAATATTCTACTATTTGGTAAAAAGAAATATACAACAATAGTAGATCTAACATAATCTCACTAACATTAGTAAGACATCTATAAAATAGTGATAGTCTCAAACTATAGATTTAAAAAAAAAGCTCTTTCACATCACTGATTTGATACTGACGTGCTACTGACGTGCTACTGACATGCTACTGACATGACACTAAGATAACATAGTCTTCACTTTGATCAACACTGATTTACAATCTCATGTCATGATGAAAGCACACTACATTTCAGTGTAATAAGCAGAAACAAATTGTACCTATGTCAACATCATTGTAAAAAACTTAATGATTTGCTCAACAAAACTCTGAACTATGTTCGAGACATACGGTGCACTTCTTATATATGTAAAAAAAAAAAATTGAAAGAAAAATATACGTAGAAAAATAGAGAATAACTCAAATGAAAACAAATGCAGGCCAAATAAATGAGTGATTGATATGATAAATATTTGTAAAAGTTCTTCATATCCAAGTTTCTATTTCTGTATCTAAAGAATATTCATAAACATTGTCTTTTGTATCAAACAAAACTCTCAAAATTTTTATTATTAGATCAAAAAGTGCACAGTTAAAATGGACTAGCCTTCAGACACTCCAACATATATGTACCCTAGAATATTTTCAAAGGAAGGAAGTCATCATATGTCATTATGTGATATGCCAAAGCGAGTTTGCTTCCTAAAATACATGTATAGAGAAACTCTTTGTGCGACAGCTTTCACTCTGGAGTACAAACACTGCTTTTATAATGGTAAATCAGAACAATTATGGCAACAATTTTAAATATATGAATGATTTCTTACACTCAACATCTTCATTTATGACAAACCATATAAAAAATTATTATTTATAAATACACTGACTTAAAGCAGATCTTTAAGAACTGATTGTGAAACTATGTACCCTAGTCTTCAGTCATTATACTGATACATGGGAAAGAGGCACGGGATAAAGGTAAGCAGCAATAAAATAGATCTACTGATTCCACATCTGACATGATGTGCAAAATGCTAACTATAAAACACTGTATAATTTTAGCTGTAAAGTAAGCTTATGATAAAAAAAAACTATTGTAAAGTATTTTTTTTATTTATATTCAAGTTATTCACAAAAAAGCTACATGTTTGTCCCATTATTTATGAAATCGATTCTTTGGGTGAGAAAATAATTAAGAGCAGTTTAAGCATGATTGATACCATGAAACATAAAAAAGGAAAGGGTTAAAATATACCTACACCAAATAACAAATAAGGCACAAGTATTACAGCACAAGAAGCAAGAACAGTAACTAAATATGGGCAGAATAGAAGCAGCTTACCGGTAAAAGCTAACACAATTATAACTTAATACTGAGCCTTTGTGAACAGCTTTATCATGAAACATGCTTTTAGGCAGCTTGTTAAAAGGAAGAAAACTCTTTTCATTCTAAGCTGAAAATTGGGATATAAAATTCAGTGTAATAATTCAATAACTTTGTAGTAGTGTTATGTTACTTTAACTTAGATATTGCATTCATGATAAACATAGACCTAAATCGCTTTAGGTCTATGTTATAAACAATTTTAATATCTTAGTTCTAGGTGGGTTTTTTACCCTCTAAACAAGTAAATATAAGTTAATTTCTGTTTCTAGCCACCTTCTTTTTCTTATGAGATCCCCCATTCCAAAAGAGTTCACAAGTGTTCTTCAAATAGCCAATGATAGGATTTTCTGTTTTGAAAATGTGTCATGTAAACAAATGGAAAAAAGCCATGACATGACTTACTTGTAATAAATAACAAAAAAAACAAGCAGAAAAAATTGTTATTTGTGTAGCAGCTTTAAATTTGTACTTTTCTCCCAAATTGTCTTCCAATTTAAACACATTATTTATCAAAATGAAAAAGGAATATGTATCAAGGTAAAAATGGTTTGTGCAAATCTGCACAACGCACAATATATTCCTCAAACATTTTTTTTATCTAAAAAACATCTCAACATTGCTACTGTTTTGCATGCTGTTCACAACCTAAATTAGACTATCTGTATTGTTTAACAAGAATTAAACGTCTTGGGTTTCATTTCTTCCCAACTTACAAAAGCAAATGGTAAAATGTTTCAAAACTTCATAAATCTCATCCATGGTAAGACAGATCTATATGTTTAACTCATTCATTCAATACATACAGCGTCATTTTTCATACAACATCGAAATACTGGAAGTAAACTTATAGAATTTAAAGCAAGTATCATTTATACACTCACTGCATGTACACCAGATACAAAAAAAAAATAAAATAAAAAAAATAGAGATGAGACTTAATCAAAATGCCTGATATATAAAGTTTATGAGACTCCAAATAATTATGAACTTTTCCTTCATACAATCTACATTCCTATAGGTATACTCTGTGGATTATATTATGAATCACAAAATGTGTTCTGGGTTCATTTTGGTTAAAAAGTACTACCACGTTATGTGATCTTTTATACTTTGAAAAAAATAGTAAATTCTTACTTTGAAAAAAAAAGAAGGGTAATTTTTCCATATATATTTATATACCATATAAATAAGTATCAAATTTCACATCTGATTGTTATGAAACGGAAAAAGGTAAATAATTTTTTTTTAAATGGATCAATATAAAATATCAATTGAAAGAAAATGAATATAGACAATAAAATCAGTTTAGCCAGGACAAGAGATTCACAATTTTAAATTTTACAAAAAAAAAATGGAAATACTGTTATAGCAAAATGTCTACAGACAGCACCTTTGGAAATTAACCAGTCAAAAATAATCCATGTAGCAGAAAAGCTGACTAAAATTTTTGTAACAACATATTAATACATATGCTTACTGTCAAAAGGGTTAAATATTGTCTACTAAACACAGTTACACAAAAATTGTTTTTAAAAAATTGTGAAACTCAGCTGGTCCATGCTACATTATAGTGCATATGTTGAAATAAGCCTACAATTATAAGTGCTATTATACCAATTAACAATAGTCATCCAGATATTTTATGGATCAAACTTGATCAAAGTTTCTTTAGATTACAAAGAGATATTTATCTTGCAGTAGTTTATGTATCTCCCGAATATTATAATGGCAATGTGAATGACATTGAACAAATATATTCAGTTTTACTAGGTGACATAGTAAAATATAGTAGAATTGGTGACGTAATAATTCAAGGTGACTTCAATGCATACACCAATACCCAACCTGATTTTGTTATATTTGATTCTGAATGTATTAATTCAGATGATGTTCTTTATCAACCAGATAAACTTTTGTCAAGAAATAATCTTGACCACAAGCACATTAACAATAGTGGCAAAAATCTTCTGAACCTTTGTATAGAATCGGGTTTACGAATCTTAAACGGTAGAACAACGGGTGACCTAACAGGTCGACCCACCTGTATAACCTATAACGGTTGCAGTCTAGTTGATTATTGTCTTGTATCAAAAGACTTTCTAAATTCAATTGGTTATTTTGAAGTACTAGATTTTACTTCCCTATCAAACCATTGTCCAATTAGTTGTGCAATATTTGACAGCTTCTGTTCAGAACCAAGCTCAAATAACTCAAATAATTTAAAACCAGTTCCTGGAAAGTTTTTGTGGAATAATGATGCAATAGAATCTTACACTAAAAACATTCACAGCAATCTATTCCAAATTAAATTTTCAGATTTTTTTAAGGATGAATTTTCTGATAGTGATTCCATTTCAAAAGCCTTCAGCTCAATACTTGTTGAATGTGCAAAAATATCGACTAAACTTATGAAGAGAGGACCTAGGCATAAAACTCGTAAAAATAAGAAAAAACCGTGGTTCTCACAGTCATGTTCTGATCTGCGAATTACAGTAAAAAATTATTAAAAACTTGTAAACAAGAACCCTTTTAATGGGGAATATAGGAAAATGTTCTATGTACATACAAAGCAAAATACAGATGATTTTGTAAATTTGAGGAGCAAAATTACAGAACACAATATTTAATGACATTAAAAACAAGATTAATAAAAATCCAAAGTCATTCTGGAAATTACTCAATAAATTAGATAAAATCAATACTGGACAAATTTCATCTCATGATGTTCACCCTGAGGAATTTTATGAGTTTTTTTTTAAAAAAAACTCAACAATAATTTTCATAAAAGTATAATAGATAAATTTCATGTCTTGAAAGAAAAACTACATCATAACCATTTCCTTGAACCAGAAATTACTATCACTGAAATAAGGAGTGCCCTTAAATCCCTGAAAAATGGAAAGAGTTCTTCTATGGATATGATATCAAATGAAATGTAAAAAAATGGGGGATCTGTAATGCTGAAACCTCTTGAAAAATTATATAACTTTATACTTAATTCTGGTATATTCTCAAAAAGTTAGAATGAGAGCTACTTAGTTTTACTGTATAAGTCGGGTAATAGGCTTGATCCTAATAACTACCGAGGTATATCAATTACTTCAAATCTAGGAAAACTTTTCAACAGAATAATCCATACTAGGCTACTTGAATTTGTAAACTCTGCATCACTGATAAGTGAAAACCAAATTGGTTTTAAGGAAAATTGTAGAACATCAGACCATTTGTTCTCAATAAAAACAATAATCGATCACTACAAAAACAAAAAGGTTTATGCTGCTTTTATTGATCTTAGAAAAGCATTTGACACTGTATGGAGATTTGGTTTATTAAATAAACTTCTTGAATGTAATATTTCCCAAAAAATGTTCAATATTTTATTTTCAATGAATAGTAATACAATGAGTAGAATCAAATTTTCTGATGGATTAAGTGATGTATTCAATTCTGAGTGTGGTATCAAACAAGGGGATGTCTTAAGCCCCACACTTTTTAATGTTTTTAGCTCACCTGAGCCGAAGGCTCAAGTGAGCTTTTCTGATCAAAATTTGTCCGTTGTCTGTCGTCGTTCACGTGACGGTCGTTGGCGTTGTCGTTATTGTCGTTAACTTTTCACATTTTCGACTTCTTCTCAAGAACCACTGGGCCAATTTCAACCAAACTTGCCACAAAGTATCCTTAGGTAAAGAGGATTCAAGTTTGTTCAAATGAAGGGCCACGCCCTCTTCCAAGGGGAGATAATTATGAATAAGTGAAAAATTAATGGCATTTAAAAAAATCTTCTCATGAACCACTGGGCCAAGAAAGATGAAACTCATGTGGAAGCATCCTCAGGTAGCGACGATTTAAGTTTGTTCAAATCATGACCCCCAGGGGTTATGACGGGGCCACAATGGCTGATCAAAGTTTTACATAGGAGTATATAGAGAAAATCTTTAAAAATCTTCTTCTCAAGAACCACTGGTGCAGGAAAGATGAAACTCATGTGGAAGCATCCTCAGGTAGTGTAAATTCAAGTTTGTTCAAATCATGACCCCCAGGGGTTGGGCGGGGGCACAATGGCCGATCAAACTTTTACATAGGAATATATAGGGAAAATCTTTAAAAATCTTCTTCTCAAGAACCACTGGTCCAGGAAAGATGAAACTCGTGTGGAAGCATCTTCAGGTAGTGTAGATTCAAGTTTATCCAAATCATGACCCCCAGGGGTAGGGTGGGGCCACACTGGCTTATCAAAGTTTTACATAGGAATATAAGGGAAAAATCTTTATAAAAATCTTCTTCTCAAGTACTTCAAAGCAATGATTAGTGATAGTATAGGAAGAAACTGTTTTTAAAAAATCTTTTTATCAAGAACAGCAAAGTCATATGCTGTATTAATATGAAAGCATTCTTAAGTAGTATTAAATTCAAGTCCCCCTCCCCCCTCACCTTTGATAAACTTTTCAGATTTGATCTGATTTGTGTTTTTTCCTACGATTTGCTCAGGTGAGCGATGTGGCACCTGGACCTCTTGTTATTGATGGTATTGTCCATGACTTAAAAAATGGAAATTGTGATCCTGTACAAGTAAACAATATTCATGTAAATTGTCTGTTATATGCTGATGATATTGTAATCTTTTCAGAAAGCAAAAGCGGTTTACAAACCAGTCTTGATATTCTCAGTAACTATTGCTCAAATTGGAAACTTCAAGTTAATGTAGATAAATCTAAAGTTATGATATTTAACTCAAATGGTAAGCCTCAAGGTAATGAATTTAGTTTTAATGGTAATGCAATACAAATTGTACCAAGATACTGTTATTTAGGTTTTATGATGAAATGTAATAGGAAGTTTAATTTAGCAACAGCTGTGCTTATTGAAAAGGCTAGGAAAATGTTTTAAACATGTTTTAAAATGAAAAGAATTATTGGATTTGATAACCCATGTAAACTTTTAGAAAAACTCTTTGATGCTATTGTACTTCCAGTTCTTCTCTATTGTAGTGAAATACACATGTATGGGGAGTGGATCTCTCATCCAAAGATATTTCAAATATTGAAATTTTCACTTAAAATTTATTAAAGACATCCTTGGAGTGCACTGCAAAACATCCAATGCTGGTTGTTTAGCAGAACTTAAAAGACTACCACTTTGGTCCAAAATTTCCCTCTCAAGTATCAAATATTGGAATCACCTGAAAACTTCTGATTCTTTGGCCTTTAAACTTTACCAATCCACAAGTAACTGTAATTCTTGGACTAAAAAATTATTTTCTATTCTAGATAATCTTGGATTCTCTAACATTACAAAATATACAGGTTCCATCCAACACCTTTTACCAAACATTAAACAAAGAATCATTGATCAGTGCACTCAAGAGCAAACATCAAAAATGTTTGGTTCAGAAAAACTCGATTTCTTCAAGAAAGTATACTCAGGAAAAAGAAGTCCTTATGTTGATTTACTCAAAAAAAGATCTGAGAGATCCTCTCTTAGTAAAATTAGACTAAGCGCACATAAACTTGCAATAGAAAGTGGTAGCTATATTTCCACATCAAGAAATGAAAGATATTATAATGTTTGCAATACTGGTGTGATTGAGGATGAAATACATTTTGTTTTTCACTGTAATTCTTACTCTAAGCTAAGAAACACATTCTTTAGTAATATTTATAACATAACAAAGAAAAATATTAATCTTAGCAATGAGAATTATATGCTACAATTATATGTAAACAGTAATATACAAAAAGTCTTGAAAGTTACTGTTAAATTTATCAGAGACTGTTTTGATCTTAGAAGTCAATTACTTGACGATTCTTGAAAAAATATGTAAACATTATTTAATGTTGTTCAGTGGGCCTTTGCCAATTATTGTAATTGTGTTTGTGCCAATAAAGTATTTGTATTTGTATATAATTTCTATAATTTAATTTTAATGCATAATTAACTAATTTATATTTACCAAATTAAAAAAAATAAATAGGGTCAAATAAAAATAAATAAATAAATATAATAATCAGAATTCTTTGAATCAACACTTTATTTATATCGCACGCTGCTACAAAACTATAAAAATGCATCACATTTTTAATTCTAATTATTCATTCATTTAATTTCTTATTTCTAAGGTTAATTTGTTATCTAAAAAATATCATAGTGTGAATTATTAAACCACATACTTAGTTGTATCATGAAGGACCTGTTATACATGTAGTACATGTCTCCGTTCTCTAAATACATTTTTTTACTGTTTACTGCAGTAGCACGTACTCAACAGAACATCGAATTTTTTTTTACCTCATCCATTGTAAGTTTTTTCAAAAATTATTTTAATTTTTAGTTCCTTTTTATTTGAATTAATTAGTTCAAAGATTGGCATATACTGGTTATGAAAGAAAAGTTAGAAAAAGAGAGATGATTTCTTTTCCGGACTCTACAGATAAGTCTCAATACATTTCTTTGAGTGTTGAAAAAGTGGTGTTTGTAATTGATATTCGTAACACAGTCAAGGTTGTTACTTGTACGTGCATTGCTTCTTGGAAAATCTAAAAAAAAAAATACTAGTTGAGATTAGATGTAATTTTTATCAAAGAGGCATAATACCAAAGCTATTAATTACAGTAAAACTCGTGTAGTACGAACACGGATATTGCGAATTCACGGATATAGCGAAGTTATCTTGGATCCCCAGCTATGCGAATTTAAAATTTCCTTATACAGATTTAACGAATTAAGGATATAGCGAAATAATTTCACAGGTCTTGGCGACTTCAATATAATCGAGTTTTACTTTACTCAGTATATTTTACTGATTGCACCCTTCCCCTCTATGATATCAAATCAAGATTCCAATATTTCATCAGGTCTTTTTATTGAGGCGCCTGCATGGTGCAGTGGTTAGATTATTTTCCCATGAGTCGCGGAGTATAGAGATCCTTAAGTCGCGGGTTCAAATCTCATTTCGGAAATGGAACATAATATTTTGAATAAAAAGTTCTCGAAAGGGTAGATAAAAAAAGCTAACAAACAAATCTGTCCCTTGAATTTGCGTATCTCTTAAATGACCATGCAATTACATGAATTTATATTGTTTTCTTTAACATTTGTATGTTTAATTTAGAAATTTTTTTATATCATTATGCCTTTGGGATTTAAAAAAAAACGTTTTGTAGGCAATATTTACACGATCATCATGTTCTAAAACTAGTATTTATGTACATGTTAATAAGAAAGGGTCATAGATTTCAATGGAAAGAAAATTACAAATGATTGATTGATTGTTGTTTAATGTCCCTCTCAAGATTTTTTCACTCATATTGAGACGCCTTCACTTGCCGGAAGAGGGCTACAAATTCTAACCTAAAGACTGCACTTAGGGCTATTAAACAGTGAGAGATCTATGCAAAATATTAATACTAGTATTCATATTGCAAAATACACTGTAATGCTGAATGATACTAATGTATTTTTTATTTGAATTCGTCCGTAAAATTATAACTGATGAAATCCAATTAACAGCATTTTTCATATTCGTATCTGCCAGTGACTTGAATTTTATAAATGATCATGGCATAACATTTTTTTTTAAAAGACTTTGAATCAGATATTTAATTGTCATAAATCATTTGATATGCATACATGTACATGTACTAGAATATAAGCTTCTAATGTTTCTTAGTTGCAAAGTTATTATCGGAAAGGACTGCATTAACAGACAGACTTCTTGTAAGTTGATTCCTGTCAACAGTCACGTCCCTCAATACCAAGTTTTTGCTAAAATGTTAAAAATTTTCTTTTCCTAAAAAAAAAAAGATACAGTTAAACAAAAACAAAAAAAAACAAAAAACAAAAAAACAACAAAAAGAAATCGCCAAAAATTAACAATTATTTTTGTTAGGTAAATAACAACAAAAACTGGTCTGAAAAAATATGTTTTTAAAAATGGTTGTCATGACAACGGAATTGACTATCAATTTAAATATACCGGTATTTTCTTAGTAAAAGAATCACCATTGGATATCCAAAAATATAAATATAAACATTTATTGAAGACTTTATAGATGCTACCAAAATTACAGATTTCTTAATTGTCAATGAAAGCCTTAATTTCAGATATGAAGGGATAAGTTTTGAGACGGTTTCCATGGTAACGGAATACCTAATAATATTAATTATATTTTCTTAGTAAAACAGTTACGTTGACATATCCCACAGTATACATACAATCATTAACTTAAGGCAATATATAGTTGGTATCAAAATTAAAGATTGGTTAAATGACAATAGATGGCATTAGATGCCAGATTTAGAGGTCTGAAGATGTATGTTTTTGATGATGGTTTCCATGGCAACGGAATGCCTGATCAAATTAAATTATATATTTTATGTAACACCCTTGCCTTATCACTCTCCATAGTAAAGATAAACATTTTCTGAGTGGGGGCCTTAAATGGCTCATACCATATATACTTCTTTTTGGTCATTTTTTAAAGAAATTTTCAAGATTTGAGGAAAGTGACGAAATTCATGACGTCATAATACATGAACAAAAGAAAAACAATACGTCATTTATATTTGATATGAAGTTACCAAGGGCCCAATTTAAGTTAAACTTAGCATATTTTCAACTAAAACTGAGTAGTTCTGATGTTTAAGAAATTCACAAGTCCAAAAATGGACCAATGTGAACTTTGTTCTTTAATAAAAATCACCATACTACATGTATGATAAAAACTAATAATTAATATAACACATGTAGTATGCGGAATTTTAGTTACGAAAAGAAAGGTTATAAATGCCAATAGTATGGTGGCATATTTCTGCCCCCTACATGCTAGATAAATTATGTTAACATGCAACATATTTATGTTAACATGCAATTAAGTTATTTATGTTGACATGCAAGTTATTTATCTTGACATACAAGTTACCAATCTTATAAGAAAATATAATCTAAATATGGTTTAATTTCAATATGCAAGATATTTATGTTCACATGCGGGTTTATTATGTAAACATGCATATTATTATGTTAACATGCAAGATGATTATGCTCACATGCTACTTATTTATGTCAACATTCGACTTATTTATGTCAACATGCAAGATAATAAGTTGCATATCAAAATACATATCTTGCATGTTGACATAATTATATCTTGCATGTTGACAGAAATAAGCCGCATGTTGACATAATTATCTTGCATGTTGACATAAATAAGTCGCATGCTGAAAGAATTATCATGCATGTTGACATAAATAAGTCACATTGTAAACACGTGAACATGGCCGATGTAACCCTGTAAAGTACGGTAACCACGATAATAACTAAACTGCATGACAAACGGAAATTCTGCTTTTCTCTCGTCTACGAGGGTTGTCCCAAAATTCTGTAGACAAGCGTTGTTTTGTAGGAACCTTATGTCATACATTAATGAAACTTCGTATAAAGATTAAACAAACACTATCTAATAAATTTATAGACAAATATGGAGTAACTACACAAATTATTCCAATTTAAAAGACACATTTCATTGTCTGGTGTAGGAAGGCGGCGCAATACCCAAAAGTTGCCATCAAAATTTGGTATATTATATTTAAAACCCTACGGAAAAGTAATTACTACACATGTTTTTTTTTTTTTTTTTTTTTTGGAAATGAAAATTCTTAATATTGTTTTATTAACTATATTTCCTCAAATTTGGGTGTTTATGCTTTGATAAATATGAATTCTATAACGTTTTGTGTACATGGGGTTGAAATCCGACTTTTTAAAAAATGGCGACTGCGTTGGCCCAGGCGGCGCACAGGACTATGATCAAGTGTTTTGATCCTGAATTCACCCTTACAGAAATGCACCAGTCATAAATGTTTGGTAGACTAGGAAACTTTTTTTCGTCCTTAGTATTTAAGATGACTAAAACGGTTTCTCTATGTATATGTGAATAACGGTACTAAAAACTCAAATGAAAGACAGGCTAAGAAATGGGCAAGAGTTCCATTGTGCAAATCCATTAGAGAAAACAGACACAGAGCCCTTAGAAATATAGCGTTTTCAAATTATTACTATCTCATACTAAAATAAAAGACAGGCTAAGAAATGGGCAAGAGTTCCATTGTGCAAATCCATTAGAGAAAACAGACGAAGAGCCCGTAGAAATATAGCGTTTTCAAATTATTATTCTCTCATACCTGTACACGCATATACTTTGTATACATATTTTAATGTTTCATCATATCATAGTAATTAATATATGTTACATTTATAACTATTACCGTTTCGTTTAATTTGAGAATTTGATACTGGTAATTGAAATATTTCCTCCAAAAATTTGAACCGTTAACATTTGTATTTTTTGACGTTGCGGATTGCTCCGGGTGTTAGAGAACCAATCACATTAAATGTTATTACTCAAAAAGTTTTCATGTAAATATGATAAAACTTCGTACTTTATCTGCCAAGAATACGCTTTATTCACCCTGAAAATTTTATAAAGATACGTTAATTTCTTTCAAAGATATGAGCTCAGTCTACGAAATTTTGGGACAACCCTTGTATATGTGCATCCCTCGTATATGAAGCAATAATCAAACATCACGTACATCGATAGGCAAGAAAATAACATGCCATGAAAACAATCAATTTTTAATAAAATTTTACCGATCTACTTTCACGTACCAAACTACGTTTTTCTCGATAATGTCATAACATTTATAATATTAACAGTAAATTTTGTGTGATTTTTTTTAATTGTACTAAAGCATCTGCTCGAAATGTTCGAATAAAGTTAAACATCAAATCAATCTTTAGTTTTATCAGCTTTAGCTTTTCATTAATTCTACTATTATGTTTTAGTTAGTTGTGTTATTCTTTTATAATATTTTGCGATTTCTTTTTTCATGTTTTTACTGGTCAGTAAATTTGGAATAAATAATCATAAATTGATCTCCTTTTAATATGAGGTAATATATATAAATATACAACTACCATAAAAAGGAGAACAAACAGACAAACATGCTCTGACTATGTATTAAGCCTGTAAAAAGGTGGGCGTACTCATTATCCTATGGAGATTCCAGAATATGCGATGGCCCCTTCCAATGAAAACGACTTCGAACTTCGTTAATACGAACTTTTGATTAACGTAACTACACAAAGTTGCAGTTAAGACATTGGCCATTTCTACTATTAAAATAAATATGCCCATTTTTAAAATTAATTATGTCGCAATTTCTAAGTTTCCTTAAGTGCAGTCATTCTTTATAGAGAATTGAACTGCATAAACTTGTGTATTTTGTTTGTTTATTGCACTGTATATATTTGTCACCAAGACCCTAGAAAACCATTTTCGAATCTCAAAATTCTCTTACAAGTATTTCTTTACAAACACATAAAACACTCACATATGCACGCATCAATTCAATTTATGATACCAATAACTTTTATCACAGCCCACTGTCTCAATATTTTTTTTTCGACTTGGAGTTTATAAGAAGATAAAGGCATGGAATTCCTTTAAAAATTATCGACAAATTACTGTTTACAAAAAAGTATACTTTTGCATAGAAATGGGTATGGGAATTATATTTCTGTGAAACCTATTCTTTCGTGTTATTGACAAGGAAGGAAAATGACAAAGGTATAGATATAATACTATTTTATTTAAATTTCACTCCATAATTTTTTTCTGTCTCAGCTCAACAGCCATTTATAGTTTATAGCCAGAAAATGAAGTGTATCGTCTATGCATGTTTGCTGGTCCCTGGGAGACCCCAATCCAAACCTTATCACCGTGATTAAGCTTTACAACCGCCATCTTGCTACATTGAAGCCAGGTTTTGGAATTTACATCATGACAATAAATCCAAGATTTGTAGGAGCCATTTACTGTGAGAGCTGTGAAGGCATACTGGCCTACCCAGGCTAGAGTAGTCCAGTCGAATACATACAGTCCTCCATAGGGCGCAGTGAAGATACCAGTAGAAGCGTTGTATCCTTGTCCTTCGTTCAAGTCAACCGTTTCGAACACGACCTTTGTTTTTGTAGCAAGATTTCTTTTATGGTTCTTTAATCTGACGTCAAAGGCAGCCATCTGTTCATCTGCATGTTTTCTCGATTTGTCTGATTCAAAAAGAAAAAAATGACAGTAATTACAATTCTTTTGCAACATATTTTATAAGTAATATTCTATTGTTAATATTCTTTAACAAACATACTTTGGAGATGATACATGTGCAGGCATGTGGAGTCAGAATTTTGAAAATACAGTGGAACCCGCTTAATCAAATAGTTAATTTGTCAGCCTTCTGTTATCAGTATAGCCGAATATTCGAATAGCCGATTGCTTCATTTCAAGTCCAAACAAAGATGTATACAGCTACATGTATTGACAATACATCGTAGCAAATTTCAAACTTGCACTTTCATTTCAGTTGATTACTTTACCTGTATTCTGTTAAAATTCTTTATCAACTCTTTTTTTATTTTATTAATTAAGGATTTTTGGCTATGGACTTTTTAACCTTTCTTTTTATATAAATTAAAACAAAAGAAATGGTCATACTGTAAGAGAAACGAAAAGAAAGTTTAAAAATGTCAATGCCCTTTGGCAACGGTGTGCGACTTAAAACTGGACATAGTACTAAAATTATCTCAGTTAGATTAAGATGCTATAAAAATATACAAACCCGCATTAGTTTTACATTTTTTTCTGAAAAATCCAACAGAACGACAGGTCTCTGCCACACTCTTGTAATCCTCCTGGAATGTTTTCAGTCCTGGTCTGGGCGATACTTTCTCACAGCGTGCATAAAACATCAGCATTAGAAACACAAGCAAAGAATAGGTCCCAATAGTGGTACTCATACTGACAATTACGAAATAGGACTGAACAGTTCAGAATGTGTTAAATGACTGTAAAATAATTTTTTTACACGGACCTCTAAAATATCATGGTCGGAACCAGGTGACATGGAAGAGTGTGCATCCCCTGCCGTTGGCACCACTCACACTCGCCATGTGATCCTTGACGTGATCGGGAAATAATGGAAAATCTGTTTGTGAATAATGGCCTAACGATAAGAACATGTATGAAAAACGTCAGTCAACATTTGACTTAATGATATAGATTGTATTTGCTGAAAGGATATTGAACAGAACAAAGAACTTACAAAATGATAACATCAAACTACAATTGTTTTTGTTTTATCAACTTGTATGTCAACGACTTACCTCGGTTTAGAAATTGTTCATACGTAGAGCATACTTTTGCTAAGCGAATCAGCTTTGATGTAAACCCTGCATGCAGGTGATGAAAGTGATGACTTTTTTTTTACTTTCAAGTCTTCAAGTCATTTTTTTTTATTTCTATTCTGATAATAAATATTCACAACTGTTATAATTTTTAAATCAACGACAACGTCAAGGGTTATTATGGGTTATTTTATTTCAATTGTATCACTATGTCAAATTAAAAAAATATCCCATCTATATGTAATATATGAAGATTGTAAACATGTGAACATGGCTGATGTTACTCTGTAAAGTATGCTAACCAGGGTAATAACTAAAGTGCATGACAAACGGAATGACTTCAATATTTCTATCGTTAACATCCCTCATATATGAAGCAATAATTAAACACCATGTAAAAGCAAAGAATGGGTGCACAGGGTGTTAATCGATAGGCAAGAGCACAACATGCTGTGAAAACGCTGCATTTCATTTCCGGAAATATGCATAGCATTTCCGACATTTTTTAATTTCATTTCCGACATTTTTTGTTTTCATTTCCGACATATTTTTTTTTCATTTCCGGAATTTACCTGTGCGACAATATTTTCTAAGTAAAAGTAAATGGAATTTTAAAAGTATTCATACCAAAATATTAATATATTTCGGAAATGAAATGCAGCCTATGAAAACAATCAATTTATAAATAAAGCCAAGGTATTGATAAATAATGAATGTAACAAGGATTTCAACAACCTCTTTTAAAGTCATCTTGTTCGCAAATTCTTCGGTTTGTTTTAATGAGGGTTTGTAAATATAATCTCTAGTTGGGTAGTACTCTGGTATATTTCACACCATTTGTTCGTAAGGTCATTGCTTTTATAATAAATTTGATTAGGGAATATTCCATCTATCTGATACATAGGCTCACGTTAGAAGTAGACGTTGACACCTTGTCAGAACGGATTAAATGTATCAGATCCATGTTAAAGTCACGTATTAAAAGATTGAGGGGCAAAATGAAAACCGTCTATCCTTCTGTATTCAATAAACCAGAAGTGAAAAAAGAATTAGATAGATTACACGATCGGTACGTACTGGTTCCTGCCGACAAAGCAGGTAACAAAACATTGTCTTTGTTTGTAAGATTCATTATATAAATTGTATTTTAAAAGAACTTGGATTTAATTCTACAAGTGGTAATCCTACTAATACTCATACTTCCCTTTCTAAGGAAGAAATTCTTCAAAATCACATGTCAGTTTTGAATACTTTTAATATTCCACAGAGCCAGAATGAATTTGAACTACCCTATATATATTGGATTCCGAAACTTCATAAGAATCCTTACAAACAAAGATACATTGCAGTTTCCAGTAAATGTTCAACCAATTTTTAAGCCTCTTTCGTTATCTTCACTAAGATACTGACAGTGGTGAAGGAAAAACTTCAAGAGTACTGTGCAACTATATATTCAAGAAGTGGTGTGAATCAGATGTGGATACTTAAAAATTCTAAAGAACTCTTGGACAATTTGAAATCACAAGACTTTACAAAAATCAACAGCTTAAAAACTTACGACTTTTCAACTTTATACACCACAGTTCCCTACGACAAATTAAAATCCAGGCTTTTTGATATCATTGACAGCTGCTTCTTCAATTAAAATGGAACTCGTAAATTTACTTACCTCGTCATTGGTCATTTACAAAATTATTTTGTTAAAACAGATTCTGATTGCACACATAAGTACTCTGAAGTTGACATCAAGAAGATGCTTAAGTTTCTGATTGACAATATCTATGTGGTTTTTGGAGACCAAGTATTCCAACAATCTATTGGAATTCCCATGGGTACAAATTGCGCTCCGTTATTAGCAGACTTATTTTTATATTCATATGAAGCAGAATTTATCCAAAATCTTTTGCGTGAAAAGAAGAAAACACTTGCTGTTGCCTTCAACTCGACATTTAGATATATCGACGACGTATTGTCAATTAATAATGATAATTTCCATTCCTACGTCGATACGAAATATCCTGGTGAGCTTGAGATAAAAGATACCACAGAATCCGACACTTCTGCTTCATATTTGGATATTTTACTTGAAAAAGACACTAATGGTAATCTAACAACCAAGCTATATGATAAAAGTAATGACTTTAACTTTTCCATCGTCAACTTCCCTTACTTATGCAGCAATATACCTTCATCACCTGCATACGGAGTATATATATCTCAGTTGATTCGATACGCAAGAGCATGCTCTACGTATGAGCAATTTCTTAAACGAGGTAAATTATTGACTTAGAGCAAGTTGATGAAACAAGAATATCAGCAGTCTCGTTTAAAGTCATCATTTCGTAAGTTCTATGTTCGATACAATGACCTTGTCAGCAAATAAATTTATCATTGAGTCAAATGCTGACTGACGTTTTTCATACCAATTGTTAGTCCATTATTTATACACTGAATTGACGACGGATTTTTTCCGGTATTTCCTGATCATGACAACGAGCACACGGCGGGTGTGACCGGTCGGCAGGGGATGCTCAGTCCTCCATGGCACCTGATCCCACCTATGATGTTTCGGAGGTCCGTGTTTGCTCTGCTCTGATTTTGAATATTGTTTAATGGACTTTGAGATTGAATACTCTTCGTTATCTCCATATCCTTCTTCATGTTACCGGTGTTATGTCGCAAAAGATTTCACTCCTTGTAGGCACCTGATCCCAACCATGGTATTATTATTATATTTTAAGTGCAAAGTCATTTTTGTATCAGAACTCGTACACTCGATCATGCAGGCCAAAAAAGTATTTTGATTTTTAGTTTATTACTATTTCTTTCGACTTGATAGTGTGGTTATGGACTTACCTTTCACACGGGATTTTTTTCTGTAAACCCAGATAACACCCCAAAAAATGTAAAGTTTACTATTACTTCTAACTTAACAGCTTTATATATTCATTATATAGGTTGATTACATGGTAACAGCTTGTCTAGAAATTATATTAAAATCTGATACGGCTATTGTATATACATGTATAAATTTCAAGAATCCAAAGAAAAACAGAGTTGCTAACTTTGGCGCCATTACATAGATATATATCCGTCCCACGTATATTGAATATAGCAAACATGCATTGAGACCTAGGTCCATTTAATGAATAAATGGCCCTAGTTGTTTATATACTAATTAAGGATAAATGTACCTCGAACATTTTTCCTTCTTTCTCACACTTAAGAGTTACACAAGTATTTTTTCAATATTTCTCTCAATGTAAACGTAATTTATAAATTTTAGCTGTACAAAGTGTTAAAATACACTCTGCTTAATTGACTAACACCCAATTTTTCATTTCAAATTTCATCATAAAGAAAAGATAGTTCTTTAATCCCCCGAAGAAAGTTTCCTTTGAGAGTGTTTAAAAGTTTGTATAATGAAGTTGTGTGCATATTGAATTATTTTGAATTCTGTTCCTACTCCGACACAATTTTTTACAGTGCGAAAGGCAAAACCGTTATATATAAAGTCTACGAAATGCGGAATATGAAATACTGAGTATCTGCCATGGACATAGCTTTCTTAAAATTAAAAAAAAATCGACTCCAGCATATAACAGAATACGGTAATAAACGTTTTAGTAGTTCGTGGTATTCAATCAATATTGAGACAACAAAACGCTCGCGCATTCATGACTTTTAAGGCCATGAGAAAAAAAATTAACATTCATAAACTAGTGTACCGGGGTATTATAGAAATTAATAAATATACGACATGTATTCGAAAGAGGTGGGTCCAAAGATATATCGACTTCATGGAAATCCACAGGGTCCAAACATACAAAGTTGACATCCTTTTCTGTAGGTTGTCGGTTGCTTTACTTTGTTTTATCTGTGTTAGATGAAACATCAGTGGAAGGTTACAAATTTACATCTGTACTCTTTACCTTACAACCTTTATCGAACATGAAATGCAAGGTCGAAATACTTTTCTGAGAAGTATCACCCAAAGGACTGGTCTTTACGTCCCGGATAGGGATTCGAATCCACAAGATAAGGATTGCTCGTTATATATAATGTTCCCATAAACAAGTACTTAAAATAAAATTATCCTTATTGTTACCAAACCTTACCTAGTTGCAGATGTAAAATTTTAACTCCACTGGTACTACATTGTAAGACTTCAGAAATAGGTTCAGGTTTAATAGTATTGTAATCGTTACTTTATAAATAATTTGTCTGTGCAATACTCCTCCAGTTTGTTTTAACCATTTGTTCTAATACAGTGCAGGGAAATAATTTTGTTACAGCATCAATGCTGATTTTGGTGCTTCCTATGCTTGCTGATTTTGATGCTTCCTTTGCTTGCTGATTTTGATGCTAGTTATCCTTATCCTGACCCTGGTTTGATGCTTATCCTGATGCTGGTTTGAAACTAGGTCAATGCTAGTAATGCTACCGGAAGTAGGATTATCCTGCCGGAAGTGGATAATTCAAAAACAACATCGCTATTTTAAGCCATTAAAAATAATTTTTGGGGTAATTTTTATTTGTAATTTGTATTAAATGACTTTCCTTTATCTGTTTTCTCTTTGGTCAATGCTAGTTCTATCCTTTGCTTGCTGATGCTGATCCAAATAATGCTGTTTTTTTAAATGCTGATGCTGATGCTAGTTCTATCCTGATCCTACTTATGCTGATCCTGATGCTGGTTTATGTAACAAAATTAGTTCCCTGCACTGTAAGTCATCGCTTGCCTCAGTATGAAAATTGATCATACAGGTTTCTGATTAATAAACATTCAGCTGATAAGGAGCCCATCGAAATTCCAGCAGATCGTTGGAAGACCCGCTCTGAAAAATTATTCTGGACAAAAAAGTTAAGGATCATCAAATTAATTATGTTTTACACATACTGTATCATAGAAAACAGAATGCAGTTTTAATTTTAGTATCATATTTTATATTTAAAAAGTAAAAATTAAACATTGGATGCGATAAATTTGTTTGAACACACAATACGAATTGTTCATTACGGTCACTTTAGAATTCGGCATGTTGGGGGTAGACCTGAAAATGAGATTTTTTTTCCGAAGAGTCAAATGACGTCACTAAAGTGATTGCCAGTATTTTGTATGACCTCCCCGCAAGGCCCTGCAGCGCAGACCCATGATGCCCGTCAGCCGTCCAACGCTAGCCTGAGGGATCTGTTGCCATTCCTCCTGCAATGCTGTCTGAAGCTCCCATCGATTTTGGGGAAGTGTAAGACGAACTGAAATGCGTTGCTAAAGAATGTTCTAGGCATGTTCAATAACTTCAGGTCTAGAAAACTACTTGTCGGGTCCATACGCTAAGTTATTTCACTTTCCATGTACTCGTTTACGATTCGGACTCTGTGAGGTCGAGCATTATCGTCCATTAAGATATAATCCTCCTTCAGAATACATGCAATACGTCTAGCAATAGGATGAAGAATATCATTTCGGTATTTCAAACCTGTTAGGTTGCCTTCCAAAATGTTTAGATCAGTTCTGCAGTCAACACTTATGCCTGTCCAAATCATCACCAAACCTCCATTTACTCTGTATTGCTCAGAAATGATACAATCAGCATATCTTTCCCCATTTGCAATCCAAACAAGTCTTCTGTCATCATGGAAGTCAAACAAAATTGCGACTCGTCTGAGAAGAGAACAGAACACCAATGACGTTATTGCCAAATTTTTTGTGTTCCGTTACCCACTGTAATCGATTTCTGAGGCACTCTAATTTTAATACAGGACGTGCGACTGGTCGGTGAGCCTTGAGATTTGTTTCCTGAAGTCTGTTTCAAACTGTTTGAGTAGAAATCCGTCTGTCCGTTGCTCTCTGATGCCCAGTTTTAAGCTTAAGAGCACTTTGGAAGCGGTGCGTCTCAGCAAAATTGGCCAAATAACGATCCTCACGGACTGCAGTACACCTTGGACGTCCCGATTTTAGCCTTTTTTGACAATTTTCTGCCTGTAAATATCGGTTCCATAACTGTTAATTCCGCATTTGGAAATATAAAGTCTTTCTGCAACGTGACGTTGCGTTTTGCCAGCTTCCAGCATCCATGCTGCCATGGAGTGTTCGTCCATACTCATATGCCTCCTAATAGCGTCTTATCACCAGTTCTGGCCAGATACACTTACTTTTTTAACGCCACGTACTTTCTTGACCAATATGTCCAAAAACTCAATAAACACGTGTGACTTGAGTAATTCCGCATTTGGAAATATAAAGTCTTTCTGCAACGTGACGTTGCGTTTTGCCAGCTTCCAGCATCCATGCTGCCATGGAGTGTTCGTCCATACTCATATGCCTCCTAATAGCGTCTTATCACCAGTTCTGGCCAGATATACTGAAATTTTCTTATGTTCACTAAAGAAAACCCTCTTTGATACTGTTCCACTTACTTTTTTAACGCCACGTACTTTCTTGACCAATATGTCCAAAAACTCAATAAACACGTGTGACTTAAGTATCGAATCATGTTACAATGTAATGACATGATTTTAAAACTACTTAAGCCTTGTTTTCACATAAATTCATGGGTATGAAAAAATTATTATTCTGTAAAAATATGATCCCTAACTTATTTTGCCCAGTATATATTAATATGGATATTGTCAATCAAGGGCACCATCCTTTTAAAATGGATAACAATCACTTTATGAATATTGGCTTTTTCAATTTTATTATAAATGTTTAGATCAGTTCTGCAGTCAACACTTATGCCTGTCCAAATCATCACCAAACCTCCGTTTACTCTGTATTGCTCAGAAATGATACAATCAGCACATCTTTCCCCATATGCAATCCAAACAAGTCTTCTGTCATCATGGAAGTCAAACAAAATTGCGACTCGTCTGAGAAGAGAACAGAACACCAATGACGTTATTGCCAAATTTTTTGTGTTCTGTTACCCACTGTAGTCGATTTCTGAGGCACTCTAATTTTAATACAGGACGTGCGACTGGTCGGTGAGCCTTGAGATTTGCTTCTTGAAGTCTGTTTCAAACTGTTTGAGTAGAAATCCGTCTGTCCGTTGCTCTATGATGCCCAGTTTTAAGCTTAAGAGCACTTTGGAAGCGGTGCATCTCAGCAAAATTGGCCAAATAACGATCCTCACGGACTGCAGTACACCTTGGACGTCCCGATTTTAGCCTTTTTTGACAATTTTCTGCCTGTAAATATCGGTTCCATAACCGTTAATTCCGCATTTGGAAATATAAAGTCTTTCTGCAACGTGACGTTGCGTTTTGCCAGCTTCCAGCATCCATGCTGCCATGGAGTGTTCGTCCATACTCATATGCCTCTTAATAGCGTCTTATCACCAGTTCTGGCCAGATATACTGAAATTTTCTTATGTTCACTAAAGAAAACCCTCTTTGATACTGTTCCACTTACTTTTTTAACGCCACGTACTTTCTTGACCAATATGTCCAAAAACTCAATAAACACGTGTGACTTAAGTATCGAATCATGTTACAATGTAATGACATGATTTTAAAACTACTTAAGCCTTGTTTTCACATAAATTCATGGGTATGAAAAAATTATTATTCTGTAAAAATATGATCCCTAACTTATTTTGCCCAGTATATATTAATATGGATATTGTCAATCAAGGGCACCATCCTTTTAAAATGGATAACAATCACTTTATGAATATTGGCTTTTTCAATTTTATTATAAATGTTTAGATCAGTTCTGCAGTCAACACTTATGCCTGTCCAAATCATCACCAAACCTCCGTTTACTCTGTATTGCTCAGAAATGATACAATCAGCACATCTTTCCCCATTTGCAATCCAAACAAGTCTTCTGTCATCATGGAAGTCAAACAAAATTGCGACTCGTCTGAGAAGAGAACAGAACACCAATGACGTTATAGCCAAATTTTTTGTGTTCTGTTACCCACTGTAGTCGATTTCTGAGGCACTCTAATTTTAATACAGGACGTGCGACTGGTCGGTGAGCCTTGAGATTTGCTTCTTGAAGTCTGTTTCAAACTGTTTGAGTAGAAATCCGTCTGTCCGTTGCTCTCTGATGCCCAGTTTTAAGCTTAAGAGCACTTTGGAAGCGGTGCATCTCAGCAAAATTGGCCAAATAACGATCCTCACGGACTGCAGTACACCTTGGACGTCCCGATTTTAGCCTTTTTTGACAATTTTCTGCCTGTAAATATCGGTTCCATAACCGTTAATTCCGCATTTGGAAATATAAAGTCTTTCTGCAACGTGACGTTGCGTTTTGCCAGCTTCCAGCATCCATGCTGCCATGGAGTGTTCGTCCATACTCATATGCCTCTTAATAGCGTCTTATCACCAGTTCTGGCCAGATACACTTACTTTTTTAACGCCACGTACTTTCTTGACCAATATGTCCAAAAACTCAATAAACACGTGTGACTTGAGTAATTCCGCATTTAGAAATATAAAGTCTTTCTGCAATGTGACGTTCCGTTTTGCCAGCTTCCAGCATCCATGCTGCCATGGAGTGTTCGTCCATACTCATATGCCTCCTGATAGCGTCTTATCACCAGTTCTGGCCAGATATACTGAAATTTTCTTATGTTCACTAAAGAAAACCCTCTTTGATACTGTTCCACTTACTTTTTTAACGCCACGTACTTTCTTGACCAATATGTCCAAAAACTCAATAAACACGTGTGACTTAAGGATACACCAAAGGCTTTTTTCAAGATTTTTGTCAATTTTGAGATTTTTGGCTAAGAAAACAATGTTAATCACTGCTTTATAATGCATGAAAAATTCTTGCTGATTATTAAATGGTTTTCTAATTATTTAACAATAATCAAACATAAACACTAACACATGTGAATGTGCCGTTATTGAAGCTTCTGATTTGGTCTGTAACTGCCTGCTTCTGAAAGGAGCAATAAATCACTGTGACCACTTGGGGAATTCTTCACTAGCCACACAGAGGTTATCAGTAATTAAACTACAGGGACTCTAGATTTAGGGAAGGAGATCTAACAGGTCACTAATGACCATGAAATAGGAGGTGGAGCTTAGCTCTTGCCATTTTGCCGGGAAATCTTTCTGATTCAGAATTGAACCTATTTTACTTCATTAAAGCACCTAAATAAAGAATAGAACCTCCCATTCTTGTGAATATGCATTGGAAATATGGATAAGTGACAGGTATCCAAAGCTGAATCTCCAAGGTGTCATATATTTCTAGCTTTGGCAGACTTTGTTGTGTAATGGGTTTTTGCCTTCTACTGTAAAGTAAGATCAGACAGTTGGTGGTATTATTTCAAAGGATTCAGCTCCCTTATTTATTGACCAATTTCTCTGAAAACTGGCCATAATGCGTCTCAAATGTGTGTTCACAAAACCGTATCTCAGATTTTTGATATCTTGCTCAGTTCTCGAATTATTGGGGGAAATGTAGAATTGGGCTAATAAATTGATAAAATTGAAAGACAAATGGAGGTAACTTTTGAATAAGAAGATTAATCAAAAATCTGAGATACGGTTTTAAAGTTCAATCTTTAATCTACATTTAGGCAAAATTTTGACTTTGAGAGGTGAAATACAAAAAAGTTGATTTATAAAATATAAATGCACTAATATTTACATTAAAATATCAATAATTTTTTAATAAGATAAAAATGAAAATTTAAATTAGGATCATTAAATAGTAAATTTAACAAGCTTTCAAATGATATATACTTTTAATATGTTATCTTTGTTAATAAAAGAATTACAAGCAAATTAAATTTTGCCCTTTGGAAACCTTTGGTGTATCCTTAAGTATCGAATCATGTTACAATGTAATGACATGATTTTAAAACTACTTAAGCCTTGTTTTCACATAAATTCATGGGTATGAAAAAATTATTATTCTGTAAAAATATGATCCCTAACTTATTTTGCCCAGTATATATTAATATGGATATTGTCAATCAAGGGCACCATCCTTTTAAAATGGATAACAATCACTTTATGAATATTGGCTTTTTCAATTTTATTATAAATGTTTAGATCAGTTCTGCAGTCAACACTTATGCCTGTCCAAATCATCACCAA
The DNA here is from genome assembly GCF_032062105.1 of Saccostrea cuccullata. Taxonomy (NCBI): domain Eukaryota; kingdom Metazoa; phylum Mollusca; class Bivalvia; order Ostreida; family Ostreidae; genus Saccostrea; species Saccostrea cuccullata. Next base: position 507,329 of record NW_026939565.1, on the reverse strand, counting down.
ACCTCCGTTTACTCTGTATTGCTCAGAAATGATACAATCAGCACATCTTTCCCCATATGCAATCCAAACAAGTCTTCTGTCATCATGGAAGTCAAACAAAATTGCGACTCGTCTGAGAAGAGAACAGAACACCAATGACGTTATTGCCAAATTTTTTGTGTTCTGTTACCCACTGTAGTCGATTTCTGAGGCACTCTAATTTTAATACAGGACGTGCGACTGGTCGGTGAGCCTTGAGATTTGCTTCTTGAAGTCTGTTTCAAACTGTTTGAGTAGAAATCCGTCTGTCCGTTGCTCTCTGATGCCCAGTTTTAAGCTTAAGAGCACTTTGGAAGCGGTGCGTCTCAGCAAAATTGGCCAAATAACGATCCTCACGGACAGCCGTACATCTTGGACGTCCCGATTTTAGCCTTTTTTGACAATTTTCTGCCTGTAAATATCGGTTCCATAACCGTTAATTCCGCATTTGGAAATATAAAGTCTTTCTGCAACGTGACGTTGCGTTTTGCCAGCTTCCAGCATCCATGCTGCCATGGAGTGTTCGTCCATACTCATATGCCTCTTAATAGCGTCTTATCACCAGTTCTGGCCAGATACACTTACTTTTTTAACGCCACGTACTTTCTTGACCAATATGTCCAAAAACTCAATAAACACGTGTGACTTGAGTAATTCCGCATTTGGAAATATAAAGTCTTTCTGCAATGTGACGTTCCGTTTTGCCAGCTTCCAGCATCCATGCTGCCATGGAGTGTTCGTCCATACTCATATGCCTCCTAATAGCGTCTTATCACCAGTTCTGGCCAGATATACTGAAATTTTCTTATGTTCACTAAAGAAAACCCTCTTTGATACTGTTCCATTTACTTTTTTAACGCCACGTACTTTCTTGACCAATATGTCCAAAAACTCAATAAACACGTGTGACTTAAGTATCGAATCATGTTACAATGTAATGACATGATTTTAAAACTACTTAAGCCTTGTTTTCACATAAATTCAAGGGTATGAAAAAATTATTATTCTGTAAAAATATGATCCCTAACTTATTTTGCCCAGTATATATTAATATGGATATTGTCAATTAAGGGCACCATCTTTTTAAAATGGATAACAATCACTTTATGAATATTGGCTTTATTGTGTTCATGTCCCTTTGAGAAAAAATAATTATGCTATGAACAAACATATTACATGTACTTTTCACATTCAAAAGATATTCCAGTACAATGTAACAATTACTAAAAATAAATATTCTACTATTTGGTAAAAAAGAAATATACAACAATAGTAGATCTAACATAATCTCACTAACATTAGTAAGACATCTATAAAATAGTGATAGTCTCAAACTATAGATTTAAAAAAAAAAGCTCTTTCTCATCACTGACGTCGCACTGAGGTGACACTGACATGACACTGAATTAACACAGTCTTCACTTTGGTCAACACTGATTTACAGTCTCATGTCATGATGAAAGCACACTACATTTCAGTGCAATAAGCAGAAACAAATTGTACCTATGTCAACATCTTTGTAAAAAACTTAATGATTTGCTCAACAAAACTCTGAACTATGTTCGAGACATATTGTGCACTTCTTATATATGTAAAAAAAATTGAAAGAAAATATACATAGAAAAATAAAGAATAAACCATGAAAATTGAAAACAAATGCAGGCAAATATATGAGTGATTGATATGATAACTATTTTTAAAAATTCTTCATATCTCAAGTTTCTTTTTCTGTATCAAAAGAAGATTCATAAACATTATTTTTTGTAACAAACAAAACTCCCAAAATTTTTATTATTAAAACAAAAAGTGCACAAATGGACTAGCCTTCAGACACTCCAACATATATGTGCCCTAGAATATTTCAAAGGAAGGAAGTCATCATATGTCAGTATGTGATATGCCAAAATGTGGTTGCTTCCTAAAGTACATGTATAAGAGAAACTCTTTGAGCTCAAGCTTTCACTCTGGAGTACAACACCGCTTTTATAATGGTAAATCAGAACAATTATGGCAACAATTTTAAATATATGAATGATTTCTTACACTCAACATCTTCATTTATGACAAACCATATAAAAAAATATTATTTATAAATACACTGACTTAAAGCAGAACTTTAGGAACTGATCGTGGAACTATGTACCCTAGTCTTCAGTCATTATACCGATACATGGGAAAGAGGCACGGGATGAACATAAGCAGCAATAAAATAGATCTACTGATTCCACATCTGACATGATGTGCAAAATGCTAACTATAAAACACTGTACAATTTTAGCTGTTAAGTAAGCTTGTGATAAAAAAGCTATTGTATGAAAGTCTTTTCTTCTTTTTTTTATATTCATGTAATGCACAAAAAAGCTATATGTCTATCCCATTATTTATGAAATTGATTCTTTGGGTGAGAAAATGATTAAGAGCAGTTTAAGCATGATTAATGCCATGAAACATAGAAAAATGAAAATTTTAAAACATACCTACACCAAATAACAAATAAGGCACAAGTAATACAGCACAAGAAGCAAGAACAGTAACTAAATAAGGGCAGACTAGAAGCAGCTTACCGGTAAAAGCTAACACAATAATTACTTAATACTGAGTCTTTGTGAACAGCTTTATCATGAACCATGCTTTTAGGCAGCTTGTTAAAACTAAGAAAACTCTATTTATTCTGAGCTGAAAACTGGGATGGACAAAAATATTCAGGATAAAATTCAATGTAATAATTCAATAACTTTGTAGTAGTGTTATGTTACTTTAACTTAGATATTGCACTCATTATAAACAATTTTGATATCTTAGTTCTAGGTGTTGTTTTTTTTGTTACCCTCTAAATAAGTAAATATGTTTATTTCTGTTTCTAGCCCCCTTCTTTTTCTTATGAGATTCCCCTTTCCAAAAAAGTTCACAAGTGTTCTTCAAATAGCCAAGGATGGGATTTTCTGTTTTGAAAATGTGTTATGAAAATAAATGGATAAAGCCTGCCATTATATGACTTACTTGTAATAAAAAATAAACAAGCAGAAAAAATTGTAATTTGTGTAGCAGCTTTAAATTTGTACATTTTTCCCAAATTGTCTTCCAATTTAAACACATCATTAATCAAAATGAAAAAGGAATATGTATCAAGGTAAAAATGGTTTGTGCAAATCCATACAATGTACAATACATTCCTCAAACATTTTTTTTATCTAAAAAAAATCTCAACATTGCTACTGTTTTGCATGCTGTTCACAACCTAAATTAGACTATCTGTATTGTTTAACAAGAATAAAACTTCTTGGGTTACATTTCTTCACAACTTACAAAAGCAAATGGTAAAATGTTTCAAAACTTCATAAATCTCATCCATGGTAAGACAGATCTATATGTTTAACTCATTCATTCAATACATACAGTGTCACTTTTCATACAACATCAAAATACTGGAAGTAAACTTACAGAATTTAAAGCAAGTATCATTTATACACTCACTGCATGTACACCAGATACAAAAAAAATAAAAAATAAAAATAGAAATGAGACTTATTGAAAATGTCTGGTATATAAAGTTTATGAGACTCAAAATATATATTAACTTTTCCTTCATACAATCTACATTCCTGTAGGTATATTCTGTGGATTATATTATGAATCACAAAACATATTCTGGGGTCATTTTAGTTAAAAATTACTACCACGTATAAATCTTTTCTTTGAAAAAAAAAGAAGGGTAACTTGTAACTTTTCAATTCCATATATATTATATACCATATAAATAAGTATCAAATTTCACATCTGATTGTTATGAAATGGAAAAAGATAAATAAAAAAAAATTCTTAAGTGGATCAATATAAAATATCAATTTAAAGAAAATGAATATAGACAATAAAATCAGTTCAGCCAGGACAAGAGATTCATAATTTTCAATTTTACAAAAAAATGGAAATACTGTATATAGCGAAATGTCTACTGACAGCACCTTTGGAAATTAACCAGTCAATTCCATGTAGCAGAACAGCTGATTAAAAATTTTGATAACATATTAATACATATGCCTACTGTCAAAAGAGTTAAATATTGTCTACTAAACACAGTTACACAAAAATTGGTTTTAAAAAATTGTGAAACTCAGCTGCTCCATACTACATTTAATATAGTGCATATGTTGAAATAAGCTTGAAAATAAACTACATGTATGCTTTTAAAGGAACATTCTTATACACATGAAAGTGCATGAAATTAAAAGCATTGTATCCCTTACAATGCTTTCACATGGCAATTTCAAAAATCAAAAAAAATAACCAACTTATATGACATTTCACTCGTCTTTTCTATAAAAGCTATTGTGATTCCCATTCAACTTGAGTTGTGGTTTGGGGGGTTTTAATATATCACTTTTAAACAATCGCCAAAATAAAACCACATTAATGACTGACATGACAAACATGGATAATGAAAGACAACAGTAAAAGAAGAAGGGAACTCGACTGGGCTCTATGTACATTCCGTAGAATATCCTACAAATGGAGAACCCTCGACAGCTCACAAAGGTAAATAAGTTCAGATACGTAACAAGTTTATAGAACCAGTGGTCAAAACCTATCTTCCACATCTGAAGGAGTTTACGTGAGTGGAGGAAAAAACTGTTTATTTCGGCCATCAAGGCCACACAGTTATATCCAATACATGAACCTTGATGAACATTGGACCAGAACATTGAAGTTACCTGTGGAAAAAAAAAAAAAACATTGTTAAAGACTCATGATAATTAAGTAGTATTAATGTGTGAAATGCTAATGGCTACCATGGACCTAGAACAATAAAGAAGCTGAATAGCTGATATGTGTATGGATAAATTATGCATATATTCAGTCAGGGATTAATCTAGGTTTTGGGGGAAACTACCCTTTCTGGAAAAATTGGGAAAATCAGCTCTGCAGCTGGGGGCCACCCCAGATTCCCAGCTGGTACAATACGCAAGTTTCGAGATTATCTCCCTTGGTGAGCTCTTTCGTTGAGGAGGGGAGTTTGTTGCCACATAAACAGACAGGTGGAACAGATATTTATATATTGGACACATTGCATCATCAATATACTGGTTTATCATAACTACTTGATTGTCAGGATCTACTCTTCAGCTTGAAAATAACCACATTAATGTAAAGGCCTCATTTTTTAAAACGAAAAAAATTGTAACAGAAGAAAATATCAATGACTGTAAGACTTTTCAAACGAGGATAGAGATACATGTATGGATCTTCAATAAATACACATATATTTGATCAGTGCACATGGCAATCTAAATGACACACTGATTCTATCCCTAACTATAACTTCAAAGAGCCCACTAACTTTCTAGAAAAGGTTTGTACAATCAAGGAAATCTTTTATTTTTATAAAGTCTACAGCGGTGCTCTCATTTTCAAGTATCCTAATTGAAAGTAGATTTGTAAATAAGCATAGTTGAACTTAATAAAATCATCACTGCTTAACGTTATTATCTTTCTATAACATTAAATGGATTTTAAAAGCCATACACATCAATCATTTATTTATGCACATTTGTATACACAACAACCTGTCCCACTTCCATGCTGATATGGATACTTTTTGCGCCTCTATCATAGGTGAGTTATAATCTCGAAACTTGCATATTGGAGGGGGGGGGGGCAAATGAATTTCATCAAGTAAATGACCTTTTAGAGTGCATAAAATAGCAAAGTGAAACCATATTTCACATCCTCTGGATGGTTTTACTTTAAATTTCCACTTTTTATGAAGGAAAAATTTCAGCTTTTTTTCATTGTCAAGAGAATTTTTTACTCATCATATTAGGGGAAAATAGGATATTCAGGGGATATTATCTCTTGAGGAAAAAACTGAATATCAGTAGTAAATATGTCTAGCTTAATCCCTGTCAGTGCAATTCACAATAGAAGTCGCATAAAAATAAATTTCTTAAAATTGAAAGTAAACATTATCATGATTAGCAGAGGCATATACTCCATCAAGAAAGACATTCATTATTATTGTATTATGAAAGGGAAATATCTGTTTACTTATTACATGCTTATATTTCTTCAATTATAATTGATTAACAGATTTTAATGGTCAAATACTGTACATTAGATACAAACATACATGAAATTTTGAATATTTTACTTTCATTTTCAATTAATAAAATAATTTCAATATTCATGCATGAATGTTAAATTCTTGACTTACTGCTATATGGTGTAGTGTAACTTCCCAGTTACTTAAAAGTCTGCCGTTTAGGTACATATCAATTGAATCATAAATGAAATACCCTGAAAGTAGAATATACACACAAAAGCTCAGATACCCCTTTTCAATAAAAGAAATTTTTTTTGCAACATTTTTCCACATTAAAGTGATATCTTTTTTAGCAGCTACATGTGCAAAATTTTTTTCTGCATGCTTTCGATTTGTTCAACACTGTCCAAGCTGTTTAAACATTTAAAACAATATTCACTTCTTGTTGAAAATATTCTGCATATACTGTAGAAACACAATTTTTATGGGGATCATAATTCGTCCATGTGTTTTCTAAAATGGTTTCGTGGGGATTAAATTTAGTTGTTTTGGAAGTAACACTATTCAATAGAATTTCGTGTAGGATTTAATTTCGTTGATAATTATTAACAGGGAATTTTGTGCTTTTACAGTATTTTGAATTAGTTAACATCTTTTTTTTTTAATATTGAAATGGACAATTTTTTTCTTTGCATTGAAGAAAGAATATTTTTTTGTCATAGAAGGTGTACATCTGTTGTAAAACAAAATGTTTTATAAGTCTGGACTCCCTTCCATATTGGGTAAAGTTGAATATCTAAATGAAGTGGCAAATGGTAATCTAAAGCTGATAGAATATTTCAATTTGCATTTTCAGACATCAGACTCCAATATTTTTACAGATACAAGAAGCAAGTTTTTTATCCTCTCAAAAGAGTTGCTCTTTGACAATATCTGTTTCCTACATCTCTCTTTGTAGTACTGTAGTAAGTATATTGACTTCAACTATTTATAATATCCTGCATTTTATAATTAGACAATTACTGATGAAAGTAAGAGTGCACAGGCTTAAAAATAACAAAATCTTGACCCCCCTCACTATATTATGCATTTTTATACCAACTTTGTGTGTCCGAGTTTAAACACATCAAGAAATATTTGATATCAGTATGTAAGGGTCCCAAAGCATAATCATGCATGATGGAGAGTCAAAAGCCTTTTTAACAGTTATGTCTTATACATGTGAAATATTGATATATTTTCCATTTTCTGAAGATGGATTCTGGCAATCAATGTCCTAGGTAATACAATTTTCTGATTGAAACTGAGGAAAACTTGATAAAAAGTTAGAAGTATGCAGACCATGCTCAGTATGATCATCTAGCCCCATTCAAATATTCTTCAAGGTGTGTTTTAACATGTTCAAAACAAGTACAAGAATGTTTTGACAGAATACACTTTAGTACCTCAGGAAAATAAGTACACAATGTAATACTATGCTGTGGTGCTTCTGGGGAAAAGATGCTTCAAGACATTGATAACCAATGAATCACTACTGAATGACAACATTCTGCATATATATTGCCATGTAGGAATTAAGTCACATTTTTTTCTTTTTACCCTGCATATGAGATTCAATAAACTTTGAATTTTGGGATCGGAACTATCTGGTATAGTATTTTATACTTGCAATAAATAATGTTTTTACCTGTAGAGAAAGCTACCATCATATAGGTGAAATAGTTGATGTGTTCAATTAGGTCATCAAAGATTTCAGGATACAAAACAAAACTAAAAAAATAGGAAAAAGAAAATAAATCAGTCATTGCATAAAATCACTCCAACAAATCAGTGCAATAATAAAGTCATAATATGCTGGTGATTGAATCTAACGTTAATAAAATCAATTGTGACATGACCCGGTGAGTTTTCCTTTGAAGTCAAGCATACTGTAACTGCGATACAGAACACTTTTTGTGGGCGTTTCTTATGCAAATGAGCAGAAACTGTACTGTATCTGCAAAATATCAACGATACAGTACGGTTTATATTTAGCGATGACGGAAAGCTGTATCCATATACAGACATACCAATCGTTCAATTCGCCATAGAACTGTTAGTATTTACTCAAAAATTGAGGTGAATTAAGAATAAAATTTTACAACGTAAAGGTATTATTGTCGGATTCAAAATTTTAGAAAGGAGGGAGTGGGGAAGTTCACAAATTATTACTTTGACCCCCCCCCTCCAAAAAAAAAAAAAACGGAAATTCGTATTCCGTGGGGTTATATTTATAACCAACTAACACCTATGTGCGTCATTTCGTTACTTGTTGACGAATTATGTATGTATACAAGATTAGGAAAAAAAAATTATTTACGAAAGCGAAAAAGAAAAAAACTCAAAGGAGGTGGGATGGGGGCACCAGTGAGTGCTGTATTCCCCTTTTTAGTTACTCTACATTTTAATGAAAACATGAACGTAAAATCCCCCCCCCCTTTTCCTTTCATTTGCTTATTTCAATTTGTATATGACGACCGGTGGAGGACATTGTCGGACATTTCTCTCAAATCTAAAAGCATTTTTGTTTCAAAAATATTCCCACATGATTCTTAGATATCAAAATGTTTTGCATTAAATCGTAGCTTAAACTGAAAAAAAAAAATGTCAGCAAGAGCTGCATCGAGAAAAAAAAAACCCTAAATCTAAATAAAATTTTTGGAGAACAAATTAATTTATGCATCCCTTAAATAATTATTTTAAAATGATAGATACCTGCACGTCCATCTCACTCGGCATTTCAGTTGCGAATGCTTAAAATGGGATACTAAATCAACTTTCTGCAAAATCATCTGATTGGTTGGGAGGTATGTACCCAAATACGCATGTAAATTAGTGAGGTCCTTGGAAAGGTCATGTCACAAGTCATTTAGAATACTCGTTTCTTATGTATCAGAGATACAGGGCGGGGCCCGGCTCGAGCTATCGCTCTCGCCTCAAGCCCCGCCCTGTATCTCTGATACAGTAGGAAACTCGTACTCTAAATAATACTTAATGTGCCGGATATGATTTTTTTTTACTTGTCGTATGGGGCCCTATACGTTACTAATATAGCCATGGGCATTAAATACATAGAATACAATTAACAAAAGGGTTTTACATTCCAGACATGTATATCATACCACAATACATTCCATGTGCCACATATCATTCCGTGAATCCAAGATATAACTAAATTCCTCCATCGCCATGGGTCTTCTTTGACACTCTGCGGAGTTTCTACATATCGTGAGACAAACTTATTCAAAGAATGAAAAACAACTATGGTTGAGAACATCATTAGATACCCATAACGAACGTCAACTTCAACTTTCCTTAAGTCTGAATCGGATGCCATTTTTTAATGAAATATAACTAGTTACAGTTTACATGTGTCTCATCAAAACCGGGCAAGCCAAGGCCCATTTAGTCACGTGACTTGTAAAGCCGCTTCTGTCATTGCATATTGTAAACAAAACATCGTGTTGCCAGGCTTAGAACAACACATGGACTTCTTACTTTACTCTAAACGTTACAATATGTGTCAGTACATGTGTGTTGTTGAAATCAGATTTTTCATATTGCAAGATTTTCAAAATTTTAACATCTATTCAGATTTTTTTTGGTTTTCCTCAGACATGAGATAGATCGACTTAATTCTCATTTTGATGAAACTTTGGCCTGAAATTTTTCAAAGAACGACCACGTATTCAAAGAGACTTTGTTTCCCCCAACTATTTGCTTTACACGGGAAAATAAATGACAAATCCTACATTAAAGTTGAAATCAATGCATTTTCTCTAATACCAATAGAACTATTTATCAAACACACAGAGTTTATTGTCATTACCTCAAAAAAAAAAAAAAAAAAAATACAAAACTACTGTATAAACTATTTTATTAACAAAAAATGAACTTTCACTATCCAATTCATTATCTTCAAACGACTACTTGTGAACGCTAGCTAGAACTCATAAGTGTATAAAATTTATCTTAATTTGTATTCAAAACGAACGTTTGCATGGTTGAAATGTCATTGTAACTAAGATATCAGACTAAAAACATTCAATTAAAGTGTTTCCACATTTATTTGAACCCTTCTATATACACTATGCATGTAATATGCTACCTCTTTATCAAATTTACTTTTAAATGACATTCTTGATATAATGAGGATTAATTTGCATACAGAACAAAATAATTAATGTACCCAAAACTATAATGTGCGTGAAGCGGAGAGAGAGAGAGAGAGAGAGAGAGAGAGAGAGAGAGAGAGAGAGAGAGAGAGAGAGAGAGAGAGAGAGAGAGAGAGAGAGAGAGAGAGAATTTCAATCTACCGAAGAAAATAAAAGTTCTCAATCATTTCTACTTTTTTAATGAGAAGAAAAAAGTGTGTGAATCAATCATGCCCCCGTGCGGCAGCCTATGGCGAGGGCCAAGATCAATTAAGAGAACATAAATATTGTTTTCTACGGAAAAAAAACTTGTATCAGTGAATATATCTGAAATATGTCAGCCCTAGAACCAACCATTCAAAAGTTAGACAAAAGTTATAATTAATTTTTTTTTTAAGAAATGGGCCAAAATCCAAGGAAAAAACTGACACATAGGGATAGAACTTGAATAGTCACAAGAAATATGAATGTAAAATATAAAAAGTTTTGGAACCAAAAGTTATGACCAAGGTTTAATTTCTTTTTCAAAAAGGTCAAACTCTAAGGTCAAGGTCAAATTCGTTGGTATCGAAAAAAGATCTTATAAAATGTATAAGGAATACATCTATGAAAAAATGAAAACCTTTGTACCAATTGTTCTAAAGTTGAGGTCAAGGTTATTTTTTTAAGTTGTCAAACTCTTAGGTCAAGGTCAAAGACGTGCATACCGCAGGAAAGGAATTTCAAGAATAAATACATGTAATACCAAATACACACGTGAAGATTGAAAGTCCTCGCATCAACTGTTCGAAAGTTATGGACAAGTTTGGAAATTGTTTTGCAAAAGTGGGTCGAACTCCAAGGTTAAGGTCAAGTATCTGAACCAAAAGAAAGGTCTTAACACAGTGAATACAGTTGTGAAATATAAAAGCCATTGTTCCAACAAATCAAAAGTTACAGATAGGCAAGATTAAAATTTCTGCGGACGGACAGACAGATCGACAGACGGCGGAAAGGGCAAAAACTATAGATGTACACCCGAATCTTCGATTACGGGTGCATAAAAAAATTAATTTTACTCTCAAAATGTCTCGTATCTAAATACATTTGTACTGACAACCAATTTGTTGTTTTATATTATATTCCCTTTTTTAAACATGCTATACTCAGAGGGGAATGATAAGTTTAATAAAGTCTCAAAATGAAGCTTGAAATTAGAATATTTTCGTGCAACAATATTTTTAATTCCTGCATCTCAATATGATTCAAAGATCAGTGAAGTTCTTCGAAACGGTAAAAAAAATTACATATTCGGGAGTATATAGTTTTTGCCCAGTCCATCTGTCTGTCTATCTATAAATCTATGTTATTTACCCCCCCCCCCCCCCCCCCCAAAAAAAAATCGCCCGTAACTTTTGATTGGTTGGAGCAATGACTTTAATTTTAGTTCACCCCCAAAGGCTCAAGTGAGCTTTTCTGATCACATTTTGTCATGCGACAGTCCGTCTGTAAATAAACTTTTTTTTTACATCTTCTCGACTTCTTGTCAAGAACCACTTCTAAGCAAGTGCTCAGGTGAGCAATGTGGCCCATGGGCCTCTTTTTCAGATGCGTATTCTTTGTGATAAGACCTTCTTTGAATATGAATTTATTCATCCTCTTGGTCTTGGCATTGATCCGCTTTTGCCAAACTTTATTGAATTTTAAACCTGGCTGTATCTTCTGTACAATTAGTGCTGCTTTCACACTTACATACGTATTTATTATGACTAGACTTTTCCTTCAATATAAATATTTTTATGCCCCCGTAATCGAAGATTCGGGGGTATACTGTTTTTGTCGTGTCCGTCCATCTGTTTGTCCGCAAAAACATTTTATCCTTGCCTATAACTTTTGATTGACACGTTGCGCACGGTGTTGGTACTACAATATCTAACTCTTTATGTAGCAAAGAAATTGGCGGTTTTGCAATGTCATATTTGCTTTAAATTGAAAATAAAATCATTTATGTTATCTAAAGTAATGAATAATTCTCAAAATTTTCTTTTAAATAATTTAAAATTATTTTAACTATGATGAGGCGTTACTCAGTATTGATCATTTACGGCGAAATTCCTGTGTCCGACGTTACATCAATTATTGTTCGCGCAATTAAAAGGTATGAAAAAATGAACTTACAATTCTCTGAATTAAATGAAATTTAGGGGGTACAGTAAAATATATGCATTCTTTAAGATATTGTTGAGTTTTTAAAATCATTTTATCAATTTCATGAATTTAGACTGGATCTACAGTGCGTAAGTAAAATGTCTAACAGTAAGAAATCGTTTCCTTATACAGACATTAGCCGAAATGGAGATGTGTACCAGACATAAATCCCAGACAAATATTAATTTTGGTGAATAATCTTTTAGTACATATATTTCTTAGATTAATTGAATTGATACATTTTATATTACTTTTCCAACGTGAATATTAGGAAGGCTTTCTTAAGTGTAGCCATTTCGTAATGCACGCACGAGTCACTGTATTGTCACTAAATATGTCTCAGTAACATATCAAAAATATACGAATTAATGTAAGATATAAAGCAATCATGTATGTAGCTTGAAAGAACATTTCATGCTGCATTTACTAATTACACAATTTTTACAGTAATGGTCTACATGAAACAAATGCAAGCATCAATAAAAGTGTAGCCATTTTGTCACAGTACGAAAAACGTCATTTTAAGCAATGCGTACATATGACGTCAGGAGCGTCAAATTATTATCGCCGTGGCTTTTTTCATGCTGGTCCGTAGTATCAGCTCACAGGTACTTGTGGACATGCAAGAACCACCCCACCCCCGATATTCAACCCCGGAGCTTGTTGGATATTTTTTCACAAATTATATTTATTAAACTTAATCATCCAAAGGAAAAAAATTATGAAAACTCCAAAATGATATCGTTCCACAAAAAATACCCTACTAAACGAAGAATGCATTATAAGCCCCCCTCCCCTTCTTTCACCAAAAATAGTAAAAAGATTTTAGAATTTTCGTGATAAACCAGATTTTCAATAATGGTGATACGTCTCCATCCCTCCTTTTTTTTCATCTACTCAATACACAAAATTGATACTTATTTTTTTTTTTAATTCAAAATGACACCAGTTCCATTGAAACGTAGGAAGTATAAAAATTTTAACTCTCATTTTTTCTCTAAACACCCAAAACGCATGCGGACGCTAAATGACCTAACTGAAAAAAAATATTGAAGGAGGTTGAAAGGGAATACTGCTTATATATTTTCTCCTTACAAGTATAAGACAGATGAGTGAGAAAAATAGAAAAAGGAATATTCACTGAATGCCTTTGGCATTTCAGTAATTAAAATTCTATTATTAAGATTTATTAATAAACATCTAAATATTTAAAAAAGAAGGTTCAAACATTGAACATTATTTTCCCTTTTATTTTTTTTTTATACTTTTGAAAAATAAAATACATTTAAAGATCTAAAATATGCATGTATAAGGTTCAAAACGTTATAACAACGTTATGGCTTAAATAAAGTTATTTTGAGATAACGTCAATGTGTACCAACACCGTGCGCAACGTCTAAGTGGAGCTATGACTTTCATATTTCACAAGTGTATTCTTTGTGACAAGACCTTTTATTGGGTACCACCAACTTTGACCTTTGACCTTTACCTTAGCGTTTGACACACTTTTACACAAAATTCCAAATATTTACTTTGGCCATAACTTTTGAACTGTAGATACTAGGACTTTCATCCTTCACATATGTATTCTTTGTGACTAGACCATCCATTTAATACCAACAACTATGCCCTTTTGACCTTGACCTTGAAGATTTACGTACGTTTTAAAATTTTTAACCTCAGCCATAACTTTTGAATTGTAAGGGCTAGGACTTTCATACTTCACATAAGTTATCCTTGTGAGAAGACCTTTCATTGGATACCAAGAACTTTGACCCTTTCACCTTGGAGTTTGACCTAATTTTTAAAAACTTTAACCTTGGCAATAATTTTGAACCATTAGGATTGGGGCTTTCATCCTTCACACGTGTAATCCTTGTGACAAGACCTTTCTTAAGAGACCAATCAACTTTGACCCTTTGACCTTGACCCTGGAGTTTGACCTACCTTTCATATTTCACAAATTTATTTTTTTTGAGGAGAGATTTATATATACTTTGGGTAGCAAAATTGTTTAATTTGCATTTAATGTTGACATACAGGGGCATCAGTATTTCACAAACACATTCTTGTTTAACAAATGATAACAACCTTAACTTTTAAACAACTGATGTTTGGAATTCTTTTATATTTCACATGCATATTTCCTGTACTAATTCCTTTCCCTAGTCTAGATATCACCAATTTTTTTACAAACTCACTTAGTAAGGATGTTTCATCAATCCAAAATACTAAATACAAGAATACATACAAGTTTGTCTCACTTTTATTCAAAATAACATTTAATCAACAAAAAAAGGACTGAGTAATAGACGAATTAATATAAATACCCTCTGCTTTGCCTCCTAACCATGTAAACATGCAAATGAATACTTATAATGCCTTACATATACATGTATCCAGAAATAAAAACCTTTTCAAAGTTTACAGATAAATGAGGTCTTACTCCCAATGTCCAAGCAATGGCGAGGAACAAGATATTTAAACTTTTTAATCTACTCTTTTAAAACTTTTTAAACTCTATTAAATAGTGAGAAAAAGTTTCAGAAATTGAATTTGTTTAAAAGTCAACACAATAAATCAATGATAAAGCTATATCTTGCACATAAGATATTGAAAGTTGACGTGATCAAATTTGCAGCTAATACAGTGAATTAAATGTAAATCACAACTTAAAGTACAATGTACATTTCTCACCCAGCATCCTGTATCTACCAGTATATCTATATGGAGGAAATGATTACTGTAAAAGCACAAATATTCGTGGGGGATTAAATTTCGTTTATTTCGTTGTTAACATTTATCAACGAAATGAAATCCCACACGAAATTTTATATGACTATGTATTGAATAGGATTACTCTCAAAACAACGAAATTAAATGCCCACGAAACTATTTTTGATAACAAATCAACGAAATTTTATCCCCACGAAAATTTGTGATTCTACAGTATATTTACACTTACATTTACACACCTTTAAAAATCTTTAATTTTGATTGTTCACACTTTTACATTCTATAAGAAAAACAAAATTTCAT
Organism: Saccostrea cuccullata; assembly: GCF_032062105.1. Lineage (NCBI taxonomy): Eukaryota > Metazoa > Mollusca > Bivalvia > Ostreida > Ostreidae > Saccostrea > Saccostrea cuccullata. The sequence continues at coordinate 491,855 of NW_026939565.1, read as the reverse complement.
ATTTTAACAGACATTTTAACTGTAATGGGAGTTCCACAGTACGGACACTCTCCAAATATAGTGTTGAAGCTCTGCCTGCAAGAAGGCAGTCCTCTTAACCACTCAATCAAGCAGGTCTGATGGAAAGGCTGGCCGCAGCGCGAGTCATTACACACCTCCTCGGGAATCTCCGTCCCTAGTCTGTACGAGTAACAGATGCCACAGTCTGCACTGAAATCCTCCTTCTTAGAGTCTGATGGAGAAGGAAAAGCAACATTTAACACAGTGCACAAATTTGTTAAGATGCTGTTGTTTTCATTCCATAAATGTAGGTTAGAGGTCATATTTTCTCGCAAAGGATTGGTGGCCTGGTTTGACCCCATAAATTTGATTTCTGGCAAAGAACATGGATGTTTGGGGTCTACAGTTATTTGAACAGAAGCACTGGCACTGATTGCTATTCTTCTGTTGGTGGCAGCAAATGTGGGATTATCTGGTTCAAGAACCCATGTTTTCTGGTCTAACTCATCTAAATTATTCCATAAATTTTGATAATACTCAACATTATGGATAAACTGATTGAATAAATCTAAGAGTGTACTGGAAGATGTCCAAACTACATCAAATTTAGCTGGTAGATCCACAATAACTGCAGGTGGTTGTCTTGGATGTTGAGAATGAAGTTTAATTTTCATGATGTGCTGCCTTTGTTTTTCATCAGTGTACTTTATCTGGAATGACTGAAAATCAGCATCAACGGAGATGACTCTCTCCCAGCCAATTTTCTCCAGTTCGGAAATCAGTTGAGCACAGTTGCTACTATATGATGTTGATCTGTTTTGTTCTTGGGAACTTATTTGCTTCTCAGCAATGCCTCTCAGTTCTTCCAAGAAAGCTGGAAGATTCTCACACTGTGCTAGTCTCTGCTTTAAAATTTTGTCATACTTTTTCAAAATTTGTTCCAGTTTCCATTCACATGTTAACTTTGCATCTGTCAGTTTTCCACCTTGAGGCAGTTTAATATTCATTCTGTATTCCTTATCTAAAATTTGAATATATCCATCATATTCTGTGAAATCAAAGTTTTTGGGGAGTAAACATGGAAACTTCCTTAACATCGTTCTGCTGTCTTCATTCACACTGCAAGTTATCTACAACACACACACACACACAAAATAAAATAAATTATAATTATAACAAAAGTTCTAAAACAAATGTTCACCAGTGTCATCTGGCTTTTCTGACAAATACCTATATGTAGATACTGTACAGTGGAGCCTCATTTATCCGGATGCTTTGGTTCCTAGTTAATTTCTCCGGATATGTGAAGCATCCGGATACCTGAATTACCAGTTAAATAAGACAAAATAATGTTTACTAAATTCTGTTACGATGAAAAATGGTCCGGATACTGAAGCATCTGGATATATGGCATCCAGATATCTGAAGGTCCACTGTATTTTCACCTTTTATTTTCGCCCCTTTCCCCCTTGTCACAAGTGAGTGAATTTAAAACGGGGTGAATTCAAAGAATACAGTATAAATTCTTAAACAGAACTGTGCGAATTTAAAATGGGGCTAATTTGTAAGCAAGAGTAAAAGGGCGAAGATAACATGGGGAGAAAATAACTCTTTATATAGTAAATAAAACCCTTAACAATTCAATTCAGTTATTGACAACACCAGCAACCTGCTTTTTCTTAAATTTTTATGATTTCAGCAATTTTTTTTAATTAAGAGTGTTGATGCTTGAAATTCAGTATAATATCCCAAATGGGCTATAAATTTACAGTGCAAAAATTGAAAATTTTTATTTTGGCAATAAATATCATAAATCTGAATCAGGACACTTAAAAAGGAATAACTTTTGGATGACAAGTTTTCCTGTATGTCATTTGTTTAGGAGATCGATCCCTCGGAAGTTCCTTAACTTCTTGGGGATCAATCTAACAAAGGGTAGGGTTGCAGAAAAACTTGCTTACCAAAAGTTATTCCTTTTTAAGTGTTTTGATGCGGATTCATAATATTTATTGCCAAAATAAAAATTTTTAATTTTTACTCTGTAAATTTATAACCCATTTGGGATATATCCCAAATGGACTATTATATCCCATTTGGGCGATTGGTCCCAACCTGTTCATATATTTCTGAGAAAGCTCATAACAGCATAAGTATGACTTACTGTACACCTTCTCTCTTGATAAAAAGAATTTTAAACTTTTTTTCTTTTTATATAAATTAACAAGAAAACATCAAAATTTGATCCTCCACTAAAGCATGTGGCCAATATGCTATAATTTGAACAAACGTAAATTATTTCAAAAAAGATTGAATATATTAATAAACTGTGTTGCTTTTCGCTTGTGCTGAATTTAACTGTGTGGATAGCTAATGAAATGTCTTTTTATCTCAAAACATAGATAATATAATATATACCATGCTATCCATTAGTTTTTATCGCCACTAAAACTTCCAAAGTTGGCGGACTTTTTTTTTAAAAAGTGAAAGTAGAATGACTTTGCCAACTCTTACCAAATCTATTCGATAAAATTAATTAACATCTTATAACACATAGATATATAAAGATTTTAATGATCAAGGTATAAAAACATAAAATATGTTTAAACCATGCAGAGGTTTACATATAGTGACTAAAATTCGAAGAATTTTCATTAATCGTTAAAAATATATTTTATTTAATTTATGGACGATTTAACAAATATCCAATATGGCAGCCTCCTGAAAAAAGAAACATGCCAGGGAGACTGAGGGAGAAATGTAATCTGAACGTGATTTTTACTTAATTTTCTGTCGAACAAATATATTTTCTAGTAAAGCTATATATATGAATCGTCGAGGCTGGAAAAATTAAATCTGTCATCAGGTGAAATGTTTTCCAGAGCAATAATTAAGCGTTCGGTCATCGCTAAAGGTTTTAACATTAGACTTTGTAGATCATTGCGTGAATCGCCCTCCAAAAATATTGAAGAGAACACAAAGGATTCAGATAAATCAAAAGATGCATCAGGAGCAGGCTGTGATGATTATTTAGGAGTTGATTTATCTATTCTGGAGCATGTAGAAGGTAAAGATACTTCAGAGGAAATTCAGAATGAACAGACTAAAGAAGAATTGTCACGTATGTATGGTATTGGTGTGTATACTAAACCTCATGCATACGATTCTCAGGTTCTTGAAACTAACTTTGGGAGTATTACAGTAGATGGTGTGAGAAAGGGGAGAATTCCTTTGAAGAAAGATTTTTCAAAATTGAAGCCAACATTGGGTTCCATTGCTGATACATTGATAAACTATCGTAAAAAGGTAGATGAGAAAATATCACCACAATCAGTTTCTCAGTTGCTGTTAAATCAAAAAGAAAGTTCAGTGAACAAAACACCAAAATCAGAGAATGAAGATCAACAATGTGTGAATGAAAGTGAACCTCACTCTGGGACAACAAATACACAGCAAACAATTCAGGCACATTCTAAATCTAATATAACTGTTGTGGAAAATACATTTGAAGAAACAGAGACAGCAAGTTTTCAGATACCTTTGCATCAGGGAATTAGCAGTTCAACCCGTAAAGAGCACGGCCAGTTATTATCTCAGTCACTAGGTGTTAATGAAGAAAAACCTGAAATCATAGGTAAAACAGGCTCAGATACCTTCAGCACAATTTCTAACTCCATATGTGAAAAACAAGTCTTTGATAAGTTGCATCAAGTTCATGAACAAAGAATTCAGCAGTTGAATGCATCAGAGATAGTGAGGGATGTAGATGTTCAAAAAATGTCAGTTAGAACTGAAACATTATCATTAAACGGTGAAAAAATGGAGAAAAGAAATAAAAAATCTGCATCGAAACATGTAAAACATTTAAAGGAAGATATTATATTGAATGATACAAATTTACAAGGTGAAACTTCAAAATCTGAAAAAGTTATTAAAAGCAGCAAATTAGCACAAACAGTTAAAAATGGACCATTGGAAGATCCAGTAGACAGTTTCTCAGAATCCCAAGAAGGTAGAATAGATCATATTTTGCCTTTGATGGTGGAAAAAGAAACTGTTGATTCACAAGATATGTGGAACTCTGTTCCTGAAAGAGTGTCAGAGTTGGATTCAAGCCAAGAGACACCAATGGTTGAGAATGCAGCATATAAATATTTGTTACATCTTCAAAGACAAGATGAAGGTATTTTTATAATGACTTTTCTTAAAACGAGTTATTTTTTGTTAGATTATATTGTTTTTATTGAAAATCTTGCAAAATATACGTTATTATGATAAGAAGTCAAAGCTACAATAGGAAATGATAATTTGAACAATTATATAATTTCTAGTGCCAAGAATTGACAAGAAGTCTACAGCTAATTTAAGCAAGTATCTCCCCAAAAACATAGATAAGCTGACAGAGGAGGATGTATTGGATGAGCTGGCAGAGAATGTCATCTACAATAGAGGTCAGACCTTGTAGAAATATTGCATGAATGTCTATATATGAATTGTACTGTGGATCCCTCATTTTCTTTAAACATGAATTTTGGTTATTTGATGAGTCAGAATATGAAATAAAGTGATCAACAATAAATGACAAATTGTACTATTGATAGAATAAAACAATTTTATGGTATCTACATCAAAGAAATTTGATTTTGGCAACAAAAATTAAATAAATTACAAAAAGTATATAATAATTATAGTAGACTTATGTGTTTAAAATTATAAAAATAATGTCCTTGAATGTATTGAAATGAATCTTTAGAATTTTTAGAGCTTTTTTTTTATAGTAACTGTTACTGTAGTTCACTAATTTTTTTGTTACACCTTATTTTCATGAGATACAATGTATTCATTTTAAACCTTAATTAGCAAGCCAAAATTTTCATGAATGGTGGTTGTTGCTCTTTATAATCTTAAAAATTACTAATAAATGTGAGAATGAAAATTTTGGGAGCAGGCAGTCTTGTGTTATAATGTGAAAAATTGAAAATAAAGTTCTCATGAATAAAAAGTTATTTACGGTACTGAAGATGAATCTGGAGGGTTTTTTAAAAAATATATAAAGCATATTTAAAGCAAAAATGAAGCAGTCCAAATGATCAAAATAGACAGAATAAAAATAATACTTGTAGTACATGTATTGTTAAATGTATTGATCATGGACATTTCTGGTAATATGTCTCAATAATATAATTTCAGATGATATTCTTGCAATCAACAAGATTTATGGAATACCTTCACAAGGTAATTTATTCTACCTTACTCCTACTTTAAAGCAAAATCTAAAAAAAAGAGGCTACAATATATTTAATATTTTTTCCAAAACTTGTAAGTGACTATAGTATACAAACTTGCAAGCTTGCTATGTATGTTAGACAAATGATTTAATAAATTTTATTTTACACACAATCAGGAGGGGAGGGGGTGAGACTGAACATTGCTGACCTCCTACCAGCTCTGGCTGAGAGGGTCCACTGTCAGGAGCTCCACATGGTCCACAGACTGGACAAAGAGACCACAGGGGTTATGTTGTTTGGCAAGTTAGTATGAACAATAATGACACTCATTAATGGTTTAATGATAAAATTCTTTGTTCCATATGTATGATATCCTAGAATGAAATGTTGAATTTTTGAATAGAAAATATGCTTGCATCAAAGCATATTGTTGATAGCAATTAATGCTATGAGAAAATTATAAACTTTCAAAATGCTAGTAGACATGAAATATGCAAAACATGTAAACATCACAAAATTGAAAAAAATTGTGCTCACCCATGTTAATTTCATCTATTCTAATTGCAAGATGTTTTTATGTTTTTGCTTCATTTTTGTAAATTTGTCCATTCTGGTCAGAGAGTCACTCACTTTTTAAAATTAAACTAAAGCAGGCCCATAGAAAGCAATTTAAGTTTGGGGTTGCACAGCCAAACATTTTTAGTGGAGATCAACGTTAACCAAAATTTGAGAGGGGGGGGGGGCAAGCATATAGAGACGTTTTCTATAGTAATCTGTATATCGACAAAATTATTGAGGCGGGGGGGATTCCTCCCCTACATGTGCCCTCGGTTCCATAGGCCATGTTAAGCATAATCCTTGAAATGCAGATTTGATTCAAACTAAATTAAAATAATTTATTTGCATAATGGTACCGTAATTCAGTTTTATATCTATTGAATGAAAATGATACATATATTTCAGAACAGAGGAAATGGCCAATAAACTAAGGAAAGCTTTTAAAAAGAGAGAAGTAAAGAAGACTTACCTTGTCATCACAAAGGGAATTCCTTCTCTCAAAGAAGGTACTTTTGTTTATTGTGACATTATTGTGGAATTCTGAAGTTTCAAAGTTTTTCACAGAATTTCTATATAGCATTTTAATAATAATTTTTATAGGTATCATTGATGTACCTATTACTGAGGGAGAAGTTGGGAAAGACAAAAGGAAAAGGGTATGTCTAGTTGAAATCCTTGTAGGAGTTATTTCCCCTTGGATAATACTGCTAGAGTAGATTTTCTTTGCTGAAAATCTTAAGATCTTCATTTAATCAATAAAAAAATTAGCATATGTTTATTATGTGAAATACCAGATTAGTTACTCAACATTTGTTGCTGAATGAAATACTAGCTGCATCTTTTTACAGATGACTTGTATTCCTGTGTATGACTCAGAGACTAAACATGTCATGCACAAATCAAAGAAGAAGTTAATGCCCGCTGTAACACATTATAAAGTAGTAGCCAACAGTGACAGCTGTGCTCTGCTGGAAGTTAGTCCTGAAACAGGTAAAATTTGGCATAAGGACTGAGGCCTTCTTGGTACTCCAAAAATCAATAAATATTCAATGTACAATTTATCAGTAGTATACTGTAAAGTCATAAATGTTCATGGTGCACCAATGTTCATGGATTTAGTCATTCAGCTTTTCCATCATTTTTTTTTTTGTCAACATATTTATTCATTGAATCTTTGTATGTACAAGTTACCCTTGAAATTACTTCCCAAACAAATCAACAAAATTTTGCTTTTATATCCACAAACATTGACCCTGATGTAATGAAATGATTCCACAGTAACTTTTCAACTAATTTGAAGGCTTTCATATGTACACATGTTATGCCATACTGATACAGAAATTTGTCAGATTAGAAGACAAACCTTTAATTTTGTGTTTCCTGGAGAAATTTCTTTATAATTATGCAACACTGCATGTTGTTGCCTAAAATAAAATAAAAATGCTCAACAATATCCTAAAATGGCTTCTACTGAACTTTCTTACAGAATATTTACATGTATTAGAACTGTATTGTTTCAGGGGTGAAGCATCAAATAAGAACGCATCTCTTTCATGTCCTGAATACACCGTTACTGGGAGACCATAAGTATTCTTACCTGACTGAAATCAAACCACAGGTGATATGCTATATTATTAGTATTAATTAATGAATATGTAATCTACATGCAAGGTGGAGAAAACATTTCAGTTTACTAAGCTGAGGAAAAATTCAAGTAATGAAGAAAAATATATTTTTAGCTCTACTGGTCAAAGACCAGAAGAGCTTATAGGATAGTAATGTGTCCAGCATCCGTCCGTCTGTCTGTCTGTAAACAATTTTTCAAAATGCTACTCCTCCTTCAGTTTTGGTCTAATTTCAGTATAACTTGCTACACAAATAGCCTACACTAAGATACATAAATCTGTTTATCGGTTTTTGATTTCGATGAACGTTGTGCCTTGGTTACATGTACTAAAAATAGAAATTTCTGTGAAATACTTAAAAAATGCTATTCCTCCTTCAGTTTTGTTCTGATTTCAATATAACTTGACACACAAGAAGACTACACTAAGATACATAATTCTATTTATCAGTTCAGGGGTGTGCAATTAGAAAAATTTATTACTAGCCCACGGGCTAGTGGCAGCTATAAAGTTACTAGCCCCAAGTAAAAAGTTACTAGCCCAAATATAGGGGCCAAAATTTAAATAAAATGAATGTAACGTTTTTCTCTATGGGGTGTTTGCTGTTACCCGCGTCACAAAATATTGTGGATCCCGTGTATAAATTCAGGAACTTAAAATCTTTATAGATCTAATATAAGAGCAACGCCAGAGTTTGTTTCAACGAGTGTATTAATAATATCCAAGAGTAGTTTTACAAATCAAATCCAAGCTATGTATATCAACTCACTAACTCTCTCTCCTTATATACCCCTGACACCTAACGTGATTTAGGGCACCTAGTTGATTTGTTAGGGCAATCGGCTCCATCATTAGGGCACCTATTAGGGCAAGCGGCTCCAAGTATTAGGGCCTCTGCACCATTGTTAGGTGTCAAGACACTTGATACATTTAGGGCATCTGATAAGCACCATAATTAGGACACTAATTAGACTTCCAAGATAAGGGTGCTAATCAGGTACCATGGTTAGGGCTTATCAAATAAACAAAAAATAATATTCCTATTTTATTAACAACTGTAGCATATTTACATATATAAACAAAAACATTACATGAAATTAATTGTTGAAAAAGTCAGGGTACTGAGTTAATTCTTTTTTAAAAATTAATGTATAACTCTCACTATTAAATTTTAAAATCATGTTTAAATTATATGAAAGAAAATTAAAGTGAATTTAAATAAATTATCTTCCCTTTTTCTGAACATTGCACTAGCAGCAGTTTTTTTAGAATGGAATTAAATTCATTTTGTTTTCAAGTTTAATCATTAAATACACTAGAAATATATTTTATGTGTGTCACAAAACACTTATTTTTCAGTTGATTGAGTGATCGTAAATATTTTAATGAGATATCTGCATGTAATTACCATAAACGAAGGAATAGAGGAAATTCGGATTTAAAAAAACGATCGTTTTTGCAAGTAAACAAGTCAGGTAATACTGCAAAACAGATAAGATTATTGAGATTTATTGACAGTTGGAGCATGTTGTCTGGAAAATATTCACTGGTTGGGAATTATATTGCAAGAAACTGGTGAAAATACCGGTTGTGCTTTTCATGTATTGCGTGTGTAGTTAAAATTTTTACTAGCCCGACGGGCTACCTCCTTGCAGAAAATCACTAGCCCGACCCCAAAAAATGGTAGCCCCGGGCGTCGGGCGATGCTAATTGCACACCCCTGCAGTTTTTGATTTTGTTGAATGGTGTTGGCATGGTTACTAAAAATATAAATTTCTGTAAAATACTTTTAAAATGCTACTCCTTCTTCAGTTTTGCTTTGATTTCAATCTAACTTGACATACAAGTAGACTACAATAAGATTAATAATTCTGTATGTCAGTTATAGATTTCGATGAACTGTGTTTCCGTGGTTACTAAAAATAGAAATTTCTGTGAAATACTTTAAAAATGCTACTCCTCCTTTAGTTATGGTCTGATTTCAATATAACTTGGCACAAAAGTAGACTACACTAAGATACATAATTCTGTCGATCGGGTTTTGATTTCGATGAATGGTGTTGCCATGGTTACTAAAAATATAAATTTCTGTGAAATACTTTTAAAATGCTACTCCTCCTTCAGTTTTGGTTTGATTTCAATATAACTTGGCGTACATGTAGACTACAATAAGATACATAATTCTGTGTATCGTTTTTAGATTTCAATGAACAATGTTGCCGTGGTTACTAAAAATAGAAATTTCTGTGAAAAACTTAAAATCTTACTTCTTCACAGTTCTGGTCTGATTTCAATATAACTCGGCACACAATTAGACTACACTAAGATTCATAATTCTATATATCAGATTTTGATTTCAACGAAAGGTCTTGCCATGGTTACTAAAAATAGAAATTTCTGTGAAATACTTTCAAATGCTACTCCAAATATATTTTTAGTCTGATTATAATATAATTTGGCATGCAAGTATATTACACGAGATACATAATTATCAGTTTTATGTTTTTCATTTGATGAACGATGTTGCCGTGGTAACTGAAATTGAAAATTCTGTGAAATTTTATTAAAAGCTACCTCCTACAGTTGTAGTCTTATTGCAATTTTGCCACAAGAAGAGACTTAATCAAAGATCATTATTCTATTTACTGTATAAAGGATTATTTTTGCCCCATGTTATTTTCAACCTTTTGCACTTGGTAACAATTTTGCCTAGTTTTAAATTCGCCCATTCACATTTGATTTCTGTATAAGAAATTATACAGTGTTCTTTGATTTGCCCTGTTTTAAATTTGCCCAAGTGTGACTAGGGTGAATGAATAGGGCAAAAATGAAATGGCGGCGAAAATTTCCCTGTATACAGTATTGCTTTTGTAAAGTTTTATGTCCCAACTGCTACTTTTCTCTCCTTTATTATAAGTACAAACCAGTAGAGTGACAGTCTCTTGACAGTCTCGACAGAGACTTCTGGTTTAATGTCTACAATGTGATTATTACAATAGTTTTTTGTTTGTTTATCAACATTAGATTCTGCCTAGCGATGTTGTACGGAGAATGGAGATCAGACAGAGTAAAGCCAGGAACCTTCCCATGTACCTCCACGCTAAGTCCATCCTGATTCCGGAATTCCTGGATGGCAGAAGTTTTTCAGTCCATTGTAGTGTGCCTAGAGCATTTAGATCTTTTTTGAAAAAGATCAAAATTTCTCATAAAAAGGTGGATGAACGTGATTAAATTGAAATTATCATACTACTCAATGTGTCTTTCAATTTGCCAGATGTTTTAGTTGCATTTTAAGAAAATAATTTGATTTACGGTTTATATGTGCATGTTTTGGTTACTTAGTGTGTGCAGATATTTGTACTTGTAGAACATGTGATACAAACAACCATGCTGATGATGATATTGAATAAAAACATAACTGAAATTTTGACTTTAATGAATTGGATATTTTTTTTAAAAAAAAAAAAACCTTACTTGATGTATTTTTTTCAATCTTAATGGAAACAAATTTCTAGATTTAGAATAGAGATTCTATGTATAGGGTACATGATGTATGAAAGCTAATGGAGTTCACACTGAAAGGCGAAAATAAATTGTGGCAAATTATTGACAAATCAAATTGTGAGCAGAGCAAACACAGACCTGACCTAAAAAGTCACTTGTGAGATCAGGCGGAATGGAGGGGTACATGACCATATCCAAAGTCAAGAATGTGGTACACTGTGTGCTTGTCATGTATGGACAAACGTTAAAAATACATGGATAGTTTTGCGATAGGATGTCAAAACTTTCTATAAAAATCAACATTACCGTTGAGGAAAATGTTAAGTATAGATACTAGGATGCCATCTTTTTACATACATTAAGACATTAAAAGGGACAGTGGATATGACGTAGTTACATACATATTTGGCATGAATTCACAAGAACCTGTATTCTCCTTCAAGAACATTAAAAAAGAAAATTAGAAGGACCAATTGTTTATTGTCTTGAACAACAAAAGCATTTGCCGTGAACAATGTTTGATAAATATAGATAATTGATTATAAAACTGCTCGCTGATTAGTGTTCATTTGTACATTTCCATTCGTCACCGGCCCAATAGCAGTCGTCAAACCCTGAAAAAAGATTACAATTGTTGTGCAAGTTCATGTAAATGTATGGCATGCCAAATTCACAAAAATGAGTTAACACAGGGACTTATTTCGTATACGGGATACCCCCTACTTATATTTATTAGTAGGGGGTACTAGTATCCCGTATACGAAACAAGTGCCTGTGGTTGTAAACTATAATTTACGGACTGTAAGCTATAGTTAACAACGTTAATCTATGTTTTACATCTGTAAACCATAGTTAACGCGATAATCTATGTTTCAGAACCGTAAACTATACTTGACACCAAAACAATCATTTGCGATTGCAAAACATAGATTATCTGATAAATAATGTTTCATGATTTGTAAACTATGGTTTACAACTCTTAACTATAGTTAACGATCTGATAAATATAGTTCCACGATTTGTGAAACTATGATTACTCTTAACTATAGTTCACGATTGTAAATTATAGTTTACAGACGTGAATCTATGTTTATCAACAAAATTTATTGTTAACGTTTTATTTCAGACAGATAAACTTGGATTAGTATTCGTAAACTATAGTTAACAACCATTAAATATAGTTTTAAAGATGAAAACTATAGTTAACGAATTGTTAACTATAGTTTACGGTATAGTTTACAGTCGATAAACCTAGTTTATCAACTGTGAAACTATGTTTAGCTCATGTTTGTGAATTTGGCTTGCCATATAAATGGCAAAGTCTCAAAGCGACCTCTCAAAATAATGAATAAATAAAAAAAAAATTAATTGAAACAGTATAAATAAAAAATACAAAAAAGTGAAATAATTGAAAAAAAAGAAGTTTAATGAGAATCAGACCATTTTCGGTGTTAGCCAGATAGTAATATCCTTCGTCCCACGATGCCTTAATTGTTAAAGCCATGAAAGATATCAGGAACACAAGTAGAATACCGAGGTAATAAAGCATAGTTTTCTCAATAGCACTTTGTCTCCTCACTGCTTTACAGCACTAACTAAGGCAGAGGGCAGGGATTCATAGGGGATATCCAAGTTTTTATATAGAAGTCTGTGTGTGCCTTTATTTTATTTTCAGGAATTTTCAGGAAATGTTTATCCTAACCTAACAAATTCGCGGTGTGTTTTATTAGGATAATGTTCCTTTATATTCGAAAGAAAAACAGGTCTTTTGTGATGTTCCAGTGGAAGCATTTGTCATAAACTGCGACAATAATGGCTGGAAACGTATGTTTTTGGTGTTAATTTTATAACCTTTCCTTATCCATGTTTTTAAAAACAGATCTAACGAAAAATGTTTCCACGTATTTGATAAATGTCCGATACACCAGATTTGACCCTTGTTAAAAAACCCAAAATTCCAGGGGTAAGCTTAATTTTCTTTGAGAAATTTAACTTTTGCCATATAATGAACAAATATCAGAAATCAAATTCACAGACTAAAAAATATATTTTTGGATGTTATAGAACTACATGTATCTTCTTTTCGCAAAGTGTATTTATTAGAAACAAATGAAAATGTTCTGTATTTCTTTTTTTCCACCAGGACATAAATATATAAAACTTTAAAAAAAGCTAAACATCTTACCTTATACACGATATCCTTGGAGATATCTATAATTTTCGGACAGGAAATCACCGTTGTTCTGATCGTCCCAGTACTGGGCATACGCCGCTTGGATTATGGAAACCACAGCCAAGACAGAAACTTGGTAGACGAGTTGACAAACTGATTCCATGGCGGTGACTGAGTAAAATTATAAGTAAATGAAAATCTTTATGTGCTTACTGCTAAACGTGAATTGAAGACCAACTGTCTAGGCGTCAGCTTATATAGTCTCAAAATGTTGAAACATCGTAAAAAATATACTGCGACGGATGTTTCAGGGAGTGTTATACAAGAATCAAGCAAAAAGGACACAGTTCACGCCATTAAGTGTCGGAACTTCCTTGCCAGTTTTAAGTTTATTGGCTGAACCAGCTCCTGTGTACAACTGTAAATTCATACACAGTGGTTACTAAAAATTGCAGTTCTTTTTATTTTATGATTCAAGATAGCAATTCGTCTCTTAAACCATAGAACCAAATTGTCTACTTTAGGTTTATGGTTAAACTATTTGTACTTTTCCAAATTAAGCTCTGTTAGTGCATGTAAAAGCAGTTCAACCAAGTGCATGCATTAGAAGTTTGTTAAGGCAGGTTGTAAAAATCCTCTCTTGAAATTTTTTTGATTATTTTTTAATCTTAACCCGAACAGCCCACTGGCGTAAAAGTTATGTTCCTAGTTGTATCTTCTCTTACATTATAAATATACTGTAGCTTAATCTTCATTCTGTTGGTATTATACATAATATAAATGTATTGATCAGGAATATGGCACCCAAAATAAGTTGCAGTTACCAGCAATAACGTCATGATGGCAAACGTAGATTTTGTAAAAAAGCGGACTTTAAAGAAAAGTTAATGAAATCCTTGTGGCATCAAATTATTTGTCACAAGCTTCTTACTCAGAGCACGTTCTTGCGGAGCGAATGACTTGGGAAGTTTAAACACCATATGCAGACGATATTGGACAGACAATTATATATAATACAAAAAAGTGAACTACTTTCACTACATGCATGCATACCTGGTAGTTGATTCGACACACGCGAGCATGCTCTATACATACAATTACTAAAAGGATGGAAGCTTTTAACAAATACGTTGACCAAAACAAAGGTTTTATCCATCAGCTCTACTTTAGGCAAATTCTTCGAATCAATGGCCTTGTCAGTAAATACATTCTATATTTATCATCATGCAAATCGAATGTAATAGTTTTTCAAACAATTTGCAATTGTTGAGCTATTTTTTTCACTTTGAATTATCTACGGATAATAGTTCGTTATCAATTTTACGCTGCATTTCTACGTACACAATATCATTAAAAAGATACACAATAAATCTATCATAGGCGTCGGAAAGGGGGGGGGTAAGGGGCTGCTGACTAAGCCCCCCTATTTTTAACGTAAAGATAGACATAATATAGGCATTGAAAAGGACGTAAGTGTAGCCCCCCTCCACTTTCAACAGGCACGTTACAGTTAAGGTCAAAAAAAGGTAAGTGGTTGTGTTTGGAAAAAAATGGTTTTGCAAGAAGTTTGACCTGCCCCCCCCCCCCCCCCCCCACCTTGTTTGTACAATGGGAACATTTTCTTTGTAGGTTTGATTTTTTTCTCTTCATAATGCCCCCCCCCCCTTTTCAATTTGCTTCCGACGCTAATGCCTATTATTGATAGTTTACTTGTTTTCAGTTAAGTAGCAAGGTCAGTGACATCACTCGAGTAGGGACCTAATTTTTGCTATTTGCTATTAAGGTCAAGATCTAGTAAATGAAAGGTGCCTAAATTTATCAAACTTGAGAAATAAATTCCTATTATTGTGCTTTACAACTTTATCTTGGTCTACACATAAGGTATATAATAATTTGTAGGTAAACAAGATGAAAAACTGTATTTTAAACTGTCATTTCAATGAAAAATTAAGAAAACCAGTCATGAATATGGAAGTTTTTTTCGTATTCGGCATAGGAAATGTATCCAGATTGCCTACAGTCTCTCAGAAAACGGTAATTAGTATGTTCATGGCCTCTTCTTTAAATCAACATCAAATTTAATATAGGTATCCGGTTTACTTTTCATATGATTTCAAATTGAATGACATGAAAATACCCTTTTTTCTACATAATTCTGCTAAAGCACAAAGTACAGTAAAAAGAAAGTTGAAATTGATTATGACGTCATAATGGATCTAGCACCAAAAAATTTGTCTCAAGTTATTTACTAGATCTTGACCTTAAACAAACAAGTTCAAATAACTGAACTCTGAAATAATGTCTTTGGCAAAATATTGTTAGTTTATTTGATTTTTTATTGTCTCGTAAACAATATACAGTGGAGCCTCATTTATCCGGACGCTTTGGTTCCTTGTCAATTTGTCCGGATTTGTGAAGCGTCCGGATACCTGAATCACCAGTTAAATAAGACAAAGTAACATTTTTTGTCCCGATGAAAAATACTCTACTTGAAAGGATATAGTGGCGTCCGGATATCTGAAGGTCCACTGTACACAATAAACCACAGGTACTTCGGTCTTGGTTTATAAATACGTATAGTGTACCTTATTGATATTTTTAAAAAGTTACATATCAATAAGGTACATCATACATATTTATAAACCAAGACCCAAGTACCTGTGCAATAAACAATATACTTGTACATGCACTTGTACATTTTCATCTACAGTAAACCATTGAAATCTGTAAGTATGTGCATTTTATGCATACCATAACTTCCGGTATGAAAGAGTCTTCAAATGATTAACATAAATAAAATCATCATCAATACTTTAAAGCACTTGTACTTCGTGCACATGATGATAAATATATCATTCCTGCAAAACGATTCTTAAGAATTTGTCCCTTAATTTGTCAAAGATGGTCTTCGAAGTACTATAAGTATAACGAAGTACTTTAGCTCATTATGCAAATTATCCCACGTTTCCCACTATCACTGATACTCTGGCATACTATACTAACTAAACAGTGATTTATTATATATTCTAATGTAAAACTTTGATCACCCATTGTGGCCCCATCCTATCCCCGAGTGTCATGATTTGAAAAAAAAAAATGAATCTACACTACCTGAGGATAGTTCTATGTAAAAATTACTAATCAAGGCTTTGCTTTTTTCTAGATCTTGAGAAGAAGATTTTTAAAGATATTTTCCTATATAAGTTGAACTTTTAAAGATATTTACAATATATTTCTAGTAAAACTTTGATCACCCATTGTGGCCACACCCTACCCATGGGATCAAGATTTGAACAAACTTGAATCTACATCATGTCAAAAAGTTTTCACACAAAAGTCGTCTTTTTCAGCCCATTGGTTTTTGAGAAGATTTTTACATGTATATACACCCATCCAATTTTCCCTATTTCTTACTTACATGTATCTACCCTTGGTAGAGGGCATGCCCCTTCATTTGAACAAACTTGAATCCCCTTTATCCAACGATACTCTGGTTGAAATTGGCTCGATGGTTCTTGTTTTGTTTGTTTGTATGTTGTGTAATGTCCCTCTCGAGATTTTTATGATTTTACGAAGCTGCGGATAACAGATGGGTATCCTTCAATATTAAAGAAAGAATGGTAGTGTCCAATTTTTGCTGTGGGAAACCCCAAATATGTGTCGGATCAAGATGTAAAAAGGAGATCACAATGGCACTATGTAACAAAGATTCTATGAAAGTCATTCATTCAGTGGTATAAAAGGGATAAGAGATGGTTGGTTATCCCAAAGCGTAACAGACAGATGGACGGGCGTCCGTCCGTGCGTCTGTTACACTTTGGGGTACCCATCTCTTTTACTTGTAACTGACTTCTGACAGCATGCAGTTATGAATATAATCGGTCCTGTAAATATGCAATAAGATTTTGGGGGAAAAAAATTCAAAAAAAGGTTTTGTTTGTTTGTTTCACAAGAAACATGTTCCCATAACCTTTCTTTCATTTTATGCAGTAGCCAAATCTTTTTTTTTTTTTTTTTTTTTTTTTTTTTTTTTTTTTTGAGATTATAGAATTGGTGTTACCCTGTAGATGTGCAATAAATTAGCCATTTGTAATTGTATTCTCGTTGGGAATGCCTTGTCATGTTGTAAATTTTGTATTTACTGCCACCCGTGTAATGATTTCAAAATTTACATTCACAATGGAATCAAATTTAGAACTTTGTTTTCTTAAAACTCCCTTTTAATAAGAATTTAAGCTTTATCATAAATGTATTGTTTACACTAAAGATTGTTTTTATTAACATGTACAGTATTAGATAAACTTGTACTCCTGGTGTGGAGAAATTACCTAATCGTATTATTCTTACAGTTAGGACTGCAACTTGGATTTTTTCCTTTGTTATTACAGTTTTTATAACTTTCTTTCGTTGAAATAAAATCTTTTTATTCAAATCAATTCAACCAATATACTTAGTGATTACTTTTCTTCTCACCAAACCTTTCACATGAATTTCTGTATACTGAGTATTTGAAAAACAAAACTAAAGAATTCAATGTGGCTTAAAATTAAAAAGAAAAATTAATAGGAACAACGATTATTTATTGACCTCTGAATGATTTATGTACAACAAATGTTTTGGCCACCAACTTTGTTACTATAAATATCATGTTGACAAGATGTCTTCTTTGTTGACTAGTTTTCATTGCCGTATCCATACATCGCCGGCCTCAAAACAATCGTTGGATCCTAAAAATATAAAATAAATAAAAACATATTTTAAAAATTGTTTCTGATTCAGACACTGGAATATATTTAGCGATTTATTAAAAAAATAAAGAAACAATCATATCATTTAGCACTAAACAAAAAGCATGCAGGTATAATTACAATGTGCAAAACTGCCAGTTTGGACGAACAATTGTTCAATTTTTTTTTGTATAGCAGGTACAAACAGTATTATGAACAAATAACAAAATCCCTTTATTGGGCTACACTTGATGAATTACACTAAAAGCAAAGCAGTGCAAATATAAATACTGTAGGAACCTAAAAAATATTTTTTAAAACGATTTTTCTGTTTTAAATTAAAATACACTGTATTTTATTGCAAAATTTCAAAGTACATGTAATGCTCATTCCACGCTAGTCCGAAAAATCTGACGTTTTCCTGGCTTTTTTTTTTACGTTTTTATGGAATGCCATATACGACAGCCAACTGCTTACTGCCAACTGCTGACTGCTTACTGCCAACTGTCAGCTGCTTACTGCTAACTGCCACACATATTTGAATAAATTTTATTTTTATATTGATATTTATGTGAATTTTCAAAAAAAAAAAAATTGGCGCGGATCTAGAACATTTTTCCAAGAGGGTCACTCATGTTAAAAAAAATCCAACCCAGAAATTTCTTGACAAGAAAAAAAACGTAAAGTCCTTTCCTTAATGTGAAAATTTCTTTCGGCCGGGGAGAGGAGAGTTCTCATGTGTCATACCTTCATGTCTATGACATTCTTTATACCACCTTAACACGAATCCGCGTTTTCGTGGGGAGGGGGGGGGGTTCTAAGGTCCCTTTTAGTTGATTTTTTTCATACATTGAATAACTTTTAGTTGGTTTAGTTTGGGCATTAAATAACTTTACAAATTTCAGAGGGGTGGTCCGATCTCTAGATCTCTGCATGTAAAACATCTTATGGAAAGCCACAGGGGACCCCCATGTCATGTTCTATATATTTCATTGAAAAACAATCCTGGCCGGTCAGGATGGACTGTACAAATTTTAAATGCCCCCCCCCACCCCCCCACCCCATCCCCAAGATCTTTGCATGTGAAACATTATAACACACAGAGATATACATCTTTAATTTGAGGAAATTTTTAACTATAGAATATAATGGAAAACGTAAATTTATTTTCAAAACATCTTTATCTGCGAAACGATAAATCTTTTTTATTTTTTATTTTCTCTTTCAAAGGTTTTGTTGTCTGCAGGGGGGGGGGGGGGGGTGTTACTTCTTTAAAGATTAAAAGCAGGAAATAGTCATTGTATTATATACCTATTTCAAATTAGAAAATAAATATAAAAATAAACATTGTACTTTAAAAATGGGATATATTGAATATTACATAAATTAAAACATAATGGTCATTTAGTCTATTTAATTTTACCAGGGTGACCTCTTGGAAAAAATGTCCTGGATCCGCGCCTTTTTTTTTTTTTTAAATTCATATAAATGTCAATATAAAAATAAAATTTATTCAAATATGTGTGGCAGTTGGCAGTAAGCAGCTGACAGTTGGCAGTAAGCAGCCAGCAGTTGGCAGTAAGCTGTTGGCTGTCGTATATGGCATTCCATACGTTTTCGATATTTTACATGCCAGGAAAAAGGCATGTAAAATATCAAAATTGTAAAAAAAAAAAAAAAAAAAAAAAAGCCTGGAAAACGTCAGATTTTTCGGACTAATTCCACGCATGATGCCTTGTATACAGGAGGATAATATTACTTAAGGGAGTCTGAAAAGAATTTGATCTTATTAAACAAGAAACATGTGTATTTTAAGGACTACTGATCAACGTGTATTTTAAGGACTACTGATCAACAATACACATCAAGTGGAAAACGTAATCGTTTCTGATTTCTGATCGTTTCGTTTTCGATTTGTTCCGAAAACATAACAAATCGTTATCGGACCAAAGCTAAGTCCAACAGTTTAGGGGGTTCGTGCACCTTAGCTTATAGTAATGGTATTAGGGGGTTCGCGCACCTTAGCTCATAGTAACGGTATTAGGGGGTTCGCGCAGCTTACCTTAGTAACTGTATTAGGGGGTCCGCGCACCTTACCTTAGTAACGGTATCCGTTCAGGTATCTGTAATTGCCGTACAGGAAATCACCGTTCTGTTCGGGTTGGTACTGGGCAAGCGCCATCTGAAACATGGCTACCATAGCCAAGGTTGCAGTTTGGTAGAGAAACTGGCGAACTGATTCCATCTCGGATACTGCAGTTACTTGCTATTGAAGGACTCTGCGTTAAAACGTCGAGTGAAGACCCAGTGTTTGGGTGTAGCTTATATAGTCTCAAAATTGTTCAAGACAACGTAAAAAATGAACTACACTGGATGTTTTAGAGGTTGTAATACAAGAAAATTTGAAACAAGAAGGAAATAACTAAAAACATTTTTAATAACTTCCTTGCATGTTGCACGTTCTGTTCGTCGTGGGTTAAAGTCTGAAGGAGTTAAAAATGTCCAAATTGTTTTGCTTAACACGATGACTTTGGAATTCTGTGAAAATGTTTCTGTTTTCCCAAAATATGTCTTCATATAGATTTTGCTTACTAGTATTTTTATATAAAAGGAAAGTCAATTGATAGCAGTAATTTATTGTCGCTGTTATACTGCCTGAAAGTCATGCATTATGCAAAACAATAATAAGCCTGCGGTGCCAGCAATCTCGTATACATGTACCAACTTTTTTCAACCAGATAAAGCTTTTTTTTATCTAGTATCATGCAAAGAATTGCTCAATATGCACCTTTTGGTGACAACGTTTACCGTTTTAAGCACCTGTTTACCATCCCTTGTTACGTCCTTTACCTTTTACCAGTAATCGTTCCAGGTATAGGGGTCATCTCTAGACTGACCGTAGACTGTGTCCAGTAGGATCACTACCAAGGCAACTGTTTGCAACACGTAAATGGTCCAAGTTTCCATGGCAAAAAACGATAAAGGATCAAAGGAAAAAGAGATGCTTCGGTTTATATAGTTTAGCTTAAACGGCTGCCGTGGAACGGGGATTCGAGATGTTGTATAATTTGCAAGAAACCCACTCGAACATTAGTAGAAAACACGAAAAATAATGTAATGAGTAATGGTTTAGAACGTTGCGGACATAGAATGCGAGTTACAACACAAATCTATTGGTCCTGAGGTGATAGTTTAAACACTTTATTGCAGAACATCTTGTTCTCTCTCGTGTTTGATCAGGATTTTCCGGTCTGTAGCAAGGTTTTTAATTTGTTAGACCCCAAAAGAAAGCAAACAGTTTCTAACCGAAATATGGGAAATTTCTGTTTGTTGTAAAACTAGACATTTAAAAAAACACAAATCTTTGAAATGTAAGGTATTTTAGTAACTATTATGGATATTTATGATACTAGTATACGTTTTTGTATTAAATTTTGCGTGTCACAAGTTTGAGTTAGGTACTGTAATATTGATACGTGCTATTGATGTACATGTACCTAAGTCATGTTAAATGTCGAAGAATTAATTCATCAACTATGGGCATATATTAGTTTTATATACAGCAAACGTTTAGTGTGTTATTCAGTGTCTCAATTCTAAGAGCTGGAAAACCAACAATGTAAAAATATTACACGTTGTTAGGGTAACGTGAAATTATCGTTGACCAAGGCATTCCGTATTAAAGAGGACTTTTTGTGTTGTTGTTTTTTTTATTACCAATGTGCCTGACGATGTGACAAGAAGATTTCCTGTCCAGGTACAAAACAAGACACCTTGATGTTGTTTCTCAGAAATGTTTTTACTGAAACATCATTTTGATGGACTTGAAAGAAGTCTAAATCATCAAAAGTTGTTTTTTTTCTAACGTCCTGGACAAGTTGTGTTCATGATGGAAAAACACAATATAAATCTTTGATTAGTAAACACTCATGTCCTTGGAAAAAAAATTGTCATGTTCAACATGTTCAATATGGACGTTTACATGTCAATAAGATTTCTAATACGCATATAAAAATAATCATATACAGCATTAGATAAATATAGTTTCTTTATAATGATCTTTGTTTTGTTACTGTATTATAGTCGGCGGTAAGGGGATATATACCGGTAGTTTTTATGTACATGTATATACCGATGTACGTCCATTTGTCCAGCGCAGTATTTGTAAATCTGTCTGCAAAGAAAAAAAATTAAACGAGAGGGCTGTTCAATTAATGATGTCCTCAGTGCTCGGAAAGAAACAAAAACGCTTTTCACTGATTTAGTCTTAATTATTTCACCTAGATATTCTCTTTTAGTTAAAATACACGTCCGTAACGTTTTTAGCCAATATCTGATTGTTGTTTTAGAACTCAATTTTAAGTATGGCCCTTCGTATACTGAAATATGACAGATCCTATGATTTCCTGGACTTGTTTTTCTTTCTGAAAGGTGTTTTTTCAAGTTTGGAAAATGAAACATGTCGAAGGATGAAAGATCTGGCGAATATTTTTGGTGTGACAAAACATTAACTCTCTGTTTATCCCCAAAACTTCTTTACTCTTCAGGGCGTGTGGATTTGGACGCTGCATGAAGACATTTAATGTAGTGGATTACTAATTCTAGTTCCTTTGTCTCATAAAACTTTCGATTTTTTTGGCAAAAATTTTGCTTTCTAGACTCCTCCAGAAATTGAACTGCCTCCCTGAATAAGAATTTGAACAACAAGACCACTAATATTTAAGAAAATGGCATATAAATCTGTCGTTGTGCTCATGCAATTCTTTGCTCTTCTCAGACCTTTGCCGTTTTTGTCAAGTAGATCTCAATATTGTTTTGAGGGTTTTAAGCAATATATTCAAGTTTCATTATCTGTTTGAATTTCAGACAAACCTGGATTAATGCAATTTCTGAATTTTTACAATAATTGTTTAGATATTTTCACATGCTGTCGTTTTCACTCATTTTTCAAAAGATAGGGTGACCTTTGAGTACTTGGCTTTTTTTACTGTCAGACTTTTCTTTAAAACTGTGTAAAATACCTCCAAAATGATGTCCATCAAACATCATCATTGATTATTTGTTAACTTTTGGCAAACAGTAAATTGGTTCTTATAATTCCTTGTCGCTGAGGACGGTACCCATTTTTGATGTCCATTATTATCATTTTTGTTAATTGAAATCCACCAGCTCGTGTGTCTGGGATTGCTGTAAATTTCACATAGTTCAGTTAATATATCTTCTGGATTCTTAACAAGTTTTACAGCATCTTTAATGAAGCGTTTAATTTCATTCTAGTTTACTGATTCTTTAATAACCATTCATTTTTAATGCAGTGTCTCGAATAGCCCTTGTTTTCCAGCTTATCACAATGAAACTATGTGATGAAAAGTGGTAACATCAACTGTTATAAATTCATTAAAGATTCAATAATGACAGAAAGTCAAGCTTAATGTCATATTATGTCTATTTACTATGTCATAGTATTCAGGACATTGGTGCACAATTATGTAATAAAAATTCTGTGAAAGTTTCATTAAATTTCACTCAGTGGTATGTTACAACGCACTTTGAAAAATTACGCACTTTGAAAAAATTTTTCAAAGTGCGTTAAGTTTTGGGACCAGGTTAACGCACTCTGAAAAATTTTTTCAAAGTGCGTTGAATTTGGGACCAAATCAACGCACTTTGAAAATTTTTTTCAAAGTGCGTTAAAACTGTACATCATAATTTTACACCATGTAAACATTTAACGCACTTTGAAAACATTTTCATGAAACAAAAGGAATTAGACTTATATTTTAGAAATAGACAACAGTATTATCCCCTCGCAACGTATGATGGGATATAGTAATGCGATTATGTGTGTTATTACTTTATGTGTATGTTAGTTTTTTCTGTGTGGAATTGACGTAATTTGTATCGGGATAGATGTCAAATGATTTACTGAACATGCTTTTTTGGGAAGGAATGCTCCGCTTTGCGGTGCCCTTACTTTGATGTGTTTTTTTTCTAAAAACTAATGGATTGAAGAAAACCAAGAAACGGAAAACGAAGAAAAGACTGGCTGAATTAAGGTCTATCAGCTCAACTCTTTATCATTCCCACCCAGATATATCTATTTCTATAACTCGTTACCTTAAGTGTCAATGATATTTGAAAAAAAAAAAGCATTCTAAATACAGCATAAGCACTGTACAAGGAAGTCTGTAGTAAATCGAAATTTTGTTCTTTTAAATCTCAAAGTCTATTTATGTTCATTTTCAGGAAAATCAGAATATTAATTACTAGCTGTAAATTCCTTATTTTTCGCGAGTGTTTTTTTTATCGCGAACTGGCTCTCAAACGTCAAATCGCTAGAATTATAATTCGCGAATGAACGGTTAATGAACAGATTTTGCATAGATTTAAGCATCAGAAAAATAAAAGCGAGTAATATTTTTTTCGCGAGTGATACTTCCCGCGAAATTACGCAGAAATTAAGTCCTCGCTTATATTAAGGAATCTACAGTACCTGTCTGCTTTTCGATGTTAATTTGATACCATATCTGATAATCTCTCTGTTAAACTCCAGGTATTTAAAAACACAAGTTTTGCCAAAATTATAGAGTTATTTCTCTATGATATCCCAAATAAGTAAGGTTTTATGAAAATTCATATAAATATCTATAATTTTTTTAGAATCATTCCAATATGTTAACTTTTGAGAATTGACTAAGAGATAGGCGGAAGAACAATACTATCGTTCGTAGTTCTTTACGACATTGAATGTTGACCTTTTGACCCCAGATTCAAAAGGGGTCTTCCTAAGGCCACAGGTTTTCTGTTATGTTAAATTTCATTGCAAATGTTCAAAGGGTTGGCGAGATATCGTGTGGAAACGAAAGCGTTACAGAAAGACGGATGGTCGGACAGCTAGACGGACGGACTGACAGATAGACCCAAATTAATATCTCCCACTTTTCAAGCGGGGGACAAAAAGTATCAAATCAGGTTCAAATGATAAATTATCATACCTAAGATTTGTAGGAATATTGACTAAGCCATGCAGAATTTTTTTTTTCAAAGTGCGTTAATATGGTCGATATTAACGCACTTTGAAAAAAAAATTATTTTTTCAAAGTGCGTTAACCTGGTTTCAAAATTTAACGCACTTTGAAAATTTTTTTCAAAGTGCGTAATTTTTTCAAAGTGCGTTGCCACAGTGGTATAAGGAGTTGCAGATAAGAGATGGGTACCCCAAAGCGTAAGAGACAGACGGACGGACGTATAAACAGATGGAAGACGGACATACCAATTACTATATACCCTTCCGCTTTTCAAGTGGGGGTATAAAAATTACCATGCCAATAACGACAATAACTTTGATAGGCTGCAGCTATATCTTTCAGATTTTACAATTATATAAATTTCTGATTACAATATCTTTCTTGAATAAAAAGATATTTTACATTCCTTTCTACGTGTTCAAACAATTTTGACCATTTGAACTTGACCTTGGACTTTGGCATACTTGTGAAAAACTTAATTTAATCTTAGCCATATATTTTGAACATGATGTTGCTATGGCTTTCATATTTCACCTGTGTATTTCTTCTTCCTTGGGCACCATTATTTTGACCTTGGAGTTTGATCCCCTTTGAAATCTTTAACTTTGGTCTTAACTTTTGAACGGTTCTTGCGAGAGCTTTCCTATTTCATAAAATTTTCCTTGTGATTAGATCTTTCTTTGGGTGACATTGTTTTAATTATGCGCCCAGATCGATAGATCCGAGGCGTATATTATTTTTGTCCTGTCTGTATGTCTGTCTGTTTGTTTGTTTGTCTGCAAACTTTAACCTTCGCCATAACTTTTGAACGATGAAAGGTAGAGACTTCATATTTGATATGTATGGCACGCCAAATTCACAAAAATGAGACAATCATAGTTTCACAATTGATAAACTAGGTTTATCGACTGTAAACTATAGTTTACAAACCGTAAACTATAGTTAACGATTCGTTAAGTATAGTTTTCATCTGTAAAACTATATTTAACGGTTGTTAACTATAGTTTACGAATGTTAATTTAAGTTTATCTGTCTGTAATAAAGCGTTAACAATAGTTAAGAGTTGTTAATCATAGTTTCACAAATTGTGAAACTATATTTATCAGATCGTTAACTAAAGTTAACGGTTTGTAAACTATAGTTTACAAATCGCGAAACTGTATTTATCAGATAATCTATGTTTTGCAATCGCAAATGATTGTTTTCGGTGTTAAGCATAGTTTACGGTAGTGAAACATAGATTATCGCGTTAACTATGGTTTACAGATGTGAAATATAGATTAACGTTGTTAACTATAGTTTACGGTTTGTAAACTATAGTTTACAACCGTTAAACTTAGTTTATCGATTGTGAAACTATGATTATCTCATTTTTGTGAATTTGGCGTGCCATAGATATTCATACTTCACTTATTAGGTTCTTTCAAATGACATCAACGTCAATGACCTTGTGACCTTCATTGTGACCTATCTGCTAAAAATAGCTTTTTTGTCTGCAAACTTTAACCTTCGCCATAACTTTTGAACTATGAAAGATAGAGACTTCATATTTGTTATGCATACTCCAATATTCCAAGTTATTTCAAATGACACCAGGTCAATGACCTGGTGACCTTGACTGTGATCTATATGCTAAAAATAGCTTTTTCGTACCTTCGCCATAACTTTTGAACCATATAAGAGATAGAGACTTCATATTTGGTGTGCATACTCCACTAATCAAGTTCTTTCAAATGACACCAAGGTCAATGACCTTGTGCTTTGATTGTTTCCTATTTGCTAAAAATAGCTTTTTCGAATTTTGTTGCCGCCGGGTGCATGGTGTTTCACAAACACATCTTGTTTTTCCTTGTTATAAGATTCCCTATATAACACAATTAATTTTGTCCCTCTTGAAGTTTAATTAACCTTCTTCTAAAAAAATTAATCTTCGTCAAAATTTTTGAACGGTTCCTGGTAGGGCTGTAGGTGTTTTCCTTTTGATAAAACATTTCTTTCTTTAGATAACCTTATTATGTCCTTAGATTCAATATCTTTGCCTTGAACTTGGAGTTTGACCATGCAGCTGAAAACCTTTAATATTCACAAAAAACTGCCATACGGGGGCACGAGTGTTTCAAAACCACATCATTTTATGCGCCCGAATTGGGCGTATATTGTTTTTGTCCTGTCTGTCTGTTTGTCTTTTTGTTTGTCTACAAACGTTAACCTTCGCCATAACTTTTGAACTATGAAAGATAGAGACTTCATATTTGGTATGCATACTCCACAAATTAAACTGTTTCAAATGACACCAAGGTCAATGGCCTTGTGACCTTCACTGTGACCTATTTGCTAAAAATAGTTTTTTGTACCTTTGCCATAACTTTCGAACCATAGAAGATAGAGACTGCATATTAAGTATGCATACTCCACTAATTAATCTCTTTCAAATGACACCAAGGTCAATGACATTGACTGTGACATATATGCTAAAAATAGCTTTTCTAGAATTTTGTTGCCGGCGGGCGCATAGTGTTTTACAAACACATCTTATTTTATTTCAAAGAGAGGCTAATTGAAGATTCGGGTATACTAGCTTTCTTTTTTGTTCTGTTCTTCCGTCTGTCTGTTTGGCGGCAAAAAAATTTAACCTTGTCCGTATCTTTTGATTGGCTAAGACTTTTTCTTGGGTACCTGCATATTGGACCTTTTTTCTAGACCTTGAATTGGACCAGCTTTTACAAAATTTCACCACACTTTAACATTGGTCATAAAGTCATAATTTTTAACGGTTGATGCTATGGCTTTCATACTTAAAAACTTTATGCCTTTCCATGGATAAATGTAAGGTGTTTTTAACCTTTTGAGTTTGGCATATTTTAAAACCTTTAAACCAATTGCCTAAACTTGGTCATGTTTTGATTGGTTGAAGCTATTATAATGGGCTTTACAACATATGTTTTCATTGTGTCAAGTCCTTCTATTGAATATACATGTAAACAATTTTGACCCTTCGACCTTAGAGTTTGACTGGCCAAAACATTTGAACGGTTGGCACTAGGACTTTCTTATCGAATAGATGTATTTTTTGTAGCAAGACCTTCCATTGGGTACAAACAATTTGACATTTGAAAAACTTTAACTACTTTTAAAAGTTGTTGGTACAAGGTCTGTTCAAAATCTTTAATCTTGGCAATAACTTTCATGGCTGGAATGGCCTTCATAATACAAATACATGTATCTATTCCTTGTGACAAGTCCTGTCCATGTGACAGTTCTGGACCTTGGAAGTTTGACTTGCATTTGGAAAACTTTAACTTTGGCCATAACTTTTAACAGTTGTCACTAGGGCTTTCATATTGCATAGGTGTATTTCTTGTAGCTAGACCTTCTCTTGGGTATTAAAAGTTTCGACTTTGACCTGTGAGGTTGACCTTCTTTTAAAAACTTTAACTTTGGTCATACCTTCTGAGCAATTGGTGCCAGGGCTTTCAAATTTCACATTTTTTCTTTGTGACAAAACCTTCCCTTGGGTAACAACAAATTGATCAAATGAATTTGATCTTGGAAGTTTGGTGTTCTTTGAAATACACAGTACTATAACCTGTGCTATAACTTCTGGTGGTAGTAGGTCTTACATATTTCACAGTTATATTTATAGTGATTAGTTCATTATTTAGGTATTAACAATTTTGATCTCTTCACCTTGACCTTGATGTTTATCTTATATTTGAGAAATTATAAAGGACAAGGTAGGGTAACATCCAAATCTGGCCCCTTATTTGATGTACAAATCAGAATACTGGTAAAATTGTGATAGTTTGTAGTTAAGGACTTCAAATGATGCTTGCTTTAAAACCAGCACCAATCTGGATTCAAAGCTTATATGGTTGCCACTAGAAAATGCAGAAGTAGGACATTTTACCAAATTTCCTATATTCTGGAAGAATTTCATGATATTTGAGATACTTTTCTTTCTCTTCGGAAAAGATAGAGTACAAGCTTGCCTATCTGAGATTTTTACACATAAACTGCATCTGATACTAGTTGATAAAATATATAAATTTGGTAGATAGGCAAGCTTGTGCTCTATGTTTTCCAATACTCATTTTGTGGCAGGGATGACAACAGGTTTCTATGGATAAACTGTTGCTTCGTTCTGAAAGACACCCAAAATCAGGGGCCAAAAACGGGGCTTACCCTATCCTGTCCTTTGACAGCTGCCACAATGATAAGGGGGAATCAGTGTATCACAAACACATCTTGTTGTTTATAGTGATAATATGGTCTTTATTCAAAGCACTACTTACATATATATCATTTTACTTCAATATATTTTCAACATCTGGGAACCATTCCTCTAATGATTCAACACAATACCTATCTTAAAAAGATATAACATATACACAGTATATCTTTTTGTTTCAATACAGATCTATAACTTATTTTTGGTTTTTAGTAAAACAGTTAAATATTCTTTGGAATACACAGAAAATTAACATACATTACTTTTTTTAAAATTTAAAATGTCTCCCCATGGTTGTTAAAAACAGCACTCAATAAATTAGAGAAAACTGTAGCTGAGTTGCAACAAATTTTAAAAAATATGTTACTTAAATATTTTTAAGACTAAGACAAGTACAGAGTTCATGCCCTTTGGTCATGACAAATCCCCATCCCTTAACTTTGGATGTTTGTGAAAAAGAATAGTTTTTTTTATAATCAACAATTGAAGATAAATCTGAATATTTCAATTTCAGAATTACCTGTAAGCTTAACAATATACATTAAAATAAAATCATGTCATCCATTTTTTCACTTTCCATTTGACTTTTATATGTCATGCTGCAAAGAACCATAATGAGCTTCGGGAGACACACCTCCTGCATTTGCAGTTGTCAGTATTAAAAACATTCACCAGTATTATTGTGGAGAACATTCATTAACTTTGGAGTCGGGGATTTCAGCTTTGACAACATTGGCGACCCTACGACCTTTACTTTTCACCGGCTTGTCATATGAACCCTGACTTTCAGAGTGATCATTCTGGGATAGGGAACCAATTTCTACCCCTCCTTCAGAGTCCATCATCTTTATTTCGTCACTGAGACTGACAGATTTAGTCTTTTTGTATTCTATATCACAGTCCGTTCTTTTCTCAGCTGTATCTGACTCAGGGTCTGTATTTTCACTGTTGACTGTGGGCTGCTCCAGATGAAGTTCTCTGGCTGCTGTAGAGCTCTCCCTCCTTTTTCTCTCACATTTCACTTCCTTTAGAGAGTTATCTGACACTGATGGTAACTTTTCAAGCTTGCCCCTCTTAGCAGTTGGTTCATTCTTCATTTTTTCTGTAATGTAAATTCAATGTTTTCATTGATAAAGTAGATTTTGAGCTGAATGTTGTATATCTCAAAAATGACTTTCAATGTAATAAACTATAAATACACTTACCTGGTTCATATTTTGCTCTTAGTTCTTCCACTTTCAGTTTTTCCTTTAGATACAAAGCTCTTGTCTTTTCTCTCTGGGTTTCAATGTCATATTGTTTTCTTTCCAATGATAAAACTGTGTCTTTTTCAGCTAACAGAAGCATTTTTTGTGCCTTGACTTCATTCTTTAATTTTGCTGCTTCTTCACTGCAGATAAGATCAAAGAATCAGTTTATGATATACGGGGGTATGGACCTTCATTTCAAACAAATTCCAAACCTATTTACAGGAGTCTACTTCACATCAGTACTTACTTGGATGCTTTGATGATACTTAATAGATATTTCACATATTCCTCCCCAGAACTGACCTCCCCTTCTTTAATTGGTCTCTCAACATCTCCTTGTAGTACTATCTGAAAAGATATATTTCAAAAATGCTTAAAAACTTCTTTAAAAATGGGTTCAGTATCCCATTATTAATTTGATATGAACAACTCAATATATAAAACCTATGTTCTCTTCACAATATGATTCCTTTTGTAGATTATTGTTAAAACCAACAACAGTTATCAATGAATATTAATGAATATTTCTTGTATGTTTTCATATATGCTTTGAGATATAGCAACTATAGAGCTGAACCAGTCAGATACTCATTGTAAATTTAAGGGGGGCAAAATGATTTTTAAAAAAATTAAGGGAATCAAAAATTTTTTTAATACTTCAAAGTCATTTTTTAAAACTCTAAGTATAAGCAGGTTTCCCAACAAAATTTGCTTTTAAAAATATTTTATTCATTAAAACATAAATTAGATCAAACATGAGTGCCTATAATCATTCTCTTGACATGTACCTCTGATTTTGGAGCCCGATGGATTTCCTCCAGAAGTTGTTTCTTTTCCTCCTGAAGCTGACAAACCTCACTCTGAAGTTTCTGTATGCGACTATCATCTGATTTCTCCTTACTGAGCCCCAAACAAGTAAACATCTGCATCTAATTATAAGGTAAAATAGAATTTATTATTTAAAAATGCATCTCATATAGCAAAAAAATTGCCCTGTGTCTTAACAAATGAGAAAACATACCGGTATAAAAAATGATGTTGATTCTGAAATGGAGGGAGATAACTCTTTTTTTTTATTTTTAAATAATGGACTGTCTAAATTATATATGCAGTTTGATTAACATGACACTCAAGCATTGACAGATCAGAATTTAAATGACCATCTAAAATATATATGAAATAATTTTTTTAACTGTTATACGACATTTAATATTGCAAATGCTGATTGATTTTAAAAGTGAATTCCCCCAAATACAGAAAACTAATATATTTCATTTATATAATTAATTTAGTTTCTTCAGTTTAGAAATACAATTATCATTATCTTATGATTTATTTTAAACAGATTTTAAGTATATGTATTTTAAAATAGGTAGTAAATGACAACACTTGGAAGATATATATTTTGATAACAAGAGCCTGTTCTTGAAATAAAAGTGAGAAAACTATTAAAAAAGATATGTTCTGAAATATACCGATTAATCGATTGTTAAAATCTCCAGATTGGTACAACACTTAAATTTGTTTTATTGTTTTCATTACACTTTTTCTCCTCCCACCCCCCAACTCTTGAGGCATGACATGTAATAACTTGCTAATGAGAATATTTTGCTCACAAATATTTAAGAGCAAATTAAATTTATATACTGACTACCTGTACTCTTATATGTAAATAAATTTAGCAAGCCATCAAGGTTGATAAAAAATATTAATTCAGACCCAGTGGAAAATAATCTTAATGATAATCATAAAATGTTTTCCACAACACATGCACTAGGCTTACCTTTAATTTATGTATTTGTTGATTCAGCTGCTGGTTAGAAAGTTGATATTTCTTTACTAATTTTTCAGCTTTAACCCTTCTATCTTCAACCTTAAATAAAATAATACATTATTATGCAAGCAAATTCTATTTTTAAAAAAGATTAAAGTTACTTCCATTGGAATACATTTATCATATAGAGTGTAGTACCTCAGAAAATAGAGAGTTTCCTTTACAAGATTGGGTCTGAGACTCCATTTGTAAAACATCAATCTGTGCATTCAAATCCATGATTTCTGTCCGACATTTCTGAAAGATGTTCAGAAAAAAAGGGATTTATACTTGTTCAACTTTTTTCTTTTACATGTACATGAAAATACACAACTTTGATTTATCAGAGCAATAAGAATATAAAATGGTTATCTGGTTACAACAGCATGGCCTGACTTTATACCTCGATTGTGTTGACATATGTAGTGATCTGACACTGTAGTTCCTCCATTTCTTGCTCCTTGTTCACCATTTTTTGTTTCAGATTCTCTAGTTCTATTGTTGCACTTTGACAATCATGTCTCATTTCAATGAGGTCACCTTTTAGCTGCATCTGAAAAAATCATTCATTACATCTGTACTCCATATATTTATAAATACACTGTAGTTGCATTAAATTTCAATAACAAGTACATGTACAGTGAGTAACATACTTATATTTTTTGTAACAGACAGGATCAATCTGATTTTAAAAAATCAAATCTTTGTTACGCTCCAAAATTCTGATGGTCGCTGTACAGCAACTATCAGAATTTTGGAGCATATTAACAAACATATGTTTTTATTCAGGTTGCAGACAGGATATTATGAATTTCAGATGTAACATTATATACATGTAGCCAAAATAACTGACTGTCCCTTCTTTGAAATTAGGGTTTATTGTAAGTGCTTAACTTTATACACAAAATAAATATTTTTAAAAAAATTATCCACATAAAAACAATCATTGCAACTCAAAAGATACTATATATTACTCGCACTCACACCACTGTGATTAAGTTCTTACATTTTCATTCTGTAGAGAACATAATTCATTCATTAGCTGTGTGTTATCCTCTGTCATAATGGAGTGAGACAGTGTCTCGTTAATCGTCTTATTGCTCTCCACTAACTTCTCCAGAGACTGAACCTGAGATCTCAAATTGTTCTCTGAAGATTTATGTTGATCAATATCTTCTTCCAAGGTCCCTATCTACAATTAAACCACACTCAATTTTTATTTAAAGCTGCTGTTTGCTGCATTAAAAGAAACTGACTAAATAAAATTTATATAAAATACAGCTGCATAAAAAAACAAGCATGACACATGGACTTCATTTCACTTTGTGACTTTCGGAAAGACATTGTCGCAAACCACGGCCAAAATGTACGATCCTCTCCCATTCTGGCCGTGGTTGAATGAGGAGAGAATATCTCGTAGTTCATTAAAATATTGACCAATGCAAGTAAAGCATAGTCGGATAATGAACTTTGATGTGACCTTTCAATACCCAATCGCAGTGCACAAATATTTCTTGTATACTGCTGATGAAAATTGTTGATTTCAATTGCGATGGAAACAAAACTTGTCATAGACTGAATATGATGTCACAATAGAGAGGCATGAATATTAAAGATTACGACACTTTTTGTGGTCAAGCAGCCACGGGTAGGAAAGAGCTATATGCGGAATCTGGACCGTGGCTTGAGACGATGTCGGAAAGATGACTTTGGGGTTTCCAATATTCTTGATATAAAAATACCTTTCTTTGTAATCTAACCACTTCTTCTTTAAGGGCATCTTGTATATCTAAATCTTGTTTCCTCATCGTCTGAAGCTGTGCGATTTCCTCATGGTACCATGCCTCCTGGCTTACAGCAGATGATAACTTATTTTTCAAGGAATAGACTTCTTGTCTTAGCTCCTAAAAAATAAAAATGTGTCATAACGGGATTTACATTGTTAAAAATAAGTACATGTGTATTAACATGATTGTAAAGAGCAAGTACATATTATTTATTGCTATTGTGTAACAGGAGAGGAGAAAATGCAGCGGACCAGACTGGGATTTGAACCTGGGCCCCCTGAAACTGCAGTCAGGTGCTCTACCAACTGAGCTATCTGGTCATCGGGGAACGAACCCGGCTGACTGTCACATTCGTCCCTCCTTAAAGGTCTTTGGCCCTCCAAAGACCCCCAACTCAGGCTCATCCTGGTCACGGCACCAAATGTAACGTGAGATAAGAAAATACAGCGGACCAGACCGGGATTTGAACCCAGGTCCCCTGAAACTCCGGTCAGGTGCTCTACCGACTAAGCTATCTGGCCACCGGCAATCGAACCCGGCTGACCACCACATTTGATATCTTCTCTATGATATGTGGATATGTTATCTGCTCCACAGGTACTTGTGGACAGGACCCCCCCCCCCTTCCCCGGATAACAAGCATGACAATATTCAACCCCGGGGCTTGTTGGACATTTTTTTCCACATATATTCATTACACTTATTCATCATGTTTTCAATAGGAAAAAATCGTAAAAAAAACAAAAATAATCGCTCCACAAAAAAGACCCCACTATAAGAGATCTCTCTCTTATTTTATAAACATAATTTGTAAAAAAAAAAAAAAAAATGTCCAATAAGCCCCGGGGTTGAAAATAGGGGGGTGTTCCTGTCCACAAGTACTCGTGATCTGCTCCAAGACTATTTATTGAATGTTTTGAACGTTATAACTGAGGAACGAATGTGATCAAATTCAAATAAAAGACTAAAAACAATCCTACCTCTGTTTCATCCATGGTTTAGTAAAAACATAAGTCACTTGAAACT
Source organism: Saccostrea cuccullata (assembly GCF_032062105.1). Taxonomy (NCBI): domain Eukaryota; kingdom Metazoa; phylum Mollusca; class Bivalvia; order Ostreida; family Ostreidae; genus Saccostrea; species Saccostrea cuccullata. The sequence goes on along the minus strand of NW_026939565.1, from coordinate 456,911 downwards.
TCAATAAATACGGTACTTGTTTAGTTTCAATTTTCAAATCAGGCGCGTGATTTACAATTATGTGTCTTTCGAGCCCGATTCAAAAGCCCAATATTATTACCTTGAATAATGTTTGGATTTCAAACAATTCTAAAAAACCAACATGGTAAATAAGTACGGAAAGAACAATTTTTATACTGATAAAGATCTTATTCTGATTATAAAAACTTCTGTCATCACGTTGAGTCCATTCTACTTTCATTTTTGCAAACTGAAAGTTGTCACACATTTTCCAAGCCAGCAACCGAAACAGTGAATGGTATGATCAGAGGAGTTACACGGCGATTTTTCATTCGTTTATCCTATGATGGTACAGAATACAGGTAACTTTAAAGCAGACCAAAGTTTAAAAAAACACAATGTTTAGAATACTGTACAGAAAAAAACACAACAAAACAAACAAGCACGTGTAATGTTGCACAAAAGTCCATACAATACATACTAGTTTTTTTTTTTAATTCAAGCGTACATGTTTATTATTTCAGAGGGGTTTCTTTTAATCCAGATGTGAAGACAGTTGAGTCAGCTGTTTCTGTAAGTGACCAAAAAAAAAAAATAGTTTAAAAAAGGAAATGAAATTCAAGCATACTCAATATTTAAATGACAATTAAAGAAAATAATCATGGACACAACTAATATTATTAATTAAATTTATATGTTACTATGAGATACATACAAGGTAAGTATGATTAATAACACATTTAGGAAAATTCAGGTGAATGTCATACTTGAAGGTCATTAAATAATTGTTAAACTGCACATTGATAAATAATTTAACAGTTAACAACATACATGTATTGTATGGACAAAAAATATATACACGCTATATAATATTATATTCAGAGGTAGATTTCTAAGAAGTTATTTCTCCCTGAAGAATTGTGCAATGATTTTTACAGAAATTTCTCAAAGAAGTATATGGGAATAATTTTCAACTAAGATCAACAAGTCGCACTGATGCAGGTGTTCATGGAATGTCCAATATCATCAAATTAATTCTCTATGATAAGTAAGTTCCAGTTATTGTGTTTTTTCTTTGACTTATCACTTAGGCACATGATGGAATCAATTATTTTATTATTTCTGGAATATGTTACAATTAATTTATATACAAAACAGGAGTGTTTAGCATTGCTATAATTGCTACATGTATTTAAGGACTCCAACAACAAAACTCCATTGTAATGATTATTAGGTTATAACTGGTTGAAGGACAGAGTTCTTGACTCTATTTTAAATAAAGTAGGTTGATTATTGTATGTAGCAAAATATATATATAAAGTTCTGCTTTTACTTAGGCCAATTAAAACAAATATGTGTGGTTCTGGTTACCTGACCTTCCCTATTTTACACCCCAGACCCTAACTTCTTTTTGGCAATTTCAATATTTTTTCTAGAACTTTCTCTTTTTCCGTCATCGGGTATTTGTTTTTGTTTCAGCAAGGGCGTTCTCCTTGCCACATTCTTCTGACAGCTCTTAGCAATACGCTGTCCATTGTCTATTGTATCATGTTTATTGTTCTAAATTTATTATTGAATAGACTAAAAATTACCCTGCATAAAAGCAATTAATTTCATTTATAAACTTGGATTTAAAAAAAGGATGTTCAACTCCAACTTTTTTTTCTAAATACCAAAAAAAAGTTTGTATTTATAATATTTTTGATTTGAAAATATTTGTTTGATTACTAGGCACCCACCAATGTTGACTAGTATCTTATCACACCACATCTAAATGCCACCTGCAAAGTAGTGATAGGTATTATTAAAGGAAAAATTTTGAAAAACAATTTGTAAAAAAAATATTTTTAAAAAAATCCATACCTACATACCTTAATTATTTTTGGAGGTGTAATGGGAACCACACATATTTTTTTGTTTTGCCTTATCATGGGATGATCATCTACAAAGTGATGTATGGGTAAACATTATAAACAAAAATCATTTTTGATACACAGTACATGTACCATTGGTTTCTAAATACAGTCAAACTTCGTTATCTCGCCCTGATGGGACCGAGAAAAAACTTTGAGATATCCGAGGATTCGAGACATCCAAGGTTAAAGAAAGAATATGTGGATGGGACTTCCAAATCACTTCGACATATCCATGGTATTTGAGATATCGGAGTTCGACATACCGAAGTTCAACTGTATTATTTGTTAAATATTGAATAAGACTAGTGCATATTTAGGTTATTTACCAAATTTAATATAGTAATCTCTGTAAGTCATTTTTGATACCATGTTATAAATATGTTGTTAATGCCCTTAGCAATTCAATTTTCATGAAAATTTGCAACAATATTATTTTACACTTGTAGAAAAGCTGTTGTAGATGTCAAACAACTTGCATATTCTTTGAATTATCATTTAAAAAAAGAAAAAGAAGAAATCAGGTATTTGAACAAAATTAAAAATATTTCAAAATAAAAACAACTTTAAGTTGTTTTTATTTTGAAATATTTTTAATTTTGTTCATGGGTGATATTACAAATTAACAGAAGAAAACTTTTTAATTCATGCAAAAATAAATTATTTACCCACCTTCCCCAATACAAAAAAAGTTCAGAAATTGTTATTGTTTTAAATTTTAAACACCCTAAAGAAATATTTAATTGAGCAAAAAGTTTATGATAAATGGGAAGTGTGAGTTATATGGCCACACTGGACTGTATGATTTTCTTCTGCTGATAATTACATGTTATTCTAGATAAATGTTTCTGCTTGCACCATGTGCCCTAGATATGAAAATTTTGTTTACTTCTCTTTTAAATAAAATCTCCTTAAAATCAATACTGAATTAAGGTATCTGTCCAGATCAAGAGCTTATTCAAAGTTCCAGGAATTTATTTCATTTTTCAGAGTACAAAACATCCAGGAGATACCCTTCTTCAGGTATGGAGCAGAGTTTATAAAACAGCGGGTGTATGTGTATCGCCTGGCTGTTTATAAAGAATTACAGGTTCCAGTCTCACAGGGCAACACAATAGACAGTATAAAATGTAATGCTCTCCCGAGGCAGGGGACAGGAATTATATTTCATGACAAAACCTGCACAACTCTAAGGTAAATGTACATCAAACCTATATACATGTACACATGTATATATACCGTGCTTGTAACTTTTGATAAATTAAAAAAAAAACTTTTCAAAATGTAATGTGATCATTTCCTTATACAATAAGCATTTTCAAGGTAAAGATGCTAACATTAAATGAGAAAGATTTTCAAAGAATTTTTTAATGAATATCAGAAAGTATATCTGTAAAGTGCTGAGAATGGCCTTCTATGTCATATATTTAATATATAACTTTTTAGTGTTGAAAAAGAGGGATTTACCCTTTGAACTGAGATAATAATAGTTTGATCCTACCTCCCTCTCTCTATCTTTCTATCTTTTCTTTCAGATTTTAACTAAATAGAGACATGTCTCTTTCAATAACTCACAAGATTTTCATTCCAATTTCATCTTTCTTTTTTGGTAGTCCTCCATTCTGTGTTGATAAATTGATTGAAGGTGCTGAGGTACTGTCAGGGGTTAACAACATTTATAACTGTACACCAATAGCTGGACACAGAGAGATGGAAAAGAAACTGCAGGGCAATAAGTCATACATAAGGGACGTCCAGATAGAGGTGGGGCGCGGCCATCCAATGTTACTGGCTCTCCAACCTCAGTTAGCACAGCAACTGGAATTATGGGAAATTCATTTCAAGTCCCAATCCTACATTTATAAACAGGTTTGAAAAATCTGGTATTTGTTAGCAGTCACACTAATATGGCTGAAACCTATGTCATTTTTCAAATTTTCTCATTTTATGGAAATTTTCTTCAATTTTATGGCACATTCCGTTTCACAAAACATAAAACACAAGCTCTCAATCTTAGACCAGAAAACACCACAAATTTATAATTGTTATTACAATGCCACAGATAAATGGCTAACCCAAGATTCCATTCTAAAATTGATGTTTGGACAGATTCGTCGTATGGTGGGTCTCATGGTGGGGTATGCACAGGGACAATACAGCCTGGACCTATTGAGGAGGTTTATGTCTGGACAGACACTATCACAAAAAGATAACATAGCATTCTATAGAGCCACAGACACCCACACAATGATGCCCCAGGGACTATTCCTACAGGACATTGAGTGTGATGATGAAAGTAAGGGCTTTTACAATCAGACTAGAAAAGTTTGATTTAAGATTGATATTAATTGTCTTGATCTTGACTTTGTAGGAATGCTAGAGGAATGTTCCTTGGACAACCCTTATATCCAGCTTTTAGCCAATATAAACATTCTCAAGGAAATGTTGGTTAAATGCAGTTCTAATGATAACTCTTCTACACTTCAAGAATTGTCAAGTACCTCACAGACAAAGTCAAAAATACAGGATTATGATAAGGAATCTTTGAAACAGAGACATCAGAGTAAAGGAAGGGACTTAACAAGTAGTGTTTTAATTCAGACAAAACTAGGTGTAGTCAAAGCACATATTAGCTGATGAAAACTGGGCTAGGAAGTTTGTTTTAATCTTTTGTCATGTCATAATACACAATCTTATTTACTACTTTGTGACAAAATAAAAAAGAAAGAAATTAACAGAATTATCTTTTTAACTTTTGTGATAATCCAATTGTACAAATAAAAGAAGGGAAATTTAAGATGAAATTCAAAAACTGTAAAATCACATATTTTCATGGGGTAAAATTTTCATTGTTTGAAGAAATGCTCTTGATTTGTGGGGATTTGAATTTGTGGATGAATTGTTGAGTAGTTATGTATATTATATTTTACATTTCGTGGTGGACATGAATTCATGAATCCCTTCATTCCTTAAAAACAACAAAAATTAAACCCCTTAGAAAATTTGACATTTCATAGTAAATGTTTGCTCAGCTCAAGCTTAAATTATTTACAATAGATTTCATCAGAAATGCCCCCCTCCCAAATGCATTACACATACATGTAATAAGTAATGAAAATCTAATATTGCATGAAAAATACTTCCTCCACATTTAAATTGTATGTCATGTTTTGAGTATTGAACTCATGCTGCCATAATTTTTTAACAGTTGGTGCTAGGGCTTTCTTTTGAATTTCTCTTCAATACTTAGCAGGCATGTCCTATGATCACTTTTGAATTTTTGCAAAGTAAACCAACTCTTTGAATTTTGCACTATGTTTATTACATAAACAATGAGATGAGTTGACAAAAAAAAATGAGAGAGCACTAGTTGTTCAAAAAATAATAAAGATCGTCAAAGTCAGACACTAGTAATCTTCATAAAATTTGGGTATCTGGTCTCCCGTCAGTACAAATCTCTCCACACCGTCTTTAGTGATTGAGGCTAGCCTGACCACCCCACCACTACTGCCATCTCTGCTCATCGCCAAGGACAGCCCTAGAAAACAAGTAATAGATTAAGCACTGGACAAGACAATTTCCCTCAATGTAAAGGATACCATATATTAGGACACTATATATTCTTTCATTATGTAGGACACTATATTCTTTTATTTCATGTGATGGACAGTTAAACACGTGTCTTAGATATACCATGTGTTATTAAGTAAAAGTATTTAATGCAAGATGCGCAACTGCTTTAACACAAGTAATGCAGTTCTGATCTGTTAATCATATTTTGACAGAATAATCAAAGGGATATAACTTCTCTCAAAGATTTCTCTATATGTTCAAGAGAGTCCTACCCTTAAAGAGGCTTTGCTGTAATTTTTCACTGTGCAAACTTCAGCTTGATGCACTAAGCCAAAAGCTAAAATTTATAAAGTACTACTGTGATTACTGTGTACTTTAAACTTACCATTGGCAACAAACTTTAGACATTCTTCCTTAGACATGCCAGTTTTGAAATTTGAGTCAACATATCCATAGATGTAGGTGCTACCAGATCCACCTGTTGTAAATGGCATGCGAGTCAACATCCCACCCAATGGAATAGCAAATACCTGTTCCAAAGAGATATACTTGTAAATTATAATAAACTTTTAAATTAGGAAAAGAAAAGAATCCAAGAATTTATGCTGCAAGTTTAACGAAAAGTCAGTATTGTGTAAGATGAATTAATAAAAAAAAAAAAACATGAAAAAAAAATAATTTACAAACAATAGAACAGATTTGCTAATTGATGAGTTGCCCAAAACATAACTGCAAAAATCTAAATCCATGAATCAAACTTGGAAATGTTTGCGACTGAGAAATAATGATAATCCTGTGCATGCATTCATGGGGAAGTCCGAAGACTATTCGAGGAGCACAATAATGGTTTTGACCAAGTTGAGTTATTCTACATAAATGCATCTGAAGAACTTAATCACTATCCAGAATCAGTAGTCTCCTATATAAATATATTTTCGTATGTTAAATTAATGCATAATAAACAGTCTTTAGTTCTCTAGTTAATGTATTGCTGAAAAAGAAGGGTAAGAGGATGAAAATTTGTTTGATTCAAGATGTATTAAGCATGATTGTTTGAAATATTTTAGTTCAGAACAATTTGTCAGATGCAAGTTAAAAATGAAAACAAAACTGTCACATAAACAATACTTAGCCATGTTATTGATCAGAAAAGCTCCATTCCATCATAAGTAAGATTATACAGACACATACCTGTCCCCCCTCACTCTTGTCCCAGCCTGCTACAATGATCCCTGCAGATAAATTATCCCTGTTGTTGTAGCATAATTCTCTGAAAATGTTGGCTGCAGTTTTGACTTTTGGCTCTTCTCCTGTATCCATCCTGAAAAATAAAAGTATCACGCATGTAATAAATTTCACACTGTTGGGGCCCCCCAAAACATAACATTTACTTTAAGCAGCCTTTCAGGCAAGTTAGGGCACAGACAAAGATGGCAGACATGCTTAACCAGTGCACTGCTTGCTGGTTTAGTTTCTGTTGCAGTATTTTCATTATGTAATTAAAACACTTACTTGTGAAAGTTAAGATGATAATTCACAATATCTGCCACAGCCTGTGTATCCGCAGCTGAGCCTGAGCGACAGCAGTAAATCAGGTCTGTCACCTTTGTTAGTTTGTCTGTCACTCTGTTGGCTATGTATGCACTAAAAGGGTAAATTCATATGTTAGTTGAAAATTTATTGCAAATTTGAAATAAAATCCTTCTGTGTACTTCAAGATCCTCCTCAAAATACATGTATATCTACATGTAAAATACATAATTGGGCAGAGCCACAAACTGGAAATATTTGGATGATGGTTGTATACTTGGGTGAATGGGAATTATGGAGAAAACTCTAAGCGAACTGAACCATATGAACAGGAAGAGAGGGCATATGAACATGATGAACCTGATACTTCAATTTTCAAATATATTCCTATCATTCATGATATGATAATTTTGATAATGGCACTATTTCTTATAAAAATTTGCTCAGGTTTGTAGACAACAAATATAATTATTGTAGGCTGACATTTTTTTTGTAGCTACATGTAATTTCAGCAAAGTTATTGCAAGTATAAAGATTATATATGATTTATATTGTTCTGTCTGTGTATCACTAAATGAGGCATACCCTGTTGTTGTTCTAGAGTCTGCACCAATAACGACCCCATCACTGTATTCCACAGCCATAATTGTTGTCTAGAATAAAAATTAAAAACAATCATTATCAACAAAAATAACCAACAGACAATATAGCATAACTGTAACATACACGATACAGAGAAATTACTCCCTCAGTCAGTCACTGAGTCAGTGTCTTCCCTCTCCTCTTGAAAGCTTCTATTATTTGTCATAACGATTGGTATCAAAGTTTAAATTAGTAATACTTCTTCAAAAAGCAATATTTTACCCCCGTTTCGTGCTCGGCACGAAGCCAATCTGGTGTAGACGACAGATTGTTCATCATCATGGTTTTTGAGAACCTTTTCTTTTCCGAAATTGCTAGTCACGGAGATACTTTTGTATCTTCAAAGAAAGGAGAGTAACATGGAAGGGAAATAACTCGTGATGCGGATTTTCTATTGAATGTTTATATGACTTTTAATGTGACACTTTTTTATGTGACCTAAAACCCTGAGTCAGACGAATTTTTTTTTCAGGAAAATATCAGCATTTCTTCAGATTTATGAAGCTTTATATACAACAAAAGAACCCCCCCCCCACCCCTGATGGTTGATGCTGGACTTTTCAAGTGTAAATGACGCTATTGCCCCCTCCCCTAAATCCTACTGGGACAATATTATATGATTAGTACGTAAGTTCATTTTAAGCGCATGGAATCAGTGGCGGATCCGGAAGTTCATGTGGGGGGGGGGGGGGTTGAGGCCCAAAGGGCCGAAGGGGGAGGGCATGGGAGGGGGTGTCCCCCTCCCATAGGTGGGGGTTCGGGAAAATGTGAGAAAATTTTGTTTTAAATGGTTCTAAATGGTGCATTTTCCAGCATTTTTGGGGTACTTTTTGTAGCTTTTTTAAAGACCGATCATCACAAATTTTTAATAAAATGTTTTCAATTTAATTTAACTTTAACACAAGACTTAAGACTTTTCTTAAAAAAATGTTAAATCTGACAATTTTAGGAATGCAAGCAATTGACTTCAAGTTGTCTTAGTTTACTTTAAATGCACCTACAATTAATTTAGTCCTATGTCAAGCTGACATCCAAGATACAACTAATGTGCAAAATTTTTAAATACTAAAAAAAAAATTAAAAATTGAATTATTTTCAGAATCCCTGACTAGTGCTTTTCAACTTACTCGAGTATATACTGTCAATATGATTTGGAATATAAACACACGTGTACAATTAATGAAATTTCAAACTGTCTTAACTGAAGAAAAAAATTACATAAACTGGAGAATCTGTCAAAACTAGAGGGGTTTGCTAAGCCAACCTGGTTTTGTAAAAAAATTATATTAATTTAATTTTAAAACGGTAAAAAAAAACCCCTGAATAATAGTTTATTCATAGTTTAAAAATCATGCATTTTATCAGCAAAAGAATATTACTGAGCAGCACCGTAACTATGCAGTTTTCTGTTGTTGGTACCTAACTACATTGTACTGTGATCTTGTGACTTCACTAGATGCACGGACTACCCGATCTCTGAGGCACTCTCTCTGTTGATTACCTGGTATCGTGTGTGTTCAAGCGGAAAGTGATTTCCTGTTATGTAGTTGATGTATATTTCACAGTTGTACAAACAAAGGGTTTATGTTTATTAGAGTCTTATCAATGCAACAAAACGATAAAATGACACTTGTCAAAAAAAAAAATCAATGAGCGGGGGTTTTTTCCCGAACCCCCCCAAACCCCCCTGGATCCGCCCTTGGGAATGAAAATGTTTTAAATACATCTCATCTCGATTCTCAGGTGAGAAGATCGACCTCTTGTGAACATTTTCAGCTTATTCTCTGGAAACACAGATCTACACGGTTTTCCGTACCCCTACTTCCTTATCTTTAATTCTTTGTGCGTCCATTTTCTACAAATTTTGGCATATACCCGGCCCTGTTAATCAAAACTTCCAAACCATCACGCTGCAACAACGATATACTAGTACATGTACGTGTAACTAGAGGTACTGTGAGCAATGAGCTCACTAAATGATACTCCCGTCTCCCATTATCCCATATGGTTATAATGACAAAGTCCATGTTTTGCTATAGGAGGCTCGAAATATGTGTTGGATCAAAAAGTAAAATAAGAAGTCACAATGGCATTATGTAATTAAAAAATATGTTAAAATATCACTAAACTTTATTCAGTGTTGTAGGAGGAGTTGAGGATAAGAGATGGATACCCTTCAATATTATAGAAAGAATGGCCTTGTCCATGTTTTTGCTCTGGGAAAGTCAAAATATGTGTCCGATCAAAAAGTAAAATAGGAGCTAGGTGCACGATGCACTATGTAGCAGAGATTCTTTCTTAAGTCTCATTAAATTTCATTCAGTGGTGTAAGGAGATAATTGCGGATAAGAGATGGGTATCCCAAAGAGTTAACAGACGGACGTACAGGCGGACCAACATTCTGATCACTTGATACACTCCTGCTTTTCAAGCAAGGAGGGGGGGGGGGGTATGATGAAATTAAAGATCAGTTGAATAAGAGAATTATACAGGAATGCTTATTAATATCATAAGATGTACAAAGTGTTGTTTTTTTTTTTTTTGTTTATAGATTTTGATAGTCAGATAGACTTGCAAATGATAAATTTTAAAAATTGTATATTTAAGCCTTATAAATAAAGGTGATGATAAATAATGCTTAGACATGCACCGTTGAATGGTTTAGTCTACACGGTGATACAAACTAATAATCTGATGATCCCTGATCATCTTTTATCCATCTTACAAACTGTATCTACTCCAGGCTAAGCACCATTCAGGATGTCGTGTTAGCTCTTCGACCTCTTGTTAAAACTTTTTTTTTTTTTTTTTTTAAAAAAGACTAATTTTTATATCCTATTACTTTGATTCACCGTTAGAAGTAGACGGAAAACCCTTTGACAATATTAATAAAACAACACATAAAAAGGATTTGATAAATATAAAAGAATTTTATTGCACATTAGATACAAAGAATTAAAAGTAAAATTAAAGCAAACTGCAATCTCATAAGAAAATAGAAGTATACATAAATGAAAAATTAAACCGTTAATTCTATAGTATTTTAACAGTCAACAAGTATTCAAAAAATATAGCAGACATGCAAATCTCAATTTAATGCATGTTCACAAGTATCATTTAATATGACATTTGACGCATGTAATATTTAGATGGAAAGATCTGTTTGAATAGTATCCCTAATACAAAGGTACCGACGGAGGGTTAGGAATCCCAAAATCCCGATCTACTGTTGTCCATAAGTCTTCATATACCCGGACTTGTCTGCCTTTGTATAGGCTGTCCTGTCCTGTTTCCTTCTGTCGAATATAGACGCAGGGCGAGCACCTGTAAAAACGCAAAGTTACTGGTATTAAATCAGTATACAATTATAAATCATTTTTTTTCTAGAGAAAACGCATAACACAAACTTACACCCTCACAAAACACCTCTTCAAGTTTCTCCATTATTAAAGGTGAAAGTACTTTGTAACATCCCACAACTCGTTGCTTCTGCCCCTTTCTTTGTGACTTATTAAGAAGTCATAAACCTGTTGCTTATACCCCCCCTTTTTTTGGGGGGGGCTTTTCAAGTTGTATGGATCATTTACCTGTTGCTTCTGCCTGGGGTAGCTCTTTTTCTAGGACTTTGTATGTTTTAGGAGTCACGTCCTGGAAGGTTTCTTTTTCTTCCTCGGGCTCAGGTTGGGGAGTTTGTTTTACAGCAACCCCTCCTCTATAAAAAAGATCTCACTGTTTTAGTGAAGTTGATATCATTTCAACAAAGATCTCAGTACTAATATTTTATTAGCTCACCTGAGCCAAAGGCTCAAGTGAGCTATTCTGATCAAAATTTGTCCGTGGTCTGTCGTCGTCGTTGTAAACTTTTCACATTTTCATCTTCTTCTCAAGAATCACCGGGCCAATTTCAATCGAACTTGCTACAAAGTATCCTTCGGTAAAGGGGATTCAAGTTTGTTCAAATGAAGGGCCACGCCCTTTTCCAAGGGGAGATAATTATGAATAAGAGAAAAATTAATGGCATTTTTAAAAAATCTTCTTCTCAAGAACCACTGGGCCAGGAAAGATGAAACTCATGTGGAATCATCCTCAGGTAGTGTAGATTCAAGTTTCTTCAAATCATGACCCCCGGGGCTAGGGTGGGGCCAAAATGGCCGATCAAAGTTTTACATAAGAGTATATAGGAAAAGTCTTTTTAAGAAATTCTTCTCAAAAACCATTAAGACAGGAAAAATGAAATTCATGTGAAATTATCCTCAGGTAGTGTAGATTCAAGTTTGTTCAAATCATGACCCCCGGGGGTAGGTTGGGGCCAAAATGGCCGATCAAAGTTTTACATAGGATTATATAGGGAAACCTTTTGAAATCCTCCTTTCAAGTACTTCAAATCCATGCTTAGTGATATTTATATGGAATCATCCTCAGGTAGTGTAAATTCTAGCTTGTTCAAACCATGACCCCCTGGGAGGTTAAAATTCAAGCCCCCCCCCCCCAAAATCAGTAAACTTTCAGTTCTGATTTGATATGTGCTTTTTCCTAGCAAATTGCTCAGGTGAGCGACTTGGCCCTTGGGCCTCTTGTCAAAGATATTGGTATTTCATCAATGTTGTGCGTCAAGCCTGGTATTTCGACAAAGATCAATGTGTTCAATCTATGCCGATAGCCCAAAATGTAATTAGAATTCAAAATAAATGAGTGTTTAATAGGAGGCTTATCATTTTTAAAGAAAAGGGGGGGGGGGGTTATACTCTTTGCATCGGAATCCACGCTGTAATGACTGGCATTTTTTTTACGCAATTGAACACTCTAAGCTTTGCAAAATGCGTGTTAAAATAATGACTAATGAGGACCATACCTCTGGACGACCAGATCCACATCATTCCCGGCGCGGATCATCTCGTTTCTGGCCTGCTGGTGCGTGGCTTTCTGCATGTCAGTTTCACCGATCCTTAGGATCAAGTCCCCGTTCTGTAAGCCACTCTTCCCTGAGATGCTCTTGGGCTGAACCTGAAAAATGTTAAAAATAGATTTACAAAATATTTCTTTGATAAAGATTTTTTAAGTCAGTTATCGCGAGTTTTAATAAGAGGTACAGGAAGGGGGTTACAGTTAATTGGCTCGATCTTTTAATTATAATGAAAACGGATGTTGAATAAAAATTATTGTTTCATACGGTATAGATGTCATGACACACAATGATGTCATTTTAACTCATGAATTTGAATTTAAACAATTTTAAAGTGAAGATTATGATGAATTAAATTCTTAAATTTTGTAGACCGATTTCCCTTGATTTCTCAAGAACAGAGATAAGAGAAAACACGTGGCGGATGCAGTTTCTGTAGAAGCTTTGCCTAACAGTGAACACGCAGGTAAATTTTCCTATTTTACTATTGAATATTCTTAATCAATTAATTAAATATATATATTATATATAATATATATTTCCTGTAAAATGTATCAGTTTATTCTTATCTATAGATTCTTTTGTAAAATTATATAAAATATTACATATGTATTTTTAAAAAAAATTCTTTAGGAAAATAGAATTTAATTTTTATTTGATATATGCATTATAATTAACACCATAGCGTTGAATACTTTGAAACATGTATCACCATTAGTGTGTGGAACAAAATGTGTAAAGAAGGAATACAGATGGCAAGTCTACCAATTAACATGTTTAGTTGCATGTTATTATGAATAGCAGCTGAACATTTCTCAAGCCTAAATTATTATGCCATTTATACACGGAAGTCTCCTAAATGTAACAGTGAAGTATAACTGTTACCTTTGATACCGAAATCTATAAATTGTTTTTTGTAGCATAGGCGTCGGAAGAAAATTTAAACCGGGGGGGGGCTAATTGAAAGGGGGGGAGGTAAACAAATAAAAAGGTAAACCCCAATTTTCAATGCCTATATTATGTATATATTTGCAAAAAAAGTGGACGGGCTAAGCCCCCCCCCCCCCCCCCCCCGGTTCCGACGCCTATGTGTGGAACTTTTCCTGGATTATAAAGGTCTTTGTTTCTAACACGTGTTTGTTTCTGAAGTATCAAGGTCCTCGATCACAGAAGTTTTATATGGGATTCGATTTATATGCTATAGTAACTAGTAAGTATGAGATGAAAATCAGATGTTGATATTTTAGTGTAGATCTGATAGAGCCTTGATAAGAAATGCATAACATACATCAGCTGTTCTCAGATGAGGAGAAAAAAAAAGATCTGCAAGGAAACATATTTTCAATGAGCAACAGTTGTTGTATACAAAATACTTATCTGACAACAGTGACGTGCAATATAGGGTTGACCAATGTGCTATTGTTCTGAGTATTCTAAGAAAAGTGCTGGAGGAATCCAAATATTTGAAGGTACCGTACCTAGTATATGACACAAGAAAATACAATGTACATGTACCATAGTTTCAGTTTGGTATACATTGTACTTTGAACTGATTAATTATTATTTGGGAAAAACGGGTCAAGTCAGAATAGGTGAATAATCAATGCTTACTGTTGAAATATCAATAAATAAATGAATAAAAATTAATTAATCAAATAAAAGGCATCTACATCTAATGATGCTCCAAATCCCAAAATTTTCCTTCTAAATACATGAATTTACTTTAAGTTTAATATTCACGATCAATTTCACCTTTCATCTTACTTTAGCGTTCTGAAACGGAACGAAAGATAACTCTCATTGAAATCAGAATCGAGACAAAAATGGCTTGAAATTTGATACCGAGTTTTGTTTCTGTTGGAAATTAAGATGTACTGAAATATTTTAACAGTAACTCTTTAGATACCTTTATACCGAAAGATGTATAACTGGAAAGGTTCATCAAAACAAAATTTACTGTAAATATTAAATAATTCACCACTCCACTTGAAAATATATACAACATATTTTTATAAATGCATTTGTATAAAAGCAACATTAATGATTTTCATTTAAGATAGATACGATAAATTGTTCCTCGGAATTTTGCTTGAGTCATGGTATGTTAATCATACAATGTAACTTACACGAAATTGTTTATATTTTGTCCTTCACAGATGAGTCAGTCTTACCTGGGCGACATGGATGGGGCATCCTACATCCGACCCTCCCTGAAGTTTGAACCCCCACGGCTGGCTCGTATCAAACCTCCTCAAAGCAATAGGAACTATCTGACCACCAGACATTTTGTTTACGATAGTTCTTGGCAACTCTTTACCAACTTTCTCCAGTGAACGTTACTTGTGCCTACGGAAAGTTTCTATGGTAACTTAAGTTGTTGTTAAAGAAAATTAGTGTCTGTCTCTACAATGTGAATACCTTACTCCCCGCCGACAACACATGTCTGATTCAGCAAGAGGAGGATTAACTAATGCGATTTATGTTTACAAATTATAGTCTGTGCTGTAGCAATTATTGGAAATAAATGAAGCATGAAAATATGCAGGTCATTCACGCACAACATCACAAAGCAATTTGTTTTATTTCATCAAAAGTGTAACTATTTAAAGGCGGAAAGACCCATTGCCAAGAGAGATTCATTGCTAAATGAATGTTAGAGTGCCCTAAGATATTTCATATGTGCCTCTGTAATGAAGAATTTTCCCCGGATGCAAAATTGTCCAATGATTCATTTTTCAACGTTAAAAATTGAACCGAGAGTGGCTTTTCAACATTGAACACTGAGATAAAAAGTCATGAATTATACCCATGTACACACATCTGCTAGCATATTGATCAGTCTCAGAAATTTATTTTTTATAGAAAAATAATATGATGGGACTCAATTCACTGAAATAAGCAAACTGATAGGATCCCTAACATGAAACATATGGAGATAACAAACAGTATTCATGATCAAAAGTCCATAAAACCACGCGAAATAGGAGCAGAGCAAACACTGACCTACAAAACATCAGAGGTGGGATCAGGCGCCACGGAGGAGTGAGCATCCCCTACCAACCGGTCACAGCCGTCGTGTGCTCCTTGTCATGATAGGGAAATAACGGAAAAATCCGTCGTCAATTCAGTTTTTCAATTATGGACTAACATTTAGTATGAAAAAAAAGTCAGTCAGCATTTGACTCAATGATAAATTGTATTAGCTGACAAGCTCATTGTATCGACCATAGAACTTACGAAATGATGACTTTAAACGAGACTGCTGATATTCTTGATTCATCAACTTGTTTGTCAATAATTTACCTTGTTTTAGAAATTGTTCATAGGTAGAGCATGCTCTTGCGTATCTGAATCAACTGACGTATATAAACTCTGTATGCAGGTGATGAAGGTATGTTGCTGCACAAGTAAGGGAAGTTGACGATAGAAAAGTCAAAGTCATCACGTTTATCATAGAGCTTGGTTGTTAGATTACCATTAACGTCTTTTCAAGTAAAATATCATAATATAAAACAGATGTGCCAGACTCTGATGCCCTGTTCACACGACGAGTTTAATTCGCAGTAAATTAGTGCGAAGTAAACTAATGCGAATCAAATTAATGCGAATTAAATTGCGTTCACACGACAGCTAATGCGAAGTAAACTAATGCGAATTAAAAATTTTCTTGTGTAATCAGGCGTCAGTAAGTCTATTATGACGTCATTTGTAAATCACGTCATGTATGCAGAGCTATCCTTTGATACATCATGTAGAAGCTACAGGTATTCAATGATTTTAGTGATTAACATACTTTCCCTCAATTTTTGAACCAAATATAGCACAAATACCTATATATAACCACC
Organism: Saccostrea cuccullata; assembly: GCF_032062105.1. NCBI lineage: Eukaryota > Metazoa > Mollusca > Bivalvia > Ostreida > Ostreidae > Saccostrea > Saccostrea cuccullata. The sequence goes on along the minus strand of NW_026939565.1, from coordinate 440,505 downwards.
AACACGTGTCCTGTGGCTTTATTCTGGCCTTACGCATGCGTCAAAATTTAATTCGAATTAGCTTCGCTTAGCGTTCACACGGAGCAAATGCGAAGTAATTTAATGCGCATTAAACTAATTCGAATTAAACTAATTCGCATTAAATCCTCCGTGTGAACGCTAAGCGAAGCTAATTCGCAGTAAACTTACGTTTAATTCGAATTAAACTCTCCGTGTGAACAGGGCATGAGATATCTTTTATCTCAAGCTCACCAGGATATATCTTATTGACATAAGAATGGAAATTACCATAATTGTTATAACTAATTTGATAATTAGTCGTCGATATACAATGTATCTAAATGTCGAGTTGAAGGCCAGAGCGAGTGTTTTCTATTTTTCACACATAAGATTTTGCACAAACATTTCTTTTCCGGATTTTTTTTTTTTTGGTTGATTATAAAAACTTCAGACTACCATAATATGGCAAGCCCTTTTACTATTTATTCGTAAAATAATTTTTTCTTTCAATTTGAGAGATATCTCTTTAGCCTATAGAGATATCTCTTTGACTAATAGAGATATCTCTTTAAACAAAAGAGATATCTCTTTTTGATAGAGAGATATCTCTTTTTGTTAGAGAGATATCTCTTTTTGTAAGAGAGATATCTTTATAAGCTAGAGAGATATCTCTTTCAGCGAGAGAGATATCTCTTAAAGTTAGAGAGATATCTCTTTAAAAAGTTTAAAAGAGATATCTCTCTTAGTTAGAGAGATATCTCTATAGATTTTCAAAAAGAGATATCTTTCTTAGCTAAAGAGATATCTCTTTTAATGAAAGAGATATCTCTTTTCAAAGCACCCTTAAAATAACATAATTAATTCTCCCGTTGAAAACGAAAGCGAAACAGGAAGTAATGTTTGTTAAATCGTTCGTTTTTTGATTATTGAAAAAGAAGAAGGAGATAATGGATTGATTGAGACAGGTAAACAACGTTTAATCGCTTTATTGTTTTAGTAAATTACGTACATACAATGATACAGTACATACAAGCTATTCCAAATGGGTAACGAGCATTTTATAGCATAAAAGTAAGTTGAAATTGTTTTCAAACAATTGTTCTCCAAAGATTGGTTCCATACATTGATTTCAGGCACATAGCATCGTTTTTGAAAGGGGGCGGGGTGGGGGGGGGAGCGTAATTAGAGAGATTTGTTTTTTATACTTACCAGTTAAAGTTGACCAAACTCGATAATCCTATTTCAAGAGGGTGTGTGTGTTAGTGGCCAATTTTGTTCAAGACCAACATTCCTTTCACTTCCAAATTTTATAGCATAAAATACTTCATTTCCACGATATCACTATACTGTTATTCTATACTGTGGTAAGAAGTTGGAGGGGGGGGGGGGAACAAACCATTCAATGTACATTCTCCATAGAAGAGGTATTGTTGCGCACCCCCCCCCCCCCCCCCCCCTCTTGTTGCTACGAGCCTGGATTTAGCTCACGGGGCAGCTGAAGTCGGGATATAGAATGCAAATTTAATTAATTAAAACAAATAGGAAATGCATGTGACCAAATTTGTCAATCACGGAAATACAGGGTCAATTAAACATAATCCTGATAGAATGTTTTTCTTTAATTTGTTAATAGTTCAGAAATAAAAATGTCCAACATTACTTTTTTAATTTACACAGGGATGTAATACTCATTTTCAATATTAACTGTAAGACATTAAACAACACACATGTACAATCAATTTATATTAACTGTACAGCCTTATGACCCCCTTCCAAAGTACTAGTACTCTTACAATTAAGAGACAGACACAGCTAGAACAATCAAACAGTGTCTTCCAACAGGCCCTCACTGGGATCATAGGACATTCATCATTCTATGATGGAACATTTATCTACTTTTATCATCATATATTTTACAGGGATCCAGGAGGAACCGAAAAAGGGACAATGCTTCCACTGAATGTGCCATTCATTTACATGTACCAGTATAGATCTGTTACTGAGACATATCCAATAATTCTTGTACTCGTGAAGAGTGTGGCAACTTCCAAGAATTGATGCTGGGACTCATTTTAAATCAGGTACAGGATAAATTTTTGGGCTGCACTTTTCTTTACTTCAATATTTCAAACTTACTAGTTCAGTATCAAGTTCACAAAAGCTCACACACCATGGTGATAAAAATCAATGGACCATAATTCTAGTTAAATTTGTCATTACTTTCTTATTAAATCATCTATTTGAGGTTTGATTGATAAAATACATTTGTTAACAAGTATAATTCTCCTACTGTTTGCCTAATATTACATCCCAACAATTGAAAATATATGTTGATAGGTTCTCCACAAAAATTGCTATCTGTGCAGAATGTAACTTGTTTGCATATTTGTTTCAACAAACGACATTTTCTTAACAATCCTTCAGTATAACAAGAGGCCCACGGGCCTTATAGGTCACCTGAGCATTATGCAACAACTTTCCAGTTACAGTGTATTGAATTTGATTCAATAACATGTTTTAAGCCAGATGCTATATGGCATTCACAATTTTGAAAGAGCACCATTGATCATCATAACAATAAACTTAGCAGTCGCTTAGCTTGGTTACTGAATACCCATATGCAGGGTAGGGGAACAAAAATGCACTAACTAATCAGTAATATTCATAATAATCAGTAGTGCTCCTAACACTCTGACATAAACCCCTGACCCTAGGTAGCACAAATTTTTAAAAGGCACCCTTAAAATTGCCTATCAAAAAGTAAATACATGTAAATGTTTTATAAATACAAAGGACCAGATTTCAAACAATTAATTCATTTCCAGTATATAAGTAGAGCCCCCTCCCCCCACCCCTGACCCTGGGGCCTTGAAATTCACAATTCTGCAAGATTAGGGCCCTTGCTCATCATAACTATATAGGTAGTTCATCTGCTTCATACCCAGAGACAGAGAAGAAAATTTTCAAAGATTCAAAGTATTTTCACTAAATAATCAATAGACCCCCACCCTAACACCAGAACCCCTGACCCTGGGGCCATAAAATTCACAATTTTTGTAGAGGCACTCTTGCTCATCATAAATATGCACTTAGTTTGTTTATTTAATACCTAGGAGCAGAGAAGAAGATTTTCAAAGAATTCAATACATGTAATTTCACTATAAAAACAACCGAGCCCCCCCCCCCCCCCCCCAACACCAGAACCCTTGATGATAGGGCCATTAAATTCACAATTTTGGTTGAGGCACACTTGCTCATCATAACTATGCACTTAGTTAGTTTATATAATACCTAGGAGCAGAGAAGAAGATTTTCAAGGAATTAACATATTTTCACTATATAATCAATAAAGCCCCCCCCCCCCACCAGAACCCTTGACCCTGGGGCCATAAAATTCACAATCTTAGTTGAGGAACACTTGCTTATCATCACTATGTATTTAGTTAGTTTATTTGATACTTAGGAGCAGAGAAGAGGATTTTCAAAGAATTCATGTAATTTCACTATATAATCAATAGCGCCCCCCCCCCCAACACCAGAACCCTTGACCCTGGGGCCATAAAATTCACAATTTTGGTAGAGGCACTCATTCTCATCATAAATATGCACTTAGTTTGTTTATTTAATACCTAGGAGCAGAGAAGAAGATTTTCAAATATTTCATGTATTTTCACTATATAATCAATGGAGCCCCCCCCCCCCCCACACCAGAACCCTTGATGATAGGGCCATAAAATTCAAAATTTTGGTAGAGGCACTCTTGCTCATCATAACTATTTACTTACTTGGTTTATTTAATACCCAGGGGCAGAGAAGAAGATTTTCAAAGAAATCATGTATTTTTACTATATAATCAATAGAGCCCCACCCTAACACCAGAACCCTTGACCCTGGGGCCATAAAATTCACAATTTTGGTAGAGGCACTCTTGCTCATCATAACTATGTACTTAGTTGGTTTATTTAATACCCAGGAGCAGAGAAGACGATTTTCAAAGAAATAATGCATTTTCACTATATACTTAATTAGCCCCGCCCTAGCACTAGAACCCCTGACCCCAGGGCCATGAATTTCACAATTTTGGTAGAGGACTCAATGCTGATTACAATCATGCAAATAGTTTGACTGCTTGATGTCCAGGAGTAAAGAAGAAGATTTTTAAAGATTGCATTAATTTTAGTGGTTTTGGCCCCACCCCTCAGGCCCCAGGGGGGCAGGGATCATGAAATTCACAATTTTTGTTCCCCTTCACCCATAGATGCTTTGTGCATTTGGTTGAAATTGGTTCAGTGGTTGCAGAGAAGAAGCTGAAAATGTTCAAATGTTAACACACGACGGACGACGACGGACGAAAACGGATAGCAATAGGTCACCTGAGTTTACTCAGGTGACCTAACAAGACAAATATTGGATACTTATTTAAATACACTGTAAATAAACATCAAGAACAAATTTAAGGAAGTTTAATTTTTGTTTATTTGGTAGTTACATGAGTAATTAGTTGTATTTATATATATTTAAGATGTACACAAGCACTTTATAACATTGTTAACATTCAAGAAAGCATTCACTTAATTTCTTGTAGATGCTCACTTCTAGGATGTTTCCAACTTCTTGTTAAAAGTGTTTTATATGGCACCATTCAGCTGCAAATATTTTGCCAGTGGAACTGTGACATCAGTCAACTGCTCATGCATTGCTAATTGGCAGAGAATTTCCTTTGGGACAAGCAAACTGTTTCAAACATTTTACACCTGCAAGTTAGTACTTATGCAATTTTGTTTGAAGGAAGCAACAGTGTAAAGGCTAATGATTACTGAAAATACAAGCCAGATGAAGTACAAAAGTGTCGATACAAGTCATTTGAATTTTTATTTCTTTGCAGGTAGTGATGAGTGTACTGGAAGGTTTTTAGGATCTCTTCCAACATCATAGGTACAACTGGTCACTGTGCTTGCTTGGTTATATAAGCTGGCATATTGTTAAGGCAGTGGCATATGTAGCTCCAAATGATGCTTGACTGTTTTTCTTCAAATTATAAGTAAACCTGGATTGATCTCTGATGCAGTAATATTGTGCCATGTCCATTTTTAAATTTTATCTTCCCACTGTCACAAAGTACTGAAATAAAAATGATTTGATTTTAAATATATTTTTGGTTTTTATATGTAACATAAAATTCTACAGAAATTAAAATATTAAAACTCCTTCAAAATAAGATTTGTTTTTGAAACACTTTGCACCTGGCGACAACAGTTTTACAAATTCGAAAAATTTATTTTTAGCATCTAGGTCAAGGTCACAAGGTCATTGAAATTGGTGTCATTTGAAAGAGCTTAATTAGTGGAGTATGCATATCATATATGAAGTCTTTATCTTTAATGGTTCAAAATGTATGGCAAAAGTTCAAAATGGTTTTTAAATCGATAAAGTCACTGTAAAGGTCACAAGGTCATTGACCTTGGTGTCATTTGATAGAGCTTAATTAGTGGAGAAAGCATTCAAAATATGATGTCCCTATCTTTAATGAATCAAAAGTCATAGCTAATGTTCAAATACCGTATATACTCGCCTATAAGTCGGTTTTTTGGGGAGTGAATCTCTGGTCTTAAACTCTTTGTCCAACTTATAGGCGAGCTATTAAAAGTATGGTTTTATATGAGGTCAGTCTTTCTGGTATACAAGCTAATTAAATACAACCGACTTTTAGGCGGATCGACTTATAGGCGAGTAAATACGGTAAGCTATTTTAGCATATAGGTCACAGTCAAGGTCACAAGTCATTGGCCTTGGTGTCTTTTGAAAGACGTTCATTAGTGGAGTATGCATATTAAATATGAAGTCTCTCTCATGGTTCAAAAGTTAAGGCAGAGATTAAAGCTGCCAACAGACAGGACAAAAGCAATACACACCTCAGATCAGGCCCAAAACCATAAACTGAGAATAGACTTAAGTCAAAATTTTGATTTTGAATATTTTCATTATTATTTAATGAACAAGCTTAAAAAATTGTAAGTTTTGTAAATATTTTGATATAAACATAACTTGAAAATTTTGTTTCATTTTGAACTTTCTTTCAAAAATTACTGATTTGAAATTTGGACACTTAAGTCTATTCTCAGTTTATGGTCTTGGGGCCCGGGCATATATAAAAAAAAGTGGGAAACTTTACTAGATGAGTCAACCTCAGAAAAAGAATGGAAATTCTTCTTCGTAAATGCATCATTCTTCACAAAAGAGATCAGTAGAAATATGTCCATAGAACATGAATGCCCCGCCAAGGGTATATCAGTAATGCAACATGAAAAGTTGAATTTGTGTAACTGTGTGAAATTTCAGAATATCTTGAAAAGTGATGCAATTGAATTGGTTATATCAGTATGCATCAGCAATTCAGCATATGAAGTTTTAACGCTAATTGTCTTATTGGAGAAAAGCGAGTTCTAGGTCAAAGGAAGGACCTATGTCGAAGATGTTAATGCAGTTGAAAAGCTCTCATCATTATGTATCAGCATATGAAATTTGAAAAATAATATAAAGAATGTTTTTTTTATATTTAACTTAATCACAATTTGTTAAAAGTGAGTCCAAGGTCAAATGAAAGGTCATTTTAGGTCAAGGTCAAAATGTTGATGCAAATGAATAGCTCTCATCAGTATGTATTAGCATATAAAGTTTTACACTAATTTAGAAAGAGTGAGGTCAAAGGAAAAGTCAAGGTAAACTAGAACTGTCCAATAGGGACAAATACCCCCGCTGGGTTTTTCAGAGTAGGTGCCAATTCAGAAATATTTTATGGATCTAGTAAGAGGTGTTCACTATTGTCTAATAAAGTGCCCCCCACAGCATGATACCCCCATCAAATATTGTTCGATAATCATAAATTGGTTAGGGTGCAAGAAAATCAAGTAACCTTGATTAACAGATTGACACAGATTTCAATGATCTAATTTCCATTTCTTATCATGCTTAAAATATTGTACATACATCTCTAAGAGACTTACAGTGTAGGGATTAATTAAAACAAATAATACATCATATAATTCTAAACTGGCTGTATTAGAGCTTAACAAATATCCATCTGCAGCTTTCAATTGTTTATTGCATATTTTATGAAATAATGGAAATGCTACAGTCTAATAAAAAAAAATCAAAAATTAATTATTCTTTAGACTATGAAATTCTAAGTGAGACATGACTGCAATTTGTTGCAAATATATAAAAATTGAAATGTAATTTTTTTTTTAATGAACACATCTATAATTAATTTTAATTATATTATTCAATACTAATTCAGTTTTAATCATACACTAAAACATCAATTTGTTTTAATTACATTACACCAATTGAAAGATCTTTATCTGAACTACAGCCATCAAGAACTCTTAATTAACACAAGCAACTATAAGGCCATTTCTTTTTGCCCAACTCTCAAGAGATAAATTAAGAAAACACAGCATGATGCTCTTGTTAGTTAACTCCCGACAATGAACTCATTAATTTCTCTCTAATTTGACATGCACATTTCTGCTATCAAAATTTCTCCTTGACCAGTGCTTGATAATTATGCCCATGGGACAAACTGAATTCCTTCCAAATCATTAACATTTGTTACAGAATTTGCTGTAAAGTATATGATAAAAAATAAGTTTTTACTTATTAAATTTAGCATTTTTTAATAAGGATACAACTATATTTTTACATTTTGTAGGATTATGAAATCTAAAATTTTAAAGACTTATTTTTTTTTTAAAAATCACTTAAATTAAAAGTCACAGTGACCTTGAAATAGGTCGTGACACACCGTCTACCCAAGATGCATAAATTGTCCAAGTTTGATGATTGTAAGTCTAATAGTTTTCTAGTTATGAGCCAAACAAAATCACAAAATAAAAAAGAAAAAACGTCTGTAAAATGCAGAAAAATCATCCAATCATGATGAAAATCCCAGGTGCACACCTTCATATGGTGATTAATAAGTGTATAAATTTTCAGACAAATCCATCCAACAGTTTCTGAGAAACGGTCCGGACAAAATCTTGTCTACAGACAGACGGACAGACGGACAGACAGACGGACATGGTGATTCCAATATACCCCCTAAACTTCGTTTGCGGGGGTATAAAAATATTGATGCAATTGAATAGCTCACATCAGTACACGTATACACTGTATCAACATATGAAGTTTGATCAAAATATCTTAAATGTTATCCTTAAAAACTGAGTTTAACACTAATTTAAAGAAAAGTGAGGTCAAGGTCAAAGAATGTTGATGCAGTTGCTCAGCTCTCATCAACATCTATCTGCCTATGAAGTTTGATGAAAATAATTATCTTGGATAGTTTCTTTGATAATGAGCATTGAGCAGAGCTAAACGCAAAGTGTGATGGAAAGACGCACATGACAAACACTAAATGCCCCAAACGTATTCAAGGCGGACTATATGCCCCAGCCATATTCATGGCAGGGCATAAAAATAATTTCTAAGGAGGCATAAAAATATTTGTTGCATTTTCAGGCCAACAATAACTAGAACTGTCCAAACGGGACAAAATACCCCCTGCTGGGTTTTTCAGAATTAAGATTTTAAATAATGAAGATAAGTATCACACATGAATTATGAACTTTTTCTTCCAGTGACCTTAGTTAAAGTTCCCCAAATGACCTTGGAACAAGGTCATGACACACCCTTGGGTCATGGGCAATCTTTGTGTGAAATGAGAACCTACAAAGTTTATCAATAAGGAAGATATGGACCGGACACAAATTATGAACTTTTTCTTCAAATGACCTTGAACTTCCCCAAATGAAACCTTGGGTCAAGGTCATGACACACCCTTGGGTCATGGGCAATCTTTGTGTGGAGTAGTAGATTCTAATGTCCCTACGTAAGAAAGATATGGACTGGACACATTTGCACAGACAGATGGACAGCTAGACAGATGGACAAGGGGTATAAAAAACAGATTTGTTTGTTTTACTCTGACCGACCTGTTAAAATGGCCCCTAACCAATAGCAATCATTTTTTGGGCACTTCAAAATTTTCAATTTTCCACCCTTAAATTCCACATATGTTTTAAAGATAAGGTATCAATTTTTTTTAGGATGCTTCTCTATTTATGAATATAAAGTCTTTCTAGATAGTAATGAAAATATCAACAAATTTCAGAGTATGTGCATGGTTTCAAATATGACAGTTATCAATCTGTTCAATACTGTAAGGCAAAACAAAAAAGCCCCTATTGATACCTACCTACCAATCTTAATAAAAGTGGGTAGAACTACATCAAACAAACATTTTTAAAGTTGGCCAATGTTGACTAGTATATAAGTCATCTTGTAAAAAAAAAATCCATACATGTATATATAATTATTATACATTTAATCTGTAAACAAGGGTATTTTACCCTATTTTTATAGTGAGGTAAGATGACAGTAAAGTTGAATAAAGGGGTCTATGTCTAAAACCTTGAGGTGGGGTGGGGGTAAAACATCTCTGGACATCACAGAATTTTTTGTCATTTTTGATATGCTATGTCTTACAAAAAATAAATTTAATATTTGTCCTAGAACTTATTTTGTTGCATCAATTTCATACCTGTATTTGATTTGTATCAATTTGTTTTGGATGCTGATAATTCAGTCAGTATAGCATTAGGAGCTGCCGACTTTGGATCTCTTGGGAACTGCATCTTTTATCTGTGTTACTGCATGGTTCTCTTGTTCCTCTGCTATAAAATAAGTTTTAATGTATACAATTGTTTAATATCAATGACTTAATTCAACAGACAGATTTGTTTAACATCCATCTCAAGAATTTTTCACTCATATGGAAACACCGGTGGGGAGCTGCAAATTTTGTCCTATGCTTGGCACTCAGGGCCATTAAGCAGAAGGTATCTTTTTTGAGCCAATATCTACTGTGATATTGGGCCACGGTTTATACTGTTTCATTCCAAGGACAAGTCTCCACATCCCACGGTGAGATTCAAACCCAAGACGTAAGGATCAACTCCTTACTTTGCGACTCTATAGCAGACGCTCTAACCACTGTGCCATGCAGATGAATTTGAAAAAACAGAAAATTTCAAAATCCCTAAACCATGCTCTATAAATAGGGAACATACTCTCAGTCTCTAAAGTGAGAAATATGGTCATGTTAAGAGATCTGAAGTTTGTTAAATGCAGCTTCTGTAATAAATTTCTGACCTAAAGTATAGTAATAACACAAGGTATCTAACTCCAAATTACAGGGAGTACCGCCTCCCTTAAAATCATGCTCATTTACACTTTAAGAGGATATGCACGGGTAAACTTTTTACACCTATTTCTTCTACGATAATTTATCTACACACCCATATAATATTGCATGCTTGTCTCTATTTTCTTCACTTGTATCTCCGTAATCAGCGTCCAAACTCTGCTTGTTGGGTGGAAAGTCAAACTCAACCATAGAATGGTATGTACTAGTCTCGAGCAAAGAGCAAAATTAAAAAATTAGTGGTTTAAAAAATTCAACTCCATTGTTTAAATATTGAAGTGAGTAAATAGAACTTGTTTACGTCTAACTTTACCTGAAAACATTAAGATGTTTATCTGATGTAATTTTAGAAACAGATTTTTATCCAATCAAAATCTCTGTGCGGGATCAGCACAAACCGTTTTATGATTAAGTTTTCCACTCAGCGAGCTACCTTGTGTTATAATTTGTATACTGTGGGTTAAAAATTTAGTACTGAAACAAGTCCCTTTGGGCAAAAAATATGAACAGAAACTCTCGTGAAATACTCAAATAGATCTAAATTGCAACAAACATTTAATGCACAAAAAGATAATCCACAGACATACGAAAGGTAAAACTTTACTGAAAAATAAGTATATTAAAAAAATATTTACCCAAACAAAAGTGATGCAGCCACAATATGACGTTAGTACCCATCTAACACTGACAAAACTCCTCCTCTACAATCAGCTGATAAAAACATTATCGTCCTCGGATTCAAGAAAATTCTGTAAACAAATTAAGGCAAAAGATGTTTACAAAACTATTTCATTCGGCTGAGAATAAAACACCTAATTTTCCCTCAAAATAAACAAGAAACTGATGACACTCTGATTTGTTTACCTGTACTTCGATCGAAATTTTCCTGGTGGACACTCGCACCCAAATTTTTATGATATCGTAAGTCGAGAAACCATTCTATACTGGAACAGTTTTTGAGAAGGCTTCATCTCCTTTATTCAGTATTGGTGCAGTAAAAGACTGCAAATTACACAAAAAGTGATTAGAAATTACATACAAAATGACTGACATAAAATGTTGACTATATTATGTAACATTTATAACCGAACCGAGTTTCCATACTTTTACTTTTAACATAGATCTAATACTAAACAATAAACACAAGAAAGTAGTAATAAATCGGCAAGAAATCATCAAATTATCCTTAAAAATTTACATACTCGAGTATAACATACAGTGACTAGATTAGTAGATGGTATAAATCTCCGAAAATGATCTGAACACAAACCACGTGCTTAGCCTTCTTCAAAAAACCAGGTCATGTTGACAATGCAAAAATAATAATTTAAATTGCTGAAACATTTGACATTACAAGGTTTGCGTTTTAACACATGAATTCTTAGATCTTAATGTTATATCAAATGAAAGTGTACTTACACCATAGGGCTACAAAGTCGCAAGGTCACAATTGCACGTGTAAAATATGGCGCTTGCCAAACTACGGGAAATAACTCTTGAAATAAACAAAACAAAAAGTTAACTCGTACATAGTTGATGCGGAGACATTACACATTCCGGTTTGTAAAAGTAAAACTATTTAACATTCCCCAAAAGCTTTGCGTAAACCAGAAACATGCTAAACTCAGTACACAAATCCATGTCAGGCATGTGTTAGGTACCCATGAAGTGAGGAACCCCGCGAGATAAGCACTTTCAGACTTTGGACCGAGTTTTCTCAGCTTTTGAAATACTTCCGGTAAAGGGAGAAGTAATTTAAAATGGAATTTAAATAAAAATAATGAAAAGAGATATCTCTTTGCAATAAATGAGAGATATCTCTGTAATTTGAAGATAAAATTTATTTTCCGAATAATTAGTAAAAGGGCTTGCCATATCAGACTCCTGTGGTACAATCAGAATGTTATTCAGCAAAATAATTTTGCAAATGACCAATGACGAAGAAGTTAATTTACGGGTTCAATTTCTATTGTAAAAGCAGCTCTCAATGATATCAAAAAGCCTGGACTTGAATTTGTCGTGGGGAATGGTTGTGTATAAAGTTGAAAAGTCGTAAGTTTTTAAGGATATCCGATCCTCAGCCAGGAAGGATAACTCCAAAAATCAATATTTTATTTAAATTTCATCAAAATGAAGCTTAAAAATGAAATTTTTTTATGCAACAATTTTCATTTTATTCAACTTTATAAGATTCAAGGTTTTTGGAAATCCTAGAAAAGGTCTTATAAAAGTTGACATTTGTACCCTATAAAAGAAAAAAAAATCAAACAGTTTTAGGGAAATAAGATGTTCTTGAATCCAGCCTTAGATACCAATGCTTATTAGCATGATATGAAATAAGAAGTAATTTGTGATGTCTGGCAATGATAGAGAAAGCTTTTTACACTATGTATTACAGAATACATGGCGGAAATAGAAGACAAAAAATACCAATAAAGTATAAATATCATGACAGTTTCTCTGAATGCCTGGATACCTATCGTTTTTTAACTTAAAACATATTTGTTGATCAATTTGCAATTAAAAAATTCATTGCTTATATTCCAATTCGCTTTTGCAGCAAAAATATTGAAGATTTGACAATTTTCCCTATATAACATGATTAAATTTAATCTTTAACTAAAAAGAAATATTGTGGATAAATTTACATAACTATGTGGATTCAGAGATATTTTTACGAGTATTTTGATAACCTAACTGCTAATTATAGAAACCTGAGGATCGGACTACCTTAAGCTGTTGATTTTGTCAAAATCTTGTGATTTCAAATTGTCCAAAAGTTCCTTGGCATTTTCCAGTATCCACATCTGATTTACACCACTTCTTGAATATGTTGTTACACAGTATTCTTGAAGTTTCTCCTTCACCACTGTTATATATCTTAGTGACGAGTTAAGAAAGATGCTTGGTTGAACCTTTACTGGAACCCGTTATGTATCTTTGTTTGTAAGGATTCTCATGAAGTTTCAGAATCCAATATATATATGGTTGTTCAAATTTATTTTGGTTCTTTGGGATATTAAAAATATTCAAAATTGACATATGCTTTTGAAAAATTTCTTCCTTAGAAAGGGAACTATGGGTATAAGTTGGATTACCACTTGTAGAATTAAATCCAAGTTCTTCTAAAATACAATTTATATAATGAGCCTTACAAACGAAGACAGTGTTGTTACCTGCTTTGTCAGCAGGGTCCAATACGTATTGATCACGTGAGCTTTATAATTCTTTTTTCACTTCTGGATTATTGAATACAGAAGGATAGATGGTTTTCATATTGCCCTAAATCTTTTAATACGCGATTTTAACATGGATTTGATACATTTAATCCATTCTGACAAAGTGTCAACGTCTTCTTTTTTCATATCTGGCCCTTCGCCTGGCGTAATCTTCAACAGAATCCATAATATTATAAAATTCCAACGCCAGTTGAAGGATCGGGGTTCCCTTTATTTAGGACCTTTTAAAATAAGTGATCTATTTTAGGTCCTCATTATTAACTATATTTACGTCACCTGTAATAACGTGTCGAGCAGGAGTATAGTTATAGGGTGAAACATGAACAAGATGGAGGATTATGTTTCAGATACTCGATATCCAGGCCATATAGTTTTTTGTTATTAAAAAGTTTGGAAGTAGTAGCCGATGTATATTTGTAGGAAATACAAGGTGTAGTCTTTAACTTGAAATATGGTGGAATACAAGACTAGAACCTTTTGTGATTAAGAATATTACTTAATATTAACCGCGTCAATTTCTTTATTGGCATAATGAAGTTTAAGGAAAAGACGGATTGTATTAGCTGAATTTTCTTCAGTAAAAATTGTGTTGTTTCGATATACATTTTCGCTTGATATCTTTCATCTCTTAAACATTGGAATCCACATCAAATGCATAGCTTTGATTTAGTAAACGATTTGCTGAAAGATATTGGTTTTAAATTCACTTCAGCTAAGAATTTTTTCAAGAAACATAGTTCTCAAAAATTTGGTTATTTTTTGAAAAGTCAATACAAAATTAGTTAATGAAGTTTTGATGGGCAGTTTCAATGTATCCTTTTAGCAGACCTTTCTCTATAGCCATGAAATAACATGATTTATTAAAAAACCTCTTCATGTGCCATGGGTGAGTATGTATTTCCTGTCGACTGTTCATACTCACTGAATGCTCTTTAAGTTGAGTCTGCACTCAATTGCAAGTTGTTTGAAATAGTAGTATAACTTTTTTTTTTTACGACAGAATTCATTCAACATTCAACCTAACGAAATATTGTATTTGCAAACAAGGTCTGACCATAGAATCTGCGAAATGACTAAATATGAGTTATTGCTCTTAGCAGGATTGCTCGAAAGTAACGTTTAAACCACAGACGCTTGACATATTTTTAATCTTTAATTTCATAAATAAAAATGGAATATATGCCCTGTCTAGCTGACTGTCTGTCTGTTTGTTTGCAAAAAAAAAAACACTTTTAACCTTGTGTGTAAGTTTTGAGTGAATGAGGCTATGACATTCACATTTCACAGGTGTATTCCTTGTAACAAGACCTTTCTTTGGGTACCTCCAATCAGCTATCATAGGGGAGCATCAGTGTTTCACAAAAAAATTCTGTTGCTTAAGAAACTGCAAAAAATTATCGGTTTTAGAAAGAGGTTATTTCTTTTTAAAAAGGCATGCTTAAACATTCATCCCTTTCCATTATTTTTAAATTTCATATATGTGCATGGAATGGAAATAAAATATGTAGAGAAACATATAAATATACACACTTTGGTACAGGTTTATGTGTCTAGATTCTCTTTCAGTAACAGAGTGGTGGGAATTTGTTTGCTTATATCTTTTAAACAAATTCAGTGGAAAATGCTGAAACTTGTAGGAAAATTTACAATTAGCAAATTTTCATTTTGAGGCATTTAACTTTATTTTGTTCTGTAAACATTAATATTAAAGCTGTTCTAAAAGCCTCATTTACTTCTATTTTTATAAAGATCCAAATAATTCATATGTTTTCTATCAAAAATACATATTTTTTAAACGTACAACATTTAAACAATTTTTATAACGATAAATAAATGTCCATACTCCAAGAAAATAAGCCGGAAACAGGCTTAAGTCAAAGTTTCAAAAACGTTTAACTTTTGAATTAATTTTGAAAATAAAAAATATTCAACATGCTTATACAAAAACTTAAACTATTACACTGTAACAAAAGGTGCAACTTTTAAAAATTTTTTTTGTAAAATAAAGATGTATCCATTGTCATTGGACATCTGTCAATTTATTTTGATTAATTTTTTTTTTTATTTTACACACAAGTACTATAACTTTGAGGTAAAAGGAGGCCAGAAAGAAGAAGGTACGGTTTTAGCTTTCCAGTGCCCTAAAAATTTAATGTTTTAGAAAAGTTTTGAAACTGGCTTAAATATTAGTCGAGTTTATGACTGTTAAAGATCAGAAAAGAATACGGCATAGCGGAGTACCATTCTGGAAATATGACGTCATTAATTTGATTACATTTCTCTACTTTAAACAGAAAAAGCTTTAAAATGACGCGTTTAAGGGGAAATTTTCCTTCAGAAAACAGTGTCCACAGCCGTCGCCCACTTTAGTTTTTGGATATGTCGTGCAAAATTCAATGAAATTCACATATCTAAAAATCTTTGTGGGCGATGCCTGTGGTCAATATTTTCTGAAAGAAAATTCCATTGAAAATTGATGTCTTCTGCAACTTTTTTCTTTTTTTTAGAAAATACGGGAAAATGCATGTTTATGATACCACAATTAGCATTTAGAAATGCGTGTGAGAAAAATGATTTGTATGATTTTTCTGCATGGAATTTCATTGATTCAGAAAACAAGAGTTCATTTTTTTTTTTTACATCAGTTTAATTTTTAAGAAAATCACAGGGCAAGATTTGTATTGAAACCGTACCTTCTTCTTCTCGTTGACAATATCAAGTAATTGTCGGATACCAGGTTTTCCAATAGTTGAACACCACAGTAATAATTGTGCATCTTATCAGCAGGCTGGCTTTTGCTTTCACATGAAGCAGCAATTATTCAAAATCTTGTACATGAGAAGAAGTCTATTATCGACATTGATTTACCGGCGATTATTCCTCGTTTGATAATAATTAATTTCACTCCTATGTTCATTTGATAGATCCCATTGAACTCGAAATAAGATACTACAGTGTCTCATACAGAAAAATACACAGATGTCAAACCGACAACTAAACCTTGTTATAAACGTGATGACTTCAACTTTTCTGTCGTTTTCACCTTTTATTTACAATGTATGTATTAATTTGTGCCATTATTGCCAACTTCGGGTGTATATGTCTCCAGTCCATTCCATATGCAAGAACACGATTTATGCTCGAACAGTTTCTAAAACGAGGCGGGTTATTGATAAGTTATAAGATAATACAAGGATATCAACAATTTCATTAAAAGTCAACAGATTGCAATTTTTTTTGGTCGATATAATGATCTCTTCCTTCTTTGCAAATACAATCTGTCATTTAAGCCAAAAGTCAACAAAAAAAAGTCAAAGACAAACCCTTTTCACACAATTATCATTGACCCTTATTACTATTTATTATCATATGCATTTACCATATCATGTCAAGAAGCACCCGTACATGGCATTTGTGACCGGCTGACAGGGGAAGTTTACGTCTCCATGGCACCTGATCCAAACTCTATTTTTAGAGGTTGGCTCTGCTCATATTAGAAATAACTTGTTTGGGGTTTTAAAATGTCGGAGAAACTGAGGTTTTCGGTCTCTTGGTTCTGTTTTTCTACAATTTAGACCCAGTCTATATGCATAACCATAAAGAATGCATTGCCTTGCCCCTTTATTCTTACATTTTCAAACAACAAAAGCCGTTTTTTGTTTGTTTACTGGGATGAACGGTTGCAACAGAGCAGGAAAAATATATCGCACGCCATAGCGATTTCCTGCAATGATTTCTACTATTTATCTCTGCATAAACAAAGACTTCTGTTTATTCTTTATCAAAACTGCATTAATTATTTATATAAAATGAACAAAAGCACGCAAGCTTCATATAAATAGCAGTCGGTTTTCATGAGAAATATTGAGTGGATATAAAATTATGAATTGTTTTAATAAATCCAATGGGAATTATACGTTGTTTGTAGGATGTATAAACAGGAGTATGTGTAACCTCTACCAAAAGGTACCGAACTGGATTAATATCGCTGATATTGTAGCAAGAATCTTTCAATGATATATATTTTAAATTTTCAAAACATTTTTTAGATGTAAAAGTAAAGGATGCTGAAAAATTCAATCTTGTTCTGGTATTTCAAGTTGATATATATTTAGAAAAGTTTTTTTTTTCATTGTATGGATATATTAAAAAGTGCGATAAGTATGAAATATCAAACATGAATAAATATGTTACATAAAATTTTACTTCTAATAAGTGAATAGTCATATAACTTTGTGAATGACGTTTTCAAAATGTTAAATTGAAAGATTCATGATTCCATATAGATTGTTTGTTGGTGCCTTATTCTCGTTTTTTCCAGTGCATAATCTATATACCGACTATTTAAGGTCTATTTTATATTTTCTAGAGACAATTAGTTCGATGATTATTTTAAAAATGTGGATATTGATATTGGAAAAAAGATTTTTCTCAGAAAATCAATGCAAATCATGAGATTAACCCTTAGTTTTTGATAGCAACTTAAAAAAGAATGTCAAAGAATTCTAGGTGACAAGATTAAGAAAATGACAGAACGGCTCATAGAATATCGAACTGTCATTCGCGGAATTAACTGAAATTAATGCTTATGCCCCGGAAAACTGGTTCTAGATTAGGATCCTCCCTCCGGAAAATTGGCTCTGGAGCAGGATTTCCCCAACAGTAAAATGACTCTAGAGTAGGATTTTCCCTACAGAAATAACATCAGAGTCAATTTTCCGGGAGGGGATGTTCATACTCTGTGTAAAAGTGATAAAGTCCATTTTCTCTCAGTGCCAATTTTAAAAACATCATAGCTATACGTATGCTTGGGGGGAAGGTACAATGTTACTAGTGTCCCTTCTGTTTCTGAATAGAGAATTTCTCTAGAAACAAAAATCGGGAGACCAGTGATGGTTCTTGCTGCAACTAGCTGGACTTTCTCTAGTTTTTCTATATCGTAAAGTGTACAGCCGTCCCAGACAACTGAGGCATATTAGAGATGGGGCCTGACAAAAGTTGTATACATTTTTAAAAGAGTGTTTCGTCCAAGAGTGAATCTGAGCTTTTTCAAAAGGTCAAGCTTTTTATATGCAGTATTTACAACGCTATCTATGCATACAGACCAGCTTAAATTTTGTGAAAAAAGTAAACCAAGATGCTTCTGTGAAGATTCAAATTCTAACTGACATTGTTGAAAGTAAAGTTTAGTAAGTCCGTAATATTTCGGTTTTCAAATGTTCAAAATAGTTGTCGTTGCTATGAAATTGAAAAAAATGGGCCATCTATCTCTGTTCCATAATGGAATTAAGCAAGACTTTAAGGGAGTCTCTGCTTTCAAATTCATTATTTACCCCCTGGGATAGAGGGAATACATATTTGCTACGGCTTGCAAAGGCATTGTTTCTTGTACTGGTTTGTTTTTTGGTTTCGTCTTTTTTTTCTTTTGAAGAAGTGCCCGATTCAAAACCTCACACATTGGTATATGGAACCTATAAATAACATGCATGTTTAGAATTTTCTCACACATTCTTCGGGAAAGGATCAATCTATAAACCAAGTAAAAAAAAACTGGACCTTTTAAGAGCAAACATATTATCAAATCAATCAAGTAGGTCTGATACATTTTAAAGAATTTCCTGAACAATTAGGTATGCATTGAGAAAGTTGTAGAGACATCGAGTCCTAAGATTTTTTGGGTGATTAATTTTACAATTTTCTATAAGTAAAATTTTGGGTTGAGACTCGATGCTTTGATCTATCTATTTTAAGATTTTCAGATAAACTAAATTTGGCATTTCTGGTGTCGAAGCAATTATATTTCCGTTTAAAAATCATTTGACTTTCATAAAACTTTTACCAAAATATATCATATCATAATTTATCATAACATAACATAATTGTTGTATAGAATAAAATATAATTTATTTACCACTGATGTAAGAAGTTCAATTTTAGCGATGCAAGAATTGGGATACTAGAGAAAGTATCAATTCCCTTGAAAATTTATTTTGAATGTAACTGTGACTCAGCAACGATAACCACAATATTTAGCCTCTGAGAACGTTGAATTTTTTGTTGTGTTAATTTTGTTAGTTATGTTTTATTTATGATATGTTCAAAAATACTCCAAAGGGTACTGAGAATTCATTTTGAGATTGCAAAAAAATGTCACACCTCATTTCAAACTTCACTGTGTTTAGTGATATTGCTAGTGCTGATATCGATGAAAATAAAATAAGTAAATTATATATGAGTTTAATCTGTTACAGTGAGTAGGTCGTAGATAAGAAAAAATAACTCTCTGGAAATGCCACCCACCTAATAACTAAAATAGCTAAGTTATTAAAGTCTAATATTTACTGTATCTTTAAAATAACTTATAGAATCTCCTACGGAATGATTTTTGATGATGATCAAAAATTGCATTGTAATTTAAAAAAGTTTTTAAATCATATTTTGATAAAATATATCATTGAATCTTTTAAATTCTGTTTTAGAACAGATAATCATGAAAATAAAGGATGCTTTCAATCGTTATTGCGACATGTACTTGTGAAATTAATCACGTGGCCCTTTTAATTATTTAGTTATTAGTAGTGAGTTTACAGCTTCCTCCAGGTATTGTTTTTGTTTTCCTGTTACATTTAATGTCTTTGAAGAAGGTAAATATTTGCCTATATTTCAATAACAAATCGGTGAATCTCGAAAACATCCTTAGGAGCAGAACTTTTGACGTTCATTGCCATTTCCGATTCTTAAACTAAAAACAATTTAGGAATATGAAATAATTGGATTATCAAATAATCATACATTATAAATTCTTTAAGCATCATGAAGATCATAAACAATTTAAGAATGTTATCAAAGCTATAATAGGTTATCCTATTAATGGCAAAGAAAATTTATTTAAATATTTTATTTTCGTAATTAATCACTAAAAAATCTGCTCCACACCGTATTATTGTGGGAAATTGCAGCAGGAGAGTAAACATTAATTCTATTCTCTTTTCAGTGTGTTGTTAAATACGTTATTGTGTTAAATACTTCATATCAATTAATGTGTATTTGAGTGCCCTTTATTAAGTAGACATTAGCAACAATATCTATAGACTTGATACCATGCAGGGCTACCCTGCCAATACCAATTTCACAATGTTCTTGGTTATAAACAGAACTGACAGCCGTGAAGGGGGCAGATAAGTTTGTATCAATACATAAGATTAATTTGTTTGAATAAAAAGATGGAATAGAGAAATTTATGGCGACAGAAAAGAAACCAGCTAAAATCAACTAAAAAAGAATTAACAACTAAAATCGAGACTTACGTATCTTAGACTGTAATTTCTTGACTTTTTTTGAAGTGCAAAATTCTATTGCATTTTTAAAAACACAGTACAGTACGCATAAAAGAATAACTTTAACGTCGTAATCATAGTTGAAGGAATCTAAGATATGTCATTTGTGTATACCTGTAATACAGGTATTCATCCTCATTGGAAACTCTACATATTCTTAGTAAAAGCAGCTTTAATTTAGTTGGAGGTCTCGAAACGTATTTTAAAATTATTCCCTGACGTCACTACTGTCCTTGAAACTGTGATTATATAGCAACAAGAATAATTTCTGTTTATTGAAGTGTACAGAGCATATTGAAAATGTGTAAATATATTCAAAGTAGAAATAAAACATAGAGTTTAATCACAGGTCTATTAATCCCTCTTCAAATCTGGTTCAATACATTAATAGATTTTTCTGGTAACATTAAAGAAATAAATCATAATTTTTGATAATAATGACTTTCACCGCGAGTGTTTCGATAAATATTATGAATATATTTATTCAATTGATTCATATTAGATACCACGTAGGTTGACCCTAACTTTAATTACCTACCTCATTTATTATAGATTTTTATTTCTTTGTTATTTGATTTTCTCACCAATACCAGCCAAATCAACCGTTAAGGCAAATTATTTAGTATCATGGTGGTCGTCTTAAAAACAAGAATGACGTTCAAAATCATCTTTGCCAATGATGCTAGATTTAGGTCTTTTTGTTGTCTTTCAGTCGTCAATACATTGCCGTTTATTTTTAGCTCATCTGGAACATCAAAAAAAATATCCCGAATCTAAGTGTCCTCTGTTGTGCATCATTTAAAATATCAAAAGCTCTTTCAATTTCTTCTCCAGAACCATCGAGTTAATTACATACAAACTTTCTTTATATAGAACGTTGCTATGAAGATTATAAGGAAAAATGTGTATAAGAAGCTGAAAAATATTAATTTTTTTACTTCCATGGATAATTATATACATCTATGTATTTAATTTAAACAATATTTTATTTACTGATGTTATTGTGAATAGGATTGGGTAGCAGGCGCACCCTATTTTAGCCCTCTCCCTACATTTAGGTCAAGGTACAAAACAAATAGTGATAATAAAAGAATGTATAAAAGGAGAGAGAGAAAAAAAACACAAACAAAAATGAACAATGTAACATAGAAAAAAAACAGAAAAAGTCATATATAGAAAATTATACAAAAGAGAAAAATAGAATGAACAAAAGAACAAACATCTATGTATGTCCCTTAAAGACTTTTGATTGGTATTTATGAACAACAAACCTCTTTCATGAGCACTTCACAATCTTTGGATTCTGGTAGATACCACATAGGGTTTTTAATTGCTTTGAAATTAAAAAATAACATTTTTCTCATGGGTAACCACCAATAGTTTTTTTTTCTTCAGTAGACTTTATCAATGCATGATATTTTAAAAACTTTAATTAGCTCAATAAGGTACAATTTCAAAGTTCGTCAAATACTATGTTTCTTGAAGAATAGATAATTAAATATCTATAGCACCAAAAGAAATATATTTTTTAATATCTTATGCTTATAGTTTCCTGGAAAAACTGCAAAGTAGCAAATATATCATTTTTTCTTTTGTTTTCTATGAATCACGCCCTAACTATGTACAGATATTTGCTAGACTTAAATTTCCAAGATTTTCCTCAAAATAAATGTCTTTAACCCAAAAACGTACTAGCAATATTTGTAGAGCTATACTGTATTAAGTTACCATGGCAACAATTTAATATTTTTGTAGAATAATATTGCAAAATTCTAATCATTTAAATCAAATATCTTTATGGTTTTTCTTGAGTTTGATCATATAATACCTATCTTCAGCATTCAAAATTGAGCATTTTGGGATTTTTCAGCATTTAAATGACATATGAAGATAACAACATTATTCCTGCTCATAATTGAATTCAAACAATACAAATTAGGATCATTTTTTGAAACAGATATGGCAGAACATGTGATATATTTTATTTCAAGCTTACTGGAATATATCATGTCGACATATGAATAAAAGTAACTATTTTTATTTAATAATACGTACTCGATATTATTGTCCAGTTGAAGGGCACATCATTTTTTTTCTTCTTCTCATGTATAAGATTTTAATAAATTCTGCCTTATATGGATACAAAAATAGGTCTGCTAAAAACGGGGAACAATTGGTACCCACTGGAATTCCAACAAATTGTTGGAAGACCTGGTTTCCAAAAATCAATGTGTTTCATATGCACCCATGGTTAAACCTAGCTTAAATATATATTGCAAAATGTTCATTCATATATAACAATTTAAAACATATTCGTATAATAGTGCTTACAATATGTCTTTTTTTAAATGCATTTTTTAAAAATAAGTCTATGTTAAGGCCCAATAAAAAATTCATAGTACATAAAGCTGAAAAACTTAAACAGTTCAAACTTTTCCACCTATTATCATATCAAAAGCACAGTAATATAATACGCTGTAGTAACCGGCAAAATATCATCAAAATTACCGGCATTGTAAAGCAAAATATTTGCAGTGGTAACAGAGAATATATTTTAGCAATAAGTTTAGAAATGAGTGGAAAGTAATTATCGAAAATTTTAATTAATTTTTCCCCAATTCTTAATTATTTCAAATATACTTTTGGAGAAATATTTAATGAATTGCATATCGATAATTCTCAAAGGAATTTTATTTAGTCAATCAATAGATTACACATACCGGGTACGTTGATCCTATATCAATTAAAAAGGTCGTTAAAAACTAAATTGATAAACTTCCACCGAATGATTGTGGCATTGATTTTGTGCTAAAGCAAATGTATGTATTTAAACCTGTCTTTGTCGATATTGAAGTAATAAGTTCATCATGACATTGTTTTCAATTTAAAACCAAGAAAATTTAACATGGATAATTGGATCTTATCGGAAATTGATGTAGCAATTTACTATGTTTGTCTGTTGAACATTGTAATATTGATATGTTTGCTGATGACACTACAGTGCATTTTCATGGTAATAGTATTCACATATTGAAACAAATCTTAATCATGAACTCTATCAGATACAAAAATGGTGTCAACAAAATCAGATGATTATAAATACTGATAAAACAAAGTGTAAGTTAATGGGAACACAACAAAAGAAATCTAAATTAGAAAATGTTAATTTTCAGTTACAACTTTCCGGTCATCCCCTTGAAAATGTAGAAATGCACAAATTATTAGGTATTCACATTGATCATAATCTACAATATACTTGTCATGTAGATGCAGTTTGCAAAACTTTTACATATAAAATATTTACTTTACGAAAAATTAAAAAGTTTCTTCCAATGCTTAGAAAACTATTTTATAATGCTTTTATTCTACCATCAATTTAATATTGTCTATCCATTCGGGGCAACTGTCCTCAAACGCACATGGGTAGAGTCTACAGATTACAAAAACGAGCAGCTAGGATTATTTTAAATGAAAAATTTGATGCACCTTCAATGCCTTTATTTAACACTTTAGGCTGGTTAACGGTTTATGAACGAAGAGCATTCTAATGTTCAAAATATTTCATGGCATGTCCCCGGATTACATGCATAATCTTTTTGAATTCCAAAGTTCTGGATCATACACGTTACGCTCAGAAACAAACTCTGAACTTCGATCACCAAAATATAAAACTAACTTATTTAAAAATTCTATACAATATTCAGGGGTTATTATCTGGAATGAGTTACCAGTTAGTATCAGGAATTCCCAATCCCTTGCAATATTTAAAAGAAGTGTCGAAAATTTTCTGCTTATGAAACGCAATGGTTCTATGTAATTTTATTTCCCTCTCCCTCTCTCTATCCTGAAATGTTGATTGTTTATTTCCTTATAACACACTGTCTAGTTTTTATTGTCTCCTTATTGTGATCTGTATTTATTGTATATGTACATTGTATATGTGTTATAAAGAAGGCCCCGAGGAGGACTATTGCTTGCACTAATCGGGTTACCTTCTATAAATAAATTATTATTATTATTATTATTATTATTATTATGTAAATATCACTATTTTAAAAGAGATAACTCTTTATAAGTAATTTATGTATAGCATCTTTTGTTTTCCTAAATCCTTATTTTGAAAATGATAGAATATTAGTAATTAACGGAATGAATATTGATTTTGTAAACCAACAATGTAAGATGTCTCAGTATCTATTTTCAATCTAAGAATATTTAGTGGTCGACTTAAAAAGCATTAGATACATACAAAATTTAATTACATTTTTTGAGAGTAAATGATACTTTAAATTAATGCTCTTTAAATCAAAGTTAGTCCGTAAATTTATAAAGAGTTCTACAGAAAAATTCCTTATAACATAAACATGAACCCCCCCCCCTTTCCCTGCTTTTTTATTGAAAAATATAGGGCCTCAGAAAATGTCACCAATTTATTCTCAAAACTTCACAAAGATATGGAAAATACGTTGAAGTTAGTGAAATTATCGGCTTAAGATAAAAAAAAAAGGATTTAAAAAAGAAATGATTATGGATAGAACATTGTTACCATTGGCACTAAAAGGGAAAATTTTAGTAATATTTAAAGTAAAACAGGTTCCATGATATCCAACTGCATGGCTCTTAATGTTCACAAAGTCGGAGGTACGGTACTTGAAGCCTTACTCGAGTTCTTTGAATAATATAACAGCTTGTATGGAATGATAGGGCTTTTAGATATTAAAAAAAAAAATAGGGAATCGCTCTTAAGAAGCATATAATCTCCATCTCTTTTCTTCTTTCTTTGTTTTCTCATTATCAACAATTAAATGCTAAAATATGTTTCAAGACAAGTACTTGTATTTTGGCAATTTTTTTAAAAAAAAACCAATGCAAATGAGTTTTTTCAGGGAAAAAAGATCACTTCACAATTAATTAAAAATACACCTAAGGTTTGTCTATTAGTTACTTTTTCTCATGTGTTAACGGCGAAGTCTCTCTGCATTTGGAAATTTTCAGAATGTCGAAATAACTATTCTTAATCATTTCAGACTTTACAGACACCTATCGGCTTGATGAATAAAAGACACCCTCGTAAAAACTTACCTTTTTTTTCTTCTATTGTTCTACGTTTCTATTTCAATATGCATTTGAATGCTTGATAAAATTGCTCTTAACAAACAAAAATCGACTAGGAAAATAAACATAGACTTACATAATAGTCTTTATTGATTGTGTCTAATCAAAATATTCGATATGCTTTGCCATGTTATAAATTTTGGTAATATGCTCTGTCTGCACAACTCAACGTGAAGAAACAAAAATTATGAAATAAATTCAAAAGAGAACAGAAATTATTTATCAATTTATCTACCAGAGAACCAAAATCTTTAAAGATGAAAGGGAATTTATGTAGTACAAAATTACGATTTTACACTTCTCGTAGAGAGTTGTATAAGTAGAGGGGGTGAAAAGTTGAAGCAGAGTTATGAAATATGAATCCGGATATAATAAAACCGAGCTATTGATCTTTAAACTTGTATTGATTGCAGATGGGTGAATTTTAACTTTATTAATACGTTTAATTCTTTCAATTTTATTCAGGTCTTAGATGACAATGTATCTTACAGATACATTTCATTTTTCAGATAATAATGTTTAAAAAAATAAGAGATCAATTTCAACACATTTGTGTCTGAACAGAATGAAGTCAGTATTGTATCACCATGAAAGTGAATCTGTCTGGAAATTTTAACACAGTCGTTCTGCGTCTTGCCATAGTGTTATGTCTTGTACATGTATATGGAATTTTTGCTAAGATTCACCTAAAGGGAAAGGGCACCACATTTCCGTATGAAGTGTACAAACTGTGGCAGCCTTCATACACTGTGTATAGGGAGAAATATGCCCAGCTAGAGATGCGATATGACGGTGTAGGAAATCCCGCAGCGAAAGAGGCTCTTTACCAAAACGTGGACATAGAATATATCAGTATAGAGAGCATCATATCAAGTGATGAACAAGTCGAACATCCGGATGTAATAGAATTTCCTGTCATGGCCGGGTGAGTAGTTTTCACAAAATACTTTTGTTGTTAATTTTTATACAGCGTATGTTGAATTTCAAAATCAAACAAAAATTTGAAAACTTATTTGACATATATGAATTAAATTCCTAAAAATCTGTCTTTGTTGTAAAGTCCACTGATCACAAAATAATGTATAATCCTTCCACAAAGTCGCTAACTAATTGCTTTTTAATGGTTCGTAATTTAGATATTTCACATTTCTATTCTCTTCACATTTCCTCGGCATTTGAATAGCAAATCAATGTATGCATTAAAGCCATTTTGCTGATGTCGTAAAATCTCTTGAACCACCGGTCAGTTGGCCTCAATTAAGGCCACTATATGAAGACTGACCGGAAATACCCATTGACCACTGTCAATAAGCTTGACAATAGTGTCTTTCATTTTCCCTGTATCATTTTCCACTTTGGCATTGAAAAATAACTTAATGAACCAATAATGTATAAATGCGAAACAGAAAAAGAGGATGTTTCTAGCAAACACTGTCGCCTGTCTAGCCATTAAAGTCATAGAAGAACACTTACAAGATCGACATATGTGTTTATCATTATCATTTAATAACAGTAATTATACATCTAATTGTAATTGTCTGAGAAAGATAAACTCTTTTAGATACAAAGAAGCGGCAATTAACATTTATTATGATTGATTTTTCCTCTGGCATATAAAGTGTGTATTTTATGGTGACGACTGTGTAAAAATGTTATAAATGGTAGTCAAATGGTCTTGGAATTCTTAATTGAATTTGTTTAGACCGCAAAGTTCAATGGATATTGCAGACCATCAGTCTTGGAGCTTGATACGAGGGGTGATCAAAAAGTTCGCGAACTATCTCTATATCTACAAAACCACAATTCAGATTAGAATGAAATTCGGTACACACATAGCCATACACAAGGTCTATAAATAGCATATGCTGAATAAAGTTTTTCTCCTTGTTTGTGACGTCACAATGTGAAAATGACGTCACTATGTGGGTCACTTGTGACGAAAGATGGTTGTTTCAGTCGAACCCGTTCAACAGACGACTGTACAATTTATTGTATATCTAAAAAAAACCCCACTGCAGTATCCTATAATAATTTGCACACAGTCTTTCAACTTTTGTGACAGAACGCTACGGAGGGGGTAACGTGACCGCCACTATCACGTGATTCGCGCATGCGCAGAACGTTGGTTGGTTGATGTGCATTGAAATTGGAGAGGATTAATTTAAAATATTATCAATATTGAAACCAAGCAGTGTTTCTTGTATGGAAGTTATTCAATTAGATCGCGAACTTTTTGATCACCCCTAGTAAATCCACACCGACAGAATGTAATGCACAAATAAGTTTAAGAAACACGATGTCAGGGGTACAGTCACTTGACTTAACTTATTTTTCTTAAAAAAATAATTGGGTGTGGGGTTATTTATTTTATATATAATAAAAATAAGTAACATCAAATGCCTGTGGTCAGGGGTTATTAAAACGGTAACATTGACGACTGTTTTAAAGTCAATAGATTTTTGCAATCTGTTTTTTGATACTTAAGCATGGTCACATTGCCGACTTTCAGATTCAGATTTGAAGTCTTGTAACGGACTTTGAGTTCTTTCAGGCATACTGACAGGATACTAAAATTAGTTACGTACCAGGGGTAATATTTTTTCAAATATCCTACTATTTTAGAACTATATGATTGAATCATATGTTGAATTAGACCGCAACATTACACGTGCAACATACCTCAATCAGTGTCATGGTTGATTTAAATCATTAAATATTTATATATATTATTCAATTAATTTTTTAAAATTCATTTTTCAGTAAAAAAATGTTTGGATAATTAGTAATGATACAATTTTTTTTATCAGAATCAGAATCAGTTTATTCTCTCAAACCATACAACATGGTACATGAGGAACATAAAGTATATACAATGTCTTTAATGTCGTCAGAGGTACATTAGTATAAATATACACACATATAAATAATTAATATAAATATATATATATATATATATATATATATATATATATATATATATATATATATATATATATATATATATATATATATATATATATATACATAAATAAATGTTTTACAACTGCATGTAGAGAGGATGTACATATAGTACATGTAATAATAAAGTATATGAAAAAGAAACACCAGGAAACTGAAGGACAGCAGTCTCAAATATTTTTGAAATAAATGTACAAAGTTTTTTTAAAGATTGTATATTTGAATTGGCCATGAGTTCATAAAACTTGACAACATTTGGTCTGGTGCAATAACTTTTGTGTAAAAATTTTTTTCTCATCTCTGAAAAAGCTGTACACTCTAAAATGTAGTGGTATTCATCACCTATCTTTCCATTGTTACAAAGTAAACATACTCTTTCATTTAATGGGGTGCCACACCACCGCCCTGTTTCTACAGGTAGATGATGATTTGAGGTGCGCATTTTCATCATTAACTTTCTTTGTTTTGGATGTAAATTTTTAATATAGCTTTCAAATCCGAAATTGGTTTTAAAAATTCTGTAAATCTGGCCTTTGGAAGAACTGTTTATATCATTTGACCATTTCTGAATGAACTGGTCTTTTAAATTCTGATTTACAATAGCACTTAGCCATTTAGCATTGACAACACCTTGCACATTCCATATAAATGAAAGTCCACAATTATTTAGAATCTTTTGAATACATTCAATCCATTGACATTTAATACCATCATTACTAATTGGTTATACATATACTTGTACACAATATTGACAATTTTATCTTCTGTACATGTAAACATCTTTGACCAGTATGTAGTCATTCTCGTAAAAACATTAATGTACAAAGGGAATCTTCCAGTTTCTCCGTAAATCATGTAATTTGGTGTAGAACTTTTTAAATTAAATATAGTTTTTAAGAATTTTAAATGGACACGTTCAATGATATCCATATTTTCATAGCCCCATATCTCACATCCGTAGAGTAAAATGGGTGTGACTACTTTATCAAACAAGTCAAGCTGACATTCAATCGGTAAATTAAATTGTCTAATTTTTCTTATCACCCCGTACATTGCTTTCTGTGCTTGCTCACAAAGATGTTTCTTCGCTTTACAATATGAACCTGTTCTTGATAATACAATTCCTAGATATTTAAATTCTTTTACATTTTCAATATTTTGGGTATTGTAATAAAATTTCCTCTTTAACATTGCCCCTTTGGAGAAAACCAAGACTTTTGTCTTATCCACGTTCACATTAAGTTTCCATTGAGTACAATAAGTATGGAATTCATTCAATGCCTTTTGTAAATCATCAGCAGATTCTGCCAATATAACAGTGTCATCAGCATAAAATAAAATCAAAAGTTTTAAATGTTGTAATAATTCATCTTCGATTTCTTTACTAATAGTTTGTAATCCGACTATGTCTTTTTCTACCAAAAATTCTTCAAGATCGTTTCTCCATACAGTGTCAAATGCCTGTTTAAAATCAATAAATGCACAAAAAAGTTTCTTTTTTCTTTTCATAAGGATATCAGATAGAAATTGCAAAGTTAAAATATGGTCTAATGTTGAGTAATTTTTCCTAAAACCTGCTTGATTATTATTTAGAAGGTTAATTTCGTTTGCATACATTTCTAGTCTATTCGCCAATATGCGGGTAAAAAGTTTGGCTAGACAGCTTAGCAGAGATATAGGACGATAATTTTCAGGTTGGGTTGGGTCACCCTTATTCTTATATATCGGTCTAACAATACCAATTAACCATTCATCTGGAACGAAACCACTATCAAAAATTATATTAAAAAACTTCTTATACAATGGTAAAAACGTTGACAATGTTGTAGAAATATGTTCATTTAGAATGTTATCATACCCTGCGGCTTTACCATTCTTAAGTTTCTGAATAGCCGCTATTATTTCTTCTTCGACAATTTCACAATTGATAATGCTGTCTACATGGTCTGAGTTATCATTTGTATCATCTAATCTAAGTCATAATTTTCGTCATCGTTAGCATCATTAGTATTGCCTTCATTCATTTCTTTTAAAAATAGAAACATATCTTGGATTTCAACAGCGCATTTTTTATCTTGACTTGATGCATTTAAAATTCTCCAATAATCTTTCGGGTTTGTTGAACGTAAATGGGCCAGTTTTTGAGTTAATTTATTTCTGTAACCCTTCAAGCAGTTATCCATTGTTTTCTTGTATTGTTTACTAGTTGATTTTAGGTCACCTTTGTTTTCAATTGTTTTATTTCTATTGTAAATTCGCTTTGCTAAATGGAATTTTCTCCGTGCTGTTTTACATTCCTGGTTAAACCAGGGTTTGTTACGCTTTTTATTATCCATTGAGGAGTTTTCTATATTTTTTTTCATACCAAACGTTTCTTTAGCTGAATTAACAAATACTTCACAAATGTTTTTCGCTATTTTGGTAACATCATCCCTGCAGATACTTTCAATATTACTAGATAGTCTATCAAGATCATTTTCTATGGCTAATACAGAACTCACTTCAATATTACTACGAAAATCGTCTGCTTTGTCCGCACACCATAATTTTACACTTGGTTGATTTTTACCTGTTCTACAATTTTTGACCTCTTTGTTACAATTAGTGAACGAAAAAGTTATTGGATTATGTACATCTGAAAAAAGGTTACAAAAATCAATAATTTCAAAATTTTCCACAATTTCAAAAATATTTGCACTGGCTACAACATAATCAACAGTGCTGCTATTCTTACATGTGACACTACCTGTATTTTTATCTCTGCCAACCCGGCTATTCACAATATACAAGTCATTATTTTTACAAAAGTCAACAAATTTATGTCCATAATTATTCACAGTACAATCTTGTACAACTCTTTCTAAAGGAATCTGATGGTCATTAAATATCGAACATCGAAGAGCAATCTCTGAATAAATCGGGC
Organism: Saccostrea cuccullata; assembly: GCF_032062105.1. Taxonomy (NCBI): domain Eukaryota; kingdom Metazoa; phylum Mollusca; class Bivalvia; order Ostreida; family Ostreidae; genus Saccostrea; species Saccostrea cuccullata. Next base: position 408,669 of record NW_026939565.1, on the reverse strand, counting down.
TATGGGTTACCTGTGTCAAAAATTCGTCAGAAGTACAATAGTCGTGTAATTTACCAACTCTGGCATTGAAATCTCCAAATAAGCATACATATTTACAGTTATTTGCCATGTTTAAAATTTCTTGCTCTATTTCTAAAAAACAGTCGGGAGAGGAATATTTACTCCCTTCTGGTGGAATGTACACAACTCCACATAAGACATCTTCACAAGTATTAAGTAAAAATTTGCTAAGTTTGAACCAAAAAATGAATTTACAATCTGTTTTCAAAATATTTACATGTTTTATAATATCGTCTCGTACTGCTATAACTAACCCACCAGATCTTCTATTTGATAATTTGTGTCTATTTTTCATGAAAACTGTGTAGCCGGTTATTTGTATATTGTCCGAATCATCGGTTTTAGTTTCTGAAAGACCGATTATGTCATACTTAGAGATAAAATCGTAAAACTCTGGATAATTAAGTCGTTGTTTAAGTCCACATACATTTAAGGATAAAATTTTCAGGGGTTTATCCCTGTCAGTTTGTTCTCCCGCGATTTCCTATGCCTGCTCAGGTGTAGATCCCTGTCGCTGTCGTTTTAGTGCCTGGCGGTCGGTATTTTGCGGCGTGCTCTGTTGATCCATCGGTTGATAACTCGAGGTCGAATTCCAGGTGGGTAACGATTGTACAGGTGCGCTGGGCGCGGATCCAGCTGATGGTATGTATTCTTTGCCGTCGATGTACAGAATGTCTTTCACAAGCTTGGCGCGCTTATGGTCTTTCAGTGCTTGCCGTAGGACCGGATAGAGTTTTCTTCTTTTTTCCTCAATCTCTGGAGGGAATTGCTCATTTACCCAAACATTACTGTGTTTTAATTTTTGTGGTGCTCGGGTGCGGATGTACTCTCTGTCTTTGTAAAACGTAAATTTTGCGACAATATTTCTTGGGTGTTCGCTGAACTCTTTCCATTTTCCCATTCTATGTACACGTTCAAACGAGATTTCGTAATTTATTCTATATTTTCTTTGAATAAAATCTTGAAGAACAGCTTCTGTATCCTCGAATCTCCGTTCTGGTATTCCTGAGAAAATAAGATTGTCTCGCATTGAGCGCATTTTGAGGTCTGTAACCGAGTTTTGTAGAGCCTCGTTAGCATCTGTCACAGCTTTTAACACATTTTCTGTGTGTTTTTGGGTACGAAGACACTGCTCTGTAGTTTTCACATTGCTCACAATTTGATTCTTGTTCGCCTCAGTTGCATCTTTGACTGAATCGAAGACATTTCCCAGTGCTTTCATATCTGTGTCAAAGTTTTGGACATCATTCTTCACACTTGTCACTCTTTCATCAAGTTTTGATACTTGCGATTTTAGCATATTCACAGACCCTTGTAATTCATTAAAGGAGGCCATTTTATTTTCAATAGCACTGAGTCTGGATTCTAGTGAATCACTAGTGAATCACTCCTGTGTTGGATGTCCGTTAATTTACAGTTCATTTGGGTCAATAGGGTGTGTATAGAAGATAATGTGATCTGATTTTCTAGCTCTTTAGCATTGTCACATTCCGACTCTGGCTTGCCGTAAATTACAGAGTGGCTCTCTTTTAGAATATCAGATGTTTCAGATGTTTCAGACATTTTGGTACAGGATGACAAAGACAAAGACAGAATCGAAATCACATAGAGGTAACAGGGACGGATCAACAACATAGAATGTATGTACGCGTGAGTGTACGTGAACTGAACTCACAGCTGAACTCACACTGGTTACACATAGCACAAGCAAATCACAAAGAAACTATCGATTTAACGTTGGATTTCACCAAAATTGTACTATAAATGTCTTCATCAATGAATATCACGTATTCTTGCACATTCTTTTATATTCTTATGCAGTAAAATGGTATAGTTTTAAGAATTTCACCGGAGCCCAAGTTGAATCGACTTACCGGTTCGATGACCTCTGACCTATCCACTTAGTAGTTGTTGAGACATTTTGAAAATGTATCAAAATGAGAGAAAACCAACACTGACTTTCTAATATAAAAGTGGGATTCCCTAACCGACAATACACTACTACAATTAAGCAATTTCTTTTAAGGTCATCGTTAATTACTTTATATAAATTAATACTTTATAAAAGGTATTATAAAATCTTACATACATGTATGTTTTCATGTGTTTAAATAAAACAATCTATGAAAACATGCATATTTTAAGTAAAAAAAAACATCAAGTATATTCAATTAGTCCCTTTGTCAACTTCCTTTTTTAAATACAATACATTGTGATAAAAGCATAAGATATCATAGACCACTTCCAATTTGATTTAAATTCTAGAAATCAATAAAAATATGCATCATGACAACTTTATATTTAACAATATAAAATGAGCAGCATGCATGCAAAGATTTATTTTGAGACTTATTCAAATGAAGATTAGTTCGAGGAGTTCTTGGCTGAAGGACGGGCATCCTCCAAAAGCTTAACTTTCTCACATTTTTATAAAAAACATTTTAATGTTGAATTTAACTCCAGGATATTAAACATCACAGACTAATTCATTACTATCAATGGAAATAGGAAATTTTAATGTATTATGATTTTGTAATTTAAAAACTTTCTTTGATTCAATTATTCTACTTTTTAAACAACTACTCTGAAGTTGATTTTAAAAAGTTTAGAATTCCCCATTGAAAATATGAATGACCAAATTTTTCAACGATGTTCGAAAATTCCGATGGGCATAAATTTTGTTTCTTTTTAAACCAAACTAATTATATATTTTTAAAGTTGTTTTAGAAATTTTAAACGGAGAATGTTACTTTTTTGGCGTTCAATTTAAATTCAACATTTAAATATTTAGATAATTTCTTAAAAAGTAATATAGTAGTTACTTTTTTCATACGTCGACTCGATGTATTTCAGGGAACTTAATGTTTAAGACACCTGTGCCAGAGTCTTTCACTTGTTTTCATATATGTTGACTACTAGTTATGAATTTGATGACAAACCAGCAATATTACGATGAGATGACATCAAATCCCCTATTGTTAATTTTCACATTTTGTTTAGCAATTTTCCTTTCAAACCTGCATATGGGTTTGATTTGGTGAGCAAGATCATGTTCTGAGTTCAATGAGCTTTTCAACTGAGGTAGACTTATTTTGGACAGGTTATTGTTAATGTTTCTGTTTAGAGCATTCTGTCATTTCTTTTCGGAATGAACATTTTGTAAATTCCTTCGTCATTTTTAATATGCAAACAGCACAACATTATTTGTCATTCAAATACCCTTCATTGTATTTTGACTAACATATTTCAACAGTTTTTATGCTACAAATTCTCAGTTTTATTCGGAATACCAGATCATTTAGAAAGCTTATTAAACCTTTATCAGTATATAACTTGTAATTGTAAATATATTTTGTTATTTCCATTGAAGAAAAGAAGACAAAGACCATTCTTCATCTTTAGAGCAATATAACATCTCATGGATATACTCAAATATTGAAATTTCATAGGATTTAATGTATGTACATAGAAAAAAGGAAATAGACGTATACTCAGTTAGTGTACATAATGACGATCATCAACTTAAAAGTCCATATTAATAAAGTCTAAAACTGTTGAAGAAGACGCATTTTATTTCTAGTGGTTTCTAGTGGTGTTTGAATTTCATCGTGCAGGGAAAAAGTAAATATCACGTTTAAATGAATGTCCTTGAAAAAGCACCTTTTGAATCCTAAATCCCTTTTAGCATTAATTTTGGCATTTTTAAGAATGCCAATGCAATGTTTGCAAAGGAAGATGTGAATGCTTGGATAAATGTATTGTATTGTTGTCAATAATATTCTTCTTGAAACAATGTCATGTTTAAATTTGACCGATCCATCAAGAGGGATCTAAATCATCATTGAAAAATACGTTATTGTTTTTAAAAATGCAACATATTCTTCAAGAAATGTTTAACAACAATCTCCATGTTTCATGTTTTTGATTTTTTTTTTGAAGAACAGGTGCAAATCTCTATGTATCTTTTTAAGCCAGGGAAACTAGGTAAGAAAACATTAAAAGGCTCTTCTCGTAAAACTATTGTTTATATACAATGTAATCTTCTTCCTGATTTTCTAATTTTATACACAAGCCTTCTCTGCAAAAGATTACTGACTCCAAGGGCCATAAAATCTCAGTATTGGAACTAGTTAAGCAGTTTTAAGCTTACAAATGATCAATGCTCCTTTTGGTCACTGTTAACATTTACCTATTGGTGTTGTTTCATTAATGAAACATTAAATAGTGGATTGTTTGCACAGCCTATCTGACGTTGTTATTGGTCTAAGACCTAGTTTCCTGGATCAAAAGGGAAATAATTAGTCGACTTTAGTTTTTTTCAAAAGCATACATGTACATACTTTTCTAAATTGAAAAAATAATGTTTTAACTTAATACATGTATCGAAAATATTGTAACAGCTTTTTGAGGAGAAAACCTTTAGAAAAATACAGGGTGGTTTAAAATACGTATAAAACTTGTGTGTATAATAATTATTAATATATTATTATTTCCCTAAATAAACTATGAAGTTAATCGCAGTTTTCCATCAGTTTTTGGTGGCGTTCAGAGATGTAAGTGAAATTAACATTCTCAAACGGACATGAATATCAAAAAATGAAATACATGTATTATATAATTCTCGAATTACAGGTATTGTGAAAACCGGCCAACAAAAACAAATTTTTGGCATGCCGACGTATTTATTAAGCAATTATAATTATACATGAAATCACTGCAATTTTAATGTAAATGTTGATTATAGAGATCAAGCATTTTATTCGATGTAATCTCTTGACTAGGTATTGATAAAATAAAGGTTGATTTAACAAATCAAAAATTATTTTAAGATATTTTTTTATTCTTATTTTTTGGATATGTTTTAACATTTATTTATAGCATACATTTTATTTATTAAAGTAAATAATTAGCAGTCTCCTTTAAAGTCACCTTTTCGTCAGTTCGATGTCGATACAATGACTTTGTCACCAAATACAATTTTTCATTTAGTCCTATATATGCTGGCTGACATTTTTTTATACTAATTGTTAGGTCATTATATATACTAGTACATTAGATTGTCGTTAGATTTTCCATTATTTCCCGATCATGACAAGGAGAACACGGCGGGTATGACCGGTCGGCAGAGGATGCTCTTTCCTCCATGGCACCTGATCCAACTCTGATGTTTCGGAGGTCTGCGTTTGCTCTGCTCCAATTTTGTATTGTTTAATGGACTTTTAAGCTTGAATACTGTTCTTTATCTCCATATATTTCATTCATTAAAAAAAAAAAAAAAAAAAAAAAAAAAACTATAAAGGTAATTTAGCCTTTATTATCATTAAAAGAATATGACAAGTGGCATCTTAGATCGAGGAATTTTACTTACAGCAGAAATCGATTATTACTGAATCATCCTGCTGAAAAAAAAATATTGGAATTCTTACAAGTAGATGAGAATTAGAAGCACTGCGGTTTGAAAAAAAATATTTATGATTACATTACATACAGTGAACGCAACCTTATGCGTTTAATTTTAATATATTTCAGATGTTGAATAGTAAAAACAAATTTATGAGCAAGCGTAAACGATTAAAAGTGTCGCTTCTCCACCTTGCGGTTGCAATAGATTCTTCAGATATGCTATATTCATCCAACTTATTGCATATTGTGATCCATTCCTAAACAGGCGACCATCGATCTTTTCACTTATCATAGACGAACTTGAATGGACTCAGTCATGTTATGATTTTAATTGAATGTCAACCTGAATCTATAATGATTGAGTTAAATGAAAATAAATTCCAAATCTAACCATGCAAGAAAACTATATCGTTCTCACACGCATCAGGGATCTATATCAATTTACGTGATAGTTGTGGAAATGTTCAGTTTTTCCGAGAAAATTTACGAAAAAATTCTTGGGATTATATATCTGTCTGTGGTTTTCGACAATTCACTTGAGGTCAAAATTTCAGGAAGCGGTTCGTCTTTTCCACATGAGGTGTACAAACTTTGGCAGTCGGCATATATTGTTGCACGAGAAACTCATGTATCATTAGATATGGTTTATAGCACCACTGGTGGCGAGTTGGCAAAAGAAGAACTTTATAACAATGTTGATATAGAATATATCAGTATAGAAGCTATGATATCAAACCAGGAACAACGTGAACATCCAGACCTTATTGAGTTTCCTATCATGGCGGGGTAGGTAGCTTCTGTTTTGAGGACCTCTTCCTATATCTTTTAAAAATGAATTGAAATTAATATTTAATTCATTCGTTTCTACCACTATTTATGACAACTTAGGAGTCTGTGTATCACGCTGAGGGACTCTTTTGATAGATATCTCAATTCTTCTTTCGTAAAGTACCAACATTTGACTGACTCCAATCTGTTTTAATGAGCGGAATTTTAAAACATAATTATAAAGGAATCGTAAAGGGTTTCACATTTTATGATAAAAGGGGGATAAGATTAAAACATGCACATTAAGTTTTTTCTTAAATCACCAAAACGTTTTATAGAATTTATACTTAAAATATCTTTTTAAAAAATCTGGTCTTTCCAGGATAAGAGGTTAAGATGGTAGGTTTATTTAAAAACAAAATTTCAATATAATGCCGAACTTTCAAATTATTTAGATATGAAAATATTGCTAAAAATTGCTGAGGGATTGAGAAAATTCCAGAATGAATAAAAAGAATTGTTTCATTAAGATTTAAAAAATGTTTGAGTTGAGCTATTTTTTTTTGTCAGTCAATAGGGTGAATACAAAGAGACATTTTTAATATGACCTAACAAAATCCTTAATCAGAAACGTGTTTCTTTCTTATCAAGAAGATTTATCCAAACACAGCTCTAAATCCGTGCATAGTTTCAATTAAATGTTAACCAATCTTCATGACATCAATAGCAGAAAGCAAATAATTTTATACCTGTTATCAGTGCAATCAGACTTTAATGATTCGTTTGTTTTAATGCTGTGGTCCTCTGGTTGATTTTCAATATCTGATGCCCTTTAGACAATTGTTTATAATGTGATTGGCTGTCGAAGCGTGTATCCCTTTCTTTTTGGTATGGATTCATGGTGTTGTAAGTTTTTTTTAAAGTTTGCCCTTAGGAATTTATTTTTATGAAATCATTTTTTTTGTAATTAAAGAGTTAATGATGCTCGTGAACTACAAACATTTTAAAATAGATTTTGTATTGAGTATTAAAATGAATTATCAACCTCCATGACGTGCAAAACGATTCTGGGAGGAGAAAAAGATCCACTGTGACTACAAATAAAAAATAGCGTTACTTTGAAGATTTTACTTCTTAAATAAAACCGAAGTTGTTAGACCTTGATGATGAGGCAAGGATTACAATAAAAGAGTCAATGGTGCTCGTGTACTATAAACATTTTAAAATAGTTTCCAGATCTCCTATTAACTTACCATGACCTTAACGAGGTGCAGTGATTCTCAGGAGAATAAAACAAAAAACACCTACTGTGACCACTTACAAAAATCAGCAATTTAGGGCCTTATTTTACAGGTTTGACCAAAAATCCTAGACCTAGAGGTAATTACATCAAAATCAATAAGGCCATCATAGAAAGATGTCTTAGTTAAGATTCATGTCAAGTAAAATACCGAATATTGATTCGTTAAGCATTAAACTGATCCGAAATAAGTCTACTCATGAAATAGTTGGCTGTCAATATTTTCCATTAAGTGGTGCATATTAATCACATTCGATTTTTTTATATTCATGATTATAGAATATTCATGCAGAGAATAAACATATCCTCACATTGTTTTGCAAGGAAAATCGTTTGACACGTAATTAATTTTTGAACAATTCCAATGTGTAAATAAGTTTTCTAAATTAATTTAATTACTTACGCATACTTCAACTTATCAATTGACTTGTCTAGACAAGTGCATAGGATTTTGTACGATGGAAGCAGAATTAAATTATTTTAATCCTTTAGAAAAACCAAGGTCTTTACAAAAGGATCAGTCGATATCAGAAGGCTCAAAATCAAACTTTTGATTTAATATTAATAAAGCATTCAAACACCTCTCACTCTTTCTCTCATTGCTCAATATGAGTAGTATTCAGGATCATGTGCTGATGAGTGCAAAGATATCCCCATAACATCCTCCTTTCTGTCTTTAGGTTAGAATTTCTCATCGGAAATAAGCTCTATGATATAATTTCCATCCAAAAAAATGACATTAGAGTAAAATTTCCTCCCACAGTACGCAATTAACTAAACTCTAATCCTCCTTCTCTTTAAAAGGCTATACATGTAACTCGTATGAAGGTTTCATATTTTACACTTTATGAATCTTCAATTAATATTCTTTATGTTGAATGCCCAAAGAATAATATATTACATAAAGTACCAGTTAATCAAAAAGACTATTGTTACCCCTGCATTTATTATCCTCGGCGTAACGACGAATGCTGCGAAAGAATGTGTTGCCGTAAAATCGAAAGTTTTTAGAATGCTTCGATCTGTAACTTTTTTTTGGTTTGTCTGTCCAAACTTTTTCAATCAGGAGGACACAGTTCTACAGTTAAATATGATGATGTTTCAATTTGGTTAAAGTCTTGATATTTTGACATTCTAGGGTATGGAAAAATACTGCACAAGGAATGTGAACATTAGATCTTGATTGATATATTTTAAAAAAAAAAATTAAAAAATGCTTATATTTTTTTCTGTCTTGAAGATCATAATCCTTCATTCTTTAATTCAGTCCTTAGTAACTTAAAGATAAACTCTTTTGCTGTGAAACAGAATCTAAGAAAATCTAACTCTATGATTTAACTTCGTTATTGTTTTATATCGATTTCCGGATTATTACCTTTAAATTACCATGTCCTGCATTCTTCTGATGCCACATCAAAGCAGACAACTAGATCCTCAAGGGAATATTTGATCTATGAAGGGGTTTGACTTGATATTGAACTGCCCGGATGATATCATACTCTAAACAAAAAAATATTGACACAATCCTCAAATTTGGAATCTCTGTACATTTTTAACATTGTTTAAAGTCTAATAAATGTATTTGGTGTTTTCGTACATGCTTTCATACCCTAGAAAAAACAAAACAAACAAAATAAAAGCAATTATTAGATTGCTTATTTAAACATAAATGTAACTCCAATAAGAATTTTATTTAACCTTAAGTCATTTAAAGTTCACAATTTTTATTTTGCATTTTAAAACTTTTTATGATTCATCTTCTTATTATTACACATACAGCTTACGTGTAATACTTGACTTACTTTGGATATTTTTCTTTGATGCAATCGGTTACCGTCTCCGTTCACCCTTAAATTAGAGGTGAACAAAAATTCTTTCTGAAGGATTTATGCTGTCTCAACATATTGTCTATAATTTGATGTTATGCAATTAGCTTTAACTATTCAAAGTCACTTATATATGTGGTTGCTCAATCAAATTAACTCATCATATAACCACATGCAAACATAGTATTCTTCTACTTCTCGTAGGCAAGTTTATATTATACCTTAGAGCAATTTCTAAGACCAGATCCCTTATTTTCTTGACAGATACGTTGGTGAATAAAAAAATTTATTATCTTGAGTAAAGTGAAACATATCACAAAGTATACACAGTTGATACAATCACAAATACGAGATACCATTAGGTCAAATGTTGAGAGATGTTTTTATACAAATTGGAAGATCGTTGTTCGTTACATACCCGATCATGCCAAAGGCGTATATTGGATATAACCATTCATCAGGGGATGGTTAATCCTTCATAGCCTCTGATCCCACCTTTTTTGCATTCAGAGGTTTGTGTTTGCCCTGATTACGATTGTTTTGTTTGACTGGTCTTTTGGGCTTGGTTTTGCATTTTTCCTGGAAGAACCTAAACCAAAGAACAAACATGTTATAAATGATATTTTCATTTATGTATTTTCTCAATATAAATGTATACGTAATAAATCACAATATAAAAAGTTCAATAGGAAGGTACAATTTTTCGATAATTGTACTTTACAAAAGAGAAAATAAACCGTTGACTATTATTTCCAATTGAATAAATTGTTGTTAATGTTTTTAGTAAAAAAAAAACAAAACCTTTTTTTAATCTCTTATAACTTTAGGACATAAAAGCATTGATTTGTTAAAGTCTTTTAATTTTTTTTTTCTGCCTCATCTTTTGTGGCATAAATTATTCGTTCGTATAATTCTTAATCTAGGTATATAATTATTTCTCAAGAATTGGACAGTCTATACTTTTACGTTATATACAATCCAATTGAGTTCATTGGGTACAAATACCTGAAATACGGTTATACCTCCTGCGTAACGAGAGAATTTTCAGGTGTTTCTTTTTTCAATCAAAAATATTTCATATATCTATTTATAGAATAAAGCATCGGTTTTATTACATCTATTGAAAGAAAAATATATATATATTACATATTGTCCCTCTTTCAACTAACAGCATCTGCCATCGATTTCGATCATCAAAATTTAAAACATTGGTCTATTTTTTGAAAAACTGTTTGGCTGCACTCTCCTGACTGACTGACATTTAGTATGAAAAAAGTCACTTAGCGTTATACTTAACGATAGAATGAATTAGCTGACTTTGTCATTGTAACAACCATAGAACTTGCGAATTGATGACTTTAAGTCTGCTGTAATATTCCTTTCTTAAAATTGTTTGTTAAAAGATTTACTCGTTCTAAAAATTGATCTTAAGTAGAGTATATTCTTGCGTATCGAATCTAATGGAACCAAAAACCCCATATGTGGTAAATAAGGGTATATTGTTACTTAAGTAAGGGATGTTGAGGATAGAAAGTCAAAGTCATCCCCTTTGTCATAATGGTTTGTTGTAATGTAAACTTAAACGTCTTTTTCTTGTAAAATATTCAAATAAGAAACCGATGTGCAAGCCTCTGCGATATCTTTTACCTAATGACAACTGAGATATATCGAATCGATATATGAATGGAGTAACTATTGTTAAATAATAACACGTCGTCCATATATCTTAATGTCGAGTTTAAGGTCACAAGAAGTGTTTTCTTCTCCTCCTGTATAAGCTTTAAAATACAATCTGCATCATATGTAAACAAAAATAGATCCGCAAATAGCAAGTTGCAATTGATACCTATGGATTCCTATAGATTGTTAGGAGAACTGATCGCCAAGATCTACAGGTACATTGTCAGTCAGAAACGCAAGCATCTCTTTACTACCAACTTCAAAGAACTTCTGTTAAAAATCAAAATGTTTTTAAGATAAAGATTTTGCAAATGACCATTGAATGGGTAATTTGCTAGTGATTTATTAGTTTTATTCTTCTTTAAAAAAGAAAGAGACCTGTCTGTGATGCAAAAAAAGCTTAGACTTAACGTCATATATATCAAGGGAAAGGGTTGTATAAAGCAAAAAAAAAAAAAAAAAAAAAAAAAAAAATTGGGAAATACTGCGGTTTAAAAGTTCTTTGGAAATATTAAGTATCCACATATTATTTACAAAATTCTCGAGTATTTTGTTGTTATTTACTGAAACCCGCTAAATTTCTTTGTTTGTGAGGAGTTAAATGAGGTTAAGGAATCCACTAGGCATGGTTATCAATTCAATTAAATTTTTGGGAATATTTAAAATGATTTTGAAGTATTTCCTCCTCAGAAAGGGAACTATTGGTATAAGTTAGATTACTATGTGCAGAATTAATTTCCAGTTCTTCTAAAATACACTTAAAATAATGAGCATTACAACGTCAATGTTGATAACTACTTCGTCAGGTTGGGTCTGTAGAAACTGACCGTGTAATTTATCTAATTGTTTTTCACTTCTGCATTAGTCATCTGACTTTCATTTTGCCCTCAATCGCTTTATGCCAGTTGTCAACATCATACATCTGATACTTTTAATCCATCTCACAGTGTGTAAAGTTTTTTTATTTCAAATTTGGCCCATCGCCTCGCGTAATTATCTACAAAATTTACAATGTTTAAGAGATTAGGACGTCGTTTAAAGATCAAGGTTCCTTAATTTTTGCACTTTTAAAAAGTGATTTAAGATCCTCATAAAAACTACATTTACGTCACCAGAATTGACTTGTCCGTTGGGACTGTACTTGTACGAAGAACATGGAGAACTATGTTTCAAATATGTAGACCCTGTAGAATTATTTGTAACTAAGAGATTCGAAGGGGGAGTCGATGCATATTTGTAAAAAAGAATGCAAGATGTGGATTTCAACTTGGTGGAATACATGACTTGACCTTTTTGTGGTTAAGAATATTACTTGTATTTTCTTCCGTGGCAGTTTAAAAATCCTGAAATATCCATTATAACAGATCCTAGCCAATATTATGTTGTCGAAAAATCTAAATACGGACTTTCATCGAATTTTTCAAATATATTATTGAAAACATTTAAGAGGACAAAGTAAAATTTAGCACAAATGCGAGAAGACGCAACCGTTTATTTGCGTTAGGTAATAGTGAATCAAGGAAGACAAGACTTATCATAAGACCAATATCCCCGTTCATGCTAACGTCTATTTGTAATTTTAATAAGTCCCATCACATTCATATCGGTACACTTTAGACTTTAAGTTTTCCGAACACCATCGATATTGTCATTGTTACCATAAAGAAAGGTCGTGTCTGGTTTCCTAATCAAGTGTTCTTCTAGTTGTCTACTAAAGAGGTTTATTTGTCCATGTTTCACATACAATGTGAAGATATAAAGGTACAGCGACCAATCTCAAAATATCTATAAACAATAGAAATGTGTGAAAAGAACGGAAATCGAAGACACGTGAAAATTCAAGAGGTGAGATCAGGTGCCTAGGTGGAGTAAGCATCCTTTGTTGACCGGTCACACCCACCATGTACCCTATGTATTAATCAAGGATTCATTGCATAGTCAAATCTACTATGGAAAAAAGTATTAACATTTAGTATGAAACAAGTCGCCAAAATTTGTAACGAATTTATAAGGTTTTATATATGCTAACAAGGTCTTATAGCTGCCATTAAATTTACGAGATGCTTAAATGAAATCCCTATAACATCAGCTTATCATTGAGCAGATCTGCTTTAGACTTCTAACTTTCTTTGATGAAATGTGATGATCTGGTAAATTTAATTAATTCCTTGTTCAGAAGCTGCTTGCACCCATTTTTAATTTGAAATCAAGGCCCTGATATTAAGTCAGCCACGTAAATCAGCCCACATAGGGTGAATTCTAACTCCATAGACAAAATTAAAAGATTTACAGCTCAGATCTTCCCAAGTTTTGGTATAGAGCTTTTAATCTAAATATCAAAGGTTTTACAGATTCCACATAACATTTTGAATTAGAAGACATTGGATCACAACAGGAATCTTCAAATATATACATACTCAAGAAACTTTAGAATTTGTGTGAATTGTTGTTTTTATATACCAAAATGGGTCTGAAAACTGCATATTTGACATGCATACTGAGTATGTTTAAATTCCCGGAGGATTATTTGAGGAGCGTCAATCGAAATCTTTGATTTTGTGTCCCTTATATTCTTAAAATAGTGACGCCTTTTTATATTAGGCGACGCTTCTGTCAATATTATTTCGTTATACTGTGTATTACTCATGAATAAGTAAGTACCGGCATCCTCGGAGACATTCTGTTCACCAGCAGAGATACAAACAAATTTTACGAAGCTGCAATTAATTTGCTGATTTGTTATGATATCGGTCGACTGGTTCGTCATGCTTCGTCTTTTTTCTGATTCAATGCACGACTCAATTGATTATAGATTAAAAAGTGATTTTTATTATTATTAAAAAGAGCACAGTCAGCTCGATACAGTCGAACGTATTTCATAGCCTTTGAATTTTATCCGAATTCAATTGAATTAACATTTAAAGCAGACAATCGGTCTAATTAGTTTCCTTGCTAATGAAGTGTCGTAAAAATCGTTTGACATGAATGCATTTATTGTGAAATTAAAGCCACCCTGGGTATGTGTAATTAATGTTGGGTGAGAGGAGTTATGAAGTTATATACCATACTCACTGCATATGGGGCTTATGTCTCATAGTTAATTCGAAAGGCAAAGGTTTTTTTTTTAAAAGGCAAGCTTTTAATAAACAGGTTGATGAATCAGGGATGTCTACAGATTTATTTAACAATTTATCGACGATAGCAAATTCTACGAGGGTTGTTCAATAAATAATGTCCTGAGCTCTATGACATACAACATAGAAATCATATAACATTAAGCTTGGATCTTAAATGAATTGATTACAGTTGATATGACAACTTCTCATCACATAGTTTCATTGTGAGAAGCTGGAAAACAAGGCCTATTCGAGACACTGCATTAAAAATGAATGTTAAAGAATCAGTAAACTGAGTGAAATTAAACGCGCGCTTCATTAAAGCTGCTGTAAAACTCGTTAAGAATCCCAAAGAAATATTCACTGAAATATGTGAGATTTACGGCAACCAATGTTTGTTTTATAGACATTTGAGCAGGTGGATTTCAATGAACCAAAATGATATAATGGGCATCAAAAAATGGGTATCCTCCTTGGCGACGAGGACATACAACAACCTATGTACTGTTTGACGTTTTTCATATCGATTTTGGTCATTTTTCCATACTAGGTCTTTACTGTTATTCAAGTCATGACAAAGAGAACATGCAAAGAGAACATGCAGATATGACGGGCCGGTGGACAGGGAATGCATTCTTCTCCTTGGCACTTTTATCCCACTTCTATTGTTTTCAGAAGCCCGTGTTTCCTCTGCTCTTAATTGGTTTCAAAGGACTTTAAATAGAGTTTAGTTACTATTCATGATCTCCATAATGCATTTTGGCATATTATACAATTATGGACTTCAGTGTAGGTCGATATGTGGTTATAAGGACTCATGGCAATTGATATTGACCGAACACACAGAAAGTGATAGCGACCGAGCCTGCGAGGTCGCTATCATTTTCTGTGTCTGAGGTCAATATCAATATTTCCATGAGTCCTTATAAAAACATATTGACCGTTCACTGAAGTCCATAATAGTTATATTATATAATCACTCAAAGTGAATGCACTGACACAGTCCTAACTGAACAGAGTCGGCTGCCATTACGTCACAATGGTTAAATTCACGCTTCTAATATTATGACGTCACGTTCTACGAAACTTTGGTGCAACCGAACGGCGCGTCGTGAGATATCATTTTCCGCGGACGCGCTTTCAAGTCGACATCACAAAAGGAGGAATATCACGTGACGTTCTTTCAGCCAATCACTGGAATCAAAGCTTACCCTCCATTTCGAACTATCTGTATCGTTTCATTGTTTTGTAACCTACAAATCGTTAATTCAAGACCTTTTCAAAACTGTTTTATGCTCTATTTGCACCACCCTCATGCTATGTATACTTTTTACAATTAAGACTCGTGGATTTAATTTTAGTAAACATGGTTTTCTTTAAAGTGTTATTGGCTGTGATATCTTAAATATGAATATTTTATTCGAACACATTCTTTTCGAAAAACACTAAGCTGACTTTCATAAAAGTTTAAACAATATTTCGTCATTATGATTTTAGCTTTGATAAGATAGAGAAAATCCTATTGTGAGAAAAAAAGGGTGGATCAGGCTTCAGTGTGAGATTTTCCCTCGTGGGGAACGAAGTACTTTACTGGAGTACAGATTCCAGGGGTTAAACTAGATTATGATGGAATCCCATTCTGTAACACGGTAGTTTTCTTAAAATAGCATGTTTTTTTTCAAATGTCTGTATTCTGTTGTATATTTTCCAGATGTTACATATATAAGGGAAATCTTGGAACAGTTCAAAAAGTTTGTTTTGCTATCATTTGTGGAAAATTGATTACATTTGGGATTTTAGTCTTTAATCCCTATTCAATAGTTCATACTAAGTCATTGGTATCAATTTAAGGCCGATTGGAAAATATAGCTTCTTTATTCTTGCGTTTCCTCAAGTCAATGCCAACGTCTGATGCCTCCTTTGTCTTTTTGTTTAGAAATTTTTGGGAGGTGGTACAAACTCTCATTTGAAAATGTTTGGTTATGACTCTCCTACCGAAACAGAATTCCTGCTTACGGATCTGTAGATTTTATACACTGGTAAAGTCTCTATTATAACTTGTCAAGGGACATCCATATCAACATAAAACAAGTTCTGGTTTAATTCCCTAAGTGTACAAACATTCTTTTTTGGTGTAGGAATCAAGCGTTTTCCAAGGAAACTAGGACTTCAGTTACCATATCTTTGAGTCCTTTACCTTATATTATACATGTATCTCATTTTGCAAACTTTTTTAAAACCTTCAAAAAGCAACTTAAAGACAAAAATACAACTATATAAATGATTTAAACAATTAATACCCATGTGTGATCCAACATGTGCTAATTATTGATTCAAGATCGCCTAAAGGTCATTTAACCCTTTGGCCCGCTTGTTAAGTTTATGTTTCAGAACGTCATCATATTCTTAAACAAACCAGTTGTTTAATGCTTAATTACACTTTCGTTCATTACAATAACTATCATTTACAAAGGACAAATATTACTTTGTGTTCCAATAGCCAAAAGAAAATGATGCGTATGAGCAGATTAACCATAAGTGGCTCATTAAAACTGGGGGTTTATTGTTGTCAGCTTCTAGTCTTTGAGATACAATGTAAGCGTCAAACCAAGAGCATGCAATGAATTTCAAATTACGGATATTGATGCATTATCTTTGAAGAGTAAAAATGAACTGTCACTGGAACTTTAAAGTGCTCTGCCTTGGTATATATGTAATGTCGTGTTGTCAATTTGAAGTATTTGGTGCCATTTACGTTAAAGGCTATGGGACAAGTTTTCCGTACGAAGTGTACAAACTCTGGCAACCCTCATACACTGTGTATAGACAAGGTTATGCCACTATGGAAATGGAATATCATGCCGTAGACAGCACTGAAGCTAAGCGAGTACTGTACGAAAATGTAGATATAGAATATGCAAGCTTAGAGACTGTCATTTCCGAACAGGAACAGCACGAGCATATTGATGTCATAGAGTTTCCGGTTATGGCGGGGTAGGTGTCAAAAGAAGGGTTATCTTTGCAGTTATTCAAATTAAGGAATGATGCTTATCTAAACCTATGTTATACGATATAATATAAATTGGGACAGTTTACGCATTATAAACCGCGAGGCGTTTATTATTACTTGTTAAATTAATTGAATTATCATTATCGTTATATTTATTGTTATTATTTCATTATGTTTATTATTTATTATTAAATGAATAATTTATTTTTTATTTCTAAGGACGATAGAAAAAATTGCCATCATTTTCTTTGATTTTCTGCTGACTAAAAAAGACATTATATAAATAGTAATAGTACAGAATATAAATATATCTTTTTCGAAGCTTGGCTCTGTTTGCTAATTTAAATGCAAAATTACTTCAAAATCGGGAATTGGTATATCCTGTAGCAATTAGTTTTGTATTTTTCTTTAAATGAAAACAGCGAAAAAATTTGTAATATTCATACCCTTATACGAAGTATTCTAAAATAGAAATAGACAAAATAGTTGTAGAAACTTACTCTGGTGCTGCATTTCATTTCTCTTACATTATAAATTATTCATTTTGACATCCGTTACATTTTTGTTGAAGATTGTGTATACTCAGTATTGAGGGAAAGTGCACTGAATCGGTCTATAACATAATCTATAAAAAACTTTTTTTTTTATTTTGAAAAGGTGTAGAATGGCATATTTCTTCTGTAAGAGGAAAAAATAACTTTTGTAAAACTGTACTGGTAAAATTCTTTCTGAGCTTTACTTAAAAGACATATCAATGGAAAGACATATCACGAGTTTGATTAATCTGCTACACCTATGACAATTTCAAAGTTTTGCCATTTTACTTCAAAGCCTCTTTGTGTTCCATCATCTGTTTCCGGTAAAACAGATTCAAAAAACACATTGTCCTGGAATGAATATGCGTTCCATCATTTGTGTCTGGTAAAATAGATCTAAAAATACACATTGTCATGGGAATTTGATCGTTGCTAATCGAAACATTTATGAGTTGGAGGAGCGCTTAGAGTACAAAACATTCAATAGATTGATGTCGCTACCTGACACTCAATGGTTATTTATTTTTTGAAACAGAATCTAAAATAGATTTCGACATTGAACGTTCGATTAATTTATTTATGAGAAAATAGTTGTGACACATAAAAATCTCTCTTAAATATTTCGGATGACGATTATTTTAAAGTCAAAGTAAGGATAAATGAAATACTGACTAAAATATTCAGATGAAAAAACAGTAACTAAAGCGAACAACGTTAATAAAAAAACATAGTGCAACACATGATAAAATCTCTCTTGCTTTCTAAAAGTACATATTAGATAATCTCTAATCGAAATAAACACACTTCTTCAAATAAAAAAAAATCATATTTAGATCATCTTTAAAAGAATATTTTCTTGCCCTCTCCCGACTCAGGGTAAAATTAATAATAATAATAATAATAATAATAATGCTTTATTTAATTATTCAAGATGATAATTTCAAACAACATATTACATAAAATGATACAAAGATAAAACATGTTGATAATGCATGAATAATTAAATGTAATGTACAGCTAAATGAGATATAGACTCAAAATAAAGAAGTCAATATTAATTATTCAGGAGACATTAATTGTTTTAAACGATAGTAATACTCATACATCATGCACAAAGGACATATTCAAACATTTATTTACAGACGTCTAATTATATTTTTTTCTACATTTCGTCTAAAAGTAGGTAAAGATGGTGACAATTTTACATGTAATGGTAGGTTATTCCATTTTACACCTGAATATTGAATAGAATTTGTAAATAGAATTGTTTAATGTTTTGATAAACGAAGATTATAATTTAATTCTGAACGTAAGGAATAGGAATCATGGCTATGAAAAACAAAAAGGTCCTGGAGATATTCAGGGTTCATACCATAAAAAGTTTTGTACAATGAAATACACTTATGTAGTGTGACTAATTCAAACACATTTAGCCATACCAGTTTTTCAAACAATGGTTTTGATGGTTCGTCGGGTGCTGCATCAAGAATAATTCTAGCAGCCCGTTTTTGAAGTTTATGAATTCTTTCAATGCTGAGTCGGTAGGTAGGTGAAAAAAATTTCCTGAAAATTTTAGCATATTTGTTGACGGGATAAGGGGAATAAAACGAAAAAAATATCGTGTCCTAGAATGAAAAAAGTTTTGAGTTTTTAGTCAGTTTTAAAGATAGCCTTACACTGTAAAAAAATAACTAGTTAATGTCACGAAGACAACTAGTAGATTCACTGTCCATACAATCACTACCTTAATAGTAGTTTTACTAGATATTGGTATAATTACTAGATAAGATAAGTAAATTTAAGAATTGATGAGTTACTTTCACTAGGTATCTAAGTATCTATACGACCCCGCTCCACAATTCACTATCTTAACCAGTAAACTGAAAGTTTACTAATCACGACCAAAGCTTTACGAAAAAAAAATTCACTTTTTTCTTTCAATATAATTAAGTCGGGCCATTTTGCAGAATAACCTCCGAAGTCGAAATGTTGTTTGAAAGATAAAAGCCGAGGCGTTAGCCGAGGTTTTTACTGAGACCGAGGAGGTTATTCTGCAATTCACGACAACATTTTTTTTAAAATCGCTAAAATACGGCTGATCGTTTCCTCTATAGAGAAACGAATTAGGTTACCATGTCTTGATTACGCTGTTCCATTCAAACCGTAGGTAAAATTTGCTTGCTTATCTGTGTATGGAATGCAGACGATATGAGCTTTCGTTACATTAAAAATAGCCTTTTTAAATTACAAATTTGTTCGTAATATGTATTGATCAGTTATAATGAATATACAATAACAAAATCATGTTCCTGTTTACTACTCTATTGGGACTAAAATCACATTGTTTAAATGTGTAGGGAGGTCCGTGGAATAGCCCCGCTTAGCTATAAAAACCGACATTCATCAGCAACTTGATGCAATTTACAGTGTTTATACTGCAAAAGACGACACATCGATGCGGTCTAAACATAATTTTCAGCCAAACATGCATTTGAATTGTTCAAATTTAAAATTTTTTGATGACGTTTTAAACTTTTTAAATATTAATATATCATAAGTTATAAACAGTCTAGGCAAAATGCAAATATATTACAAAAGACTTTAAAAAACTTTCAACTAGACCAAAATTTATTCTCATAATTTTCTTACTTGCGTTAAATTGAAAATGATTTTGAGCTTTTTAAAAGTAATGCAGAAAGATATTTCTATTATAGTAATTTTAAACTCTATCAATAATTTTGAAAAAGTTTACAATCAAATTAAGTTTTTGATCTTAGTCGTAAGTTCCTTTGTGCACCGGACCCCTGATGCTGATAATATTTGTAGCAAAATGCAGTAAACAATTATTGGAATGTCACACTAAAGTCGATTAATAATATTTAAAGCCACATGTGTCCCTTTGAGTTAGTTTTGTCTATTTAATGAATTCCTAATAATTGTAATAAGAAAGGGGACTTTTAGATGTAGAAACCAGACTGAATATGGAAAAATTCAATATTTTTTTAAAAATAATATATACGCTGTTCTCAGGAACAACAAAGTTAAAAATCACAAATTCAGGGGAATATCTTATTTTGAAAATATCGGCATTTGTGGACCCCAAGAAACATCTTTTCCTTGCTTCACGAAAATATATACCATTTGTCACGTGCATTCCATTACAACTAGCTTAACTTGCTTAAAGAAGTAATTTCATATGTTGCTCACTATGGACTATTGAGTTGCCATTCGATGATTAGCTCAGAAACAAGTCATTCAAATACAAAGTTAACAAGGGGACCACAAGGAGGAGCATCCTCTCGCTAAAACCCCAGTCACATTTCCAAAAACGACCAACGGCCGACGGGTTTTGAAGCAAAAATGGGATTCTTCGGGTGACAGTCGTCAGTTCATCGGCCATTGTCTTGGCCGATTTTGACCTATTTTTTTGTCGGCCGACCAATTTTGTGTCCATCGGTCCAAGTTATAATTTTCATGTGTCGGTGGCCGATTTCTTCAACTGCAGTTATCCGTCGACCAACCTTCGATCATCGTCCGACCATCGGCGGTCAGTTTATTAAGTCGGTCGTCCGTCGTTGGACAATAAGGGTGTTGAAAATTTCGGCCGACGGTTAAAATCAAATTGTAGCTCAGAGCTCGATGATCGGGCGACGATTGGCCGACTTGTGAATATTTAACCTATTAAGGATACATAACACAAATAAAATTTTGATGCATGGATTGATATAAATTTTTTAAACGGAAATAACATAAATAATTAATTCGTAAGATATAGAGATATCTTAATTATTCTTTGCTGCTTAGATATGCACCATTTGTCGTTTTTATGCGATTCCATACAAATTTTGCACACATTTTGAACATTGAGTCACAATTTTATAAGATTCTGCCACTTTGCCTTGCAAACATTACTCACGTCCCCTATCTGAATATAGATCTATGAAAAAAATATTGCGAATTTCTAAAGAAAAAAGATTTTTTTGTGTTATTCATCCAAGTCATCGGTGTCCCTAGGAAATAATGTGACTGCTCCGTGTCGCCCGATACTGTGTCGGCCAATCTTGTTCTTTCAGCCGACAAAAACAGAAAAATTTAGTCGCCCGACCATCGGCTTAAATGTGACCTAGGCATAAGAGCTTATCTTTAAATCAAGGCAGCATTCCGATCCCAATGCAAATTATTTCACTTCAGTTTCGTACAGCACACCCATAAACGAACACACAATTTTGCATTGCTATATCCCCTCCAACTCCGTTGCGAAGGAATAAAAATACAGTATAGAAAACTTTAGATAGTAATCATATTTAAAGGTAAAAAAAATTCAAAATTAATGCGAAGCAAGCTTAGATAATTTATAGTAGACAAAAGTTTAAAGCTTTAACACTCAATGTAATTGTATGTATTTTTCAGGGCTGTTGCGGTTGGCTATAACATGCAGCTTGAGCAGCAATTACACCTGACATTGGATCAGTTGGTAGGGATCTATAATGGCACCATCAGATACTGGAATGACAGTACTTTCATTGAAAACAATCCAAACTGCACTTTCCCAAATGCAAGTATTATTGTCTTAGCAAGGGCCGACAAATCCGGTTCCACAGATCTATTTACACATGCGCTAGCGGAAGGAAATGCTGCATGGAATGAAACATACGGTTACTTTGCTGAGGGGTTAAATAAAGCAACAGGACAACCATACCATTGGAATCCTAGTGCAATAACTTATTATGGCGTGCAGACAGATGGGATAAATGGATTGCTTTTGTCGTTTGAGAACTCGATAGGATATTTATCAGTAGCAGATGTCACAGAATGGGTGGTGCACACTGCATATATAAAAAACGATGTTGGCGAATACATTTATCCAACAACAATAGCAGTGCAGAAAGCTATGGACTATTTCTCTGCTATAAACACAGAGTTAAATTTCCCAGTTACACATGCCCTAAGCTCGGGAGCATACCCAATAGCTGGTTTTACCCATTTTCTCATCTACAAAACAAACTTGACAGATTGCGTTGCAGGAAAAGAACTTGTTCGTTATATCTATTGGGCGTTGACGGAATCTGCTCCTCGACATGAGTGTGAGATTCTTGGATTCGCTCCCCTCAGTGCTGATCTCGTTGCACGTGTAAAGAGGGATGTGTTAGAGCATGTATATTGCAATGGACAGAATCTCTGGGAACAAGTATTGTACGATATTGAAAATGAGGGTAAGGTTGTTGACAATACCTGGATAACTATAGTTGCCGTCTCTGTCCCGTTGTCCGTGTTGATTGTAGGTGCACTTGGTGGATATATATTATATCAAAGGATAAAGTACTGGAAAATGATTAACAGCAACGATTGGTTTATTCCAATTGAAGACATTGTATTTTATCAAGATGCACGAAACAACTCGACGTCTAGGACTTCTTCTCTTTTCACACGTTCCGCTAGGTCTTTGCAGTCTGCCCAAAACTCTATGGGGAGAGAAGAACTCGATGCTCTTCTTGAAAAGGTTTTACAGTGGCCTGGCAAGTGGAATGGATACGATATAGGAGTGAGACTGCTAGAAGTAAAAAGGCTACAAAATCTCACCAAACCAATGAAACAAGAAATGCTCATAATTAAAAATAAAATATCCCATCCTAACATCGTCAGGTTTTTTGGTTTAACATTCATAGACGACGAAAAATATATCATTGGAGAGTTCTGTCGCAAAGGTTGTCTCGCTGATTTGTTACAAGACAACAGAATCACAATGACAAATGATTTTAAACTTGCACTAGCTCTTGATATTTGTCAAGGTATGCTTTTTCTACACACACAGCACTTTATACATGGAAATCTTAAGTCACACGTTTGTTTTGTCGATAATAAATGGACAGTGAAAGTTGGTGATTGGGAATTTGTCCGGATACTAACTTTGGGAAAGGAAAATGCAGCGTATGTGGCAGCCGAAATCTATAGCAACAGTTTAACCAAACAAAATGTAACATGCAAAGACTTTTGGGTGGCACCCGAAATACTGAGGGCAAATTATAGGTGCGCTCTTACAACGCAATCCGACATTTACAGTTTTGCTATTTTACTGCAGGAAATATACACCCAAGAGGAACCATATAGTGAACATTTAGGGACATCTTCCTCGGAGGAAATCATTCATGGAATATGCTCAAGCAACCTTCGGCCAAAGACTCAGTTGGATCTCCCGGTTTCTATAAGACAGGTAATGGAGATAGCATGGACGGACAATCCTGCTAGTCGACCATCTTTTGAACAAATACTTAAACTTCTAAAAAGAAACAATCCGCTAAGAAAATCAGTGATGGATAGTGTCATCCAGTCTATGGAAGAATATACTCAGCATCTGGAAGAGTGTGTAGAAGAGAAAACAGTGGAATTGGAATCTTCAAAGAAACAGTTAGAAACCGTTATGTCTAGCATCATTCCAAGTCAAATTGTCAATTGTTTATCTGTTGGAGAATCTCTGGATCAGAAAGATGTGAAAATTCTAGGTGTGATCTGCTTAGAGATAATGAGCAGGGACGACGAATACAAAGAACTGAGCCCAACAGAAAAACTCAAGAAACTCAACAGTGTCTGCTCGTACATAGATCTTCTGGTTCACAAGTATTCAGCTTTCAGATACAGCTCAACGGGGACCTCTTTCACGATTGTTGTGGGTATTGGTGATATCAATACGAACGAAAACGAAATTGCAAATAAAACTGCTCACATGTGTGTAGATTTCCTAACAAGAGAGCATATGGAGAATTCAGATTGTACCCCAGAAGATCTCCGAATGCTTCAGTTAAGTATTGGAGCCCATGTGGGGTCAACTGCAACAGGGATAGTTGAAACGGACACACCCCAATTTGTGTTGCTCAGTGATTTACCGGAAGTTGTCAGAAGCCTTTCAAGATCATGTGATCCGTCCAAAATTCACATCACACATTCTATGAGAAACATGATTATTTCCTTCAATAACTTTTCCATCGAGAGATCAGGGTTGCTCATCGTAAAGGTAAGCAAAGCTAATAAGGATATATCATTGGTTATACATCGTCTAAAATATCAATATTATTTTAACTAACTACTCTAGTCAAAAGAGGCATAACTCTTGTAAGTATACCTGATTTACACCTGATATTCGCATGTTTCTGTTGAAAATATTTTAAAGATAAAATTAGACTATTTTATTTCATAATGTGAAATAATATTTCGGAATCGTTTTCTCATTCTTTAAAAGAAACGTTTACTTAAAAAGTTCTTAGGCATTCATTTCGTGAAAAGAAGGTCGGGAGATGAATATGAAGCAGATCTGTTCCGAGTTTATAGATAGAGATTATAACTAGTTAACGTTCGTTTACCATAGGAAAATATGCTCTGTTGATGCACAAAAGGCTAGATTTTTGTATAATCCTATACTAGTAAATATAGTGTTTAAGTTTTATCACTTTTGAGAATGAACACTGTTATCTTTACATTTCATATGTAATAAAAATTCATATGTGGTGCATTATTGTAAATAAATGTATTAACTTTTAGGGCGTAGAGTACGAGACTTGTTGGTTAACAGGACGAACCCAGAAATGGACTTCGGGCCTTCCAGAGAAGAAGGAAGAGAAATGTTTATCGCCTTCAAATCACCTTGCTCTACCAAATGTAGAGAAAACAATAGTGCCTCCACCTCCTAATGAAAAAATCAAGTACGTGAATGAGACGCGACCTCAACATTTTGAAAATGGGAATCTCAAAATGAGCAATGGCAAACCGAAGAACATGTATCCCAAACGAAGGGTTACCAAACAGCGAAATGATGCTCTCCCTGATGTTATAGAAGATTCTGTGGATGTACTTGAAAGATGAATTTAATCTATGTTTTTTGTCAAGTGGTCAAACTTTTCACATAGTTCAGCTTCAATTTTATCAGAAGTAATATAAAAATGTCAAGCTGCATTGAAGAAAAATAATTTTGAATTAATTAACATTGTTAAATATGTGAAGAATATATTCTTCGAAAGGGATTTTTATTTTAGAGAATTTATCTGTTCTTGAGGTATGGAGCAAATACAAATTTTTTCATCTACTTGCAAATATAATTTTAATGTTTAGAAGATTTGAAACTAGATTGTTTGGAATGACTGAAACAATGCAAATTAAGTGCCTTGTTTTAAAGACACATTAATTTGACCATAAAATGTTTGTGTTCAAAGAGGGGACAATAGAATTATTAGGCGAAAAAGGTAGAACTCGTACTGGGTATAGCATCCACAACCCCATATTTGCAAAATCTTTATCTTGGCAATATATTCATTAGATTGTTTCTTCAAGTATGGTTATTTTGATTTTGTTTAAAATTAAGCATCATATTTCAAAGTCAATGCATCTTAAGAATAGAGAGGTTTAGCAAACCAACGTGTACGCGTACGTGTACGTGTAGCACCAGAAATCTGTGCATTACGTCATCACTTTTGCTAATGACGAATTTCTACACATATCTTCTTACGCAAATTACGTGTACATTGCCAAGTACACGTAAGCTAAAACTTGTAGCTTATAATTCTTTAACTGCTGTTTATTTTTCAAAAAGTGTGCGTTTTTCTGAAACCTGAATATTTAATGCAGATACCGATATAAGAAATGGACGTCAGTAATTGAAAAATATTAATTTATAGGGAGTTAAAATTACAACATCTAGATTTTCTAAAAAAGACTTGACCGATTAAAAATATAAGAACTCTGTACAATCTTTTTCTCATAAGTACATGCATATATTTATGTAGAACGGTGATATACGTATTAAATTATTGCTTTTGCGGATGAGTTTTATATGTAAACCACTTTTACATTTAAAAACTTACAAGTACAAGTACAGGTTATACTTTGCTAAACAAGAAAAAAAATGTTAACGTGTACGTGTAATTCTAACTTGTAGTTTACACGTACATGTACACGTACAAGTGAGCTTGCTAAACCTCTCTAATATATCATTACTCCCAAACACACTTTGATATTATTTAAATTTTAACATAGACCTTCATTAATATTTGGAGTGAGAATTGATAGATAATTAATTTGTATCCCACAATTATCTTATACCTGCGGGGTAAAATGACATAGACAGAGTGATGAACAATTGGGGGAAATTTTTATTTTTCCTTCTTTATGGGAAGGATCTGAAAATCATTTTATTTAGTAAAAGTATTTATAGAAACTGTCATTTTATAAGGATAGAGTATCCGTCCCCGTCTCCAAATCTGAAAAGCTCCCTTCAGATCTGACCATTAATTAAAACATGATTTTGCTTTACATTGGTGTAAAGTACATTTTACTTGAAACAACGAAATCCTACAATAACGAGAATAGATGTGTTCTACCAAACAAATACATTATTTCATTGCTTATTTCAATTGTATTATACACCCATTTATGTTTATTGAATAGCGAACATATCTAAGATGTCGGAGACAAACTAAAAGTGGTAAATGCTAACTGAGGCTAAGTTCAATTATTATACATGTATTTTGTAGACAAAGAAAGTTGTTGTTTTTTTAGAATTGTAGAAATCCGACACAGTTTTAAGAAAGCTTATTAAGTTCGAAAAAAATAAAAGCTAGAAGATGTTCATATCTTTATTATGCCATCATGAATATTTTACACTATACGTGAGTATCATACATGTATCTGATGTTATTAAACAAGAAGTATTCGCAATATGTATTTATAGCTTTAAAAACAATCTGTGAGTCAAAAACAAGAGATTCCCCTACTTAACATGTTTTATGGTGTGACCGTTATAGCGAGGACAGTCTTTATGTATGTTACCTTCATTTGCCTCTTATAACTTCAAACTGCATGAGACACAGTAGGGAATGTGACGTTACATGACGTCGAATATAACTATAAATTGAATTTCTGTTACGGACTTGGTGAGCCTACTGCAATTCCTTAATAAAAAGTACCATATTTCTATACATGCATTATTACTTCCTTGTGAAAACTAAATCTTAACTTTAACTGCGGTCTGTTAGACTGGGAAGATGTCACACAAAAATTTTCTTGTAGATTATACCTCGGTACATATTTCTTTTGGAATGTTCTCCTTTCTTTTTTGAAATTTTCTCCTTTCTCTCCTTTCTTTTGAAATGCTCTCCTTTCTTTTGGAATCATCTCCTTTCTTTCACGCTATTCTATCGAGTTCGCTCCACTTGCTATTTACGGAAATATTCATCTTCGACAGGCAAGGTTTCTTTGGACATTTTAAGTTGACCTAAAATCCTTGGCTTGCGGGGAAAGACAAAATTTTACATAATGTAAAACTGTTTTGAATTAATGTTTTAAAATGTTTCAGTTACAAGCATCTTGTAAGATACAATATAACGTTACCCTGTATCAATGTTTTATAGTGATAAAACCTATCGGTATATTGCAGTTATAGAATGGTATTATAGAATCTAAACTGAATCTGTAAAATTAAAGTTGATAAATGTTCTTTATTTTTGAAAGATCAAGTTATTGTATATGAATTTTCTTGAATATTGAAACCCAATAAACCACAAGATATAGGTAGTAGAATAAAATATTCAGTCATTTCTTATTTTATTAACATGTTTAAAATGTATATTTTATTTTAATATATCTTACGTCAATCATTCAAATAGTCTCTTGTTATCAACTGCTGTTTTCTCAATTAACACTGTATTTTTGGCTTATAAATCGTTACATAATACGTCTTGTGTTTTATTTGATTAAGTAAACATAGAATTTTCTTTTGCCTGTTGTTAAATTTGATATTTTTATAATGCAAAGTTTTGTTTCCCCCATGTTTTGGCAATGAATAAAAAACTCACATCGTGCTAGATATAAAAAAAATATATCTCATCTAATCACTAAACATGGACATTTCTTTTTACGACATGTTTGATATATATAAAGCTACTTAAAATTTGATTTTTTTCTACATTAAACCACAATATTTCAATAAAATTCATCCAAAAATCACATGGAAGTTACAAAAGGGAATATGAAACCGAAACATGTGACCTATATACTTTGCACAAAAATGTGAAACTATACAATATAAATTCTTTTCCTGATGAATGTGATTTGACAATCACCAGAAAAAAATCAGTATGGTCCATGCGAAGCCAAGTTCAAATTCGAGTACAAAAGACATCAGGACTGCATGAAGACACTTTTTGTTAACTTCTATTGCAGAAAGATGAAAATATCCAGATTGCAAGTAATTTGTTGGCTGACAGTTGGCATGAAACAAGTCATCCAAAATTCGAACCAGCGATAGATTATATTTGCTAACAAGGCTACTATAACGACCATAAAATTAACGAAAAACGTATTTTAAACGACGTTTAAGAAACCCATGTAACATCAACTTATCCGTCAATAGCCTGACTCAGTTTAAAAAAATTATCGTACTCGGAGCATGCTGTGGAATATAGAAGAAGTTGGGAAGTGTATAATCCATATGCAGGTGATAAAGGATTATTACTACATAAAAAGTGAGTTAACGATGGAAAAGTATAAGTCATCTCGTTTGTTGTACATTTTAGTTGTAAGATGTCCCTAATCGGATATACTCAGTAAAACATCCAAATATGAAACATATGTGGCTGAGTCTGTGATGTTTTTAATTTCAAGTTCACTGGGAATATCGATTCGACATAGGCATGAAAGTAACTATGGTCAATGTTCATATATAATGCATCATCGATGCATGTAATTGCCGAGTTTAAGGCCACAGTAAGTGTTCTTTTTCCTCTCATGTAGAATTTTTTAAATAAATTGTGCTTCATAAGAATATTAAAACAGGTTGGCTTATAAAAATGGACAATAAGAGCTATCGGAATTCCAACAATGTAGTGGAAGACGTCTCTGAATACTACAACATTTTGTCAATAAGGAATCTCTGTACCCCTTTAATATCAAATTCAGAATACTTATGCGTAGAACCGGAGATGTTTTAATATAGTATTTCGTTGTTGACAACTTCTATTTTTTTTTTTTTTTGAAGAAGCAGTTTTTTCAATGTCCATGATATCAACAAGCATAGTTTTTGATTTGTCGTGAGGAATGGTTGTATATAGTGTAGAAATATGTACGCTTTGATGTTACTGACTTTCCCACTCTGATGCTTTAGAAGTCCGTGTTTGCTCTTCTCCTATTTTGTAATGTTTGAAAGACTTTTAACTTGAATACCGTTCGTTATCTCCTCATACTTCAGTTAAAATTAAAATTAGGCAATTTTTAATTACATTAATTTTTTGAGAATCATTATGATATGACCGGAACACATGATGCTCAATATAGTACAAAACAACTACAGTTAAAATATCTTTAAGCATAAATTTATAAATATATACATTAAACAGGTCTATATTCTAGATTTAATGCGTTATTCTTATGAATTAAATTATTCTTTCTCTAATGGAAAAAAGGGTGCTGGAAAAACGATTAACAAAGTTCCGACACCAGGTATTTTATTGGAGCGGGAGTGAAAGGAGTATAAGTCAATGTTCTTATACTCCTATATATAAACCTATTAAACTCTCGATTTACGAGTTGTTGAATTAAATATGAGGTTTTCAAATCAGTAAAACGACGTTAAGTTGACTTGGTTGACTTTCATCAAGAAAATTAAAGTCTGAATCAACAATTCCATCCATAAAGCTATTATCTTATTTTAAATTTACATGTATCTTGGACAAATACGTTTGGAAATGTAAATATCTTAATGTCAAATTTCTCGATTTATTTTTTTTTCAATCATAAAAATCTTTTCATACTATTTGAAAAAGCAAAAAAAAAAAAAAAAAAAAAAAAAAAAAAAAAAAAAAACAACAAACAAACAAACAAACAAAAAAACCCGGAATATTTAGAAATATCTGAAAATATAGAGACGAACAATGTCTCATTCAACGAAGTCGACTCAAATGAGTCTCATAGAATTTATTGATTTTTAATGATATATTGAAGTTCTGCGGTATCTAAAGAATTAAATTATCAAATGAACAATGAGATATATAAAAGTCTTTTTTTTCTACTCTCTTTTTTCCATTATAATTTTCAAATGATTAAATGATTTTGATTTATGTGACGATTGCACTATTATTATTTTTAATTATCACATATTTGGTACAAATAGCAAACATTAATTGAAAAAAAGAAACATTAACGAATGTATTTAGGACTAATGACCCTCTGCTCTAAATTTCACAATTTAAAAAAAAATCATTGACATTGATTTTTATCAAGAGATGTAGCATCAGCTTCATGTTAAATTTGGTCAAATAGGAAACTATGAACAGCATTCAGCTCTTGAACTTTGAAAGTTATTTCACTTATCAGAGGGTCGGTGCACCTTAATTAAGAATGTGTTATCTTCACTTTTCTGATGGTCAAGTTTTTCAACACCAATTATTTTAAAATTTCGACTTATTAAAAGAGCAAAGCTTATTCTTTTTGTTTTTATATTAAACCTAGGTCTACTTCGAGAGAGAGAGAGAGACTAATGTTCATATTTTTTAGAGATCGTTTAAAGGAAAACCTTTGATTGAAGATTGTAAGCGGAAATATCTTGTCCTTAATAACTGCTTTGGTCACTTTTTAAGCTCACATGATTTTTCGCACAAATTAAGGTCACATTGTTATGATGTAATATTGTGTATCGAGGCATTAAAATACATTTTAAAAGTATTTGTTTACATTATTTAAGTTTTATTTCATTTACTAAAACATAATTCACACATATCAATTGGTAGAACTTTGATATTTTCATGGCTGAAAAATAACAACCATTCTCATTTGCATTTTTGTGGTTTCTTGCCAATTGCAGCTGTCTTTTAATCCGTTCTTTTGAAAGCAATAGCTCTTGGCAGAAACGTAGACATGGGCACAGTTTAGCTACTGTAACTTGTATTTTCTGTTCATTTTGAATCTTTAGCTCGGTGTGATAATAGTATTTTTCATCTGTTTGACTGCTTTGTATGTGAATAAGGTTGGATTTTTCAGAGTCAACTTCTAAAATCTAGAATCATGAGAGATTCATCCCACTGCAAATTTCTAACCTTTCAAACCATAAATGCAGAGAAATTTTCCTTTTCATAGTAGGAATTTACTATTTAAAAAAAATAAACAATACTTCATTATCGTACCCTTTAGTATGGTTTCCTTCTGCAATGTTATTCCTTTTCGGCGCTACATTTCGACAAAACCAAGAGAAGTATGGTAAAGAAACAAAGAATTTTAAAAACTACTCATCTTTAAGAAGAAAATTAAAGAATTTCAACTACATGGTATCAAGGAAAGCTCGTTTTATACAATTTGTAAAAACCTTGGTAGAATCGTATAGTCGAAACATCGTACCATATACATATACATTCCCCTTAAAAACATCCACTTTGGAAACTTAAGATAATAATTTTAAAAGACATCTACGCTTGAACATTATATATGTAATATAACGTAGGGGTATGTCATTGTACTGCAGTTCGAAAATGGTAATTTTTATTACAACAATGTGACCTTAATTTGTGCGAAAAACCATGTGAGCTTAAAAAGTATGTTGAGCTATATGTCTTATCTATTGATGTTTTACTGAGTATAATCGACAAAGGCCAACTTAACCTCTGAATTTTATTACAAACGAAATGATTTTAGCTTTTCCATCGTTAACTTTCCTTATTCATATGTTTTTCCACTATCATCTGCATATGGCGTTCATATCTTCAAGATAATTCGCTTCTCAAGAGTACTTAACTCAGAGCAAGGTCGGTTTTAAACCGATACACGTAAGTTGATGTTGCAGGAATTTGAAAAACCTCCTTTTAACCAAAAATTTGTACTAACTTTTATGGTCATTATAATTATTAGAAACATAACTTACCACTGGGTCGTATTATGGTTGTCTTTGTTCATAACAATTGTATGCCCTTTGTTTTTTGTACTAAATTCGACCACGGAGTCAAAAAGTCTTGTTTTTTCTACAAAACCCTGGTTCCCTAAACTTCTTTTAATTTTTTTCAGTAGCCCATTATTTATATTTTAGAATATAATTAGGAGTGACCTGTAAATGTGCAATAATGTTTCGGAATTTTTTATTTTACCCTGGGGGGTCAAATTGGGATAAAAATTCTTTATATAAGAAAAAAGAATTTTTCCCTGAATTTCAAATACTGTTTTGCAATTCATTTTTTTTTTCAGAGAAAAAAGTGTAATGGTGTCCTATTGATAAACAATAACATTTCGAATTTTTAATGAAATATATGGAGATAACGAACAGTATTCAAGATCAAAAGTCCATAAAAAATAGGAGCAGAGCAAACAAGGACCTATAAAACATCAGAGGTGGGATCAGGTACCATGGAGGATTGAACATCCCCTGCCGACCGGTCACACATGGTCCTTGTCATGATCGGGAAATAACGGAGAAATCTGTCGTCAATTCAGTGTATAAATAATGGAGTCGACTAACAATTTGTATGAAAAACCTCAGTCAGCATTTAACTCAATGATAAATTGTATTTGCTAACATGGTCATTGTATCGACCATAGAACTTACGAAATGATGATTTTAAACGAGATTGCTGATATTCTTCGCCATTAACTTGTTTGTCAATAATTTTCCTCGTTTTTTTAAAGAAATTCATCTTACGTAGAACATGTCCTTCCGTATCGAATCAACTGAGAGATATAAACTCCGTATGCAGGTGATGAAAGGTATATTGCTGCATAAGTAAGGGAAGATGACGATTGAAAAGTTAAAGTCATCATGTTTATCACAAAGCTTTGTTGTTCGATTATCATTAACGTCTTTTTCTAGTAAAAGATCTAAATATGAAACAGATGTGTCAGACTCTGTGGAATCTTTTATTTCAAGCTCATCGGGATATACATGTATCGATATAAGAATGGCAATAACTATTGTTAATTGACAATACATCGTCGATATATCTAAATATCGAGATGAAGGCCACAGTAAGTGTTTTTTTCTCTTTTCATGTAAAAGATTTTGAATAAATTCTGCTTCTTATGACTACAAAAACGTGAGTGAAATGAAAGATATGGAGATATATGGAAAACAACGTCTTAATATGAGTGAAAAAATCATGAATGGTATATGGTATTATATGAACAAAAAAAATAGACATGTAAATAAAATTAAAATTGTTTAACATAATACCAAGTCATTGGCACTCACTCATGAATTGCTCATAAATTGCTTAATTTTGTAAGATGCCACGTGAATATTAAAATGATAGAAAATTGTTAAGTCTGAGCATTTACTTGGAATATCATGCTATTTAATATTTAATGCAATTTGTCCAGAGTGAAATATCTACTAGTAGCTTATTAAATTTTCATTGGTACCAGGATGCCATTGGCAAGTACCTTTTAAACAAAATCTCGGCAAGAGAATATACTTCGGGCAGTTCCTAAAGTATTACTGCAAAAATGACAAAAATAGACCTTTTGTTAGTAATTAACAATTCTTAAAGTTTGATTGACAATGCACGTAAGTTATTTTTAATTCATTGATTCTTTTTTGGAA
Organism: Saccostrea cuccullata; assembly: GCF_032062105.1. Taxonomy (NCBI): domain Eukaryota; kingdom Metazoa; phylum Mollusca; class Bivalvia; order Ostreida; family Ostreidae; genus Saccostrea; species Saccostrea cuccullata. The sequence goes on along the minus strand of NW_026939565.1, from coordinate 374,415 downwards.
TGTCAATAATTCTATTGAATAATGATTTTATTTGCCGCTTTAGAGTCATATTACTTCGCCCAGTTCCATAAAATTGCTTTACATTTCTTTCTTTGAATGAGAGTGAACATTTGTCATGCTAACTTAAAAAATCAGAAACTTTTTTATTTACCAGAGGAAAAAAAAAATTCGAAACTTCTTGAAGAAGTTGTCAAAAATGCTAAATGTAATGTTTTTCAAGTCCTGTTCTGCGATTTAAAGAACAATTCACTTTTTTAAATATAGTAAATTGATTATAAAAGATAAAATCTACATGAAATACCAGGAAATCTTGTATATATTTTCAAAGGTATGGCTTCATAAGAACTTATAAAGTTAAACAAACTGACGATCATCTCTTTTTAACAGCAAATATATACAGAAGTCACGCAAAGATTTCAAAATAGTCCCCAGGGCCATCTTATTAATTTTATGTAGATTCTATAATTACTAGAATATCCCACGTTTTAACCAATAGAGTCGTATAATATTTTAGTTTAAAATTGCATAAAAATTTTTCAATATTTTACGCATGGAGAAAATAGAAAAATCCAAAAGTCGAAAAATCATCAATAAATCTAATCCAGAATACAATGAATAGTAACAGAGAACATGGTTTTTAAGTATACGCAAACATTAAGATCTTAAAGATTTATGAATATTGATTGAACTCTAGTTTGAATAAACAAGCAACATATTTTAAATAAATCAAAAAAGACTACATCATTTGTATTTGTTATACATACTTTAAATATACCTATTTTAGGCATAAATCGGTCAAGTCCAAGTAGTTTTTCATTAGAAAATATTTATCATTTAAAAAAAAAACAACAACGAGTAATTATGTTTAAATTAATGTTTGTAAACAAAGAAGTACATTAGGATATCGAGTCCACTTTGACCATAAGCCTTATATATACATCATTTGACTTTGTGTAAAGCAATCTGATCTGTACCCAAATGTTACCTTTCGAATTTAATTCTGTTTCTAGCATTATTAAAGGCATTCTATATTTCAGCTGAAATGCTTGATTGTGCAGTGAACAGGGCACAAACATGGTGAGTGGTAGAATCAGGTGCCTAGTATCCTCTGTGAGCACTTGGTTTTATTAAGTTGGAACATACCGTAATCAAATTCAATATAAAAACAAGGCCGACAAATTTGGTATGGAACAAGTCAACCAAAATATAATCCAGTGATAAGCTTTATTTGCTGCTAAGTTATAACGGCCAAAAAATTATTAGATGCTGACCTTAAACGAGGATGTTTAAATCCCTGTGACATCAACTTATGTGTGAGAAGCCTGCCGTAGTATAAAATTGATCGTTTTCAGAACATGCTCTTGACTAGTAAACTAGTTAAGATAAAAAAAAAAGCTGAAGTCATCTCGTTTGTCGTAGAATTTAGTTATTTGTTTGATCGAAACAGTAACCATTTCATCTTTTGTAAAATTAATTGAAGTGTCTTGTAAATTTGCAAAAAAAAAAGGATTTTGAATTTCTTATTTTCACCATACAAGGAAAATTTTACGACACATTTCTGTATTTCAGAGTGGTATAGAAAAAAACCCAGGTCGTTAGTTCTACCTGGCACTTGATGGGACGATTTAGTTATTTCTCATTTCCACAGAGAAGTACATTGATTTTGCCGATATATCAACAAAGACGACAACTTAAAAGAGTTTTTGTATGCATTGCAGTTGTAAATGTTTATGTCAATATTTTATCTGATACCAGGAAATTACACAAATTATTGTCAGATGATTGCTCTATAATAATGATATGTTTACATCGTTGTTTGTTAGACAGTTAATCTTTGTACAAAAGAAAAAAAATGAACATAACTAATGGATAAATAGGATTACTAGTATCTTTGATTTATCTAGGAAAACTTAATATAATTCTTGAATACTCCGGCAAAAAATGCTTTAAATTTCATTGCAATTACAGTGATTTCAGTCTGGTTTGGATCTTTGGTGATGATGCATATATGTAATTATATTTTGCCATTAAATCTTTGGCATTCATTTTTTTACTAATAATCACAAAACAATACCCCAATTAATACCATTAGCAGAAATCCTTTCTTAGATGAAAATAAGAAATAATGTTTACTTCTTCCACATCTCCCCACAACGAGACCGATATAAATTGATGGACGTTACCACACTCGCGTAATCTGAAATGAATATGAAATATTTATTGTATTTGTTTAACAACTAAACAAGAACAATGTCGACAAAATCGAAAATATTTCATATGGATTTGTTTTTGGGTCAAAATGAAAACAATAACTTTTTTGAACTACAAAATATGTTTGTATAAGAGGAGCATAATTCGGTCTTTAAATATTAATTAGTCACATTGTTCCGTTGAAAAAGTTCACGTTTCAGAGGGCATGATAAGGTAAAAGATGGAATAACTGTTGAAAATAGGGTGACATTAGTCCATTTTTCGTAGTGTTTGATGTCAAACATTCAGCGTAACCAATTGATTTAAATTCCAGTTACTTTGATATCAGCTTGAATCACTGTCGTGGACTAATATAAGCATCAAGGAGGAAGTCCATTTAGGGTTTAATATGTGAATCAAGATGTTACGCGATGGATACACTATGATGAGAGGATATCAAATTTGTCTGATTTTTACAATCATGTTTAGTTTGGGGATTTCAGAGATAAATCTTCGAGGAAAGGGTGCGAGCTTTCCCAGTCAGGTATACAAGACTTGGATGCCTACTTACAAGGCTCTCAGACAGTCCACTGTTTCTCTCTTCATGGATTATGATGCCATTGGAAGTGGAAATGGTCAGACTGCAATCCAGAACAACGTGGACATAGAATATGCTGGATCCGACTCAGTGATGTCCGACGACATGAAGAACAACTACCCCGATCTGGTAGAATTCCCAACCATTGCAGGGTAAGGATGATATTTCTGTAATATGATACTTTCTAATCGTATGTAAATGTTTGATTTCAACTTGAGTGTTTCGAGTGGTTACCTTTTGTCTTAGATGGAATGACGGATCATTCATAAAAAAGCAGATAAGTCTTTCAAATCAGACACTGTGCAGATGAAATTGTCAAGAATTCATTGTTGATTGTACATGTTTACATCTTATGGTGTAAGTTTTAAAAATTTGCAGTTTCTCTTCAGAGAGGGTATATGAAATATGAAGGAAGATATACTCAAATCATATTGAAGTAACATTTTGATTTCTTTGCAAGACTTGCAGATTATTTTTTTTCCACAAAGACGCAAAAACTCTTTTGCGATTTTAAATAAGAAGGTCTCTTTTAATTAGAAACTGCGCAATATTTAAACCATAGATCTAATTGTTTTTGTAATGAAATGAAATGATGATTTGTTTTCTACGCAATTTTTATTTATAATGAAGTTATTTGGTGGTGTTATCTTGTTTTTGTTGCAGGTTCCACAATATGTGTGACTGAGTTACATTTTCATCGAATTAAATTCCCTATTATTTCCAATTTTAAGAAAAAACATTAATCATCTTATCTTTTTTTTTTTGCCAAGATCAAATATTTGTCGCAAAATAATTGCTAAATACTCTGTTTAAGATCCCTGATGGCAATTTAACAACTGTATTTTTAATTTAAAAAATACCACTGAGAGGACAAAAAAAACGAGATCTGCACAATATATATGTATAATTATGTTGTAAGTAATAAAAACATTTTTTTTAAACGATTAAAAATTCTGAAATCAAAAATTTTCAATAAAGCATCTACCTTAATAAAGTCTTCTTTTTTTTTTACTTTTCAAGTCCCTTTCTTTTAGTCACTTTAATTTTCGGTCAATTTGGCAGGATTAAGAGAAATTGAAAATATTTCTACTGTAGGTGAGATTCTATAAGCTACAATCACATAATCAATATCTTCCACAGGTTAATCATTAGACATTATTTCCCCTGTATTCTAATACATTAAAATTCAATGCTTTATTTTTCCACTTGAAAACATTACTTTATAGTGCGTAGCTGATTCGGGGAGTCGTATATCTCTATTCCATTACCTTCCATTCGGAAATGAGACTGAGATCACATTAAACTGATTCGTAAGATATGGAATATAAAATCAATATTGTTTGTTTATCGAATTTTAATGCCATTTACAACTGTATAATTATCATGTAAAATTCGTTCTCATATCAGTGATGAAATGTAGCAAGCACTTTATTTAATACGAATGTTGAAACGAATCACGTACAGATATATATATATAGCTCCTGAAAGGTTGGAGACATAAAGCCAAAGCACAAACAGTTCAAAGATTTGACTAAGATTGAAATCTTTATCAAAAGAAGTCAAACTTCGAGATCAATGTCAAAAGGTCAGAATAGTGGTAACCATAGAAATATACGAGCAAAATATGAAAGCTCTGGCACCAACCAATCAAAAGATATGAACTTTGCTTAAGTATTTTAAAAGTAGGTCAAAATACAAGGTCAATTAAATTACAAAAAGTATTGATATCCAAAGCGAGTTCCTTTTACAAGAAATAGAAATGTAATATATGAAAGCCCAAGCAAAAATCATTCAATAGCTTTGGCCAAGACTTGTTTTTCGATAAGAGGTCAAACCAAAGAACATGGTAAAAGGGTTAGAATTGTTTGTAACAAATGGAATATTTTCTTTTTGACAAAAGTACACCATTTAAAACCCCTTGACCTAACATTTCTAAGGTTAATGCAAAACTTAAAGGTTTCCGAAAGTAGGCGAAACTCGCAGAATAGAGTCCAAGAGTTGTCGCTACCCAAGGAAAACACATCACAAGAAATATACTGTACTAAATGAAAGCCCTAGCAACAACTGCTCAAACGTTATGGCCAATGTTAAAATTGTTTAAAAGTTAGTCAAACTCCAGGGTCAAGCTTAAATTGTTGAAGTTGTTAGTACACATGGGAAAGACTTGTCACAAGAAATTCATATTTATAATATGAAAGTTCTTAATTGCTTCAACTTTCCAAAAGATATTATTATAAGAAGATTTAGGTTTTTAAAAGTGCTTCAAAATCAAAGGTCAAGGTAAAAAATGTTTGAACCCAAGTAATTTTTTTCACATGAAATACACAAATAAAGTAAGTATGAAATCCCTACCATAAACACTATAGAAGTTATTGCCAAGGTTTTTGGTAAAATTTTGCAAAATTTGGACAAACTCCAAAGTCAAGATCAAGTGATTAAATCTGTTGAATCTTATTGGAAGTCATGTGACAAGCTATACATACGTGAAAAATGAAAACTGAGACTCGACCCTTATGGTTAAGGTTTAAGTTTATGAAGACAAACAGAAAAACGAACGGACAGAGCAAAAATAGTATTCTCCAGTTCCGTGATAATTGGGGCAAATAAATCTGAAAATTAAAAGAATTTTACTAAAAAGCTTTTGTAATGTATCGCAAGTGTCGAAAATGAAAAAATAACAAAGTTTCTTAAATCTTTATAGCTCGAATGTTGATAATGGTATCTGGGTTTTGTACATATTTAATGGTCTATAAAAAATCATAAACTATGGAACATTAAGAGAGATTACCCACCCTTGCAGTCAATTCAGTGCTCAAGGTTTTTGTCATTTTTGTAAGGTTTTAATTTAATTGTTGATATTTAGTTCAAATATTCAAACATGTTCAAATTTTCCACATCTCTCATCCTCTTTTTTTATTAAAACGAAAGACACAAGTTCTCTTTGTAAGCTCGTTTGATTTTTTTGGATGCTTCATATTAATTACTGATAATAACGGATGATTCAACAACTTTATGTAACTATCAATTCTAGTTGCTTATGTTGTTAAATATATTAGCTTGATGTAGATATATCTGTGGGTATATGCTTAATCATTGAATGGACTAAATTAAACGAAATATATGCTTGCAATATTTAAATTTTCGAATCTTGTTTTTCATCTTAATTTGCCAAGATCCTGTACGTGAAAAGAAGAAAACACTTGCTGTGGCCTTCAATTATCGACGATCGACGTATTGTCAATTAACAATAGTTATTGCAAGATCCGTCGTCAATTCAGTGTATAAATAATGGACTAACAATTAGTATGAAAAACGTCAGTCAGCATTTGACTCAATGATAAATTGTATTTGCTGTCAAGGTCATTGTATCGACCATATCGATACGATATATCCCGGTGAGCTTGAAATAAAGATAACACAGAGTCTGACACATCTGTTTCACATTTGGATATTTTACTTGAAAAAAACGTTAATGGTAATCTAACATCCAACTCTATGATAAACTTGATGACTTTAACTTTACAATCGTCATCTTCCCAAGTATTTATGCAGCAATATACCTTAATCATCTGCATACGGAGTTTATATATCTCGGTTGATTTGATACGCAAGAGCATGCTGTACTTATGAACAGTTTCTAAACGAGGTAAATTATTGACAAACAAGTTGATGAAACAAGAATATCAGTAGTCTCGTTTAAAGTAACCATTTCGTAAGTTCTATGGTCGATACAATGACCTAGTCAAAAAATACAATTTATCATTAAGTCAAATGCTGATTTGCGTTTTTCATACTAATTGTTAGTTCATTTTTATACACTGAATTGACGACAGATTTTTTCGTAAAGAGAAGGAACATACGGCGTGTGTGACCTGTCTGCAGGGGATGCTCACTCCTCCATGGCATCTGATCCCACCTCTGATGTTTTGGAGGTCCGTGTTTGCTCTGCTCATATACTGTATTTCTTATGGATTTTTGATCTTGAATACAGTTCTTTATCTCCATATGTTTCATCCTTTGATCTCGAATCAATTAAATCTTTTTATCTGATATCATACTGACTAAAAATATAAGGTTTCATTGCAAAATCAAAAGGGGACGAGTAACTAAAGTATCACCAGGAAACCATATTGTGCAGTTTATTTTGTATGGACTTTGTGGTGGAAAAGTCTCTAAAAAGCCCACTCAGCATAAATTGTTTTAAAGATATCGTCCGGGGAAAAAATGTCACACAGACTTACAGCTAGGCAGATGGACAGATAGACCCAAATTTACATTCCCCATTTTTAGGGAAAGTGGAAAGCAAAGAATTTTTTTTTAAAGAAGCACAGTGTTTTTGCTGAATACTTACTTTTAGGAGTAGAAGGTAGTAATTTTTGTAACATTTTGTAATTATTAATTTAATTGTCTTAAAATGTTAATGATAAGCAATAAAGTAACTCTTGAAAATGGTAGAGTCTTCCGTGTATACGCAAATGAGAGAGAGAGAGAGAGAGAGAGAGATTTCAAAATATAATTAAATTATAAAATGATGAGTAAAACATTAACATCAGTTAATAAAGTTTTCAGGTAACTTTATTGGTTAAAGTTAGAGGGAAGAAAATGTTTGAATTTAACGCAGCTGATTACAGCTATTAGCATATTTAATGTTTGTATAAAGTCGTTATTTTTATAGTCTAGTCAATGATGACAACTCATACATCAACATTCATTTAGAATAACTTCAATTAACTTCAATTAAAAGGGTTAATGGTAAAAAAAAATCAGCAATTTGTTAATATGCTAGAAGTATATTGAAGCTTTTAATGAAGTCGAGTCCTATTTTTACGAATATCAAAGCATCAAAAAGCTGCATGCTTGAAAAATTCAGAATTTTAAAGAATAGGTTGATTAACCCTCACTTGAGTGTTTATATTCTTTGGAAAAAATCCCATTAAATTTTGCTCCTCTAATTTGTATATAAATAAAATTTGTTTTAAAAGATTATAACGTTTTGCTTTTGTTTGCGAGATTTGAGAGATGATAATTTTTCTTACTTCAATAACAAAAACTGGAATATAAATACACTACACTACATGTAATTACGTCACTTACGTCACTTATAATCGACTCTAAGAGCTCTTAAGCAAAGCCCATTATATAGAAATATTATTGCAACAGATTGCAAGGATGGGGTAATTGAAAAAAGTAATTATAATTGACTTTAATTACATTTTTTAAGTAATTGGAAGTAATTTGTAATTGAACATTTTTTCAATTACTTGTAATTGTAATTTAATTAATTACACTGAAAAATATTATGTAATTAATTTTCAATTACTATTTCAATTACATTCAATTACTTTATATTATTCTCACATGCATTCATGATTTATTGACATCACTACCTCTCCATTTCACTGTCTTTTATTTTACTGCAAAATAATATCCTCAATCCTTCAATCACTAGTATACAAAAGACAGATTATTTTATAATAATAATCTAATTACATAAAAGTTGATTTTTTTGTTTTATGTTTATCTGATTTTCTCACCGCTTTTCTAGGTCTTCCAGCTATGAAACAAACATTTATTATATTTCAATCTCTGCATGTTGTTTGATCAAAGTAGAATAAGAATGTGTGTGTCGAGAAAAAGAAAAGGAATGTGTGTGTCATGATTTAAGTACTGTCTCGTTGGTAAGAGATAATTGCCTTCCAGATCACAGTTGTAAACTGCAATCAAAACAAATTAACTCCTCTAAAGACGTTTTCATTCCATGATTTAGAAGACAAAGCCAATGCATGGAGATAATTATTTCCATTAAAAATGTTCTGCTAGTCTAAACATCTAACAGAATTTTATGAATGAATTTTGTACTTGAAAAAGTTATGTCCTGTACTACTCAAGAATTATTTATGAAGTAAAAATGTTCAACATAAATAGCAATTTAAGATGTTCACGTTACCTTCAAAAGAAATATTTAATTTGAAGGGTAACAGTTGTGCCTTCATTTACTCTTTCAAAATACCCCCTTTTAATCATATATCATATCCCATGCAATTTGTGTACATTGAGGTTTTATGTGGAGGAAACTGCATCAAACTGATCTCGAATAGTTCTTTCATGTTTTGTGAATAAAAATTATAATTTAAACAACAAAGCTACACAATGCCTATAATATATTATTTCTTGTATTGTTTGTACAGCGGCAGTGCTTATAAACAAATGATTGATCCCTGTTCTGATTATTTATTGACAAGGATTATAATTCTTTTTTTTTTTTAAATCAAAATGTAATTTGTAATTTTAATTAATTACTTTTGTAAAGTAACTGTAATTTAATTAATTACATGTCATTAATTTATTTTTAATTTAATTGAAGGAAAAGTCAAAGTAATTGTAATTTGATCAATTACTTTTTAAAGTACGTGTTATTGACCCCATCCCTGCAATTGATATGCAATATGCATTTAAATATTTCAGAAATTTGAAAATACTGGATAAATACAATATTTCTTAGATAATATTTTTCGAAATCTTAAAATACCATATAGCGAAACGAACAGTATCCAAGCTCAATCCCATTAAAAGAATACAAATTGTTAGCAGAGCATACAAGCGCCTTCAAAAACATCAGAGGTCGGATCAAGTGCCTTTGACGAGTAAGCATCCCCTCATAATCAGTCACACCCGCGTCTACTCCTTATCATGATCGCAAACAACGGGAAAATCCTTGAATAATTTGGTGTATAAATAATGACCCAACAACTTGTATGAAAAAATGCCAGTCAGCATATGACTTAATGATAGGTTGATTTGCTGAAAAGGTAACTGTATCGACCATAAAACCTGTAAAAAGATGAGTTTAAAGGGGGCTGTTGATATCCTTGTTTCATCAACTTGTTTTTCCATAGCTAGTCTCGTTCTAAAAATTGATCAATCGTACAGCATGCCCTTGCGTATACAGTCAACTAGAAAAAATAAACTGCATATACAGGTGATGCAGGTATGTTGCTACAAAAGTAAGGGAAGTTGACGATCAAAAAAATGAAAACATGACATTTATCATTAAGTGTTTATTGGTATGTTTGGTTAATAAAATAAACAAATTGAAACAGATGTGTCATACTCTGTGGTATCAGACTCTGTGGTCTCTTTTATTTCAAGTTCATAGGCATACATTGAGTCGACTTTTGAATGAAAGATTCCATTGTTAAAAGATAAAACGTCGTCAATATATCGAAATGTTGAAGGCCACATCAAGTTTGTTTTCCTCCTTCTCATGTAACTTTATTGACCTGATCTCCAAAAAATACACAGATATTGTCAATCAGAAACCCAAGATTCTTTAGGGTACTTGTATCTACAATCAGAATGTTTTAAGTAAATAATTTTGCAAATGACCAATAAAAAAGAAAGTATATTTACGAATTCCATTTATTTTTTAAACGCATCTGTCTAGGATGTCAAAAAGCCTGGATTTATCGTGGGGGAAATGTTATAAAAATTCTGCAGATTTGTTATTACTTTGCTAACATTTATAGTGAAAAATTTTCTAAATGGTTAAGCCAGGAATGAGGTAATGGTAATGTGTATTGGTAATTGACTGTAATTAATTAAAAATTTCGATGTTATTGAAAATAATGTGTAATTGGCTAAATTTTCAATTAAAAGTAATTGTAATTTAATTAATTACTTTCCAAAAAAGGCATGTAATTCACAATTACTTTTCAATTTCATTCAATTACACTGAATTTAAATAAATTAAAATACCCCCTCTACTCAAAAACATTATTTAAGAAAAGTTATCTGATCTTTTGGAACAAATATTTTGATGGTAATATTTCTTAAAAGGAATATTAACTCATAATTCCCTTTTTAAGTAAATTGCTGTTTAAATATTTCCCTTTTTCATTTTCTTAAAAACTTTTGAATCAAATTAATCTTTGTAAAGTGTACAAATAAAATTTATATTTTGATTTCTTTAATGAATTAATCTATATGAAAATGGGTAGTTCAATGGCGTCTAAACCTTTTGTTTGCAATATCTTCAGCTTGTGTTAAAAGTTATTAAGAGGTGCTAATTAGTGCCCTGAGGTCATGTATACATGTATATTCCTTTATAGATATTTATCACACATTTTGACTTTGTCTGTTGGTATTCTAATACACATACTTTGACTTCAAATTCTTGTTTGGCACAGAGGTTATACGTCAAATACCAACATTTTGAAATATTGCTTGTGATGCTGAAATATAAGGAAATATTTACATTCGCTATGTTTTTCTACTAAGCCAAATGTGAAATTGATTTGAAAGTCATTTTTGTGTATACTCACGCGTAGAAATATACACAAAGAAACTTGCGTTAACGTGACGTCACAATGAGCCTGCAGCGACGTTAGTAAAAATGCAGCGATATAGGACAGCGAGAAATTCAAATATTGAGTATATTTTAGTTGCTTCCAAAAACATGTAAAATATAAATATAAGGAATGTTTTTCAGTTTAGTGTGAATCATTGGTGTGTGAATCACACAGACTTGCACGTAGACATATTTTTCATGAAGCGCTAGCGCGCTTCATGAAATATGCCTACGTGACAAGTCTGTGTAATTCACACACCAATAACTCACACAAAACTGAAAAACATTCCTTAAATATTAAGCAAAAAGCATCCATTGTATGTTTAACATAAATCCATTGGAAAGCTTAAAAATGATTCTAATTTTTTAAACATATGAATTAAGGTAACACCACGAGAAAACTTTCCACTAGAAAGTATCTATGTATTTCACTCACAAATACCTAAGTGGAAGTAACCGTCAATGTGGAAGGAAAATCATAAAATCTAAGAGAGCTAGGTTTGGGGACAAAGTATTTGAAACTTGTATGAACATTCCAGTTATATTATTGTAAACAAAAATGCAGTAAAATAATCTGATATAAATATCTATATATTTTTTTCAAACAAAATTTGTAATTTAATTTATGTCTTCTAATGCTTATAGGCAAGATCACCGCACTTTTATGTAGATGAATAATGTCATTTATTAAAATGACGGTATAAATGTGAACAATTTAACAAACAAGAATGGGATCAGATTCACAAGCTTTGCTTATTAGTTACGTAAAATATAATGTCTGATCCCCCAAAAATGACTAGAAAAAAGTATCTGTAAGACAAGACAATCAAAACATCATTTGAAAAAGTTAGCAAAAAGATGGCACCTCAAAACAAAATAGGCCAACATCATAAGAAAAAGTTGGCAAAAAGATGGTACATCAAAAAGACAATCAAAACCTCAGAAGAAAATGTTTGCAAAAAGATAGTAATCAAAACAAAATACATAGAAGCAGTAAAACAATTGAGTAAAAACTATATAAAAAAAAACATAATTCTACAAGACACATTAATCATCATATTAAGGGATAGGAATGCCGGGGTGGTGGTGGGTCTTCAAAATAGGCGTGCCTCATGTTAGCGGTGGTCGGCGTGCGAGTGTGAATGACTCGCTGAGCTGACCACATGACCTTACACCTTCTATTACAATTAATCCATCAGACAAAGCGTGGATCTGAGAATTTTCACAATTTACCAACCTAAATGTTACTGGAAACCTCCAAACAAATTATCGCATTAAATACATAAATACAATTATTATTCTAATAATTGTTGTTTTCAAAATCCACGTAATGGTAATGGTAATTTAATTGAAAAGAAAGTAATTGTGATTTAATTAATTACTTTCCTATGTAATTGACCCCATCCCTGGTTTTAAGTATCCATGTCTAATTTACACCACATCGCAAATAGTTACGGTATATATATTGTTATACAGCACTTCTGAAGATTTTCCTATACTGCTCTATTATATTTAAATCACCAGTTTTAGGTCATAAAATAGGCTACATATATGTAATAATTCATTATTCAACCCTTAATATTACATGTATTAATTTATTTATGTATGTATCTAGATTGTCAGCTAAACAGCTGATTTTAATATACCGTATATCTTGGTTTTTTTCGCGGTGATCTATTTTTCGCATTTTTTGCGATTATTTTTAATTCGCAAAATAAAAAACACGCAGAAATTATGTCAGCTATAATGTATGGAATGCCATATACGACAGCCAACTGCTTACTGCCAACTGCTGACGGCTTACTGCCAAATGTCAGCTGCTTACTGCCAACTGCCACACATATTTGAATAAATTTTATATTTGTATTAATATTTTTATGAATTTTCACCAAAAAAAAAAAAAGGAAAAAAGGCACGGATCCAGGACATTTTTTCCAAGGGGGTCACCCTGGTAAATTTGAATTGAATAAAATGACCAATATGTTTTATCTTAAGTAATATTCAATATATATTCAATATATGCGGTTGATAAAGTACATTGTTTATTTTTTATTTGTTTTCCTATTTGAAATATGTAATAAAATGACTATTTTCCTCTTTAATCTTTAAAGACCCCCCCCCCCTCCCCCGGAGACAACAAAACCTTTGAAGAGAGAATAATAATAAAAAGATTTGTCGTTTTGCAGAGAAAGATGTTTTGAAAATAAATTTCCGTTTTCCATTATATTCTATAGTTAAAAATTTCCTAAAATTAAAGATGTATATATCTCTGTGTGTTATAATGTTTCACATGCATATAGATCGGGGGGGGGGGGTTAAAATTTGTAGTCATACGTTAAATAAACTAAACGAACTACCACTTAGAAAACGCCGATCAAACATTTATATCTCTTTGTTTGTACAAATAAAATATGTTTTACATACATAGGTCTAGAGAGAGGGGTCCGGAACACCCCTCTGAAATTTGTAAAGTTATTTAATGCACAAACTAAACCAACTAAAAGTTATTGAATGTATAAAATAAATCAACTAAACGGGACCTTAAAACCACCCCCCCCCCCAAACCGAAAATGTGGACTCGTGTTGGTATGAAAAATGTTATACACATAAAGGTATGACGCATAAGAACCCCCTCTCCCCGGCTGAAATGAATTTTCACATTTAGGAAAAGACTTTACGTATTTTTTTCTTGTCAAGAAATTTCTGGGTTGGATTTTTTTTTACCAGAGTGACCCTCTTGGAAAAAATGTCCTATTATGGAATGCCATATACGACAGCCAACTGCTTACTGCCAACTGCTGACTGCTTACTGCCAACTGTCATCTGCTTACTGCCAGCTGCCACACATATTTGAATAAATTTTCATATTTATATTGATATTTATGTGAATTTTCAAATAATCAGACGCGGATCCAGGATTTTTTTTTCCAAGAGGGTCACCCTAGTAAAAAAAAAAAATCAAACCAGAAATTTTTTGACAAGAAAAAAAAACCCGTAAACTCCTTTCCTAAACTATGATGTGAAAAATATTTCGGCGGGAGGGGGGGGGGGTCCTATACTTATTATCTTCATTAACCGTAAAAACAAAGAGAAATAAATCTTTAATTTGTAATTTGAGAAAAAATAAACAGAAAATTTATTTTTCCAAATATCTCCCCCGCGAAACAACAACAAACCTCTTTTTTAAGGCTTTAATCTTTCCAAAGGCTTTTTGTCTCTGGGGGTATGTTAAAGATTAAAAACAGGAAAATACTAGTAGCCATTTTATTACCAATTGCTAATAAGGTAGCAAATAAAAATATACTTTATCAATCTCGATATTCAACCCTGGGGCTTATTTGACACCGACATTTTTGTCACAAATTATATTAATTACATTACACTTATTCATCATGTGTATAATATGAAAAAATCGTCAAAACTCCAACAATCGCTCCACAAAAAAAAAACAATATACATAGTGGGGTATTTCTTTTTGTGGAGCGATTGTTGGAGTTTTGACGAATTTTTCATATTGTACACATGATGAATAAGTATAATAAATATAATTTGTGACAAAAATGTCCAATAAGCCCTGGGGTTGAATATCGGGGGGGGGGGGGGATCCTGTCCACAAGTACCTGTGCGTAGTTCTTACAGTAATAACAAACTTTGGAGGAATTTAGGAATTTTAAATCTGAAATCAAGCTGAAAACATCACGAAAATGGATTAAATGGCCCGTATGTTATAACTTATGTAATGGATAAAGTGATAAAGTACATTTTTGTTAACTCATTTGAAACAGGTAATAAAATGACTATGTCTTTAAATAATTTTAAGAATGAAGTTTACTTTATTTTTTCTTGTGAAGAAATTCTGGGTTGTTTTTTTTTTACTTGGGTGGACCCCTCCAGAGAAAAAAATGTCTGGATCCGCGTCTGGTTATTTGAAAAATTATATAAATATCAATATAAATATGAAAATTTATCAAAATATGTGTAGCAGTTGGCAGTCAGCAGCTGACAGTTGGCAGAAGGCAGTGAGCTGTTGGCTGTCGTATATGGCATTCCATATTCTATAGATCTGCGTTTTTTTTTTTATTAATTTATATAAATATCAATATAAAAATAAAAAAATTCAAATATGTGTGGCAGTTGGCAGTAAGCAGTCAGCAGTTGGCAGCAAGCAGTTGGCTGTCGTATATGGCATTCCATAATAATGTGACATAAAAACATTACCATTTTAAACAAAAAAATCTTTAATCGTAAAAAATAACACGCAAAATATAAACTGTACTAATCTACCCCTTCTTCGCAAAATTTCCAACACGCGAAAAAAAAAACGAGTATAAGGTACATTCAATGTCGAGATTAACCAAATAGGTTTTTGCCTTTAGTTTAAATATATTTTGTCCGTTGCTACTAAAATGTAATGAACAAAGCGCACGAATTCTTAAAATTGATCTCTTTATATAACATGAATTTTTATTTAAAATATAGTTCTTTATCATTTAATATGAATATCGAATCTGAACCTCAAAATAGCATATATTAATCATAATATGTTTACACATACCTATCATGTGATTTATGTGCAGAATCTTAATTGGGAATAATCGAAATTTTATTTTTATTTTACGATTCACATTATCTCTTGTAGTTTATAATCATTAATAGTTATTCATATTCATGAACACATGATTTATGATATGCAAAATCTTGAAAGAATATACTACATATATAGAGGTGATTCCTCTTTCACATAAATTTGATTTATATGCAAATTCATCTGATTTAATGACAGCTTTCGATTGCTAAATTAGATTTATGCATCAGTCGAAAATGCATGTATATATATTTTTGAACAAATTCCATAGAGAAACTTTATTTTAGAAGAAAAATATAGGAAGGCCCCTGTGATTGCTAAATCTTTAATAATTTATTTAATCAAAAGATTTTCAAAATAGATTTTTTTTTATAGAATAATATCAG
Source organism: Saccostrea cuccullata (assembly GCF_032062105.1). Lineage (NCBI taxonomy): Eukaryota > Metazoa > Mollusca > Bivalvia > Ostreida > Ostreidae > Saccostrea > Saccostrea cuccullata. The sequence goes on along the minus strand of NW_026939565.1, from coordinate 358,309 downwards.
GCCCTATAATTATAACATATTGTATGAAGTAATAATGCAACTCATATTGACCTTCATGAGTTATATTTTCAGAAACAAAAGGTTTCAAAATAGAGAACGCAAAATAAAGTTGTAAAATGTATAAAGAAAAATAATAAGTTTCGTCATTTCATTTTGAGCAAGAGTGAAATATTTCATCACGCATTTGCCATTCATCCATTATTTAAAATCTATAGTTTATAAAGATTAATTAGAATACTTTCTTTGCTTTAAGATGGATATGGATCTTATATCTCACTCTAATTACTTACTTATTTTTCAAAAACCCGTTATTGACCTTTTTTTAGTCAAAAGTCAATTGATTATAAAAGTCATTTTCAGGCTGTTCACAAATATTTGAAGACTGAGTAATTTTGGCATAATCTAATTGCACTGCATGTACAAAATGGTTTTTTTCTAAACAAAAATTATATCATTATTTGTAAGTCAATGTATAATTATATATCTTTTGTAATAACTACGTCAGGAGTCGATTTTTTGGTGCAGCAAATTAAATTACAGATTTATGTTAAGGCACGAAAAGCAATTAAGGAGAAAATTGGACATCTGGGGTTATTTAAATCAAAACTGCTTCACATTTACCATAGAAACTAAACTTTGAGTTTGAGAAACAATGAATTATTGTAAAGATTTCGTAAGAATATATTATTTTATTACTTGTCAGTATTTTATTCTATTATTTAATCTTGGTTTGGATTTTTTGGTATGGATATTTGACATTGATAGAAGTGTAGAGAGCAAAGCAAAAGCAACTCCTTGCTTGCATTGTGAAAATTCTAAAAAAAAAATTAAAACTTTTCAATTTAAGGAGATAAAAAGTTTTAAGAAGAAATTATAATGGGTTATTTAATTAATTGCCTTAATTTCGGGTCCATGTATTAAAACATTGTTCCATGATTATTTCAATATAACGAAATGGTCTATTTTTTATATAGTTGGCCTTTGATAAAAAAAAAATTACAAGTATTTTGATAGAATTAATTCAAAAAGGTTAATTGAGTTTAATGAAGTTTTTCTTTCAATATCTTTGTTGATATTTTTATTCCTTATTGACAGAACTCGCTTTATTTTCCCCCCAATTTTTCTTCAAACTTGCAAAAATTTTCTCTATTACTGAGTATATCTATAATTATTTGAAATTGACCATATAGTGATGGACGTCCCTTGTAGACAGTGCCATGTTATGCAAAACTGACATTCTTTTATATATTCGTTTAAATTCGTTACAAAAGTTAAAACACACCGATTATTTCACTTAAGGACAGATAATACAAACAAAAAATGAATGTCTGGATTGGTATATTTTTGGCCTAATTTCATTAAAACTGATGCAAATGATATATTTTTAGAATATAAAAATAATGTTACCCTTCTGTGTTAAAAAATTCTGCCTCTTTGAATCCATTCTTATTAATCGATACAAATATTTTTCACTTAAAATCAAATTTTAGTGAAAATTTGAATAAAAAATTAAAAACTACGAGGTGAAACCTATTCATTTTACTCATTAAAACATTACTCAGGTTGTTATTTTCAATTTTTTGACAATACTTTGTTTGTATCACCTGTCCTTAAGAGCTAATTTGAACAAAAAATGTAGATATTTAAAAATTCTGAACGAATGAATATTATCATCGTGTCCTTCAAAGTCCTTATAAATCAATTATAGTTGTCCGCTTTGAATATAATCTCATTCTCAATTTTATTCTCTTCTCCCGCGTCTCCCTATTTTAAAATTACTTATCGATAGTATACGACTGTTCATTTTATTTTTTTGAGAAATTATTTCATTATCCTTTTGTCCAGACAGATGTTTTATTAGATTGGAAACAATCTAAAAGAACTGATGATGTTTGAAAGCAATAGTGATGAAGGAATTTAAAATCTATATCCTGAAAAGATAATGTATATATGCACTTTTTCTTGTGAATTGAGTCACCCTTGAAGGATTTATGACATTTGGTGGACTTCAACTTCCTTTAATTTTATAGGAATACTTGCAATACTTTAAGACTACAAAATAGACCATATTTTCATAGGTTGTTCAGTTACTTCAACTACTAGTATGTCATCACTAATTTTATTAATTAGTTTAATAAATTGTACACATCATCACTACTTCAATTCCTTTGAATATAAAATTAAAAAAGCACTCAGCTTAAATTTATTTCAAATAATCTGTTCGTTCCTCTAGAATAAGCCAGGAATACGACTATTTCATTTTTCCCATAATTACAAGCTTTCATTTCCTTCTTATTTGCTTAGCAATCCTAACATCCTTCGTTTATTAATGCTCAATCATAAAATATGTTTCATTGTATTCACTTACGATTTGCCTCATTAGTATCCTAACAGTGTAATCTCTTTGAAGAAAGGATTTGAATTCATAGCCTATTATTATATAGATTATGGCGGGGGTATGCTTCTAAGATCGACTTTGTTTACCCAGTCTGCTGTCTCTTCCATGTGTGCACTTGTCTCTATTTAACCTTGTATTGATACTCATATAACAGTTTCTACTTCACTTCAACTATTATTTACCCATTACAAACATAGTTTATTTTAGCATGCACCCAAATTAGACGTAACTTTAGAAAGAAGCACATGCTTTGTAAACGCCAAATACCATTTTTTTATCATTCATGGGAGAATCTTAGAACAATGAGGTCTTGGAATATGTGAATTAAGATGACAATTGTTGATATGATTCTGGCATTAATGACCATTGTATGGTGTGGTACAAGTGCTATAGATATTCGTGGGAAGGGCGCCAGTTTTCCATATGAGGTTTACAAAGTTTGGCAACCGGCTTTTACAACTTATAGGAAAGGACATGCGTCTATTGAGATGCAATACGATGCCATAGGAAGCAGTAAGGGACAAGCTGCAATTTTCCAGAACATTGATATTGAATACGCAGGTTCGGATACCGTTCTGTCTGAATTAGATAAGTCAAATCATCCAGATCTTGTTGAATTCCCTACAATGGCGGGGTGAGTTATATTTGAAATATACACATGCCCACTGTAATCATATTGTATCCTTTACGTGTTTCAAAAGCATATTTTGTAGGGATGTCAATTTTACTCGGACAGCTTAGTCGAATAGTCGGATGCTTTAGTCGAATATTCGTTTAATTTTAATTACATGTATTTTTTTCATATCAACTTCACTGTTTGTCTTTTACAGACTAGTTTACAATATTTAACCTACGGTATCACCATTATACAACAAATTTCTGAATTGTAAACATAAAAACTGTACATCAATATGTATCTAATTTCAAAATTAATATATTAGCTGCACATTTTATCTAAATGCAGGATATCAAACCCTCGTATTTGTCCTTTCTTTACATAACGGTAGTACATGTACCCTATACTATAATTGAAGCCAATTTCTTCGTGTCCGTCAATGACCTTTGACAGGTAAACAATTAAAGCGTGTCTCTTATAAAAACAAAGAGAAAAGAAGAGCTTGGGATAAATTTTAATTCTGAAATTTTGTGCAAACAGTCAATGATTGTATGAAATTAATATCAGAAAAAGAAAACAAATGCCCAGTTTACATGTATTTACAATTTTGTATTAGCTGTTTAATTAATATTCTTTCTGAATAGTTGTATCACGTCAGAACTTAGTTTGAATCTACAAAACTAAACAATTGATTTAAAACAGTAATAAGAGGTAGACAATCATAATAAACATGTTTGATTTTCTTTCCCAATCTGCTTTTTTCGGCATTTTGCGGAGAACTTACTTTTATTAGGAAAATTTCACTTGAAGACTGTGTATATGTTTGACTGATTCGGCATATGATACATCATGTTTGATGTTACACTGCAGAATACGAGTTCTGCATAACCTTGATAACACTGTTTTGTTTTGTTTTTTACTATACCAAAACTGTAGATTTTGAAGACATGTTTGCCGAACATACATCGACGTGCAAATAATTTCCTTTGAAAAGTTATACCATACCCTTAATTTTACATATGAAAATATTGATCTGTAAATGAATGAAATGGGCAAATATACGTTTATTGCCTTGAATTCAAAATTACTTTGATGAAACACATTTTTAACGAATAACCGACTAAAGAAATTTTAGTCGATAGTCCGTATGATCGAACGATGGTCGAGTACTCGAATATTCGTCGATATCCCTAATATTTTGTTTTATTTTATTTTCTTTTGAGTTGGGTTCAGACAATGTGTTCAATATAGGATTGGATATGAAAGGATTATTTTTAGAAAATTGTTTTGAAAAGGAAATTTAAGAAATGAATATTTTTGTAAATTTGTACATGAATTTTTTAAAGAATTATTATTATTTCTTTTTTAATGTTTACAAGATGTACTTTTATTTACATATATGTAAGAAATTGATGTTCAGTATGACGTTACTAAAATAAAATCCTTTAAATGAAAAGAAAGAAACTATAGTTTCTTTTCTGTGTACAACATTTTGAAACAAAATTGGGGGGGGGGGGGTTGCAAATAATTATTGGTGATATTAGTCTGTGTCGAAGCCTTAAACAATGCATTATGTTTAAAAATAAAATTGGCGCCTTTGAATCATAGATTACACGTGGTTATTAAAGTATTTTTTATATTCATTAATGTGGTGTAATCTAAGAAATCTAAGTCTGTCTTTCCATTATTATGCTGTAATTTTACACAAGAAATTCAGAACATGGGTTCTATATTATAAATTTTCAAAGTTAAGACAATCGATATCGTCAGTAATATTGATTGGATGGATGCATGATCAATTTTGTTCAAGGTATTTGATAGTAACCTTTGGAGGCCTTAGTCTACTAACACATAACTCTGTGATCCCCATTACTTTTAAATCTGTACGATTGCTGAGCCAGAGTTCTTCGTTTGAATATTATCTAATTTTTTGTAGAATCCCTAGTTTATTTTTGCTTAATTAAAAAAAAAATAAGAAACACATTTTAAATATCTAGTCATTATTTAATTCGTTTTGAGAATTGTTTTAGCCTTAAAAACCATCCAAATGATTTGTTCTTCAACACGAAAAGTATTTTCTTCACATTAAAATCATGTGAGAAACATGAAAATATTGAAATTTAAGACTTAAATAGTTTTTTTTTTTGAAACTATTTTTTATTCGCCTCTGCAACAGAGAAACGGGGAAAATATTGATCGGTATTTTAAAAACAAACATAAAAATTCTTTTCACTAAAATAATGATTTGAAGAAAAGTAAATTTGTCATTTAAGCATTATCATTAATAAGACCACTACATGTCTTCGGTAATAATTACAGAGCAGCACAATGCAAATAGTAGGTAAGGGTTCGAAATTTATTGACCTTAAAACTGTTGACGTAAATACCCATAAATGATAAACTATTTAGGTAATCTATTTTCAAAGTTTCGCTTCTAATGTTACCAGTATTTGAACATTATAAACATATTGATTTTTTTAAATAATAATGTGTATACTCTCGGGAAAAAGTTTTGTTTGAAATTGATTGCAAAAATGATAACTTTGTTTACAATATTAAAAATGATAAGACGTTACAACAAAGTCTATTTAACGATGATGCACAAAATAATTGTTGATAACTGGAACTACCAATATCGTGTGTGTACCTTATAAAGCTTTGTTGTACATATCTGACATAAAGCTTGGCAGGAGATCACCTCAAGAAGGTTTGTCAATAACCTTGCTGAGGTTTAAGATAGGAACATCCTTTTTTCATCAATCATTATTATTTCATACCTCTTCCAAATATTTTTTTCTGGGCATTAAATATCATTAATATATATCTGCCCTGGTCATCATAATATATATTGTAAACAAATACATGTAGTTTTTCGTTTATATATATATAAAAAAAAACCTTGTCAAAATATTTTATGACGCCCATCCCTTTTGTTTAAATTTCTTTAATAATTTATAAGAAATAATCTAATATTAATAGTATTAACTTGCACAACTTTCTCTGTCGTTAATTTCATTTAAGAAAACTAGTATGTCACTCATAATACAATACTATAACATGGTGATATTTATGCAACAAAATTTTAAACTGATGTGCAGAATTAATACAAAATAATAATAATAATACACCGACGCTAGTACATGTAGTAGAATTATTGTTTTCAAAGAATTTCTCTAAATTTTGTTTAAATGGTGACAAAAGATTTCATCGGAATCGGAAGATATTGTACATGTGAACCAATCTCCAATAACTTCTTTGAAGCAGAAACATCAGAACATATTCAAGATATGAAAAACAAATGTAAATCTTAAAAACTCCAAAGAACTTTTGGAAAGTTTAAAATCTCAAAAAACTTTTCAAACCTCAATAGTATCAAAAAGTTTTTCTCTCAATTCTTTCGAGACTAGTTATTTAAAAAATTTAATGGAATTCCGATATGAGAACTAGTTTTTATCCTTTATTTTATATCCACTTAAGTAGAATTTATTCTTAAACTTCTTCATAAGGAGAGGAAAAAACCTTGTGACTTTTCACACCATATATATTTACATTTTCTATCTTTTTTGGTGATAATTCTTTTAAAGTTAGATGAGTTGATTTCTTTATAATTCAACTGGAATGCAAATTTCGCCAAGCGAAAGGTGAGGCGCTAAGGAGGCCTAATATGCATGTAAATCTCATGCAGCTGTCTTTGTTTCTAACATCAGTGGGTGGGGATTATTGTATGTTTACAATTTTATTTCACAATTAATTAAGGGGGCCGACTATATTTTTATTGTGTGAAAACTACAATAGCGAAACTCTTCATTTTTATACCATATATAACTTAAATTAATTTCAGTGTACATGCAAAGTTTTGGGGAAATCTACCGTCCAGGTATTTTTGAGGGACCTTCTCAAAATACAGGTAGATTTACTATAGGATTATATAGGAAAATGCTAATTTTTAGCACTTTAAAGCAAATTATACAAATACTACAATAGACATTTTGTTCAAACTATAATATTTGATGAGTAATACTATATGATACAACATATGTAAGAAACACAAAATTCTACCGTCTTGTTACCAGAGGGTGCATCTCAAAATGCAAAAAATTAGCAATTTTTCCTATTTTTATAGACTATCACAAAATATGACGTACACAATGGATTCACATGAAAACATAATACAAATATTAGAGATATTCTCAAATTTCTATGTTTTAAATTTCAAGAGCGTATGTTCATTACTTTTTCTTCAATAAAATTTTTATTACTCCTTTCTTTAAGAGCTACAGATTACCATAACGTCAAAAACACACTGCAACGACGTCAACCTACCTATCAATTGCAAAATCGGTTTAAAAATCAGTTAATTCAAATTGTAATTACATTTTTATACCTATTATTTCTTAATTTTGTTTAATGTTAATGATTAAGCGAAAAAAATGCATTAAAACAGTAAATACGCTTCATTTTACTATGATGCGCGAAATATTGCGCAATGGAAACTATAGTCGGCCCCCTTAAATGTCAATATTAGGAAACACTGTCTAGTTTCTTGGAAGGTATGCCAGAGACATCAACGACAGTTGGAAACGTGGAATAACTTATGTATGACGGTCTTCGCCTTTCTTTTCCTATAAGTTATGGATGAAATCGAAACGAAGGACATCAGTACAACCCACTGTTCTCGTCTATTTTCCTTTTTTATTCCCTAGGGCGTTTCATGGTAGTTTTGACTTTGATGATATTTTTTTGTTCCTAATTTCATAGTAATTTTAAAATAATTACAAATTTTATCATAACTTGTGACACGTATAAAGTTTTAAACAAACGTTGTTTAAAAGTATTAAAAGTCAAGGAGAATACATAACAAATTTCACCAATAGTCTTACATGGATTTCATACTGCTCGATTGACTTTCATTTTCAAGGGGACTATCTTGTATGTCCTGTTCATAGATTTGAATTGATCGCAGATTTCTTTTAAAAATCGATCAATATTCTTTATTTTCATCCTTCTCATGTCTTTAAAAATCCTGTTAAAATTTTAACTGTGTAAAATCTCAAGGTACATCGTATTGATTTTAAATCCAAAATACACATATTTTTGTGAAAATAAGAAAAAAAATATATTGATGTTAGTATATTTCTCTCAAAAAGTCCATTTCTCTTCCTTCTTGAATAGGAAGAAACCGGCTCTAGATAGCATCAGTTTGAAACGAGCTTTGTTATGAACAAACAATATCTTGAATGCAAGAAAAACGATAACAAGTACCAAGGAATGCATGTTTCACTATTGATGTTTTATGGTCAATAAACTCAATTGACAGTTTAAGATTTTGACAAAATAATGATTTTTTTCAGTGAGATGTGTTTCTTACCCAATCAATTTAATGAAATATGCAGATAAGAAGATCTGCTAAAGCACCATCCATCTTATGCTTTAAAAAAAGGAACCGATTTGTCTGCCTAGCATAATGCATTAAACGGATAACGGATAAGTCAAGCTACATCAACAGAGGGAATTTTATCAAAGAGGTGAAAATATAAATATTAACTATTTAAATAACTAAACTTGACCTAAATTTAAAATAGTTATACTAATATAAGAGTATTTCCATGTTTTCCATTTCAATAGTGTAGTACTACATGACTAAAACCATGCAAAAGCAACACATGTTTTAGACTTCGTTTTAGCGAAAGTGTTAGCAATAAAATACTTTTTGAAACAATAAATTAAACGAAATAAAACGGGACATTTTTTTAAATACATAATAAAGTTTAAAATGATTATCCATCAATACTCCAGAAAATACTAAATCGTAAACAGGATTATTAACAGAATGCATGACTGACTAATGATGCACATTTTCAAATTTAATCAACTCTTTAGAAACTAAGTTCATTGTTCTTTACATTGCTATCAATTATTACTATTGGTTTCAGAAAAGATCATGTTGTGGACCTAAAATAAACACTTGTCAAAATGGTCAAATTTGTCTGAAGCAAACATTCAAATATTAAAAACAAGCACAGTGAAATATTTTACTGTAGCAAATTGAAATATTTGTATAATGTTACATGTTGCTCAATACGATACAGTAATAAATGATTACATCGTTTTCAAATTAGTGAGAAACGCTGGTTTCAAAGTTTAACCCAAGAATAAATCCTAAACCTTTCACTCATATTGAGATGCCATGCACCATTTTCCATTTCACTGATAATTCAAGACCTATGCTCGGCACTCAGGATCATTGAGTAGTAGAGAGATACTGGATATCTTTTTCGTGCCAGCAACTTCTGCTACATATACCTTTGTTTTTATGACTGATCTCCAAGTCCCGCAATATGATTCAAACCAGCGACATAATTTGATGGCAAGCCCTTTTGCTACTTATTCGGAAAAAAATATCTTGAAACTATAGAAGATATCTCTCATTTTAGAGGGATACTATCTCTTAATAGATATACATGTATATCTCTAAATTTTAAGAGCTATCTCTCTAAGAAAGAGATATCTTTTTCTTCATGAGGGATATCTCTTTCCTTTAAAAAGACATCTATTAACATTAAAGAGATATTACTTTCACCTAGAAAGATATCTCTTTCACCTAGAGATACTCGTATACTCAGTATCTCTAACAAAGAAATATCTCTTTTACTAAAAGAGATATCTTTTCCATTTAAAGAGATATCTTTCTCCCTGATAGATATCTCTTTCGTTAAAATAGATCTCTTTTCACGTTAAAGAGATATTTCTTGCATCAACATAAAGATTCTAATTTTTTTTGCATTTTCCCCATTGATACACAATTTCTTTATACTTTACACATGTATTTTAGCTCTTCCTCATATTTTAAATTTTATGTTGTGATAATACTGAGTAAATCGTTACTCTTTCTGTTCTCTGTGTTGAAATTTCTTCATAGCATGATATGATGAAAATCATTTCTGATAAAATAAGCAGCGCTTCATACTTCAAACTACATGTATTTTGAAGTATTTTCCATGTGGCTCTTAAATGTTATTGTTGTTGATGAAAATCAATATATTAGAAATTTTAATCTTTTATGTGAAATTTGAAGTAGAGGGTCGGGACCCCTTAATCAAGGATAATTATTCCATTTATTGTAAAGTTGTTGTACAGTTTCAAGTCCCAACTGCTACTTTTCTCTCCCTTTGTTATAAGTACAAACCAGTAGAGCTAGTCTCGACAGAGACTTCCGGTTTCTTACATGCCCTGTTGATATTGTAAAATAGATAAGACTATATTGAATAGACTAATTATACCTGCCTTAATTTTGTTACAGGGCGATAGTCATGGGATACAACTTACCAAATTTTGGCTCCAACAAATTAAATCTTTCCCTGCAGCAGCTGGTTGGTATATATAATGGAACCTACACATCATGGAGTGACGCAACTTTTACGACAAACAATCCGAATGGTATTTTTCCAAATTCCCCAATTATTGTTATAGCCAGAGCAGATAAATCAGGATCAACTGAACTCTTTACTTCTGCGCTTTCCGCTGTTGATCAAAACTGGAACTCTACCTATGGAACATTCTCAAGGGGAATTAATGACAGTGGATCGCCTTACCACTGGAATCCAAATGCGATCACTTATTACGGGGTGCAGACTAGAGGTGTTTCAGGTTTGCTGTTGTCGTTCAGAAATTCTCTTGGTTATTTATCTGTTGCTGATGTTCAAGATGGAATCGTAGAAACAGCACTTCTTCAAAACGGAGTCGGTGAATATATGTCCCCTACCTCCCAAGCTGTTCAAAACGCTATGGATTATTTTGCTGCCAAAAATCCTTCGGCACAAACATTTTCATTGGCTAACAGTGGTGGTTCAGGTTCGTACCCAATTGCAGGCTTCACACATTTTATCATTTATAAAACTTCTATGACAAATTGTGACTCAGCAAAAGAACTCATTCGGTATATAGACTGGTTTATGACTCAAACTACACCTCGCCATGACTGTGAAGTTTTGGGATTTGCTCCACTTAGCGCGGATATGGTGAATAGGGTACATAAAAATACTCTAGAACAAGTCACATGCAAGGGACGTAATATGTGGCAAGAGGTTATGGTGGACATGGAAAGAGAGGAAGCGGTCGCTGGGGATTCATGGCAAACAGAAGTAGCTATAGCGGTTCCAATCACTACTATAGTTTTAGGGATACTTGGTGGTTATATATTGTTCCAAAGATGCAAATACTGGAGGCTGCTTAATAAGGATGATTGGTTAGTTCCAATCGAGGATATCGTGTTTTATTATGATAGCCATCATCATTCAGCACACCATTCCTCGTTGTTTGCAAGATCTGCAAGATCTTTACAGTCGGCACAATCTGAGATGGATAAGAGAGAAGTGGAGGCTATGATAGATAAAGTGCTTCAGTGGCCTGGCAAATGGAAAGGGCATGATATTGGAGTAAGGCTGTTAGAAATTCCACAAATGCAAATTCTAACAAAAGACATGAAGCAAGAAATGCTCAGAATTCGTGATAAAGTACATCACCTCAATATTGTAAAATTTTATGGGCTTACAGTTATAGACAACGAAAAATACTTGATTGGTGAGTATTGCCGAAAAGGGTCCCTAGCAGACGTCCTTCAGGACAATAAAATAACAATGACAGCAGATTTCAAGATGGCTCTGGCTTTGGACATATGTCAGGGAATGAATTACCTTCATCACCATCATGTTACTCATGGAAATTTGAAAGCGCGTGTATGCTTTGTAGATTGTAAATGGACCGTTAAAGTCGGAGACTGGGAGTTTTTGAAAGTTTTAACACTTAACAACGAAAATGACGCCATGGCGATAGCAGATATGCACGCGGATGATTCACAAAGTCAGTGTTCTTGGGAATTCTGGGTAGCTCCGGAAGTACTTCGAGCAAACTATAAATGCAGAATAACGCATGAATGCGATGTATACAGTTTTGCTATAGTTTTACAAGAAATTTACTCGCAGGAAGAGCCATACACAGAACACCTTGGAACAACATCGAATGCGGATATAATCCATGCAATATACTCCAGTAACCTACGTCCAAAAATCCAACTGGACATTCCAGTCGCCATCAGACAAATCATGGAAATTGCGTGGACAGACAACCCGGTCAGCCGGCCTTCGTTTGATCAAATATTAAAGCTTATGAAACGGAACAGTCCAGTGAGAAAATCTGTCATGGACAGTGTCATTCAATCCATGGAGGATTATACACAGCATCTTGAGGAGTGCGTGGAGGAGAAGACGATAGAATTAGAGTCCACAAAGAAGAATCTGGAGTCCATGATGTCCAGTATTATACCGGGGACAATCGCTAATGCTATCGCAAACGGTGATTCTATAGACCATGATGAGGAGAAACTAATTGGTATAATCTGTGTTGAGATCACCAAAGAGAATGATTTCAACAATTTAACTTCAAAAGAGAAAGTAGAAAAACTGACAAGTATGTGCACGTACCTGGATCTACTTGTAAGCAAGTATTCAGCATTTAGATACAGCTCGCATGGAACATCTTTCATGATTGTTGTAGGCATGGGAGAGGTCAACAACAACAACGAATACTGTGTGGCTTTAAAAACTGCGCACATGTGTTTAGACATTCTAACTCATGAGCATATCGAGGATTCTAGCTGTTCTTCTGACGACGTTTGGATGATGCAACTGAGTATAGGAGCTCACGTTGGCATAACCACTACAGGGATCATAGAGACTGACACGCCGCAGTTTGTTCTCTTCAGTGATTTGCCAGAAGTTGTGCGATGCCTTGCAAGATCTTCGGACGCTTCAAAAATCCACACATCCATGGACCTAAGAAAGAAAATTCTTACAACGAACAACTTTTCAACTGAAAGATCGGGTCTACTGATTGTCAGGGTACGTAGCTTTTTAAGAATGTGTATATAGAATTAATATCTACCGGTATATTAAAAAAGGAAAGGAAACTGAAAGGTTATGAGAACTCAAATATAAATAACTAGAACAAAATAAATGAAAAGATTACTTTAGCTTATGTGTAAAGGGTAAAATGCCTGTATGTTTAATTGTTATGAAGTTTACATAGCGTTATTTTTTGTAGGGCGTTGAATATGAAACATACTGGCTCACCGGAAGAAACAGAAAGTTTTCTAACAATTTATTGAACAAAACACTAATAATTCCGGATCCACAGCTACAAGAAGAAAAAGAAAAAGAGGAACCAAATATGCTGAGTCCGTCCCCTAATAACCTTCTAGTTCCTATGTCTGAGAAAATTAGTCCTTCAGTAAGCCCTATGCCAAATGAAATTTACAAAAAACCAGCCCTTGCGAACGAAGCCAAGTCACCAAAACTTGAGAAAAAAGCAATAACATTTGCCAATGAAACTCGTTCAAAAGAAAATGGAGCTCTTAAAATGGTTAATGGGAAGACCAAGACTTCATACCAGCGACGACGAACAAAACAAAGGTCGGATCCACTACCGGAAGTGATGGAAGTGACAATCGATGTAGAGGACGATTTTGCAGAGGTTTAATAAAGTCAAACATATTTTTTGAAATTTAAGATAAAGGAATGCACTTTAACGTTTAATTTACTCTTTCTTTAGATTTTCTCAAGTCATAAAAGTGATTCAGCATTGAATCCAAAGTCTAACATCGAAACACTTTGGAATAAAATGGGAATAATCGCGAAAAAAAATCTTCTCTAGGTCAGAATTTCTATTAATTGGTATTACATCACCAGTTGTTTATTCAAATCATTGCCTCGTAAGATAGGATCAAACAGCAATTAGGGATTAGAGTTACACAAGGAAATATATAAGGGAAAAGATTGTGTAAATTCCAATTTATTCAAAATTGTTTCCAGGGAAAGGATATGATCACAATTTGGAATCAAAGTTTTATAGGGAATTTGAAAAAAACTGAAAACCTTTTCCTTAAGAAAGAATATCATTATGATTAGCCAATATCTATATATACGCATCCTAAGGTATTGTTCACAGTTGGTACAAGTTTGTTCAAGTATTGGTCTTCAAGTGTAGGATGGAGCCACAAAAGGAGATCAAAGTTTTACATGGGAATGTTTAGACCAAAAAAAAAATGAAATTCTTCTTTAGAACTAAGAGGCCATGATAAGTTTAGATTCTTGAAAGATTATTCAATAAAGGTATCCGTTGGAAAAGTTTGTCCACAAAAGTAAATCAAAGCTTATCATGGATTAAAAAAAAATTCAAGAGTAGCAGGGCATCACATTATCCTATTGATCCCATCTTGTGTGGATTCTAACATTTTTTTTTAAATCTTTTTTTTAAAAAATCTTCTACAGAACAGCTAGTAGGACAAAATGAGAATTGTGGTTCATGGTCCTCTTTTTACAAACTTTTTAAAAAAGAAATCTAAGGCATATTCTAAGCCACTGAATGTCAAGAATACTTGTGATTATTACTCTAGCCATGGCCTTTAAATATGAAATGACATCTATGCTTTTTTGGGTCAATTTACGACTATAAAATGTCAAGTTTTTTTTCGGAGGCATCTGTATATAGAATTGAAACCAAAGCCACGAAGCCAAAACAGAAACTGTGTTCGAACTTCTACTCAAAATAATATAGAATGAATTTTCCTATGGCAAATCGGAACTGAAACGATTCTAGACTTGAGGTGTTTGTCAATGCTATGTAATTGTCTGAAATGAAGTTATGTCCGATGAGCGGTTTATTTCAAACTAGGTGCAGAACGTTTTATATATTAGTTCTTGGCCATAACGCTACAGATCCTGTTATGCAAATATGCGATTTACGGTGCAAGATTTTCTGCACACGTTTGGGGAGAAATTCTCCACTTTCCAGCATTGGTCAGTAAATCAGTATCCTTTTATTCCTTAATTTTAGACATATTATAACCAATATGTATTTGTTCACCTCCTTTCTCTATTTAGTCGTCTCGACAGACCAGTAAATGGCTTGTTGTGAATTTGTTGTCGGATTGCAGAAAGTTTACAACAAGCGAGCTTATATCGGTCTGTAGATGTTAAGACCGCGGAACATTAACTGGCAAAATTGGAAATATACAGCTTACGTCATTTCTATCTGTTACAATCAAAACATTCAGTGATAGACAATGAAATGGGCGGGTATCACACGGACGTAAAACATCGGATTGAAATTGCAGATCGAAATTCATTTTCAATCCACCTCAGCTACGCTAGAAGGCACATTATTACCCAGAAGACAAATAATTTCAATTTTGGTACAGTGTGATTTTTTTTTTGTCCAGTGTTTTAAATAAATTAATATTTAAGGGACAAACATTTCATTTCTGTTTGGTAAATATATGTATATCTTTTTGTTGAGGGGGGGGGGGGGGGGGGGCTCCTTTTTAAATAAAGTTGTCCAACAGTTTTCAATGAGAATAAGTATAAAACTCATGCACTCTTACAATCCTAGAAATAAAATATATTGACATGTTAAGCCATGACCTGACTCGACAATTTTTTTTATCCCCCACCTTTCTAGAATCAAATATCTCCTGAAAAATAATCTTTGTCTTGTATGATCTTTCGCGTTCTTAAAATTATAAGCTAAAGCTCAAATTAATGTTAACTGAGTGCCGAGTATAGGTCTAAATTTGAAGCCCTTCACCGGCATACGGTGACGTCTCCATATGAGTGAAAAATTCTCGAGAGGGACGTTAAACAATATACAATCAATCAATCAATCGAATAATATGTATTTGGGAGTTGAAATATAGTTGATTTTTGGATCATACCGCGTCCACTCTTTGCTTTGAAAACGGCTCAGGTAGATTGAAAATGAATTTCGATCTGCAATTTCAATCCGATGTTTCCCCACGTCCGCGTCGAATTGTACCCGCCCATTTCGTTGTCTTTCACTGAATGTTTTGATTGTAACAGATAGAAATGACGTAAGCTGTATATTTCCAATTTTGCCAGTTAATGTTCCTCGGTCTTAGGAGTTGGATAAAATATACAGGTTGGTTATAGGTTACTAATATGTCTAAAATTAAGAAATTAAAGGTAGTTGATTGCCCAATGCTAGTAAGAGAAGAAATTCGTTCCAACAGTGCGCAGAAAATCTTGCACCGCGTAAATTGCACTTTACAGTGTATTTACATTCCTGGGTCTCTCAAAAACTACAATTCTGCAGCTAATTTCAAATTCATTACTATGAATCGTATTTAAGCTTTAATCTCGAGCTTAATTTTTTTATCAGTATTATTATCACCTTCATTATTTATGTGCTGCACTTTAAATATCAACGTGTATTTGTACATGTAGTTCATTTCATATTTCATTAAACATCATACTAATTGCAACAAAATCATTTTTATTGTAAATATAACACTTACAATGTACAAAATGAATAAGTTTGGTGGGAAAAAATTGAAATCAGATGATGATTGAATATCATTCATAGTTTCATAAATTTTCTTTGAAAATAATGATTGAAAAAGGGCATAACTCGTTTCATTATGGATAATATTTGGGTGAATAATTTTTTAGTGCATTTTTCTACCTTGAAGAAGAGGAAGTAACGAAAAAATGAATAATGCGAAGAAATTATATTTTTAAGATAAAGCTTTTAATTTTGCATTTCGCTAAAAAAATTCAACAGAAGATGGTTTGATATACAGAGTTAAGCTCCTTTTCTTTTGTAATTTTCAAAGAAAAATAAAGTCACTCTAAAATTATGTTTTTCCTAAATATAAACTAGTCAATTTTTAAAAGCTTTTTGAGAGTATTAGATTTCCACTATCACAAATAAGATATATTCTTTTTAATCAATTTCATGTATGTTATCAGACTAACATTTTTGTTATACTGACTGAACTGTATTTGTGGAATTGAAAATTGTTTTATAAAGAAGTATCGTAGCATTTTTGAGCACTTTTTTTCAAAATGTTTGTGATGTTAAAGAAACAATGTGTTACATGTTTAGGAGACGTGAGGGAAATAAAGGTATTAAAAACACACATGGTAGCCTTGCGTTGTTTACATCAGACAAGATAAAGAAGCATAGGAAGATATTGAAAGCATAGGAAGATATTGAACATGCATTAACTTAAGTGTTTGTGAGTATTTTTAAGGAGGAAATTAAATGTAACTGATATGTCCTGAGCTCGGTTGGCTGCGTATTTCCAATTCAAATCTCTAACAAATGTAATTCAAACTCAAACGTCAAGGTCAGATCAAAAATGTAAAAGAAAGGTCTCGTCACAAGGCATACACAGGTGATTACTTGATAATTATATTGAAACTCTAGATCAACCGTTCAAAATATAAATCCAAGATCAAAGTTTTAGGAAAAAATGTTAAATTCTAAGGTCAAGAGTCAAAAATGTGCGTATACAAAGAAGGTTTGATCACATGGATTCACTTCTGAAAATATATTAATTTATGCCATATTTCCAATCGTTCAAAAGTTGTGTCCAACGCTAAAGTTTGGTAAAATTTAGAGAGTCAACTGTCGCTCGGTCAAACCTCTATATAAGAAATAAAAATATTGAGGATTCAAGCCAACTTGGCGTTCTTAAAGTAGAGGTAGGATAAGGTGCCAAAGAGGAATAAGTATCCCCTATCGACCAATGAACATTCAACATAACGACCGATTTTATTTGCAAACAAATTATTTAAAGG
Source organism: Saccostrea cuccullata (assembly GCF_032062105.1). Classification (NCBI taxonomy): domain Eukaryota; kingdom Metazoa; phylum Mollusca; class Bivalvia; order Ostreida; family Ostreidae; genus Saccostrea; species Saccostrea cuccullata. The sequence continues at coordinate 340,641 of NW_026939565.1, read as the reverse complement.
CATTGTATACCGACCATAGAATTTGAGAAATGTTGAATTAAACAATTAAGACAGTTTGATGATATCCTTGTATCATCAACTTATCAGACTACAGCCTGTAACATTTTACGAATAATTCATACTTTGCAGGTGCAATTATAGATAAACAAAGAAAATTCAGCGAGAAAGTGCAAAGTAAATAAATGAAGAATTCTAAATTGTCACAAAAAATATTATTTTGGAGCTTGTTTTAACAATTGGCATTTAAACATTTCCATTATGAAGTGTTTCTGTGAGATATCTGAAATCAATACTGCATCATATGAGAATCTTGCAGAGGCGGAACCAAAAATTTCGGGAGGGGTCCACACAGATGATTTAAAAACTGTATGGTAAGTACTATATTTCATCATTTCATCATCTATAATCAACATAAAAATCAGTACGCAGATATTCAATTCAGTAAGTATGAATTATTAAAAAAATATTCGCATTATATACTTAATGATTTATCATGATTATTTTAAAAAATCCCCACGGAGAAAGGCATTTATAGATCATGTTTACACATGGTTTATGGGCGCTTGATTTCAGGATGGTGTCTATTTATGGAGAAAAGACCCCAAGTCATTTTTATCCCACTGTATATGAAACTTTTCTTTACGATTGACCAAAAAATAAATTTTACGAGTATTTTTTGAGAGTTGATTAAAAGCTGGATTTGCGATCCGCCCCTATGATTTTTACCTTTAATTACCACGTGACCCGGAAGCAGATAAGTTTATTTTGAGGAAGTGAAACTCGTGTTCTGCTAAGTGAGGGGAGAGCTGGGGGATTTATCAAGGAACTAAATTTTGTCTCCTTACCATCTAATCGTGTTATCTACTAAAACACAACCATGGCAAGTGATGAACTTGCAAGAAAGCTAAACAGACGAAATGAAATCAACGAGGGGGATGAAACAGCAGCCTTGCCATCTATGAATGTGTGGAACCCTTATACAGAATTCAAGGAGTTCAGTCGTAAACAAATCAAGGATTTTCAAAAGACCTTTAACAAGTGAGTAATTATCTGCAATGAGAAACAGCTGTCATGAATTCATATTAAAGTGAAATGTGTTTGATTTTAGAGTTTAATACAGCAGTTGTATTGTGCATGGTTTAAGCATTAGGTTGGCCAGGATTTCCTGCCTTGTCACTGTCTGCACTCAATAAGAGGACAAAGAATTGTTCATAATAATAAATATTTTAAATAAGTTTAAAAAATTATACTAAAATATTTTCTGAAGATTTAATTTTTTCATTTTTTGTATATCATGTGTATTTTTTTTTTTTATCATTTAACCTATTTATTATGCATCAAATAGTCTTCTGTCTGACAGTTCTGAAGATTTTATGAATAGGAAGAGTTCAGTACAGAGTGGTAGGAAGAAATCCTTTAAAAATTTTTAAAAAATTCATATCACAAATGTTGAACAAGTAAATAGAAAATCTGACTGACGTATTAGTTATCAGGCTTACTCAGTGAAATATTTATATGATCACAATCTTGTAATTTTCTTGTACAACCTCTTTAAATATCAATCATTATGACACTAAACCAAATCCTGACATTGATGAGATCATGATGATGGAACAAGATTTTTATTTTCACCCAGAGAACTCAACCATTTATGATTTTAGTCCTTAAAAAACTTATGTTTCCATTGACATATCATTTAAATTTTAAAAAAGAAAAAAAATCAAAGGGTCAATAAGAAAATTTTGATTGTTTAATTATAAAGAAGTGCGCTTATAAATATCTTCATGAAGCACAGGAACAACCAGCCTTGCATTGTACTGTAAAACATTGACAACTACACAGATTGCCATATATAGATACTATGTAACTCATTTACATCCACATATACGGTCATTATCACAATAATATTTCCCTGTGTTCGACTGTATTAAATAAAGAATAGAAAACATATAAGATGACCACTGGGATTAAACTATCTAATTTCTGGGACAACTTGTCCCCTCTTCAGGATGAAAGATAAACATTTTGTCCTCCAGAAGAGACAGGTGTTCCCCTTGGAAATGTGACAAGTTAATCCCACCGATGTCGTAGATCATTTTTATTGCTTTAGTTAACTTTAATTTGACCTCACACCCAATACTATAAGATTAAGGATGCAGAAGACCATACCTTTTGGTGAAATTCATCCTTTTCTCTTAAGTACTGGTACATGTCTGGTACTTTATGATAATGTATTTAGAAAATGTGCTTTTCAAAACCATGACAGGAATGATTTAAGTAATAGATGTAGTACATAATATGATATTGTGATAGTAGCACTGGATAGTTTTAAGAACTCTCACATCAGCTGCAAAGATACAAACTTTAAAAAAAAAGATCAAATCACTGTACACAATATTATATAAATGGTGCCGGTTTTGGAGGGTAACAGTTGAAATTGACACCCCTCGGAAAACCATTGTCAACCTCCGCTGACGCGTCGGTTGACAATGGTTTTCCTTGGGGTGTCAATTTCAACTGTTACCCTCCAAAACAGGCACCATTTATTTTATTATACTGAATGTCTTCTTGATTTACTATGTCAGCAATACAAATCGTCGATCGCCTTTTCGTTCACGTTTAGAAAGCTTTCAAACTCCCCGCTACTTCGAAAAAGATTTACTGACCTCTTTATTGTTTATTTGATACTCTACGAGTCCTTTATCATCTAAAGTTTCGTTTTTTTCTGCACTCGCAAGCATGTTTCGTCTGTCGTTTGTTGTTTTCAAGTAAGCTACATCGGACGCAAGCTTTTATTGGCGTCAAGTTTATTCCGGTTCTTTCAAACGCGCAACTGACGAATTATAATTTCCACGCATGTGGCATTACCACCATTGTGTTACCCGTTGTCACATGTGTTGCTAAGGCTGAGGGTAATAGAACAGATTGTTAACTGTGTCTAAACCAATCAGATTTTAGTATTTAACATGAAAGTATAATAAAATAAATTATGCTTTTGTGTATTGCATTTGCTACAGTACTAAATGTAGTTCATCATTAATATAATACCCATAATACCTTTACAATACTGAGTATATAAATTTTAAAATTATCTTAAGATTTTCTCATACATAACAAGTAATGTATATATTGCAGGTATGATGTTAGCAGGGACAATTTTATTGACTTTCACGAACTGAAACTGATGATGGAGAAAATTGGGGCCCCACAGACACACCTGTCCCTGAAGGCCATGATAAAGGAAGTGGACGAAGACCATGACGACAAAATCAACTTCAGGGAAGTAAGTTGTACAACCCATAGCTTACCTGTCATCCAACCAGGAAGTAGAAATTCTATATGATTTAACTGTCCGATTTTTAGAACACAATTGCAAATAAAATCTTCCCTCTCCTTAAATTGATAATGAAGACTCTGAAGGGTGTTCAGAGGAAAATTTATCTTATACCTTGGCTGACCTTGTTATCTTATACAGTCAAGTCTTGTTATTCCGGACACTTCTCCCAAGCAAACCATTCAGATTAATGAAGAGTCCCAGAGAAGTGAACATAACTTATGTTGATTGTTTCCCTTAAATTTTGTCTCGGTGGTGCAGGGGTTAAAGCATTAATTTGCTCTCTAGACTAGCTTAGATAGGAGTTGATCATTACATCAGAGGTTTGAATCCCACTCTAGACTTGAAGAATACTGTAAGGAGATAATCCTAATGTTAGGTGTTTGAACCACACTGCGGAACAGGAGACCAGTCCTTCCAATAAGTCCATATTATAAATCGAGGTTTCACGTCACAGAAAGTAGTAAGTACTGACTTGAAAAAAGATCCCTCACTGCCAAGGCCCTAAGTGCGGAGTACAGGTCTACATTTATAGCTCTCAAGCATCAAGTAGTGGCATCTCAATGTGAGTGAAAAGTTCTAAAAGGGAAGAAAGAAAGATCTAGTCTTGGGAATTGATGGCTAAAAGTGCCAGCTTAAATATCATATTGATATGGAGTGAATGTCTGGTAATAAGTCTACATGCTATCTGTTTATGGAAAATCAAAAATCACAGCTAAATGGAGGGAAGAGACTGGTAAATTATGTACTCTTCAGGAGTACACACAAGAAATAAAGTTTTCTTATGTCAAGTAGCTGTGCTAAAAAAAGTATAAGAACTCACTACATGTACTGCTAAGAACAGGAGAATTGTTGTATCTCATAATATCTAATATAATCATTCATTAATTACACCATATGAATTTATTACTTTCGTTATACTTATTAGCTCACCTGAGCCGAAGGCTCAAGTGAGCTTTTCTGATCAAAATTTGTCCGTTGTCTGTTGTCGTTGTCGTTGTCGTCGTCGTTGTCGTAAACTTTCCACATTTTCATCTTCTTCTCAAGAACCACTGGGCCAATTTCAACCAAACTTGGCACAAAGTATCAAGGGGATTCAAGTTTGTTCAAATGAAGGGCCACGCCCTTTTCCAAGGGGAGATAATCATGAATTTGTTAAAGATTAATAGCATTTTTAAAAAATCTTCTTCTCGAGAACCGCTGGGCCAGGAAAGATGAAACTCATGTGGAAGCATCCTCAGGTAGTGTAGATTCAAGTTTGTTCAAATCATGACCCCAGGGGCAAGGGTGGGGCCAAAATGGCCGACCCAAGTTTTACATAGGAATATATAGGAAAAATCTTTAAAAATCTTCTTCTCCAGAACCACTGGGCTAGGATAGATGAAACTCATGTGGAATCATCCTCAATGTGTAGATGTTTGTTCAAATCATGACCCCTGGGGCAAGGGTGGGGCCAAAATGACCGACCTAAGTTTTACATAGGAATATATAAGAAAAATCTTTAAAAATCTTCTTCTCCAGAACCACTGGGCTAGGAAAAATGAAACTCATGTGGAATCATCCTCCGGTAGTGTAGATTCAAGTTTGTTCAAATCATGACCCCCCGGGGCAAGGGTGGGGCCAAAATGGCCGACCCAAGTTTTACATAGGAATATATAGGAAAAATCTTTAAAAATCTTCTTCTCCAGAACCACTTGGACAGGAAAGATGAAACTCATGTGGAATCATCCTCAGGTAGTGTAGATTCAATTTTGTTCAAATCATGACCCCCGGGGCAAGGATGGGGCCAATATGGCCGACCCTAGTTTTACATAGGAATATATAAGAAAAATCTTTAAAAATCTTCATCTCAAGAACCACTAGGACAGGAAAGATGAAACTCATGTGGAAGCATCCTCAGGTAGTGTAGATTCAAGTTTGTTCAAATCATGACCCCTGGGGCAAGGGTGGGGCCAAAATGGCCGACCTAAGTTTTACATAGGAATATATAAGAAAAATCTCTTCTTCAGAACCACTGGGCCAGGAAAGATGAAACTCATGTGGAATCATCCTCAGGTAGTGTAGATTCAAGTTTGTTCAAATCATGACCCCCGGGGCAAGGACAAAATGGCCGACCCAAGTTTTTCTTAGGAATATATAGGAAATATCTTTGAAAATCCTTCTCAATTACCACTGGGCCAGGAAAGATGAAACTGATAGGGAAGCCATCCTCAGGTAGTGTAGACTCAAGTTTTTTCAAATCATGACCCCCGGCCCTGGGGATAGGGTGGGGCCAAAATGGCCGACCCAAGTTTTACATAGGGATATATAGGGAAACCTTTTAAAATCTTCTTTTCAAGTACTTCAAAGCTATGATAAGTGATACCCGGGGTATTTTATATGGAATCATCCTCAGGTAGTGTAGATTCTAGTTTGTTCAAATGATGAACGATTGGAAGGGGGGGGGGGAGTAAATTCAAGCCCGATGTGCTCAGGTGAGCGCTGTGGCCCCTGGGCCTCTTGTAGTGTGTTGTAGTGATAGATAATTTGGCAAGAATTGAATAAATTAAAACTAGTAAAATAAAATGATCTTATAAAACTCCAATTTTAATGCAGTTCTTATGTATGCATGGTTAACAGTTTCAAAAAATATTAAAGAATATAAATTCATATTTCTCTTGTGTCGCATGTGTTGATTTAAACAGAATAAAAATAATTAAATGTTATGTTTAAAAGATCAGAGATTTGTGATTGTAATGCTATAATATTTTCTGTTTCAGTTTCTTTTAATTTTCCGTAAAGCTCATGCAGGAGAATTAGAAGCAGGGAGTGGCCTTATGGACCTGTTTGAAAACATGACAGAAATCGATGTCGACAAAGAGGGAGTCAAGGGAGCGAAGAACTTCTTCCAAGCTAAAGTGAGTGCTAGAGAAAACTAAAGGCATTTCCTGTTCATAATAATGGGAGGGTTTTATAGCTGTGCTGGTTTGTCTTTAGGCTTGCATTAATTATGTGCTTGAGATTAAGTGTTGTGTGACAAAGCTTGTTGAATCTTTAGTTTATTGACCAGCAAGGAGAAATGTAAGTGCACATCATTCTGGAGGGAAACACTCTCGAATTAGTGGAATATAAAATTAGATTGACAGATTAAAAAATGTTCAGGAAATGAGCAGTTTGAGTCCCTGAAAATAGCTGATTCTTTTTGTCTGTACACTCAAATTCAGTTTCATTCAGGACTTTGTTTCTGTTCTTGGAATTTTTTTGTTTAAATTAGAAGGAAATATTATAATGAGAAAAAATATGTGTGTATAAAAAAATATATTTTTACAGACACAATAAATACATAAACGTGATACTGCGTGTGTTGGGTGAATTGTAAATGATTCAATGTCCTGGTTGTGCCAACTGTAATGTGTTTATAAAGGAAAGGACAATATGTCATCCCACGTCACTATATTGTAAACTTAGTATGACCTAAAATTGTTTATAAATAGTTTCACTAAACATGCTAAATGAGTAAAATTTTAAATAAAATATCAGACAAGTTTTCAAAACTTAGATGAAAATTATTACAATTTTGTATTAATTATTTGTAATGATAAAGTAATGTCACTAATGTTATAAGTTCTTTAATAATAGAAAATTATTAATAAAATTTGATTTTATTACTACCTACGTGTATGTCCATTTTCACTGTTTCTAAGAATTTCGTCTAGATTATGTAATTTTTTATAAATATAAAAAAAAATATTTTCTTAGAAAATAACATACCAGTAAATCATATTATTAAATTTATGTTTTAGGTCTGTTGCCACACAACTACAATATTATCAACATTTTTATTACTTTTGGAATTCATTGGCAGTTAATATCTAAAAATCTATAACATATCAAACAAGTTTAGCTACACTAACAATCTGCTACCTTTTAATTATTGAGAAACTTGCTATAAATTCTTCATTACACCTATGTAAACTGTTTCATAGTTTAATATATCCACATTCATTTCCTTGTGCATAGGTCATGGGTATCATTAGGTTCTAGAGTAAGTGACTTTATATATAACATTTGACTTGGATTCTTCACACACATTTTCCTTAAATCTGCATGTCTTTCTTTTGACTTCAATCATGTCATAAAAAGAGAGAAAAAAATTCCATCTGTATAAGGTTTATTATATACCTTATTTGTGCTGAAAGTCTAGAATCATTATCATATCTTGTGTATAATTGGGTATCAATTTTTCCCAAATTTCAAGAGAAAAAACGCTTACTCTGGCATCCAACAAGTACAAGAAAGTGAATACAGAAATTTAGACAATTCAAATTTTAGCAAATCAAACACAGAAATTTAGACAATTCAAATTTTACAAATCAAATACAGAAATTTAGACAATTCAAATTTTAGCAAATCAAATACAGAAATTTAGACAATTCAAATTTTAGCAAATCAATTCAAAACAAGATGCTCTCTAAAGATGGCAGTGAAGATTATTTAAGGAATAACTGTCTTATTTTTCAATTTCATGATGTGATCAATCGATTGGCTTGCATGATAATTTGCATAATACATTAAATTATCATGCAAGCTAATCGATTGATCATCGTCATGAAATCCAAAAATCTGAAGTTATTCCTCATACGGTATTTACATGGTATTGATTCCGCCAATCCATGTGCTAGAAGCCTCGCTTCTTGTCTCTATTTGTCCCGCCCTGCACATGATTTTTTTAAACCGTGCCTATCTATGAACCAGTACATTGATGGATAATAAAAGTACATTAGCTATTGGTAATTTAATCTCGAACAAAGACATTGGAATTGTAAATGTTAAGAAATAAGTTTAAATTTGAAAATTCATGAGGACATGAACTACTACAGCTGAACTATCAGGTCAGCGCTTTATAAGAAATATGCCAGTGTGAATTACTGGGTGTAGATGGTGTACTTCAGCACTCGAGTTTTTACATCAAATGCAATATTGTGATGTCACAATGGAGATTGTCCATTTCCATGCCCATTTATGGTAGTTTATGAGAAAATGAACAGTTTTCCAATTTTTAAAGAATCGTAGGGTATAAGTAGCATTGGTTAATTTTTTTAATCTTGTGTACAGATAGAGCAACAGTCAGCCAGCAAAAAGTTCGAGGAAGAAATCAAGCAAGAACAAGAGGAAAAGAAAAGGGAGTTAGAGGAGAAGAAAGAAAGACAAAAGGCATTCAAAGAAAAGGCCAACTTCTTTAAGCAGGCAGCTAGTTAAGGCCGCAGGGTTTGGATGTTTGTGTGCACGGTCTAATACTTGTAACAGGAGTGATAGCTGACTGGATTTTAAGCATTATTTTCAGATGTACATCACTTCTTCCACATGATTGTACAAATGTACTATTGTATTGTACTTTCTCTTTTACTTTGAATGTCCAATGACATAACAACATTTCTGTGCTTCAGTGATATTTAAATGCATTTTGTGAAAAAATTATTTCTCTCTATCTCTATACCTAGATTTCTTTTTGTTATGGTCTTCCATGTTAATTATTTAGAAGATAGAAGAGCTGTACATCTGTTTTGTTGCAGCATAAATCTTTGCCTCAGGTAATTGTTGATATCGGTCTGTTTGGTCTGGGAGGTGTTGCAATGATCTGTTATATTTGTTATGATTCAATATGTTAATATTACAAATTTCTTTTATATCTGAGTTTTATACTTATTGCTATTTTTTCAGTGCTAATCCAATTTATACTGTACATGTATGTAGGTTTTTTTTTCTTTTCTTATTATTTCTAGTCTTTAAGATTTTTTTCTTATTTGTGTTTAAAGAATGTTGTCTTTTTACACACAAAAGATCTGACATTTTCTCATGAACAATAGATAGAACAGTTACTTATTGTATGTTATTCGGATCCAATGTCTTGTCTTTTTTTCTTGAGAGGGGGGGTCTAACTTTTGAATCTGTAGATCTGAAAAACTCAAAATAAAGATTATATCCTCTTATGGAAAAGAATGCTTTGTAAATATTGACAGCCTTTTATTTTTTACACAAACAGACTGTGAATTTATCTTTTTTCTCAGAGATCTGAAATATACCAAGCATATTCTAGACTGAATAATAATAATAAATGAATTAGATGAATACATAAAACAAATGAGTACAATTGTTGGGCCTGTACTGTTCCAATATAACTTTAAAAAAAAAATTTATAAATTACATGAATGTCCATTTAAATTGTTGCCTTAACATTACAAACAAAGTGCAATATGAACTCTTAATGGAGTATTTTTTTTTCTAATTTCAAAATTACAGTACATGTACTTAAATAATGTATTTCTGCAGGGTAAGACACATAATCATTTCGTAGTTTTCATGTGTACCATCACACTCAATCAAAATTCAATTTTGAGTATGAATTATCTCATTATAAAATATTTACTTAAATAATGATATGTACAATATATGGTTTAAATAGGGTTTTATATTAAATAAACAGGGCCAGTGTGTTATAGTTTATTTCTCCTGATTTATATCATTGGTTATAAGATCTATGTTATTGGTTATTAGTTTGTGTTTTGCTTTTTCCTAGTCCTTAGTTCTCCACTATCCCTTGCTAGTATTAACATTATCCTTATAAACAAGTATTACTGTATGTTTTGGGAATCCATGTGTTTTGTGCCTATGTTGCAATGGTGTCAGTTTAAAATGTGTAATACTTTGCAGTCACAACTTTTATATGTTTATAATATTTTGTATGTTTTAAATTGTCAAAAATAAAATATACTACATGTACAATGGAATTATATCTTTTTTTGTTGCTCATGTTGTTAGCCAAAGATTTAGGATGATTTTTCCCTTTTTATAGAAGAATATTTAAAACTACAGACACCTACTTTAATTTTCTATCAAACTTATCTAAATATGTGGATATTATGTTTGTGCTTACTGTACCTACAACAGAAAATACTTATTTAATATTTAGCAAATTGTTCTCTTTTTTGGCTTATTATTGTAATAAATTTTAGTACTGTACATGTATATATAAGGTACTTTAACTCTTTGACTGGGATGCCATTGCCTTGCATTTTAAATAGTATTTCTTTTTAATATTAAGGAAACTCAGAGACAACTTTCTATCATACACTGGATGCCTGCAACCAGTTAGATTAATATCCAAATAATTTTTCAAATTTAAGCATGGACTGAGTACTGGTATGCAGAATGCTAAATTTTACTAAAATATTGATTACCTCCCTTGTACATTTTAACATTAGTCTGAGTTACAATGCATGACATTCCAACACGCTGAACAAGAAAAGAACTTTGTTGTAAAGAGAAAACTTCTGAAGGTAAAAAAAGTAATACCGGTAGTATTAATACATGTTCTAGGTACTGTAACTCCGAGACTGGGATCCCATTTGTCTAGTTGCATTTTAAAAGGATTTCTTTTTAATAATTTGGAAAGGTCACAATTCATACGTATTTAAAATATGACTGTCTCCACGTGTGCAACAGCGACAGTCAGCGATTTAAATTCTACAATAAATGCTTTCTTTGGTTGTTAATGTGGGGATTAATGCTGCAGATTTTGCAGGAAAATATTATATAAAAATCATGTATGCGAGTTATGTGATATTTACTGAAATAGCTGCAACATTTTAATTCCCATACAAATAATGACAGAAATTTTAATAATATTATATATAAATCATGTATGCGAGTTATGTGATATTTACCGAAATAGCTGCAACATTTTAATTCCCATACAAATAAAGAAAGACATTTTAATAATATTTTATATCATTAAAACCTATCAAAAAAGCTTTAAATTCATAAGAAATCCCTACAAGTGTTAATTCATTATAAGCATGTAACTCATATAAGACCAAATTAACCTGTTGTAACGCAACATACCAAAATTGGTTAAAATAATCAAGTTCACTCATTCCATAGGAACTGAAAATGTTCACAAGTTTACAATCCATGGATGATCAACAACAAAAAAAAACATTTGGTAGTGAAAGGTCTCATGAGTGACATGGTTCAGAATTTTAGTGATTGTTCTAATAACAATATTGTGTTAAGAGAGAGGAGAAAAAATATGCAGCGGACCAGAGCGGGTTAATAAAATAAGGATTCCATTTCTCTTGACACCATCCGGAGTAAAAAAATCAATATACTGCTGAACTTCAAAGTTCAAGATGGCAGCGTTTACTATGAACTGACTTCTTAACATATAGTAACACAGGATTTCTACTTAAATTTAGATAATGAATATTGTCTTTAAGAATAAATTCATTTATTCACAAAAATGAAGTTTTACCTGGAACAGAAATAAGAAAGAATTTTTAAAAAATAAGGAAGATATGCTGAGGATCATGCTCCACTTGTACATACAACAAAATCTCGGTTCTCAACGATTCCTCAATTCAATGTGTCAATGAATGTTTTTCTTAAGAGTCAAATTTCCTTTCCTTACCAGCTTGCAAAATTATATATAAATATCCCAAGTACTTGAATCCATTAACTCGAGTTAATAACCATTGCCTAACTTTTCCTTATCTGATTACAAGAAGACTATTTCCTTCTCTTATTCTCCCATGTTCTTAAAATACTTTCTATCAATGCAGTTAACGAAAAAAAAAAATGAAAACAGACTCTTGTGTTTATTTCAGTATAGTGAAAATAAAATGGTGTTGTTTAGACAAAAGATACATGACAAAAGACATGCAGGTACAATATGACAAGACATAAATAACCAAATTTCACGGCCACATTGTCACAACTTCAAAGCACCACTAGTGGTGGTAACATAGACAAAATAGGTCCACAACTGCAAACAATTGTACTTCAAAATGATAGAAACCAAAATTGAACTTCTGAAAAACACCTGCTCTTCATGCAAAATTGAACAAATGCTTTAGAAACAATTTAAAAAAGGAGAAACACTACAATGTTACGTCTAGTAATCAATGTATTCTGTAAAGCTTATAATAGCACATACATGTATACACACACACACCCACTCACTCTTTACTTCCTAAATAGATAAAAACAAGTCCATTTATACAACAAAACTAAATCCTAGAGTCTTAAAATTATAAAGCCTGTACAATTATCTACATAATATAATATTGTATAATGAACGCCAAGGAGAATACAACTTGAAAAGAGGAAACACATCAAACTAAAGAGAATTTCCAATAAAACATAGTGTGCCTTGTATGGGTTTTGTACTTAAAATAAATCATGTATTAATAGATATATATTTTTATCAGGTATTACATAATTACCTAAATAAAAATCAGCAGAATATTGCTTTATTTATTATTACTCAATTTATATCATGTCATTTTTATTGGTTCATATTAACTAGAATATTTCTCTATCGAGACCTGCATGTTTGAGAATTGCAATACCTGGTGCCTTTTACATCTTGGGTGAACACATGACAATCTCAGATCGCTTCCACATTTTGGCACCAGAAGACAATAAATTAAGGGAAGAAGCTGGTCAATAATAATTTATATTCACAAATCACAAGTTAATTGGACCCTTGTGGGATAAAAAACCCTAGCATTGTGCTAGAGATTTGAAATAATCACCTGACTTATACCAACTCCTCAATATCCCTTTTCTAGAGGAAACTCCAACCTGAAATAATCCATCTGTGAAAGTGCTTATTCTGACATATAAAATTGGTTTTTATTTTTCGATTTTGCTCAAGATCTCTCCACAGATGATAAATTGAAGTCATAAACCTTTTGTTATGATTACACATGAAAATGACTCAAGTTCACAGATTACAACATCACACATTTCTTCTTTTTGGGTGGTTCTGGGGGTTCCAGAGCAGCTAAGATAGCTTCATCAAAGACATTCTTTAATCCTTTCTGAAAACGAAAAGATAAAATAAAAATCAACTTGTGATACATAACATCTGCATATGATGTTTATTAAGTAGTCATCAATATAGCTCATTCCACATTCCAGGTACTTTCATTGTGTACAAAAACTCATCAACCTTTTAAATCATTATCAAATACATCTTTAAAAATTCCTTCTCAATATTAATTTTCACAATGCAGAAAACTTAAAGTACTGCCACTAGCAAGAATAGAAATTCATTCAAATAGCACCTGTGAGACTGTCTTTGCTATATACACTGTTTAAGCTTTCCCATTAGTAGAAGGACATCACCTGTAATGTAAATCTTCCCCCTATTTACATCCTCCACTTACCTGTGTTAATGCTGAACATTCTACATATTTAACAGCTCTCAGTTCCCTAGCCAGTTTCTCTCCCTGCTCAAACGTAATTGGTTTCTGTTTGTTCTTGGCTAGCTTCTCTATTGTTGTTGCATCATCTCGTAAATCTACCTGTGTTCCGACTAGTAAGAAGGGGGTCTTCTGACAGTGATGAGTGATCTCGGGTACCCACTACAAATGTACATTTATCTGTTTAATTGTTTGGCTTGCTATATAAAAGGCCATTATTTATTTGATAAATCTTTGCCCAATTTGCAACATTTCACAATACATTGTATATTTTAACATAGTGTCCCTCATCTTTGTGTTCATGGCACATTGAGCTAGTACTCTATGAGATAATGAGCATAATTATTAGTAAAGCAGAATGAGATGAGCACACTCAGCACATGAGCACATATTTAAATCTCTGTAACTGCTGTACCATCACTTTTAAAAATGTAACTAATAACAAACACAGCTAAAACATCTCAAATATAAATTATTATGATATCAAATCATACCCCGATAGAAAATTTACAATTTAATATATTTAAACAAATACAAAGACAATGTGCTTCCAACATAATGCATTACCTTTTCTCGGACGTTTTCAAAAGAGGCTGGTGACACGACGGAGAAGCAAACCAGGAAGACGTCGGTCTGGGGATAACTAAGGGGACGTAACCTGTCGTAGTCCTCCTGTCCTGCTGTGTCAAACAGTCCTAACGTGTAGGGTTCTCCACCAATCATCACCGTCACCGCATAGTTATCAAATACTGTAGGTACATACTCTGAGGGGAACTTGTTGGTTGTGTAGGAGATCAGTAGACATGTTTTACCTACTGCACCGTCTCCTACCACTACACACTTTATTGTCTGCATGGCTTACAGGGAACTACAACAAATATCAAAAGTAAGCTTTTTCTCTTATCAAATGTTAAATAAATAATATTTACTGATTAAAAATATAAAAGTTAGTACATGTACTGTAGTAAATGTGACTAAACATACTGCTGTGGCAAATTTGTGTTTCAGTTTTCGGAGAAGGGTGATATGGATGCAGAAAATCAGTGTGCATGTAAAAAGTTCGATTATTTCATCAAATCAACACTAAACCTTAGCGATACACAGTTGGGTATATAATAAATTGGGGAATATTATTTTCAATGTCACCATACTCTTTAGCACATAATTTATGGTGAATGAACATGATAATAAGTAGACACTCCCTTTTTTAATAGGACCTTTTTAGTATTCCTAGTTTTGACTTCAACTATGAAATTTTCTCATCTATATTTGTCACATATATAACAAATATTCTAAAATTGAAAAGAATAAAAATAACCATATGAATATTTCTTTCCCATGGTTTAATAGTTAATACAGAACAATACTTTATCTCTGATGAACTTGAGAACAACTGCATCTACTCCCAACATTAAATTACCAGTACTTCTCTTTCACCCAGGATACAGTGAATGTGAAAAACGAATTTAGGGCAGAATATTCGTGTTTAATATCAATGAACGTTTACAGAAGACATAAATAATGCGGATCACTGAAAGTATCATAAGACATCCAAACAGAATGGGCGACTTCCGCCATTTTGCGATAGAGTGGATGAACTTTTCACAGAGTTTTGTACACAAGTATAATCTTTATCTTAAGGAAGTTACTTTTCTTCTGTTAATTTTAATCAAAGAATCTATTTTCATTACCTCTGTTTGTTTGGAAAACAACGATTTGTAATATTCTTTCAGCCTGCAGTTTCCGGGGTGTATAAATCGGAAGTCACTTATCTGCGCAAGCGCATTACATTCCAGTATGAATCAATGGTGTTCTTATTTTAGAAACGCTCCGCAGTGCGCTGTGTATCAAGTGATTGGCAACTCGTCATTGCTCTTTAATATACAGTGTTCTAAATATAGGAAAATTAAAAATAGAATCATATACAAAATTTTTATTTATCTTTGATATTTACGTATAATTTACATTTGAAAGAATATAAATAGAATTTTGAATTATAAGAAAATATTAATTTTGAATCATTAAATTCAAATATTTGAATCTTAAATTTAATTATCAATTTAAAAAAAATTAGACAAATTTATTTTAGATTTGAATCGCTGTCTTCAATGAAAAACTGTGTACATGAACTTATTGATGACAACTTCGGTATTAGGGCCTATAATGCAATGAAATTCAGTGCCCAAATATTTCAAGGGGGTAATACCAAATTTTCTTACTAATATACTACAATTACATTACCCTTATCTGGCCCTTACTCGTACAAAAAAAAGGGGGGGGGGGGCAACCGGGCTTTCAATGAACATTTCAAATAGCACTGAAAAAGTTATGTTTGAAAAAAAATGATTATTTTGAATTACTGTATACAGGGAAATTTTCGCCCCCATTTTATTTTATTTGTTTTATACCTTATATTAAAGTACCTTTATTGGAACGAACTTATGTCAGTTTTGTAGTAAATTACATTTTTAAAAACATTTTTCCCCCTGAATATTTGAACCGTCATTGCATTTCATAGCTACAGAACTGTAGCTCTCCGAAAATATATTTTGACAGATTGGAGAGCTACAGTGCCACCATTGTAAAAACTGTATATTTATTGCACACAAAAATTTGCACTCAGTTCTTGATTATTTCATTTCAAATTATTACGTCCATCGCGAAAAATATACATTTGAAAAAATTCCTTATTCCTCTATGAAGTTCTCTCGTGGTTGACATCTGCGCGAACTGCGTTGGACCGAATTATCTTGCAAACCAAAATGGCAGTATAAATAGACGGAATTTTCGATGATCTCAATTTCAGGGCCAGGAGGGCTTTTAACAACAATTATAAGGAATGTTTTGTTGTGGAAACGGTGAAAGAATATGCTAGGAACACACGGTTACTAATATTTTGATATGAGTTTAAAAACATGGAGAAATAAATCGAGAAACAGCGCACTTTTTTTGTGCGCAATAAATATACAGCTTTTTAATGGGTGGCACTGTAGCTCTCCGGTCTGTCAAAATATTTATTTTCGAAGAGCTACAGTTCTGCAGCTATGCATTTCATTATGAACCCAAGGATCATTAACTGAATAAAATTAAGCCATTTTTGGAGAGGAAAAAATAATTTATATGACGTTCAAATGCATTTTTTATTTGGTTCAATTATATATGCAGACTAAGGTTGGGGTCCGTACCGGGGGAGGGGGGGGGGGCTCCAATATACGTAAATGTAATGAAAAAGATCTTATTCTAACCCCCCATGAACTCATGGATCCATCGTACAAGTAAAGTGGTTAGAAAATTCGTTTATTTGACAAAAATTGGCTTTGAAAAGTTTGACATGCTGTGTCCCTACCCCCGAAGCTGTTCTGTACGAAGTGTCCTGACTGCTTCGCCTCGGTCAATATAGATATAACTTGTTGGTGAATAATAAACCATATCCAACACCAAAAGATTCCATAATTGTATGATATAGTAAGACTGTAGAATAAGGTTTATATCAGCGTCAAGCAAAGAACAAACTAAGCCCGTAGCACAGGTACTTGTCACTGGACAGGATCCCCCCTCCCCCGATATTCAACCCCGGGGCTTATTGGAATATTTTTCACTAATAATTATTATATTTATTACACTTATTCATCATGTTTACAATAGGAAAAAATCGTAAAAACCCGAAAATAATCGCTCCACAAAAAATACGCCACTATACATTATAAGAGATCTCTCTTACTTATAAATATAATTTGTGAAAAAATGTCCAATAAGCCCCGGGGTTGAATATCGAGGGGGGGGGGGAGGTGTTGTTCCTCTCCACAAGTACCTGTGGCCCGTGGCATCAGGGGAGGGCAGTACCCTTTTCTCAACACACAACTTTTTACTACTAGTATGCTCATGGAAAGTCTACTCCTCCGGCCCGCTTTTTGTTGCAGCATTAGTTAAATAAGTGTTATGTAGAGTAAAAATTTCACACAAAAATTAATTAAAAATCTTTTTTTATTTAAAAGTTATTAAGACTTCAAATTTTTTGGCGGGTTTGATTGACACATCCTTGAATTTTAACTTTATTCTTAATCCTTCGAAAGAAGTGTATTAATGAGAAATATTAAAACAATCCCCCCCTTCACAAGTACCGTCACACGAAGTACACTCGTGTTATGTACACAGTTTTTGTATTTAGACTGGGTGCGTTCAATTAATTTGGACTGTATATCTTTGACTTGTTTCTAGTTTTTTTCATTTATACACAACAAGGTAAGTTGAATTTTTTTTTCTCTACCCCCCTCCCCACTTTCAAAACCGATGCTACGTCTCTGCAGTTCGACCCGGTATCGCTAGAGTTTGGGAAAAAAAAGTTTATCTGTTTAAAACGGGAAGAAGCTTGTTCATTTTTTTAAATTGAGTGATATAAGGTCGCAAGTAGCTATAAAGAAATAAAAGAGATAATGAAAATTATTCAAGCTGATGTCTATTCAAATACAAATCAGGAGCACAGAAAAGACGGATCTCTTAACACACCATAAGTGGGATCAGGTGCAACGGAGGAGTGAACATTCCCTGCTGATCGCGGTCACACCCGCCATGTGTTCCTTGTCTTGACTGGGAAAGACGGAATAATCCGTGGACAATTCAGTGTGCAAATTATGGAATTATCATTAAATTTTTTTTTTTGCTGACATTATAATCGACACTAGAACTTTTCAAATGATGACTTTAAATGATACAGTTGATATTTTTTGTTTCATAAACTTGACAAAATTATGTCAGTAATTTGCCTCATTCTAAAATTGTTCGTTGTAAGGCATGTTCTTGCGTATCAAATCAATTGAGAGACATAAACGCCCTATGAAGACAATAAGGGTAAAATTTAATGCTACAGTGTAGATGTACATCAGTAAGGGAAGTTGATGATTTTTAAAAAAAGTTAATGTTCTTTGTTTTTAGTATGTTACCATTAAAATTTTCTAGTAATTAAAATATTCAAATATGAAACAGTTGAATCAGAATTTTGATATGCATATAAATTTGAAATAATAACTGGTCCCAAGGGCACATGCTCTCTACAATGCACTATCCCAAATCCAAAATTTATGGGCCCCAGTCCACTGAGCCATTGATTATTCCAAAGCCTGTTTTTTTTAAAAAAAAAAAAAAATCAATTTTTAACATAATGAAACATTTAATACTGACTGTATGCAATTAACAATTACAAAATAAAAGAAAAGCACTAAAATTAACTAACAACTAAATAAAATTTTCAATTTGGGGAAAAAATTTGATATAAAACAAAATAATCACAATTTTCAGCTTTGGTTGAAACAAAACAAGAGAAGTTTGTAAAACACTTATGCCCCCCTCCCCCCAAAATTGGAATTTTTCTAAGTCCAAAAGGGTATAACTCTGTCAAAAATGGCGTGATCGTAACCAAAACAGATCTTGACCTACACGTTCATCTGAAAAAATTCTTTATACTAAATTTCATTTCAGTATTTGCAACTGCTGTGAGGAAAATGAACGGAAACTGCGAACAATTGGATTTTTTCCAAGTTCAAGGGGCATAACTCTGTCAAAAATGGCGCGATCTAACCAAAACACAACTTGACCTAGATTTTCATCTGATAAATCTGTAAACCAAATATCATTTCAGTATGTGCAACCTCTGCAAAGAAAATGAACGGAAACTGCAAATAATTGGAATTTTTACAAGTCCAAGGGGCATAAATGTGAAAAATGGCACAATCGTACCCAAAACAGAACTTGACCTAGATATTCATATGTTTAATCTGTATACTAGATTTCATTTCAATATGTGCAACGTTTGTGAAGAAAATGAACAGAAACTAAGTGGACCGACAGACCAACAGACAGCAGCAAAGCAATATGCCCTCCCTTCTTCGAAGGGGGGCATAATTATATAAATCAAACTTTTAATGACTTTTATACCCCCTCCTCACTTGACTGTCTCATAAAATTTAGTGCTACACACATATCTGTTCATCTTCCACATGCAAGAACTTTGGATTAAACAAAGCACAAATATTTTAAAAGAATAACAATCTGCCACATCAACATCAATTTCCATGGCTCATTGACGCCTGTTTTCTCTTTGCTTTTTCTTCTTATCCAGTCTTTTAATTGTCTTTTCTAATCCTTTCTGTTCGTCTTGTATTTGAGTTGCAATATCTTTCAATGCTCTTTGATGATGTTCCTGGAAAAAAGATATTCTAGGATAACACAGAGCTAACCCATTTATACTTAGGCCTATTTGAAATTTGATTTCCCTGTCGTCAAAATACTAGTTTAAATACATGGTTTAAAATAGTCTTACAAACATTTTAAAATACAATGAACAATTAATAGGCATCATCATGTCTGAAACTTTCAATAAACAAAGCCTACCAAGTCCTGCTTTGCTTGAGTTTCTTCCCTTTCTCTGGCCTCAATCCTTTCCCTAGCTTTAGCCTGCTGTTCCTGAAGAATTAATAACTACATTTTATCTACAAGTACATGAATCATCTGAATGTAATTATTCAAAGCTTTTATTATGATGACTATTAAAGTTAAACGACACATATTCCTCTTTATTCAAAACCTAGTTTTACTTTTTGTGCTTAGGTTTAAATAATGACACATCTACTGTACAGCAGGAAATTAACTCGCGGAGTTAATTTTCGCTATATTCGCGGAAAAAGAAATTCCGCGAATTCAACATACAGTGAATAATTCTTTAAAAGATTTATAAGGATAAATTGAAATTTTATTATTTCCTGTGATTAGATGTAGACTGTCTTTTTAATTAAGCGAGTGTATGGATCAACTACATACCCGTAGTTGGTGGTGTTTTTTAAGCTTATTAATTATTATTAAATTAATTTCTATAGCTAACGATTAGTTTTGCCATTGAGTAGACCTGTGATGTAATTATTTAATAAAACATGCTTGTTTTGATAATTTTACCCGTGCGTATCACTCAGTCATTACCTTTAATCAAGGCACTTACGCAGTAAACAGCTCGGTAACGACAATTGATTAATTTTAATTATATGATGATTAAAAGTTCAACATTTTGACTGCAGTATACTTTTTTTTCTAATTTAGACCGGGAAATTTTTTAAAAAATCTGAATGCATAGCATTATTTTAACTTCAAATCGGAATCAGTCCGGTGTTTCGTTATTATTCAGTCGGGATCAACATCGACACAATATATAGACTTGACTTTCCTGCCTGATATGCACGATATACATTTACAAACTTTCTTAAGATAGAGACAGGAAATCTCAGTTCACAAAATATATACCTAAAAAAGATGCTTGTAAGTAATGTATGATTTTTCTCTTCCGCGAATTCAAACGACCGCGATTTCAGAAAACTGATCAAATCGCGATCTTTTCCGACAGCGATTTTAACCTGCTATACAGTATCTGCAAGGTAGACATGCAGGGCAACAATCAGAGCAGTTCACATTTTGCTTGCACCTCAAGTATATTAACTGATACATACCTGCCTTCTAAGGCTTTCCTCATGGGAATAGTATAGTGGACAGCTGACCCACTTTCTGTTGTGCCCTATCTCTCCACAGTTCCCACACTTAGACTTTGATAGGGCCTCTGATTGTGTCCCCATTACAGGCTTTTCATCCTCCCCTTGATTTCCACTACTAGATTTTCTGCTCAGGAAGGTAGATGAAGCCCAATTGCTTGCCCCAGAGTCTAAAGTTCTGTTTGTCTTTGAATCTTGAACCATTGTAGAATTAGGACAGAAAGATGTGTTAACATTTTTTGTTTCCACTGAAAGTAATAAAATAAATAATTTATTTTGAAAGTGAAGTACATGTACTATAAACTCTAAAATAACAGTGGTGCAATCAGACATATGATTTTCAATGATGACATTCATGTGACAATGCATAGATGCATCTGCATCTCCAAATCTGAAATTCTATATATTTATTTATCTGTAATCATAATTCTGTATAAGAATAAGCAGCACATGAGTATACTGTACTACTGAGTGTACAATTTCTGCATTTGTTATAATGAGTAAAGGGAGTATAAATTATATGCTTTGTTTTTACCAGTGCTCCATGGTGAACTGTTCAGGGAACCAACACCACTAAATCCTGATTTTTCCTTTAGGAATCTCTGACTCTGTTCTTGTCTTATCTCCTGAAGCTACAATAGATATAATATAAATTATTCTGTTTTAAACATCTGCTGTAACAGCATTTCTTTTCAGTTTTTTGTCAACATCTTTGAGGGAATATTTTATATTCTCTACTAAAGATTGCCTAAAAATACACGTAACTGAAAAAGTAAATTATGCCATATCAAAATCAAAAACAGAATTCACAAAAGGCATATGGGCCACTAACAATTTCTTAATCCCAAATACCAAAAGATTTATCTATCAATCAACATGTGCTCTCATGTTTTAGCTGTTTATGTCCCTCTCATGGTTTGAACAATTTTAATTCACTGTATACAGAAGCTTGACACTACATGTACATCAAGTTAACAAATCATAGAACTATTCTTGAGGAAGTCAGTTGTTTTTCTTGTAAAATTCTGTACCTATCCTCTGGGAAGAGCAAGCACAAATCTGTGTGAACATTATGCAAAGATGCTATAAATCAATGTGTATCTTTGGAAAAATTTTCAGAGAATCTTTTCAACATATTCTTTTGTTGAACTTTTTTTGTGGCCAATCATGTACACTTCTTCCTCTTTGGGCATTAATTTACTTTAATAAATCATGCTACATGGGGAATTTTGCATATTCAATTATTGTTCTCCGAATTTTTTCAAAATTGATTTCATATATATCCCTATGTTCCTCTTTGACCCCCCCTTAAGATCCAACATTTTTCCTGAGGGCTACACGAAAACAGATTATATGGCATGACTGACAGACATGACAAACCAACACAAGACAATCTTTGATCAGAATAGCTTACTTGAGCCTCTGACTCAAGTGAGTTCTAAATAATCCTTAATACCTGTTTCAAACTGTCTCCCCTTGATTTCATGTTTTCATTAAACAGATTTTTTCTCCATGATTCATTTCTAGACACTTTCTCCTTGGGAGGACTGTCGTTTATTAGAAGACCTTTCCTTTTCTTTGCAGATGAAACTCTAAATCCTTTACAAAAGAAACAAGGGAGCAATTATTGTACATGCATTAAATGCATTTATTTCATGTTCAAAAATTTACTTTTAACATTTACTGGAGGAGGAAATTTTCAATTAAAACGTCAAAGGAAAGGGAGTTAAAAGTCCATATTTAAATGAATGAATAAATCAGGATTTTACCTGTAGATGTGTAGTTATCACCTGACTCCAGAAGCTGGCGTGCCAGTTCTTCATCCCTGTGAATCTGTTGGTTTCTCTCCTCCTGACTCTCTGTCTCAACGCTCTGTAAGCTTCTTACTAACTCCTCGTCTTCCACCATTCTAGTGCCAGGCACTCCATTGTTTCTACCAACACTGCTTGATTTGTTCCACTCTTCATTAAGTTGTTTTGCCATTATCTCATCTTGTATTAGTAATGTCCTATCCCTCTTTGGTGCAGGACTGTTTATTTCTTCATGAAGACTTTGAGCTATTGCTGCATCAATCTCATGAAAATCATCCTGTATCACACTGCAGGCATTGTCAATAACCTTTTCAGGGCTTTTAAGTTCCTCTTTGATAGATCTTGTCTCCATCTTTATGGGTACATTTCTCTGTTTTGACAGTTCATATTCTTCATCCAGTTCCTTTTGAAGACGTCTTGCATATTCTTCATCATCAAAAATAACATCTTTTGAACTTGACTGACTAGATTTTTCAATGTGCCCAATGTGAATATTTATATTGATGTTAGATGTTGATCCTTGACTCAAACTAATTCTTTTGACAGTATCTGAGGAAGAGTTATTTCCCTTTTTCAAAGGTGAGACCACCTGAACAGTGATTTGGTCCATTTTGACAGGAGATTCCTTTATCCAATCAAATTTAGGTAATTCTTCCTGACTGCCCTCTAAAGTCTGACTGTCCATCACAATTTCTTCATTTTTTATGGTACTTTCTATCACATCCAACTTTTCTTGCTTCACTTTCACAGAATGTGGCTGAGAATTCTCATCAGATCTTGAAGTACAATGTGACTTTTCTTGTAATAAAGGAGAATCACTGTCATCTTTGTATGGAGACAAAGGTGGAAGCACCACAGCTGTAGAGAGGAAATCTTGTGAGTCTCCATCATTGCTCTCACTATGTTTTTCACTAACTTTATCTTTTTGTATCTTGTCTCCAATCCTCACATTTTCTTCTTCAGAATTTGATTCTTTTGGTTTTTCTTGGCTAGTTTTAAATGCTTTGACTGAAAAACTAGACTTTTGACTGCTTGTTGGAGAGGGTGAAATGACATCTAACACATCATTTTCAGCATCATCAGATTCTTTGACAGGTGTTTTGTTTGATATCACAGAATTTTCATTGTTACTAGTTATATCTCCATTTGATGTTTTTGCATTTGCTGTATAGGTATTGCTACCAATACTGTCATTATTTACCACCTTATTTTGACTGTTCTGCACCACATTAGGTAAGAATGGCTCTGGCTCCAGTGTTGATTCATTAGAATGTAAAGAGGCGGATATTGTTTCAGCTTCTGTCACAGTCTCTGGTACAACAGTGAGAGTACTTTCCTCATTTATTTGTTCTCTCTCAATCTGGGTGTCTGGTGCTAAACATCCTCCACCTTTTTCAGTTGCTTTTATGGCAATCAACTGATTAGCATTTGTTTCTAAATTATTTGATTTTATCAAATCATTTGTCATACATATCACTGCATTAACATCCATATTCTCTACTGCTTCTTCTTGAGAGTCATCCAATACAATATAGTCATTTTCTTTGGAGTCTTTTGTCTTCTGCGATGCCTTTGAATGATCCTCAAAAATTTCTTGAGAGTCCTCTATCTCAATCACATCATTTTCTGATATGCTGACTCCTTCATTATGTGGACTATGTTCACAATTTGATTGTAAACTGAGTTGGATAGCTAATTCAAGATCCTTGTCTCCTTGATCACTGAGACTTACAACTGGACTTTTTATGGTCTGATTTTTGGACATAGAAGTTCTTGATTTATCTAATTGTGGAGCACTTAATATTTTGTCTATAGGAGGCAGATTTTGCTTTATACTTAATTCTAGAACTTTCTTCAGAGCCTCATCTTCACTGCTTTCAGATGTCACTTTCTCAACTCCACAAAGAGCTTTGTCTACAGGATTGATTTTTCCACTTTGTACCTCTGAATTATCTTTATTCGAGTGAGAAGGAAGCAATTGCTCTCTGATTTTTGTCGGCTCTAAATGCTGCCTATCATTGAGTTCATTGCTGATAGGTTTCTTTTTCTCTTCTTTGTCAGTTGATGTTTTCTTACTTAACTCTAAAACATATTGCAACTCTTCTTGGCTGTCCATATTTAGGTTCGGTTCTAGTGGAATGATTGTTTGTTTGGATTTCATTGGACTAGGTGTAGTATCACACATCACTGGGTCAGTGCTGTCTCTTTCTGCAGGCTCACTAGTTCTGTTGTTTGCAGCAACTTCCAGACTAAGCTTTATGGCAAGTTCTAACTCTTCATCCTCCCTTGATGCTGTTGATGTCCTTTTCCCTGTTACAAAAAAATAAGTTTTACTACTATATACAGCGAAATTTTCGCCCCCGTTTTATTTTCCCCCCTTTCATCCTGACCTCAGTTGGGCGAATTGAAAAAGGGGCGAATTCAAAGAACATAGTACAATTTCTTAAACAAAACTGACTGGGCGAATTTAAAACGGAGCAAAATTGTTTGCATGTGTGAAATGGCGAAAATAAAGCGGAGCGAAAATTTACTCTGTATACAGTATTTGCACATGATTAAAAATAGAAATGTTAGACTGCATGTAAGAATAAAAAGAATTGAACTTAGCAAAGCACCTCTTATCTATATTAATATTGAATATTTTATGATACAGTACAATAAACATGTACCCCCAATGTCACTTTTCCCATGTTAAATCCCTGCTCTTGCATTTACTATACAAAAATGAAATGTCAAATGAAGAAATTCAACTTTTACAAACATTTACATATCTTTACCTGATCTAGTGCCTCCTCTAGACCCTCTCTTTGAAACTGAGGCTGGTGACCTATTATTTACCGACTTTTGTGCAGGGGATGGCTGTTTTACTGGGGAAAGTAATGCTCTGTTTTGTTCTTCAGCATCCTCCTGATTGCTTAGAGCTAATGCCTTTAAAAGAGAATGGATGTCTCTTATTCAGTGAAATACAAAAAAATGAAAAAATAAAGCCAATGAGGCCTTAAATGCTTTTAAAGGATAATCATGTCATGCAGTAACTTGTCAAGATATACATGTACAATATATCCTGTGGTCTTATTACTAATGTACGCTTTTCAATTTTTAACTGTAAAGAGGGTGATTCATACACACTGTATTGCTTATCAATAACTTCTTAATACCAGGGTACCTGGTGCTGATGTTCATAGGGAAAAATTTAAGAATTAGAGATGCTTTGTATCATGACTAATTGAAAGTATTTCAATTAAGAAATGAATTAAATTTTTGAAGAATTATGAGGTTACAAACTACTACGATTCTTACCTGCATATTTCATAAGGCATATTAGCAATTGATAAATATGCCAACTTGAAGCGTTGTAGTTCACATACCTCATGAATCTTCAAAAATTTTATTAATTTCTAATACATGTATTTACATTATCTTTCATTCAAATGTCATTCTTAAAACAAAACAGTTTGTACAATAGTTTTGAAGTCAAGTATGGAATTCTTGGAGATATTTATGCTCATCCACTCTTTCTTCTTATCTGCAATCTGAATAAAATCAGCTGTTCTGATAAGCTACCGCTTACGAACGATGTTCTTAAACGGTAGCATATCAGAACAGCTGATTTTATTCAGATTGTCCTATCTGCTAAGAATTTTAATGAAAATTATCTGGAAAAG
This sequence comes from Saccostrea cuccullata, assembly GCF_032062105.1. Taxonomy (NCBI): domain Eukaryota; kingdom Metazoa; phylum Mollusca; class Bivalvia; order Ostreida; family Ostreidae; genus Saccostrea; species Saccostrea cuccullata. Next base: position 314,058 of record NW_026939565.1, on the reverse strand, counting down.
TAAATATTTTAAAATAAACATACAGATGATTGAAAATTTTTCATCTGGAAAGATATCACTTGATCCTATGGAACAGGTGTCAGATTAAAAACCTCTTTAACCAAATAAATGCAATATGTTTTTAATCACAATTTATCAGTTTAAACACATTGCTCATTTTACTCTGTTGGTGAATGTGATTTGAGCAGTGTTCACAGTAATATAAATGTATAAGTTTTACTCAATCATGAGACTCAATTTACCTGCTGTATCATAAAGTTTTCTGTCTGAGAATCAGGAGCATACACCAACTTGGGATCTGGAGCAGCATCTGTAGGAGCAGAGGTGGAAGGTAACTCTGCCATGAGTTCATTTGGTTCCTTAGCAAATCTTTCTATTGGGCCTACAAGAGTAATGTTTGATTTATGATTAGCATAGAAATAAATGCTTATACATGTAATTTATACACATGTGTATTTATATACATACAAATCAGGACTCAACATTAACATTTGTCTGATTGTCCATATCCAGATCATTTTGTGATTACACAAGTACAAGTATGTCTAGATAGACATCTTTGTCTGATTGGACAAGTTCCTCTTTTATCATTACAGAATTTTGTGAATTCATATGAAAAGAAAATTTTATAGATCTCAATATGAACACCTGTGTGTGAAGTGTTTAGAGCTTCCTTAAAAAAAATAATTCAAGTGATAATATTTTAAGGACTTGCAGTTTATTGATAAATCACAAACTGTGAGCAAATTTATATTTTCCTTACAACACTACTACTGTGTGCACAGAACATAAACTAACCATGACCCAGTACATGACCCCTTGACCTCCCATTTTTGTCCTCTTGCTGCCTTGGTCTCTGGTCCTGACCTGGTTGCCCTGACCTTCTGTTTATGACTGGTTGACCTCCTGACCTCCTGTTATTGGGTGGTTGACCTCCTGACCTCCAGTCTACCTCCCCCTGAATTCTCTGTCTATCCTCTGGTTTCTCAGTCCTCACTATGTACACTCCAAGCATAAACTGTAACACAGAGAAATATTATCTGTTACAAAAACCACCAAACTACATCATGCATGTTTACATAGTTGTGGGTTAATATCTCTATCAGTATTAACATTTAAAATCCAAGAATGTTGGGATATTAACATTTACCACTTCATGTATGTGCATTAGGAACAAGTCACCATTATCATTCTTACCCAAATTTACATTTCAAATACATTCAGGTCAGACTTGAAAACCTTTGTTTCATTCAGAATTACAGATCTTAATACAAAATTAACTTATTCCAGCAATCCTTTACACATTACAAATAATACATGTAAAATGTATAAAAACATCCTGATCTTAAACATCTCAAATAGATTGCTTGACAAAGATTCCCCTGTATTTCTGAGTACTGGTATATCATTTAGCTTGTTTCACATCTTTTACTCTGGTACATTATACCATAGATAGATTGACAATGCAGTTGACCACATAGTTTTTGCCAAAGCTCAAACAACAGTATACATATCTATTACATTTTACTATATTATACCTGAAGTCTGAGTTGCCACCAAGACATGACATCATAGTGTAGCATGTTGTGTAACTGAGCTGTCAGGCCTGTGTTTACGATGTCTACAATAGAAGAATTCTACATATTGAACCAGTTCAAATGTTTCTTATAACTCCATTTTGTTTTAAGCCACTAACAATTAATTTCACATGTAACATACCTGCTATTCTGTTTGGATTTCCACATGCCTCATTTAAATATTTATTCAGCATTGTCTGCCTCCCCTAATCAATCAAATTTTCCAATTATTTATGTGTATTGTTGTGAAAATACTGATAAAATAAATTTTCTGTTCTCTAGCTAGGATTATGCAACTTTAAATGCAACATGATATAAATAGTACCTTGTTATATGCCTCTAACCCATGAATGTTTATGACATGTCTTTCTGCAAGTCCCAGGTCCTTTTGACATAACTCAGTAAGAGATATCTCATTGACACTGTCCCTGGAAACAGATTTCTAATTAATCAAACATTTCAAAATTTAAACAAGAGGCCCACGGGCCTTATAGGTCACCTGAGTATTTTGTAACAACTTTCAAACAATTAAATTTGGTTCATGTTTTAAACCAGAGGCCATGAAATTCACAATTAACAATTTTGAAAGAGGCACACCATTGCTTTTCATAATTATTAACTTAGCATGCTTGGGCCAAAGTTTTTATTTTTTTTGGTTTACGATTTTTTGACACAAAAATATGCATTGGGTGGTCGAAAAATAAAAATAAAAATAATTTGGAACCTTGACATATTTTTTTCTCGAGTAGCATTAAAATGTATTTAAATAATAATAATAAACACACAAGATTTTTCAACTTTTAAAATTGTTTTACTTATCATTCGGTTTATTAAGTCAAGAAAAATGAATCCATACGTCAAATGACTCAAGAACAGAAATGGGAGTATCAGGCTCTGTTACTGTTGATGGTTTTCATTCTTCCGACTTACAAGTCTGAGTTTCCATAATAGACACATATATTGCACAGGGACAAATATGGGTAAAATTAAGCAAATTAACTATTCTCTGGTCAGCCTTTCCACTTACGAAAACATTTTTGGAAACTCCGAAAGTGATTGCTTTCACAAACCTTTACCTTTAGATATGTGTGTCCAGGGACCAACCTAGACCCACCCGATTAAGGAGACTTCACTTCTCCCTCAAAGAAATTTAAGAAGTATTGAAATTTAGGTAGACTTCTGGTGCCATGGCACACTTTAATCGTTATAAAACTATTTCATTGTTTAAAACTTACATTACATTTTAAAAAAAATTCTGTATAAACATTTTATTTAAAAATGATTAAAAAAATATAAAAAGAATCTTAAAAGATGTTTCCCCCAATTACAAGGTATATAAATATCTAGAAAAAATAATAAAACAGCATTGACATTAAATAAAATTTAGTACTACTACTATTAAACTGTAAAAGTTTCTTATTGTCAGATTAATTGTTTATCAAACTTTTTTTTTTTCATTTCTTATATACATGTAGTAGTACAATTTTAAACTTCTAAAATTTTTCTTCTCATTAGATTTCCAGGCTTTTGGCATAGTCTTAATTTTGTTAATTTCTCTTCAAACTTGTTTTCAATATAAAATTTTGTTTCTAATAAAAGTTTTGATGCACACCTGCATGCCAATTGAACAGCTTCTTATGTTTATCGAATCTGTCTTCTGATGTGTAACTTCTTAGAAAGCTAATAACTTTACAATTTATCAGTAAAAATATGTCTGTATTCACAGCATGAATTAATTATTTGACAATAATAAAGATCTTAAATCTTCTCCAACATCTTTAGCATGACATTGATAGCTGTCCAGCTGTTTTGCGTCTTGTTGTGTGTATAACTTGTAACGATGGACTTTTTCATAACCAGAAGTGTAAAATCTAGAGGAGTTCCGACGGAGTATTCGATGCATTGGTCATATTGGCAATGTGGTTTGACAATCTGTATTTGTAGAGTTCATTGACTGTTTGTGAGAGTTTGGGTTAATGATTAAGATGTGTTGTAAATTTTGGTTTGGTCAAGAAAATTTCGAGTGTGTAAATAGGGAAAAATAGGGTCGGCGGAATCGTAAACCAAGAGAAAAAAAAACTTTGGCCTTACTCTATTTACTTATACCCAGAAGTAGATCAGTGTAACAAAGAGAAAATGCACTTCCACTTTATACCAAGTTGTGCACCTCACCCCAAAGGAACCACTGACCCAGGGGCCACATATTTCAAAATTTTGAAAATTTCATCATAAAATGGTTGATTATAACCAAAGAGCTGATTTCAAAGCATTAATTTATTTTCAGTTTTCCTCTCACCCAGGGGGCATAAAAACCACTTTGCTAGATGCACCTTTCCTCATCATTAATATATATACTTGGATCATTGGAATAAAACCCATAAGCAAATAAAAATATTTTCAAAGAATTAATGTATTTTTACTAAATAATCAATAGAGCCCCGCCCTAACACCAGAACCCCTAACCCTGGGGCCATAACATTCACAATTTTGGAAGAGGCACTCTTTCTCATCATAACTTTGTACTTAATTAGTTTATTAAATACCCAGGAGCAGAGAAGAAGATTTTCAAAGAATTAATGCATTTTCACTATATAATCAATAAAGCCCTGCCCTAACACCAGAACCCCTGACCCTGGGGTCATAAAATTCACAATTTTGGAAGAGGCACTCTTGCTCATCATAACTATGTGCTTAGATAGTTTATTTAATACCCAGGAGCAGAGAAGAAGATTTTCAAAGAATTAATGCATTTTCACTATATAATAAATAGAGCCCCACCCTAACACCAGAACCCCTGACCCTGGGGCCTTAAAATTCACAAATCTGGAAGAGGCACTCTTGCTCATCATAAGGCGACCATAATTTGATTTTTAGTTTTACGGATCCGCCGACTCTAAAAATTTGCATTTCAAAAAAAAAAAAAAATCGGAATTTTTCAATCCGCTCGTGTCAAACCTGTGTTTTATAAAAGCAATTCAGTCAGAAACGTAAAAAAAACACATGTGCAGAATGGTAAAAGAAGGTGAGCTGTCAACTTTGATTTTATCGAGAGTCTAACAATTCTGAACCCTCCCCATTGCATGTCTCTCTCTCTTTTTTAATTGCTGTTTCTAATAAAAAATCTTTTTTACCTTCTTCGATTTGTAAAATACCGACAAGTCAAAAACAAAAATGGCGGTCATGCAGTGTTTACCGGTAGCTAATAATGCTTATTGCCACTGATAACAGGTGATAATCAAGGTGTCAACTGTGCTACCAGATGTAATTGCAGTTCTAATTGCTCATTATCCTCATAAAAAGTGTTTTTTATCAAAGACAGAGATACCAGATGTGGAAATTTTGCAAAAAAGGACGGTAAATAACGATATGAATTTACTTGATACTTTGCTGCAAACAAGTTTATATGCGCATAAAACAAAACAATTCCTCCATAAATAATACGGTGATCAGGAAAGACATGAACTACAGTACTTTATTATTAATTTAAAGAGGAAATGAAAGCAAGTACATGGTAACTAATAAAGAGTCTGCAGAGGGAACACCGCGGATTATGAGATTCAGTGACTTAGCAAATCCTACATCAACACCAGCATATAAAAGCCCTTGAAACTGCAGAGCAACTTGACAGTACCTCTAGAAGACTTCTTCGAATTTATGTAGCTAAACAGGGTAATAAAGTTTCTGAATTTCAAAATATAATATTAGCAGATTGGAACAGGACTACAATAATGCTTTGATTATTGATATCATATGTACTAAGAGTAAAAAAAAAAAGAATGCAGGATCTCAGAATCTATCTAATTCATTCTCAATAGATTACGCATGTTATTTTTTAAAAATGTGTTAAGTTTTAAGTTTGGCTAACAGGTACTTCCAATTCCTTCAACTTCAGATCTTTATTAAATCCAGGAAACAATTCTCTTGCTCCTCATAATGAGAAAAATCCATTCATCCATCAGTTAAAAGCTGGAAACTCAGACCGTCTGCAGAATATTATTAATTCGTTTAATTGCCAAGTTAAACTTCGATATTTACCCTGAATATTATTCAAATGACACTCAAATGAATGTGCAAACTATACAGTGAAGAACATAATTAAATTTTATAATTTCAAATATTACATGGTACTCATATTAAACAATGTTTGAATTAAAAGTTGTAATTTTTATAAATAACAACATTTATACATGTAATGTGTATTAATATTAAAAAAAACATATCTTGTAAGTTGTTTTTTTGTTTTGTTTTATGCTACAGTGAAATGTGTGACTTTTTATTTGTGAAAAAGGTCGTTGCTAGCATGATTTTTGTCTTTTTTTTTTTTTTTTTTTTTTCGTCCTCCGACTTGACCTTTCTTTAAAAAAAATCCGTAAAACTAAAAATCAAATTATAGTCGCCTAACTATATACTTAGTTAGTTTATTTAATACCCAGGAGCAGAGAAGAAGATTTTCAAAGAATTAATGCATTTTCACTATATAATCAATAGAGCCCCGCCCTAACACCAGAACCCCTGACCCTGGGGCCATAAAATTCACAAATCTGGAAGAGGCACTCTAGCTCATCATAACTATCATCTTCCCAAGTCAAGAGTTTCTGATCCGCTCCACATAAACCCTTGACCGAATAGGCTAAGTTTAAATATTTATTCATTGGCCTCATGAAAGTCTTCATGAACCAGTTTTAGTCCCAAGGATAACGGTCATTATCATTAAATAGCCTAGTTAAAGGTTTGACTCAGATTTTTAGTTGAATTATATCAAATTTATTACAAACTTCCAATATTATCTCGAATTCTCTGTTGAATTCGTTTAAATAGCAGAGGTCAGTAGAGTTCAAAATGTGTAATCTCACTAGATGGCGTGACAGTAAACCCCGTCAAACTTAGCCTATTCGGTCAAGGGTTTATGTGGAGCGGAGCGGATCAGAAACTCTTGACTTGGGAAGATGCATAACTATGTACATGTACTTAGTTAGTTTATTTAATCCCCAGGAGCAGAGAAGAAGATTTTCAAAGAAATCATGCATTTTCACTATATAATCTATATAGCCCCGCCCTAGCACTAGAACCCCTGACCCTGGGGCCATGAATTTCACAATTTTGGTAGAGGACATGCTCATTACATTCATGCCAACAGTTTGCCTGCTTGATGTCCACGGGTAAAGAAGAAGATTTTTAAAGATTGCAATAATTTTAGTGGTTTTGGCCCCACCCCTCAGGCCCCAGGGGGGCGGGGACCATGAGATTCACAATTTTTGTTCCCCTTCAGCCATAGATGCTGTATACTAAATTTGGTTGATATTGGTTCAGTGGTTTCAGAGAAGAAACTGAAAATGTTCAAATGTTAACACACGACACACGACGCACGACGACGGACGAAAACGGATAGCAATAGGTCACCTGAGTTACTCAGGTGACCTAAAAAAAACACATAAAATTTGTAACTTTGTGAAACTATCTTGAAAATACAGCTAACCAAATCAATTCAGATCCACACAAATATAAACCCTTCTTTTCTGATAGGAATATTAAAGTTTCCAGCCTTGACAACTCACCTGAAGATTCCATCAATAAAATGTTCGGCCTCCCAGCTTCTCCAGTCCATCTGTCTGTAGTCTGTCCTGGTCAGGGTAGATACGCGGCTCTGTCCACTTGTTCTCCTTGTAAATTCAGCATAGGTCATTCCTTGTCCAGTCAGCTGGCCTAATAAAGCAACTTACTGCTATATCTATTGCACATGTACATCTACCAGCAGAGTAGTCATTTTTTTATGAATTTGATCCAAAACCAGTGTATGTATTAAATAAAATTAAACACATATATTATCTTTAATTCTAACCAAGAAAATGAGTAACTTTTCACTATACAAACCTTTTCTTTCAGCCTCAGATGCTAGTGCTGTTGCCCACAATAACCATATTGCTGATTTATACCAGGAAGCCGTGTAATTGATGTAAAATCCATTATCCAGAAAAATCTTCTCAAGTAAATCCTACAGAGGAATTTATCATGAATAAACACAATTTGACTTGCACTGGGTACTTGTATATGCTGCAAATTCAGATATTTCTACACAACTTAACATGGTTTTTGTTCAGTTTTATCATCAAATGTTATAGAAATGCTGCATTTGAGGGTAACATTATGTTTCCATTTTCAACAATGAAGTATATTTTTGCGAAAGTTGACTAAAAAGACACTGGTATGCATCAATGTTAGCTACTGATACTGTCAATGATTAACACTTCGGTTCATGTTCACATCTCAGTGGCCTTGTTAGTTATATCACAATATCCATAAGTAACTCATGGAATTCTATAAACCTCTGTTAATACCTTTAGATTCTTTTGCTGCTCAGCAGATGGTTTGTATCTGCCACTATTTACAGAACCCTCCATCAGGTAGAAACATTTCTCCACTCCACTGTTCTACAAACACATACAACTTACAACAGATCTGAGAGAAGTACAAGATTTAGCAAATCTAAATTTCTTAATATAATCTAGCTAAATACATGAATATGAATCAAAATACTGTAATCCAACTTTTCTTTGTGACAACTTTTTTTCATGATTTGACTAATTTTCATGACAAAGGAATACTGAAGTAAAAAGTTTGCTGCAAGAAATATTTGTGAGCATAAGAAGATGGCAAAATTCCTAGATGTAAGTAAAAGTTGGTTTTTAGTAATTAGTACATTACCAGCATATGATTGACTTGTTTCTGAAATCTTTTAGTCCTCACACTGTCCTTAAAATCTTCCCAGCTCTTTCTCTCAACAAGGAAAGGTAAAACCTGGAAAGTGAATTCTAGATAGTTCATCAAGATTCTAAAAATATTATTTTAATAAAAGTTTGTGAAGAAAACAAGTCAGATGGCCTGAATTAAAAATAATTTCAAAGATTTACAAACCTTTTCAATAGTAGGTTGCTGCTGAGTGTACCTCAGGGTGGGGCTAGCCATAGGAGGGGTCAGAATCCACAGATAGTCCCCTGCCCCCAGATGTCTGAACTGTACATCCACCCCTCTCTCTGTAGCAATCTGGTGGAACCTGTCCTTGTCTCTCTCCTGCTCATCAATAATCAGACAGATCTTCCTCGTGCCACACACAGTGCTACAAAGACATTCATTTGTTGTAATGCAAGAAAACTCATCCGAATTAATCCTTTTTATTTGGTTCAAAATTCAAAATTGTCACTTACTTTATTGCCTGTGGAACATGAGGAACTTGATTTGATTTCAGGAACCTTTGTACACTCTGTTGAAATTCATACAACTGGCCAGCTAGCTCTTCCCCTGTCTCTGTTAATGCATACCTGTAACATAATACACACTCTTGTACATGTATATATTGTTTTTGTTCAAAGATACAAAACTGAACCAGATAGACTTGAAAATGTTGTGGGATGTGATGTTGCATTACTCATTGTATCAAGACAACCTACATGTCAAATATCATACGTTTTCAAAAATATGGCAGACAGGATTGAACAAGATAACCTTTTTACAAGAGCTATGATTCTGGGTTTACATCCCATATACCTGTATTTGTGCCCTACATCACTTTCTTCTCTCATTCAAGCTGTTTAAGTTAGATCTTGACATTGGTTCTGAATTACCCAAGATTAAATCTACACATCTCTCTATAATACAAGCAATTCAAACAAATCTGAAATTATATTTTTTCAAGAAGTTCTGATATTACTTCTGACTTACGTTGGGTTTCTTGAATCTTCTCTCTGAACCAGACCTTTGGCCATGAGTATCTTCTCCATACAATCAAATCCCCCACAGTACTGACCTAAAAACCGTGTAAATGTCAACTTCCAGATTTATCAACAATTCTTATTTTGTGTACAATTACTTTTGTTTTATGTAAAAGGTATTTCAGATTTAAATAATTGGCATAACTACATCTAACTAAAAGTTTGGCATAGCAAGAAAATATTTACAACATAATTTCTCTGTAAATGCATGTACAATTCCTTACACCTCTACAGGTAATGTAACTATTTGTATCTGTAATCAGAGGACCCTGTCTACCTGTCTGTTTGTCCTGTAGATCTGTATCTGTCAGTGGTTGGGCCCGGAGCTTGATCTCGTCCTCGGTCATACTCAGAACCGGCCTCCTCTCTGTCAGACCACTTATAATAAAACACAAATGTAGAATTCCTAACCTAAAGTAAGGGCACATTAATGTTTTTCTACATGCAGCAAGAATTGATTTGGATGTTTACCTGTATAAGCCAAGCAAAATGGAAAATGGTGCCTTAAAAGCCTGTAAATAAGTAGATAAAACTGTGAATACATACATGTACAGTCAAACTCTGTTATCTCGAACCTGATGGGACTGAGAAAAAACTTTGAGATATCCGAGGATGCGAGATATTGAAGGTTAAATACTTAAAGAATATGTGGTTGGAACTTCCAAATCACTTCGATATATGCATGGTATTCGATATATCGGAGTTTGAGATACTGAAGTTCAACTGTAGTTGTTTTCTACATATTCATTGTGAAAAACAATACAATTATAAAACTCTGGCAGAGACATTCCTAGTTGCATCATCCATGAAAAATTGGTTTGGGTAGATCTTATAGTTTCTGGAGAATGGACCTGCTCCTAAAACTTTAACTGGGACACCAACATGGGGTTTAACATTTGTTCATCTCGACTTTGTCAAGGTAAGCTAAAAAGATTTTTTTGTCAACTTACATGAGGAACATATGGTTTGGAAACTTTAGGAGCATTACCCACATCTGTAATCAAGAAAGAGGGTAAACATTAAACAAATTAATGGGAGATAATTGCAAAGTAAGTTTTCCCCTTAATATTTCTGATTGCATTACCTTGAACATTGTGTCTTCTCCTCGCAGCACCGGCATGAATAAGCTGTGAGCATGGGGTACACAAGTAAAGACCCTGTCCTCCCTGGGCATTCTGACACTCCCCACAATACAGCTCTGCTAAGGTGCCTTCACAGTCATCACAAGTCATCTCCTGCGAAAAGACAAAGTACTTTATGTACTGAAAATTGCATCATTGAGAGTGTTTGGTAGGCAGAATTCTATTAATTAAATATTTGGTGCTTTACTTTGGTCCTATTAGCCACAGGTCTATTTCTGGGTTGTCTGGGCCCCTCTCCACCATTACCACCACCCCTAGCAGCCCTTCTGCCTGCCCCTCCAACATGAGGTCTGTTTTCACCATCACCTGCATCTACACGTTTTCATTAATGAATTGTTATTGTGCATAGCAGATGTTCTGTAAAATCACTGAAATGGTTTTTAAATTGATCCATAGGCAGTATGACACTTGTTCAGTACTTCAAATAATTTTTTTTTAAATTCACTGTATAATACTTGCAATATGTTCCATACAGCATAAGTTTAATTTGGATACACCATATGATAAGCCAGCAGATTATTTTAAATTTTGTAATTTTGAGTTGTTTTCTTTTTTTTCCTTTTTCCTTTTTTTTTTTTTTTGCACCAAAGTAAAACTGATGAATGGAGATTGACAGAAAACAGATAAAGAAAAATTCTCCCAGCTTCATTTCTACTGAACTATAAAACTCACTGAGAAAGCTCAAGACATTTCATTAAAACATTCTTCCTCTATAAATCTAATTTCCTCTGCAGAAAAGAGTAGCAATGATAAACCTGGTTGCCTATATCCAAGTTTGGCAGCATATCTGTTGATAAAGGATCCTAAGGGGTCACTACTACGTCCCACATCAAGGTCAAGGTAATCCTGGTACATCTCTCCTAAGTGGCGCTGTGTGTAGTAAGGGTTCATTGTGGCCCCCTTCTTTTTCAGGTTGTTCAGATATCCCACAAAGTCATCCAGGGTAGGAAAGTGGGGTGGCTGGCTCTGAAACTCACTTCATAATGAAATTGAAATAAAAATTTGATTCATATTAACTACACATTGTATGATGAATTCTTTTAAGATTTAAAACATTGCATGATCAAAATCTTTTAAATACTTACATGTACATGTATGTGCACTTTTTTTTTAATACATGTACTGTCAAAATGCAGATTACTTTTGTTGGCATACAAGTACAACCAATACTAGTTTATATTCAGATATCCAATTTAATCATGTTAATCAAGAAAATGTTTAACCCATACTTTTTGCTGTTGAAGAGGACAGACAGAAGTGTCCTTTTTCGGGTCAGTGACTTGTTTGTCCAGTTTTGAACATCGGGATTATCTGGGTTTCTCTTCTGTTCATCTTCAGCTTCGCAATGTTTGATGAACAAACAAGTCGCCCAGAAAGGGTTAGATGTGGTTTCCAGAATGGTTCCATCCTCCAAGTTGTAATGGGCAACAGATCTGTAAAGCATCAAGATGTTTTTTATGATCAATATCTTTGACTCATTTAGTCATTACATTAAAACAAGTGCATTTGATAAATGTTATCAATTAATTGAATTGAAAACTATACTCTTTGTAAATTATTTACTAATTTCATATGTCATTTTTTTTCTTTCCTTGTCTTATCTAAAGTTACCTATTCCCAGTAAAATATATGTGTGCATTTACAAGACTGAGTAGCTGATAATTTATAAGAAATTTTTTCGTTTTCTCTTCAGACAATAATAAAGTGTCGTGCCACAGCATGATACGCCTGTCAAAAACTTAAAATTTTCTTGAACAGTTTAGGTGCAAGAAAATCACATCAACCTTGGTTCTAATATTTCGATGATTTTTCCATTCCTTAAAATATTTATGCATCCCTTGTGATGTAGGCATAAATTATAAATATTACATCACTGATAGATTTCTGTGCTGGATGTGTTAGACCTTGTCAAATGCCCATCATATTTATTTAATAGTGTTGTGTTTTGCGTGCACTATGCCTAAATAGTAGTCAGGGCTTGACATATGGTGCACGAGCCCGAGGCGTCAATGTGTCAAACCCTGACTACTGTTTAGGCAAATTGCATGCAAAACACTACACTATTGTTATTATTATGCTGACTGTTGTTACTGTATAAAAACGGCAATATTTTATTCATTCCCAATGTTTCATCACCTGTAACATTCGTCTACTCTATTATGACGTCACCTTATGCAACATGTACGTCATAATCTTTTTCTTTAATTTTGAACGTTCCATGCTTTAGGTATAATCTACAGATAGTTTTAGAGAATATTATTTGAATGAAGGAAGGGGCGTTGCAAGAAACTATTTTAGAAGAATTATTTTGTTTATTTTTAATTTTAATTATAAAATATTTGAAACTAAGTTTATATATATTATAGTACAATACTATAGATAACAGCGTCTGTGGCGTAATCGGTAGCGCGTCGGACTGACAATCTCGGGGTCGTGAGTTCGCTCCCCTGTATGGGCGTTCTTGGATTTTCTTCAAAAATGGAAGCCGTGCACTATTTCAGCATAGTATGCTTACGCTATATAAATCCTTAGAACACTATGCGAGAATAGTAGGGTATGGGTTATATAGAGACAAACTGACAGGAAGCATAATAATAAACAATATCAAATTAGTCTTAACAACTTAATCTATACCAAATTAATTTTGAAAAGAAAAGGCTGGCCATCAAATGACATGTTATAAACTGACCAGCAGTTATTCTGTCTAATCCCCTAAGGGTACAGATAAGACTGCTTGATCAGATAGCCTTCCTATATTGAACTCATTAATTAATCTTAACTGGATGCTTGTCTACTCATTACTACCAAGAGATGAATGGGTCTGCACTATCTACCATAATTTTTTTTGAAAACATAAAATACTCAAATATTTTTTTTTTAGTGAGATTTAATGTCCGACAGGTTTTAATATAATTATAATTTATATGGACATGCTGATTCCACCCCACCCCATAAAATTAGTTTTTAAATTAATAATATTACATAATATCAGATTAGTCTATTATGCAAAATCAAATTAGTTTTAATTACTTTTCATCAAATTCATTTTAAAACTTAAGCTAGCCAACAAGAGCTATTTTTAATCAAACAGGCTTACCCATTTGCCCAATACTCAAGGGATACAGATAACATCAATGCCCTGTCAGTTAGCTCCTCACACTCAAAACCCATTAATTTCTCTCTAATTTGACATGCAATTTTCTGTTATCAAAATTCTTCTTGACCAGTGCTTGATAATTACACTCATGGGAGAGGTAGAATTTCTCTAACATACATTATATTTGTTATAGATTGCTGTCAAGTATATGCTTAAAAAAATAAGTATTTTCTTGATTGAACACTTTTTTAATAGGGACAGTGCAATACTCTTACATTATTTGGGATGTGTAAATGAATAGTAAAAAGACACATTTTTTTTTTAAAAATTTCACTTAAATTAAAGGTCACAGTGACCTTGAAATAGGTCGCGACACACCTTCTACCTAAGATGCATAAACTGGCCAAGTTTGATGATTGTAAGTCTTATAGTTTTCTAGTTATGGGCCGGAAAGGATTTTTCCATATTTGGCTATAACTTTTTAATTAAAGGTCAGAGCGACCTACTTTTTGTGCGCGACACACCTTCTACCCAAGATGCATCCGATGACAAAGTTTGATAATCCTAGGCCTAGTAGTATTAAAGTTATGAGCCGGAAACGAAAAAGCTAACAGACGGACGGACACGAAGCCTATAACATAATACGTCCCGTCTTAAGACGGGTGTATAAAAAGACTCCATCTTTTGATTTAAAATTCATAACATTACTTTTTTCAATAATATTTGACATATTATATGTACAAATATTATAGTGAAGTAATGTTATTGCAAAATAAATAATTTCTAACCTATTTCATTGAACTTGCAATATTATGCACAAGTTTGGTACTAATGTTATAAAAGTACTATTTCGTATATTTAACAAAACTTCAAATAAAATCACCTGTCATCTGCAAGTCTCTCGTTGTTCAGGTACAAATCATCAATCTTCACATTGTTTCCAGATTGTCTTCTAGCCTCCTGTAAGAAATGCAATGTCAGATAGTAAAGTCTTACTCTTTATATGAAAATTGCAATGTCCATGAAAAATAATATTGTTATTCAATATACAGTCTCATTATTGATCACTTTGATTTTTGCTTGATTGGATTATCAAAACAGGTAAAACATGTAAAAATAAAGCACTTTCAAAGCACAATAATTTTAATGGAAAAAAATTTCATATACATCGTCTAGTTTTTGTCAAGAGGTTAACTGAGGTGGAGACATATAATTATTTGAGTTCGAAACTGCAATGGTGCAAATGTTAGGCCGAATGAATTTTGGACCAAAGTTTGGCGAAAAGGTCGAGATAACATGCATAACAATTAACATGCGCGTTTCAGAAAACAGCTCAGGTAAGAAATCAGTATTTTGAGTAATACACAATTTTCTGTGCAATTTTTGCAGATTTTTTAATCAAATATTTTAACTACTTTAATTTCAGCAGGCATTGTGTATGATCTTGAGTTGAAATTACCAGGGGGGTGTAGGGTGGTTTCGCGCCGATTACGTGTTCGCGCCGAGTGGTATCGCGCCGGGTGGTTTCGCCCCGTTTATCTACAGGTATCTATCTACAGGTAAGGTATTGGTAGTATACAGAATGGCTTCCCCCGATTACCTGTAATTATATAACCCAGTAGCTTGTAATTAATGAACCCCAAGCGCTAATGTCATGTTATGTTGAATAATTATCCCATTTTGTAGTAACACCTTTATTGAGACCATTTTATTTTAACCAAATTATGACTATTTGATCAAATTTGATCGTTTAATTTGGAATAATTTAGGATTGGATGTTAAAATATAATTTTTATTTCTGTTGAAATATAATATTAATTTCACAAATCTCGTCTTTTCAATGAAGGTTGTCATTGTTTTTCATTGAAACTTCTCTTTATAATATTGTGTATATACCATGTTTTATATCAGTCCTTAAAAACGTTTCTAAAATTATTGGTCGTTCATAGTATATATTTCATGATATTATAGTCTGCTGATCAATGCTTTTTCATTAGTCCTGAACTGCATCATGTTTCATCAGCTTATCAATTACTTATGGTAAAGAGAAGAAGGCATATGTTTACTTTCATAAATTTATTTGGTATTTATCAATATTAGCAATAGCAATGGTACTCTCCTCTGTAGAACTCTCGCCATCGCTCACATCCATCACAACACAGGGCGTGTTGCTTGGCACGTACCTAAATATAAGTAAAATTAATTAATTATATTTATTAACTCTAGGATTGGATTCTTTTTTTTTTTTATCATATACTCAGAAAAACTGTCAAATATTTACAGATATTCATATATATATTTATTAATTTTTCAAAGAGACTAGGGAAGTTTAATATGTACATTTACTAGGTACAATTTGTAATGTCTTACATCTGTTATATTTATTTATTTGGGTTTTTTTTGTTTTTGTTTTTTTGTTTTTTGTTTTTTTGTTTTTTGCTAAGAATGTATTATTAATGTTTGAAAAGTCATCAGAGACAAACTGCCAAGTTTTTAAATTTATGTTTTTACAAAAATATTTTTATCAATTAGATTAATATAACGTCCATCCTATTTTTGGCTTTTTTGTTAGATAGCAAAAATAGCATTATTTCTCATGTCATTTACAGCTAGTGAGTGCATATAAATGTGAATAATATATTGGAAGTATTTCTAATATAATCTCTTCTACAAAATAAATATCAATGAAACATATCTGAATGTCATTCTAAAATGTTGATATATTCTCCTTTATTATAACCTTATTGCTAGTCATGTATAATAAATGATAATAAATACAATTGTTTAATATCTACTAATACTAAATAGTGGAATAATATAAGAAAACTTATATTAAGGATATCATAGGAAATTCTACCTGTCACTGGAATCTTTTTTATCAACACTTTCCAATTTATATGCTATAATATAATAATTTAAATTTTGTGGGTGACATAATGCTATAAATATTCTACTTGTGTATATTTTTCCCAAAGTTAAAAATGATAAATATATCTCATTAAAACTCAGTTAAAACTCCATTTCTGATTCAATTCGAATACACAATTATATTTAAAATATAATTATTGAAGTTCATATATTTCAATGCCTATTATACATGCATACTTAATAAATAGATTATGATTAACAGCAGTTATTAAATAAATCAATATATATTAATTTTAAAATATAAATCAAAAGCCTGAAAGGCTTCAATGGCGTCGAACAAGAAAAACAATTTCAAAAGATCTGCAAATAAGTCAAGTGAGTGACTCCAGTAACATAATAATAAAATTAAAAAAAAAAATAGTCTTAACACAAATACAGTATAGGGCCTGATAGCCTTGTGTCCTGGTCCGAATGAGTCAGGGTTCGAATTGACCAGACATTGTCAGAAATGTCCATCCTCTATATCAATCTAATTTCTTTTCAGTTAATCGAAGACATATGAAGGGTTTCATAAATTATTTTAATTAATTGCCATTGTCAGAGTGTTGTTCTATTGTATAGTGATTGCATCTTAACGACAACCATGACTCTAATGTTACAAGTACGATCGACTTACGATAAGGCGCGGTAAACAAATGGAGGAAATGGATAAATACAGTAATACTGGCATTACTGGTCAAAATCGTAGGTTGTTCGGCTAAAATTGGATTGAAGATCGTAA
This sequence comes from Saccostrea cuccullata, assembly GCF_032062105.1. Lineage (NCBI taxonomy): Eukaryota > Metazoa > Mollusca > Bivalvia > Ostreida > Ostreidae > Saccostrea > Saccostrea cuccullata. The sequence goes on along the minus strand of NW_026939565.1, from coordinate 296,827 downwards.
AAGTAAAGCTAAGATTAAGAAATTCAGTCTTTATAGTCTTGTTGTATTCGTGTTTATTTTGTAATTATTTTACCGTATTTAAGATTGTTTGTATTACAGTAATCGGTCCCAAAATGTGATTCATGTCATTCGACGCACCCTCTCAGTAGAAATTCATCCGCAACAACCATAACGTTTTTCTTGCGTAAAAATTAAACATAATATCGTTGTTTTGTAGTAGTATTAATTGAAGATACAATTGATTTAATTTTATATTCAAGCTATAATTCATTGTGAATGTTTTAAAAGAAATTGGTTTACTGTAACAGCTGTTGCTATTTTCTATTGCGGATGCATCCACTGACCATTCGGTCGCGTAAACCTGACTGATCGCTAGATGACGATCGGGCAAGCCCGACGCCATAAAAATAGTTTTCATTTAAATATAAATATAACAACTTGAAATAAAACAATCTTAAATTTTGGCACACAACTACATACATATATCTCATTAAAAAACTAACTTAAGACTCAATTTGTTTTTTTTAAATTCGAATACACAATTATATTTAAAATATACCTCAAGCTATACTTAATAAATAGATTATGATTAACAGAGACATCAGTTCTACGAACACATACATATACATACATGTGTGCCAAAATTATAAAAAGAAAAACAAAAAATATTTTTCAATTAAATATATATATATAAAATATAATAATCTTAAATTTTGGCACACAACTACATATATATATACAAAGATATAGAACATCCTGAAAACTTCAAAGGTAAACTATCTTTAAATACAGACATCAGTAATTAGAAAATGGAATAATATTCTTCATTGTAAGTACCTCTTATAGATATAAATTCTTTAAAACTTCAAAGCTTATATATGATAAACTATGCATCCTAAATAATATATAATTATTCTTCTATGATTTTCACACACAGTACTAGAAATTATTTAAGACAGAAGACATAAAAAAATATCTTTTTAGGTCTATTAATATTGAGAATTTTGGGATTAAAAAAAGAAATACTTACCGTTTTTCTGCAATGAAGACAGCTGGCCATGGTGATTTTTTTTGGTAGAATGAAGTTTTTGGAAATACATTTGAAAAACGCACGACTTGTCTCTCATCATTATTTATAATTAATCTGTTCGTCATTAGTGATCAAACGATAATCAAACGACTACCCGATAAGCGGTATCTTCAGTAATACAGCGACGCGAATCCACGTGGGGCGAAACCACCCGACGCGAACAAGTAATCGGAGCGAAACCACTTGGCGCGAACACGTAATCGGAGCGAAACCACTTGGCGCGAACACGTAATCGGAGCGAAACCACCCGCATTCACCAGGGGCTATAGAATAGTCTTAAGAATATATTATACCGTAAGCCTTTTCATAATAAAGCTAACGCCTGCTCTTCGATTATAAGAGTCGATTAATTTTTAGCTAGAACAAGTCGCAATGATGACATGTGCTTGCGACTGTTTATAAACAATTCAACTTCCGGTTAACTTTCGCAAACTTTTTCCCACGCACCTCTTTGATGTCGCCAATTCTGGTGCCAGCAAAATTTTCAACGCGAACATTGATAAAATTGTACAACTTAGATGCAGGGTTGTATCGTTGCTTGTTGCGAACATATATTGTCACGCTACGCTTTCTCCTGTTCATCTTCATCCATCCTCCATGCAAGACTCACGATTCAATCAGTGACGTAACGCGCGCTGCTGTTTCATTGGTCAATGATGACTGATTAAGTTTGACCCAAAGTGGAAGCGGAAAAATTATCTTGCATGGTTTTTGTGAACGGTGATAATTTCACTTGTTGAATATAAAATGTTTAGGCCTAGCCAATGCAACTCGATGTTCCAAACATCATCGCTTTGATCTGAAGCGCTTTTACACATAGGCCTATATTAGAGTCTCATGGAGTGAAAAATTGGACAAATTTGATTGGATAACAAAGAATTTTAGCGGTATATGTGAATAAAGCGCCAAAGATCACGACGACAACAGGTGAACAACACTGCACTGCCAAAGAAAACAACATGCTAGGATTTAGTCACTTTGATTCAGGTACCATATGATATCGTATTCTTAGTTACACTGTGTTCACCAGTAGGGCATAATTTCTTGGTTCCACAGTTGAATTCATTGATTCTTTTATTGTGTTTTAGAAAATGTTGATCCTCAAGTCAACATTCCCAAAAAGAAAAGAGGACGAGTTCCAACGGTAAATTTTAAGTAATAACACGATGACATCAGAAATAAGATTATTATAGACGTGTTTGTCAAGTACGCAAAAAAATATATACTTGAAAAAAATATATTATTTTTAATGAACAAAACAATTTAATTTTTTTTAAAAGATTGTGGTTGAAGGAAATATTGGAAGTGGAAAATCAACGTTTCTTCAATATTTCAAAAACTTCAGTGATAAAATCGAGGTAAGAGTAGGCCTATTTTAAATGTAATTGCATGGAAAATGAATCATATATTACAGCTCAGCTGGCTTTTAATAAGAGTTTCTGACTATCATCTTCCCAGTTAAGAGAGTCAGACTGACTGAGTACTGCATTCTTTCATTGATTTATCATTAGGCCATTCCAGTTAGTTTAGCACCTTGGTTTTTGAAACCCCAAATCGGAAAAAGCAAACAAAATCAGGAATTCTGAAATTGGAAAAAACTTCTTTGAATGCAAAATTTTATGAATGACTAAGTTGGTCTATTTTAGCTCACCTGAGCCGAAGGCTCAAATGAGCTTTTCTGATCACATTTTATCTGTCATCCGTCTGTAAACTTTTCACATTTTCGACTTCTTATCAAGAACCACTGGGCCAATTTTGACCAAACTTGGTACAAAGCATCCTTGGGTGAAGGAGAATTTAAATTGTAAAAATGAAGGACCAAATCCCCTCACAAGGGGAGATAATCAAGAAAACACAAAAATAGGGTGGCGTCATTAAAAAATCTTCTTCTTAAGAACCACTGGGCCAGAAAAGCTGAAACTTATGTGGAAGCATCCCGGGTAGTGAAGAATCTAAATTGTTCAAATCATGACCCCTGGGGATTGGGCAGGGCCACAATGGGGAATCAAAGTTTTACATAGAAGTATATATAGGAAAAATCTTTGAAAATCAAAAGCTGAAACTTATGTGGAAGCATCCCAGGGTAGTGTAGATTCTGAATTGTTCAAATCATGACTCCTGGGGGTTGGGAGGGACCACAATGGGGAATCAAAGATTTACATAGAAATATATAGCAAAAATCTTTAAAAATCTTCTCAAGTACCACTTGGCCAGAAAAGCTGAAACTTATGTGGAAGCATCCTGGGGTTGTGTAGATTGTAAATTGCTCTAATCATGACCCCCCGGGGTAGTGCGGGGCCACAATGGGAAATCAAAGCATCATATGGTAGTGTAGATTTAAAATTGTTTAAATTATGATCTGTGGGGTAGGATGGGTCACAATATGTATTACAAGGGGGCAATCTGGTAAAGAACGGAATGGTTAAAGCTTCTCAGGTGAGCGATGTGGCCCATGGGCCTCTTGTTTGGCATGTGTGTGTTAAATTGCAAATAGGTAGGTATGTTTCTGAAAGAAAAAGATGCTTGGATACCAAAAAAAACTTGGAATGGGCTAAATAATTTGCCCTTGTGCTTAACTTTTCTTTTAATTAGCATTCGATAGCTAGTTACATTTTTGGAACTGATTTAAACTTAGTGATTGTATGATATGTGCACATGTATATGTCTGCTTTGCAGGTAATCCCAGAGCCAGTCCAGAAATGGAAAGATGTGGATGGATACAACACTCTGGTAAGTAGATTTATAGTAACACATCAGGTCCTGGTCGTACAAGTCATTTAAAAGGTTTGCAAAAATTCCAAATAGTTGGACAGGCCTGTTTCCTGCTACCAGCCTGAAAAAAAGGGTAGGTAGGTAGGAAAATTATTTTTTTTTTCCCAACGGTATATTTTGGATACAGAGCTGTGGAAAACTTTTTCAGATTGTCAGTCATTCGGACCGGCAAGAAGACAAAATATGCCGGTCCGAAATAGTAAGTTGCAAAATTAAAAAGAAAAGCATAACATTTATTTTCTTAAATACACTTCACTTAGTAATGACATTCAGTCCTCCTCCGTTTTTTTTTTTTTGTTGTTTTTTTTTTTTAATAACAATACTAGATTACATCACTTTTGGGCAGGTGACAATGATAATTCTTCATAGTAAACGTTATTTTTTAAAAACATTAATGCATTTGGGAATTATATTTTACCTGGAAAATGAGTCTAAGAAATTCTGTGCATCGATAAAAAAGATACCAACATCATGAACATGATCGATGAAAAAACGAAATCTGGGAAATCGGAACAACGGAAGTACTAGGTTTACCGCTTTACTCATCTGTGTTTGAATTTTTTGGTCAAAATGTTTTAAATACCCAGGTATTTAGCCCGTCTTAATCTTTTTTTTATGTTAACTACCTAATTTAGCCCCTTTTGTAAATTTAAAAGGTCACTCGAGACAACATGGAAATGCTGGTTTCGCTTTCATTTCCTATAGCCTAGATTTCGTGAAAAGAGAAAGTATTGCGCAATCGTATACAGGTATATAAGGTTCGAAAATTAAGCTGGGAAGTGCGCCGATGATAGGCCTAAATCAAAATGGAAAAACAAATACTTTGAACAAAGAAAGAGGTCAGTCACTTGGACCGAATCGATAGCATTTTTACCGGTCACAGACATTTTTTGCCGGTCTTGCCGGCATGACCGGCAGTTTTCCACAGCTCGGTGGATATGAACTACTACAAAACCAAATAAAACATGTCATAGCTATAAGGGTGAAACGTTTACTGAACTTTGTAAACGTTTAAACGGATAGCAGTAAACGAAACGGTACCGTTTAAACGGGAGATATTCTATGTTGGATTTTTATGGCTACTTACTCGTGAAACTCGAATTTAATAATCAATTATTTCACTTTAATATAAGTTTGAGTTGTTATTACAAATTTATTGTTGGTCATTATGATTTAAACGTAATACTAAAAAACTTATTCACTTTCTACCTCGTCACCCAACTGCTTGGTTTGTTTGGCTACCGGACATAGAAAAATAATTGTAAAGATGGTTCTTTTAATCTCGAAAAAAGTAAAACAAGACCTGCTGTCAACTGTATCGAAACTTTTCAGACTTGTAAAAATGTATTGTAAAATTGTATTATATTTATTCAATCAAAATATGCCAAGTTTTATATTTCAAGTGTTGTAAAACATCGCTAGTATTAGCAACTTATATATATTTCATTCAATATGCTTCCGGGTTAGATTGTTGTTTATCAAATGGTCAAAGACGGTGTTTCTTTTGTATATTATGAAATAAAACAATTTGTTTGTGTTAAACTTTATTTCTGATAGACATTGATAATGACCTTCGTGTAAACGTTTACTGAAACTGTAAACGTTTAAAGCATATAATCGAAACGTCGCCATTTACACGTGTAATCGTTTCGCCCTTACATAGCTAGGTCAATATTATCTTAATGAAATTCCATGTCTTTTGATGCACAACTCAAGTGGAATTTTATGAAAGTCCATATTTTATACATATATTTCATGAAATACAATTTGAATATATATATATTTTTTTCACTTTTGGAACATAAAATTCCTGCAATTTCCAATTTTTTCCCCAAAAGCTAAACAAAACTTTAGGGTCGGGTGCAAAAAAGGTAGGGTAGGTTGGGTAGCAGGAAACAAGACTTTTTTTTTTTGGCCAAATAGTCAGAAAAATATTGCAGAGAGGAAAATTAAGCCTAGTCTCTTCAAAAGCTGTTAATGTTTGAGGGCTTTCATTAAGGGGCGACAGGAGGTGGTTTACCATTAAATCAAAATAATGATTATTTTGATGACTGAAAGTAGGAATCCATTTTCATATCAAAATATATCTCTGTGTACCTTCATTGCCATCTTTTCCCATTAAATCAAAAGAGAGACTTAAAAAAATTTGAACAAGAATGAAATTACATCTTAACTAAAAGATTTTGATAAATATTGTATATCCCGCAGGATATGATGTATAAGGATGCTTCACGCTGGAGCTTGGCCTTCCAATCTTACGTCCAGTTAACCATGGCTGAGGGTCACAAACACAGAGTAAGTCATGTTAAAATGTTCATTATTAATTTTTACGGGTTTAACGACATTGTATCATAATGTAATACAAGCTTAATTTACCCATTTTTTGTAGACAAAGCACACCAGCATCAAGATGATGGAGAGATCCATCTTCAGTGCCAGAAACTGTTTTGTTGAAAATCTTTACCAGAGGCAAGTTTGTAGTTTCTCTTTGAATGTACATTCAAACCTTGTTATGATCTCAAACTCAGTGGGACTGACAAAAACTTTGAGGTATCGGAGGATTCATGATATCAGTGGTAAAGTACTTAAACAGTAAGTAGTTGGGACTTCTAAATTACCTTGACATATCCATGGTATTGGACATATCAGTGTTCGATATACCACACTTCAAATGTATCTCCTTTTGTTAACCTTTTCTGTCTGTTAGCCTGTCTGAAATCACATCATTGTGACATGTTTCATAGATTCAGAGGAAAATAACTTAACTTTGAGATGCAAAACTGGAGGTCTTGTGCTAACATTACATTTCTTAGAAAAAATGTTTATTTGGAGATTCAATGGATTTCTCACTTGATGTTTTATCTTGCTCTTGTGACTAGCAGGCAGGTCAAATGGCTGGTGATACAGTATCTGGCTAATGATTCTGGTCTGGGGGTCCAGGTTCAAATTCTTGTCTGGCTATTTGCATTTTTCTCCCTCACTGGATGTATTTGGTGAGGTGTCATGCACTGGAAGTGTCAGGCCAAAGACCTGCCAGGGAAAAGCCTGGCATGGTGTCTTCTGGGACTAAATTCCATTAAGTGGGGGGGGGGAGGGCAGGTTTGATCACCTGGGCAAAGACCTCCAAGGAGGGAGGGGATTTTCAGGCAAGTTTGATTGCCCTATGGTCAGATAGCACTGATGGAGTACCTTGCTATGGATTCATGGGTCTGGGTTTGAATCCTGGTCTGGATTGTCACATTTTTTTCCCTAGCCTATTACGTTCTTGAATAATTTATAAGAGCTTTTGCATTCTGTTTAAGATAGCATTAGCAACTGAATTTTAATAAAGCAACTATTTAAAATATGTTACTCAGTATAATAGATTTATAATACTTTGTATAACACAAGTGGGTTATGATTTATTTTATATGATTATTACAGTAAGCTGATGCCTGAGATAGACTACGCTGTATTGTCAGAATTCTATGATTTCATATTACAACAGGAAAACACCAAGGTTGACATTATTGGTATGTTGCAGCTTAATAATGATCAATAGCTTTCAGTATGAAGTAAATTGAAATTTAGCTACTACCAGGTATAAGTGACACAATCGCGGATCAATATCTAATAATTTTAATCACCTCAATAATACCTAATTGTTGTATTGCCCAAAACTGAATCAGAAATAGTTAACAATGTCATAAACCAATTAATAATGCATAGAAATGTTTATATTTACCAGAGGAAATAACCCATGTGGATGATATATTTGGGAGTCTTTTATTTTTGTAAAGTTGAATATTTGTCTCAGCCGATGTTGTAATATTCACCACCGTAATGCTCTGCTTTGTTCAACATCATTTTAATGCATTACTGGTATGTACATGTACTTTCAATAGATCGTATACATTTTGCAGTGTACTTGAGAGCTGATCCCAAAACCTGTCAAGAAAGAATCCGAAAAAGAGCTAGAATGGAAGAAAAAGATGTCCCCATTGTAAGATTCTGCATTTCTATTAAGCCTAGATAAATAAATTGTATTTTTCCAGTTCCCAACTGACCCTTGAATATTGGAGCTGACCCTGAAAAATTTTTCAGCCAATATCTTTCTAGGAGTTAACAAAACAGTTTTACTATTAGAAATCCTTATCTGAATCTTTTCCCTGTTTGAAAAAGGAACATCATACTCACATTAATCAGAAATATTTTGAAAGCGATTTCTCTGGGGGAAAATGGCAGCATGCTTGCCAATAAAATGTTTAAATAAAATAAAATCTTTTCCCTACCTACCTATCCTATTTTTGCTTAGGCTGGAGTAGGAAACACACTATTTATTTATCTTGGCCTTAGGAATACATGTACCAAAAAAACTAGCTTTAATAAGAATGAATATAATTGTAAAAGACCATGCATACACACATGCATATACTTTAAAATCACATATTTTCGTGGGGTCAAATTTTCATGGTGTGGGTAGAAACTCTTCGTTTGTGGGGATTTAAATTCCTGGATTAAGAATTGTTGAGTAATAATGTATGTAACATTTTACATTTCGTTGTGGACATGAATTCGTGGGTCTCTCCATACCTTGAAAACAACGAAAAACCCCAGAAAAATTTGTGATTTCACAGTACATCCTGTAGCAGTTTGGTAATACACTAAATACAAGTCTGGGCAACATATCTAGGTTCAATAGTTTTAGTAGACTATCGAATTACTTTTCACTGTGTTACTTTCAGTACAGACGTATACAAAATTTTGATTAAGTATTAATAACATTAACTTAGGGTATCAAGAAATGAGGATTGGCAGTACTTGGGAAGCAATATTAAACTTGTGCTCATTTATTACAGGAGTATCTGCAGTCCCTCCATAATCTTCATGAAAACTGGTTGATTAACCAAACAAAGTTCAAAATACCAGCCCCTGTTTATGTAAGTTGTGTACAAAAACAGCATGTATACATACATGCATGTCAGAAAAGATTTCTAGAATAAGCTTCAGGTTTTCTTGACAATGTAAAATGTAATTAAATTCATTGGTGAAATGGCAGACTATTACAGCCTCTTTTTTCTCTCTCATCAACTGAAATTATTTTTTGAAACGTTTCTTTGCCTATCAGTTGTTCATTACGTTGATTATGAAAATGTTCAAATATAATATTTCTTTTCAAATCTATATATATTTACAGGTGATTGATGCAAATGAGGACATTTCACATCTTTACACCAAGTTTGATGAATTCAGGGAGTTTGCATTTTCCAAGTATTCTGTTGTGTGATACTAAAATACTGCCTTAGGACGCTTTAATCTCATGATTACTAATTTTGAAATTATCTGTTTCTGCCTCTACTGTGTAAACTGAAAGAAATGATTCATAACTATCTTGTAAAATATGATTCAAACAAGATTTTGTTACTTGAATTCTGTTTACATATACCATAATAAGTGTTCATATATTCTTGTGCAGTTTTTATTATAGTATTCTTTTTTCCCTTAATCTTTTAAACAATTAAAATTGTATTTTGTGTTAAAAGTCACTATGTTCAATTTTTTTTTTTTTTTCCTTCCTGAATTCTTTCTCCTTTTAATTTTACTGCTGTATGTATTTTAATTTTTGCATTGGTACATGTATTTGATCTGAAGAAATATATAATTCAGTTATCAGGCAATATTTATATTAATACCTGTATTTGTTTTATGGGTATAGAATGAGTGCTATGATTTCCATGTGCAGCTTTTTAAAGAATTCTTTGATGATGATTTTTTCATCAAGTTTTTATTATTTTTTAAACAACTAACTGTATTTTGTTTAGTCAGTAATTCACTTTGTTTATGTTTTTTTCCCTTCTATATTATTTTTCCTTTTTTTTTACTGCTTACATACAGGTCAGTGTGACCATTTGATTTTTTTAGTATTTATGCTATATTGTATTTTATTTTGTATAGTTTTTACGTATAAACACAACGTCCGTCATAAAGATTTTTATGTAATTAAATTTGAAAATAGATGTCTGTAAAGAATTTTTCAAAATGCTACTCCTCCTACAGTTTTGGTCTGATTTCAATATAACTTGGCACACAAGTAGACTACACTAAGATACATAATTCTGTGCATCGGTTTTTGATTTCAATGAACGGTGTTGCCGTGGTTACTAAAAATAGAAATTTCTGTGAAATTCTTTCAAAATGCTACTCCTCCTACAGTTTTGGTCCGATTTCAATATAACTTGGCACAGAAGTAGACTACACCAAGATACATAATTCTGTGCATCGGTTTTTTGATTTTGGTGAACGATGTTGCATGGTTACTAAAAATAGAAATTTCTGTGAAATTCTTTCAAAATGCTACTCCTCCTACAGATTTGGTCCGCTTTCAGTATAACTTGGCACACAAGTAGACTACACTAAGATACAAAATTCTTTGCATCGGTTTTTGATTTCGATGAACGGTGTTGCCGTGGTTACTAAAAATAGAAATTTCTGTGAAATTCTCTTCTTCAAAATGCTACTCCTCCTACAGTTTTGGTCCGATTTCAATATAACTTGGCACACAAGTAGACTACACTAAGATACATAATTCTGTGCATCGGTTTTTGATTTCAATGAACGGTGTTGACATGGTTACTAAAAATAGAAATTTCTGTGAAATTCTTTCAAAATGCTACTCCTCCTACAGTTTTGGTCCGATTTCAGTATAACTTGGCACACAAGTAGACTATACTAAGATACATAATTCTGTGCATTGGTTTTTATTTTGATGAGTGGCAAGGATCATTTTTCTATTTATTGCTGATTTAAAGTCTCAAGTCCAACTGCTACTTTTCTCTTCCTTTGTTTTAAGTATAAACCAGTAGAGCTACAATCTCGACAGAGACTTCTGGTTTTTACTGCTTACATATATGTATTTTAATTCTTGTGTGAGTATTTGATTTTTTTAGTATTTATTATATATTGTATTTTATTTTGTATAGGAATTTTTACATGTATAAACACAACGTAATCCATGTTGCATAAAGATTTTTATGTAATTAAATTTGAAAATAGATGAAATCATTTGAAGACTAGTTTGCCAAATACAGATTACATGTATTTGGCATGTAAGAGTTTTAACAATATAGACCTAATATAAAATGTGGGACATTTTAATTTTTGTAGGTCCAAAAAATATGTGCTCTACATGTGTATTTTAGAATAAGAGTACAGAAAATAAAATTCATAAATGTCGTTCATGATTTTTTTTTTACTTTAATATATGATGTATCCAGGAATTCAGTATTCTTCAGATATGCCAGAGGGCAATTTTCCTGCAAATCAATTGTAATTATGACCAAAAAAGCATTTGTTGCAACAAAATTTTAGCCTCTCTTTCTTGGGGTATTAATTTGGTCTTCTCTACCTATTTAGATATTTCTACTAAACCAGAGGCAAAAGTTCACTTTTTGTGGGACAACTTTTATTGTTAAGTTTTTATGCATGGATAAGTATTTTCATCTTCAGAACAAGAGCTAGTTTTATCTGAACATACCACAAAATATTATATTAAAGTAAAGGAGGTTTCAATCTTCTTCAATGAACCATCACGCATCCTAAGAGGGGTGTAATTATTGCAAAATGGTAAAGAAGTTGGATTAATTGAAATGTCTTAAGTTACAAGAACCACAAATTCTTGCTGTTTTTGTATTGAACAGATGTCATATAGAGCAATTTACATTGAGAAATTTTGCCAAAAACGCTGAAAAATGGATTGGGGGATAAAGCTGTAATTCAAAATCATTTGTGGAACGGAATGCAAATAATTACTTGATAACCCATCAAAATTCACTCATACTAAAAACCAGCTTAATATCTGCAATCGTTTAGGGGAAAACAAGTGGGACACCTCCTTTATTACTGGTAAGGAGCATTACCAGTCTTGTAGAGAAGGTTTTCCCCCTAAAATCCCCCCCCCCCCCGGAAAACTGGCTCTAGAGTAGAATTTCCCCCTGGAAAACTCTAGAGTAGGATTTCCCACCCGGAAATACCACACCAGAGTAAATTTTTCAGGGGGAAATCCTACTCTGTGTAGTAGTTATAGAGTGCGATTTCCCCCAGAGCCAAAATTCAGTCCCCTAAATTGATTTAAGGACAGATGATACAAACAAACTTTGAAAATTAAAACTTAAGTCCTATTTAAATAATTAAGTAAAATAAACAATTTTAACCGCACATTTTTTTAATTTTTCATTAAATGTTTCACAAAAATGGGATTTAAGGAGATTTAATATGACAAAAAAAATTGAACATCATTGGTAAGTTTACAATTTCTTAATATTTTAGAAAGTTTTATATAATCATTTACAACCAAAATAGGTCCAAAAATATATACTTATCCACTCCAGACATCCATTTTTTGTTTGTTTCATCATTGTTACATGTATTTTGAGAATATTTATATTTCTTTTGAAAGTTATATATTTTGGTTGAGATTCCATGATTTGAAATATATGCTTAGAAAATTCTTACGACAGGGGTCGAAAAAATACTCATTTACCTTTTGAAAATTAGTTTGTCGTTTATCTTTTTTTCACAAAATTATTGCGGCAGTGGTTTATCAAGGGGGAAGTCTTACTCTGAGAAGAAAAGAGGGGGAAATTTCGCTGTGGGGAAATCGTACGCTAGAGTACAATTTCCGGGGGGGGGGGAGCTGACTATGGGAGAAATCCTACTCTACAACACTGGTAATAATTATTTGGATACAATATCTATATTGTTTGTAAATAGAAATCGTTAAAAAGATATTTTGCCCTGAATATATATTATAGTATTCATGAATTAAATGTTTAATTGTTATGATAGATTAATAGCAAAATTGTTACTTTTTCATCGTTCCATATATCTGCTTGAATAATAAAAAAAGGCAATCCTTGATATGAGTGTCTATGATTTTGAGGTGACAATTTATAACTATTATCCCTCGACCTTTAAAGTTCATAGGCGCTCCCCATATAAATCTGTAAATGACGAAATACACATGTAAGTATACATGTATACATGTATATTTCTTGGACTAAGAAATTATTTTCTATTCTTGATAATCTTGGATTCTCTAACATTACAAAATATACAGGTTCCATCCAACACCTTTTACCAAACATTAAACAAAGAATCATTGATCAGTGCACTCAAGAGCAAACATCAAAAATCTTTGGTTCAGAAAAACTTGATCTCTTCAAGAAAGTATACTCAGGAAAAAGAAGTCCTTATGTTGATTTACTCAAAAAAAGATCTGAGAGATCCTCTCTTAGTAAAATTAGACTAAGCGCACATAAACTTGCAATAGAAAGTGGTAGATATATATTTCCACATCAAGAAATGAAAGATATTGTAATGTTTGTAATACTGGTGTGATTGAGGATGAAATACATTTTCTTTTTCACTGTAATTCTTACTCTAAGCTAAGAAACGCATTCTTTAGTAATATTTATAACATAACAAAGAAAAATATTAATCTTAGCAATGAGAAATATATATGCTACAATTATATATAAACAGTAATATACAAAAAGTCTTGAAAGTTACTGTTAAATTTATCAGAGACTGTTTTGATCTTAGAAGTCAATTTACTTGACAATTCTTGAAAAAATATGTAAACATTATTTAATGTTGTTCAGTGGGCCTTTGCCAATTATTGTAATTGTGTTTGTGCCAATAAAGTATTTGTATTTGTATTTGTATTTGTATAGGTCTACCCCCTCTATACTATAAAATAAATGATTTTATAGTATAGAGGGGGAAGACCTATATATACTTATATTTCGTCATTTACATATTTACATGGGGAGCGCCTCTGTTAAAGTTTAAATTGTCAATAAAAAATGTTGGGGGGGGGGTGTCCAAACCGGATCCGTCTTTTCCGGTTCCGATTTTCGGTTTAGAATTTATTCGAGGAGTTCCGAAAAAAGAAAACAATGGCGGATTATTCATTGTCCAGTCAAGTTCAGCAAACGAGAAGTTAAAATACACCTTACTGAGGTTAGCTTCAAAGTTGTGCAGTTATTTTCTTTGTTTGTGGTTACGACCGATTTATGATATTTATTTAAGGTGATTGAAATTGCCACGATTTACAACCGAAGTGAAATATTTTGTCGAGCTTTGTTGAGATGTTTATAATAAATTAACCCAGTTAATTTTGGTGTTAAATATGAGGCCAAAAACATGGAAATCTATTCGATCATCTTATTTAGGTCATAAGATTGAGATCTGAAGGTATCAAATATTTCCATTTGTAAATTTATGTCTTCGCATTTTCCAGCAATTAGACGCGAGGCCCTAATATTTTTTCTTGGAAAGATATGACAGTACAGCTGTTTGACAGTGGTCTGTACATTGTTCACCAGACATATTATAAACTATTAAATAGGTATAATTCAGCAAGAGCAATGACTTCCATTAAGTAACATGATTGATTATGTAAGAAAATTGAAAAAAAAATCTATACCTTCAATGTAATTTGAGATCTTTGCTTAACAAAATTAACTGATGTATTAAACTTTTCATAAATATCTGACATTGATCATTTGTATCATTGCAGATATTGCCAAACTTAAAAGGCAATGGCTGATCAGTCACAGCAGGCAGCTGCCCAGCCTCAAAATCAGCAACCCAGTGCAACCCCTCAGCAGCCAGCACAACAGCCGCAGCAAGGTTAATATCGTGACAAATAAAAAAAGTACTGAACATGTACAATCGATATAGGGAAGGCATTTCTTTTCTAGGACTATGATTTGACTCTATATTTTTTAGTTACAATTGTTACTGTTTTTAGAATTCTTGAGAATAAAAATATTCTTATCAATTCATAAATGACAAAAAAAAAATATTTTATTTTCCTAGTTTTGGAAAATATGGAAAATGTTTACCTTATTTTAAAAGACAGTAAGTCATTTACCAAAGGCATATATTATCTCTTCATATGTTTTGAGAATTTTTTATGAATTTTATTCTATGGACTTTTTAAAATTGTAATTTTAATAAGCACTGCAAGTCATCAGAATTGAAAAAATATTGTCAATAAACCACTTATAAACTGATAAATTGAGTAAAAATGCTCTTTAATATCACTAACTGCAATGAAAATGTAAAGTTATACAAAAAATTATAAATACAAGTACATTTATATTACCCAGTAGTAATAATTTGCAATTTATACACCTTAAAAGAAATATGTATAGGGTATCACAAATTACAAATAAACACGTAGCAAGCACTTTTGGCCATCTGTTATTGTTTGCTTTTTATGCAGCATTAAACACTGGATAATTTAAACAAGATTCTTTGAAGACTTTACAGACATTTGAATTTAGAAATTATACACAAGTACTTATTCATGTCAGGGAACACACAACAACAAGCAAGCACACAGCAACAGCAAACTGTAGCACCAATTCAGCAACAACCAGCTCAGCAACCAGCAACACCACAGCAGGTTCATGCACAACCTGCAACACCACAGCAAGTTCAACAGCAGCAGGTCAACCAGCAGCCAGCAGTACAGCAACATCAGCAACACCAGCAACCAGCATCAGTAGCCAATGCAGCCGCCATTAGCATAACACCACAGAATGCTGCCGCAATTTTCTCTGGCAGCGGCTCAATGATGACTGTATCGAATCCAATGGTAGCCAACTCAATGATGACTGTGTCAAATCCAATGGTGGCCAATGCCATGACAGCTAATGCCTTGGCTGGGAATGCAATGGCAGGTGCAACTCTTCAGGGTGGTTTACCTTCTCAAGCCATGACTGTTAATGCTGCTAACCTGCGGAGTGCAATACCACAGGTGCAGGTCATTCCACAGATGCAGGGTACCCCATACATGCAGTATCCCTTCAATCAACAACAAATCATGCTGCAGAATGCTGCTGCTATGCAAGGGATGTCCCTGCAAGGTATTTTTAAAAAGATGTAGTAATAATTGTATAGATCCATGTACACAAAAAAGCATTTGTGTCTGTTTACAAGAAAGTAGAATCATAAATTTTATCAGACTTTCAGCTGATATTTAGAATAAGTGTGTACATTGTTTACATTTCATTTTGCAGCAGCGATGCAGGCCAATGCTATGAACATGAACATAAACCCACAGATAAACATGGCCAATATGAACATGGCTGCTATGGCCATGCAGCAGCAGAGAATGGGGGCAGGGCTTATGTCACCTGGCCCAACCACACCTACACAGGTAAAATCAAATCTATTTTACTGTTGCTTACATTCATTTTAAAAATCTGTAGCAAAATAAATTTTCAATATTTAAATCCAACTTAAAGATGTAGCAATCAGGAGTTGATAATTTGAAAGTCATGCTTTTATTTTCAGAATCCAGGAATCACTTTCACCCCATTACAAGCCCAGGTATCAGCTGCACCGACCTCTACTGCTAACAACGGGAAAGCTTTGGCTGTTAGTAAGGGACAGACAACTCCTAGCACACCCACACAACAGGCGGCCCAAGCCACAGCCCTTATAGGAGGCAAACCAATCATGCCAACTCAGACAAACATTGCTGCCCAGCCCCTTGTTCTCAGTAATGCTTTCATTTAAATATTCATTTACTAGTGAGCAAAAATAGAACAATTTTAAAAAGTGGTTTTGATTGCTTTGCAAATCTTACAAAAATAAAAAGATTTTAAAGTTGAAGTGCATTGTGTGTGAATTGTAAATCTTTTCTCTTTACAGGTGTTTTACCTAATCAGCTGACTAGTACTACAGGGTTTGTTGGAGTAAGTCTTACATTTTTAGCATAGAGAAATCTCTAGTTTTAACATCTAAGTTAAAGGTCATTTTGAAATTAAACTGATCAGCACATTCTAACAGTGGAGTATCATAAATGATTTTCTTATGGGTTTTTTTTTTTTGTAGTCAAAAGGGCAATCAATAGCTTTGAACCAAGGTGCCCCAGCACAGCTGATAAGTACACAAGCACCAATACGATTCAGTCAGCCTCAACTTGTATCTAGTTCAGGTTGGTTGCTTGCCATGGATATAAAAGGAAATTTACCTAGTGCTAAAGCTTTTTGAATAAGATACATGAAGATTATATTCTGTATTATCTGATAAAGTCATTAAATTGTTTAAAATGTGTTCTTCATAACTTTTAGGCCAAATAAACATACAGTCACAACCCATCATGACAAATCAGTCCATACTTCAAGCCATGGCAAATCAGCTTCAGCAAGGAGCAATCCCATTGGGTCATCAGCAGTTACAATTGTCAGCATCTGGCCAATCACCAACCATCTTACCTGGACAACCGGTTTACTTAAGGACAACACAGATTCAGGGACAACAAGGTAGTAGGTGTAGAAATGTCTGTCTTGTGTTTAGTTATTGATTGTGTATTGCTGTCATTGATTTAGAATTCAACACACAGAAAACATCATTAATCAGATTGCCTATAAAGCACTATTGATGTATTTTCGAGACAGATGTTTTAAACAGTAAAAATAGAGTAAAATAAATATGACACTGAAGGGAAAAAACAAATTAAATTTATTTATAGTTGCACATCATAATTTATGTATAACACTACTTGTACAGTATCAAACTGCATGCAGATGTCAACATAATAATTTGTCATTATTAGGAAATTGAATTCAATTTAAATGTTGTACAGTGTGTGATGAGCTGCATGAGTGAATGTTGTACTGCTTCCCCCTTGGTGTTGTGGTGTGAAAGTTGTTCAATTTTTTAAAAGAGAGTTTGATTGAAGGTGTACTGGCAGCCCAGGGGGTACAGATTGTTGGGACCTCAGTAAAAAACTCCTCGCAAAATAATGTTGCAGGGGTCCAGATAGGCAAACAGACCAACCAGGGTCAATCTGTTTACCCAATCAAAGCTGTCACTGCCAGGGTAAACCCCACAACTGTCAGCAAGCCAAAAACCGCAGCAGTCCCTGGTGCTCCTAAGAACCCCAAAGGGCGACCCAGGACAGCTAATAGGATTGTCGGTAAGAATTCTTCAGTTCAGAAATATTTCATACACTAATCAATTAAAAACATACTTTTAAAGATATTTTTGTGAAAATTAAAGTATGAAATTAACTTTTTATTCGAAAGAAATGTTTCAGATTTGAGGGTTCTTTTTTCTTCTTATCAGGAGCCATGACAGCATCAGCAGGAACCAACACAGTGGCTTCAGCACTGTCTCTGTCTAAGGCAGCCAGTCAGTCAAAACCTACCACCCCTACACCGAATTCATTGACTGTTCCAAATCAAAGTCAAAGCAAGTCAGATAGTGAGATGGAATCTACCAAGAAGCTTACTGCAGGGGAAAAGCTTGAGAAGACAGGGTCTGCTAAAGCAATCAAGGTATAAAGAAAGTAAAAACATTCATATCTTTTAAAAATAGATTATTATGGAGATTAATCATATGTAATGGAAAACAAAAAACCCCAAAAAGAGCAAGAGCCATCTTATGCATAAGATGGCCCTGTACTTATATCAATTAATTAACTATCACCCTCTTTCCCATTTCACCAATCAAAAAAAAGTAGACACTTGGTGCTTTCATTTTCTATAAAAAAAATTTCGTTTTGAGAATCCATATATTGGAAAACAGGTTTGAGAAATCGCAATTTCCTTGAATTTTGCAGAAAACATGCGTATTTGACTACCTTCAGCAAAGAATTAAAATATGAGCACAGCCCACGAAACATGTCTTTTGATCTTCAGTTTCTTTATGTATTTGCAATTTTAAGAGGTTGTGCTCTATATGAAATATTGAAAAAATGCTTCAACTTTAGGTCATTTTCAAAGGAATTTACAGGATATGAGGAAAATGACACATTGCATTGACTGATGGGTATTTTTTACAATTTAAAGTTTGGTCACCAACACTCCAAGTGATAAATACTGCATTTGCAACCTAAACTAAGCGGTTTTGATTTTTCAAAATCTCAGGGCCAAATAAGGCACTTTTCTTTGCTGTGATGTGCAAAAATTGCAAAGCAAAACACTTGTGTCTTGCAATTTTAATGTAATCAGCATTCACAAGTAATCACTTTTATTTGGAATTTTTAATATAAAGTTTGTAAATCATCTTTGCAGCAAGAGAAGACCTCTGGTGCCCCATCAATTAAATCCTCAGCTCCCGAAAAGATGGACACTTCTCAGTTAAAGACAGAGGGAGTGAAGAAGGAGAACCCCTCAGTGGTGGAGAAACAGAAGGCCATAGTAAAACCACACATACTGACTCATGTCATCGAGGGCTTTGTCATACAGGAGGGGCCTGAACCATTCCCTGTAAGTTGTAGCAGTATCGTGGCAATGGCATCAGTTATTTGAAAAATCACTTTAAAAAATCAGTTATGTAGAATTTTAATAAGATTTTTTAATCTATGATTTCTTAATTATGTTTAATTTTATTAATTTTGGGAAAAAAGTTTGCCTTAAAAGAATAAATTGTGCTTGATTTGAAAAATCAGTTCCCCCTTATGTAGAATTTTAATTAGGTTTATTTAACCTAGTCGTTTTTGTCGGTGTCGGCGTCGGCGTCCCGGGTTAATTATTTTTTGTTTAATTTGATTTGAATTTTGTGTGTTTCAAAAAAGTTTTGCCAATTTCAGCAAAGGAATGACCAGGTTAATGTTTTTGGAGCAGGTTAACATTTTTGATGCGCGAGGTATTTCACAAGTAACTATAAGCCCTATGTTGAAACTTGCATGGATGGCACATCTTAGGATGCTTAATACCAAACTTGCTTCGGATGCTGAGTACATTTTCCGTTGGAGGTTTCATTTCATTTTTAAAAAAAAAACATATCATTTTCATATAAAGTTTTTGGTGCAGGTTTCATTTCCAAGTTACTATGAGACATATAATGACCAAACTTGCATGGATGGTACATCTTATGATGCATACTACCAGTCTTGCTTCGGATGCTGAATCTGACCTACATTTTCCGGTTGAGTGAACAGGTTAAAGTTTTTGGTGCAGGTTTCATTTCCAAGTTACTAAAGGACCAAACTTGCATGGAGTACTGGGATGCATATTACAAGACTGGCCTCAGATGCTGAGGAGGAACAAGTTAAAGTTTTTGGTGCAGGTTTCATTTCCAAGTTACTATGAGACATATAATGACCAAACTTGCATGGGCCCTCTACCAGTCTTACTTCGGATGCTGTGCCACATTTTCCGGTTGAGTGAACAGGTTAAAGTTTTTGGTGCAGGTTTCATTTCCAAGTTACTTTGAGACGTATAATGACCAAACTTGCATGGATGGTACATCTTAGGATGCATATTACAAGACTTGCCTTGGATGCTGAATCTGACCTACGTTTTCTGGTTGAGTGAACAGGTTAAAATTTTTGGTGCAGGTTTCATTTCCAAGGTACTATGAACCCTATAATGACTAAACTTGCATGGATGGCATCTTAGCATAACAGTTTTTCTGCAAAATTTTCTGGACGAGTAAACAGGTTTGGTGCAGGATTCATTTCCAATATATATTGACCAAACTTGCAGGGAGCTAAATTTTATGGCTTCAGAAGCTGTCTGACCTACATTTTCAGGATTAGTGAAAAGGTTAGTTTTTTATACAGGTTTCATTTCCAAGTAACTTTTTGTGTTGAACAAACTTGCAAAATGTGCACATTTTGTTCAGATGCTGAATTTGACATACATTTTCCAGCTAATAGACCTTGTAAAAGTTATGGGTGCAGGTCTATCACGAAGAAACTATAAGGCTTATGTAAACCAAAGTTGCACGAATGATGCATCAAGAGCTTCAGATGCTGGATTTTAATTACATTTTCATGATGAAGAACAAGATATAGGTCCATTCCAAAGTATCAAAATCAAAATTGCATAAATTTTGCATTTTTGGAGCACTTTTTGTTGGTTAATTGTGTGACTTAATTTGCCTTAGAGCTCTGTAATCTCTGATTACCTATGTTTATGCCCCCCTTAGAAGAAGGGAGGGCATATTGCTTTGCTGCTGTCTTTTTTTCGGTCTGTCTGTCTGTCGGCCCACCATCAGTTTCCATTCATTTTCTTCACAGAGGTTGCACATATTGAAATAAAATTTGGTATACAGATTTATCATAAGAATATCTAGTTTGTGTTGTTTTTATTTCTTGATTTTCTTTGTTGCAAATACTGTAATGAAATTGAATAGACAGATTTATCATAAGAATATCTAGGTCAAGTTTTGTTTTGGGTAACTTGTTTTTGGTGGAGTTATGTCCCTTGGACTTGCTCTCTTGTTTTTACAAATATCTTTCATTTAAACTCTCCAGGTTCAGAGGGCATTGGCCAGTCAGAGTCTGGACAGAATGGAGGAGGAGGAGGAGTCTGAAAGTGCAGGGCCCTCAGAGGTGGTGCCAAAGAAAGAGGTCCCAGGTCAGAATACAGCACAAAAAATCTTTAATTCCATAGCATATTATAGGTCAGACAAGGGAACCTTTGATATATATGGAGGCACAGCATATCAGTTCTCTGAAAAATTTGTGGATGAACATATTCTGAGGAGCTAAATTTTATACTGTCCTTTTTTTCAGAGCCAGAATTTTTCTCGAAATGTGAATTTTGTGGGACAGCGGAGCAGGCTTCTAGATTCAAGAGATCAAAGAGATTCTGCACCATGGCCTGTGCCAAGCGGTACAACAGAGCCCATAGGACATCAGTGTTCAAAACCATTTGCATATAGATGACATGTCATTATATTACTTGCTGGTTTCTTATTTGTTATAGTGGGCATTGGAAGAGGAATGATAATGAAAAAAGGCTCTCCTCTGATTCTGAAGAAAGGACTGAAAGGACCAGGAAGAGGAGGAAAATTGTCATTTGGTGAAAATAGGGTAAAATTAAATAGTTCTTACAATACCTACATTTGCATATATATATACATGTATTACTTGTAGATTATTTTTTCACATTCACTCAAAGAAATAACACAGTTATTGCTTGTAGATCATTTTAATCAACTTTTCATAAAAATCACAGGTTCTCATCATTTGCTATGAGATTGAGCATAAAAGGGACACATGCAGTCTGTAGATCTTATTTTAGAATGAGATGCATATAAATTTGAATATTAAGTAAGATTTTACGTATACATATATAATCATCAATTGTGTTCTGTAGGAATTGGCTGAGGGAGAGCGTGATGAGACAGAACCTATGGAGGAGGGGGAGGCACACAGTACTTCTAACAGCTCTACGTCCAACGAGAGCTCCTCAGCCCCCGAGTCTCCCGTCACCCCGGAGGAACAGCCTGATAATGCCATGGAGTCAGACACACCCACCACCAACCCAGGAAAATGGACCGTAAGTCTCTCAACTCAACTTTTTATCACTGTGCCACATATAATAGGAAGTGCTGCCAAATTATGAATAGAAATCCATTTTATTGTATTGTAAAACCTTACTTATCATTTTTTCTGTTATTAATGCATTTTTACATTGTCCATGAATTGTTCATGAATCTTGCATATGTGAACAAACTGTAGACTGTAAGTACCATGATAAATGTCAGATTGGAAATGCTTATTTTTTGTTAGAATGGTGCAATTGTGATCTGTTTATGAATACCTCTCAAAAACTTTATTTTTTGTTATGATAGGTCACTGAGGTGTATGAGTTCATCAAGTCTATGCCTGGCTGTACTCCGTACGCTGACGAGTTCAAATCCCAGGAGATTGATGGCCAGGCATTGATGCTTCTTAAAGAGGACCATCTAATGACCACAATGAATATGAAGCTGGGGCCTGCCCTAAAAATCTGTGCAAAAATTAATTCTTTCAAAGGGGACCTGAGTTAAGATAGCTGCAGTAGTAGAAAAAAAGTATGAAGCAGTATTTATGGAAAGCTGATCAGTAGAATATAGAATCTACACTGTTTTCGAAGCTGATGTTTTTATTCTGACATGACACCAGAAGAGAGATTTTTTTTTGTATTAACTGATAAGCAGTGGAGATATTTGCATCTCTTTGTTGATACTTGTGTTTTACTGAAAATGACTTTTAACCTTTGACAGATGTGTTGTGATGTACATGGAAAGAAAAAATTCATGTATTGCATTAAATATATTTGACCAGTATTTAATTTAAAATAATTTTACATTTTATTGCACATTTACATGCAATTAGATTACAAAATTATAGTACATATATTTTACTAACAACTGTAAACAGCCAGGATTTTTTTCTTTTTCAAAAAAATGATCTCAGCAAACATATCCCAAATTAAAAAGGCAAGGATTTCATGAAATTTGGAGAAAAAAATATATAGGTGGTGTTAGTAGGAAAATTGACCATTGAAATTTATTTCAGCTATGTATTTTTTCTGAATTGTGCACATATAATAATACAGTATTTAACCATGAAGTATATTCTAAGAGTTTATGATGCGGAGAACTGCAAGAAATGATCGCATTTATCAATAGTTTCCACATAAACCATTTATGTACCATTAAGGGCGTTTTTAAATTTTTATGGTGCTTTTTAGTATTCTAGGTCACATATATAAATCATATAATTTCACTTTGAAGATTTGCTTGGTTGTTTTAAGAATTTTTAGAAACTTTGTTGTTGGTGTGTTTTGAATATTGTGAATTTTGACTTTTTTGGATAAATAAGTGTGAAAGAATGTAGTTTTGACTGCATGATTTTGAAATTAAACATGATGCCATTTATGAAGAATATAAGAATGTCAAACATTTTCCAGTATCATTAACCTACAAATTAAAAAGAATTAATAATAGACGGTGCATTTTGTTCTGTTTGTAAGAGCATCTATTGATTTACATGAGAATATGTCCCATTTAATGTTCTAATCTTAAATAGATGGATTTATAAGGGGTGTTAAGAAAGTTCATTCCATGATAATATATTTTTCAAAATTTTCGAAGTAGTGCTTAACTAAAGAGATGAATTTTCTGACAAAATCACAAGAATGTGCTTTAAATTTACAGAAATTCATTTCTAGCTGGAAGTTATAGGATTGTTCTTCCATATGAAAATACATATAACATCTCTAAAGCATCTGAATGATAGAAATGCAGGTCATTTTGATTGACAATATTTATAATTTTACATTTGTTTCATCACAGCTTATCTTGCGTCAGACAAGCTGATGAGCATAGGTATATGAACGATAGATCACTTTTCAAAAGAATAGGTTTGTCATTTTGAAAAATTTCACTGACTTGATAATTTTTGCACAGTATTGGAAAGGATGTTTTGACCTGTTTGCTTAATACTTGTCACAAATATGCGTAATTCCTTAATTGTCTGCACAGACATCATCTGTTTTAATACCTGCCATCCCCTTATTGATTCAACAAAAGACAGTAAAAAACCCTATCAGCAGCAAGAATGGACTCTATAAATTTGAAATATCACAAATTGTAAATTTCTTCTCATCGTATTTCTTCTGAAAAATAAAAGTTAAATGTGGTTTGAACTTTCTTAACACCCTTTATAATTTATACACATGAATTTTCAAATATGTGTCCGTCAAAAAAACATAAAAATACAAACTCTTTGTGTATTACAATGCATTTAGAATCATGTTTTGAAAGGCTGGTTACATATTAATGTTAAAATCATTACTCTTAGTTCGCATAAAGACAGATCACTTCCCTTTCAATCAAGGTGTTTCTTAATGGCCTCAAAATTTTACATAGTTGTTGATAAGAGGAATAAGATAACAGGCTCAGAAAACTTGCCTTTGACCACAAAGATCCATCCATACTTGTCCTGGCTTATGAGTTGCCAATATCATAGAATTTCCTTTACAATACTCATTTACTTATTTCAATGCAAAGTTTTGAGTTCAAGAATTTCAATGAAAGTTTTTAGGTAAATACATGTTTATATAAAGGATAATTGTATATATGGTATCCTTATCTAGAAAATGAAAAACAGTTTGATCAACTTTTGATGTTCTTGTACCACATACATGTATACATGCATGTTGTATCATCATACTCTTCTCAGACTCGTGCAATCTTATGATAAAATCACCAGTAGATTCTGAAACTTGTTAAAAAATCTTTATTTACAGATGAAACTAAGTTTACAATGTACTGGGTACATGTATTTTTAAAAACTCTCCATAAGGCCAGGTAAAATTAATCTTTAGATTCTCATCCTAATTTGCTAAAAAATTGGGGCGGGTGGGCGGATTTTATTTTTTATTCTTTATAAGTGTTAAATTGTAAGTATTAACAAAACATGGACTCTTCGTACACATTTTTTCATTATGTTAATGCCAATATGAATAGATTTATTTTTTCGTATTCTTTTAAATATTTTAAAGAAAATTCTTGCTTAAATTATTAAATATTTATTGTTTATTAACAAATTATCAAGTACACGTATACGTACGGCACACGCAAAACAAAATGAGGTGGGGTTCTGATATCAATAATTTTTTTATGCATGACTTCTCATCGGCCTTTCCCTAGAGACCCTTTAGTTTTACCTACAAATCCCTCTGTTCTCTGTAAAATATCATAGATTTCCACTTTCCTCAAAAATTGGATCGTTCTTGAGACTTGACAAGTTCGACAATAAAATAGGTCATATTACAAAATCTATAAAATATTCTAATAAAATATCCTACTAAAAAAACTGAGGCCTGAACTGGTTTGATATTTAACATTTTCTTAGCACTAAACATTCTCTAAAGCCTGCCTACGATGTTTTATTTTTTTTAATCAAAATCACACACAGTTGGTTGGAGATCGTTTAAACTTGACCAGGTGTCATTTTCCATTTCTATTTTTATACTTAGTTTTAAAAATTCTTTAAAAACTTGCTCATGAATGGCAGTACGATGGTATCTAGATGTGTTTATGCTATAATTTTTCCTCTGCCTTCTCTATACTGACAAATAATCTTTTCCTTACATATTTAAACTGCTTTTATTGCCGATTTTTCTCCATTCTTCACATGGGCTCTTTTGCTATAAATATATAGCGACACGCGACTTTTAATACAGACGGGAGATAACTCTTAAACTTCACCTAGTTAATTCTTACTGAATAAAAATACATCCTTTATTAACATCCAACAATCAAAATAAAACACACCTGGGCGGGACATTTTGAGAGGGGCGGGCGGGGATAAGAATTTAAAGATTAATTTTATCTGGCCTAAAAATAATTTTTTTTAAACAGCAAAATCACTTTTGCAAATAACCAATAATTCGATAGCTGATTGGAGATTTGTAATATAATATTTTATGTATCCTTGAACCCGGTCGACCTCATTGGATTAGCGGACTGTCCCCTTTTATACACATCTTCTGTACAAAAATAACAAATCTTGACCAACACTGTTGCACCAGAGTCGCCATATGCTAATCCGCTGACCACAGATTATTTTTACAAGTCGTAACTGCTGCATTGTGATTAATTTACACTAATGACTTGCACTAAAAAACCCTATTGACACTTATAGGTGTGCTTTTTTCATCCTTCAAGGAAATATGACGCATGCATGATGACGATTGTATGATAAAGATGAAACTATTATTAACTTGGGCAGCGAACAATTCTACTGGATGTGAAATCATTGCAATTTTCCTCCCAAACAGGTCCATTTTAAAAACAAGTTGCATACGAATGTGTAAAATAAAGTTGATAAACCCATTTAAAAGAAAATTCGTCTTTTCACAATGTAAGGTATTGATCACATGTCCAAGACCTAGTCAAGGTCAAAGTATCCTTGGATCCTTTAAGGATCGTAGAAGGATCTTGAACGCGCACAAAAGTTCACCACCCAGAACGGACAACATTTAATAGCTCTGAAGGGGTAGCAGTACCCCATGGCGTAGCCATATTCAGGACAAGAGAAGACACACGGACAAAGGAAGGTTAACGGGCACATCATCATCTGCCGCGGGTTCTGGCCTACAAAAGAAGTAAGCTCTTTGTAAAGAATGTGGATGAATAAGTAAGTAAAATGCCCATTGAAAAAACATTCTAAATTTGATTTAGAAAGCTTCGGTACCATTTTGAAGATAGCATTTTTTTTTTTCATTTTTAAAGCCGTATAATCCCCAAAGAAGAAATTGATTTCCTATTTTTGTTTCATTTTACATTTTCAGAAACCACGTCATTTTGCACGGTCTTTCCCTTGGAGTAGCAATAAAGCGAAGACCGATAAGTCAGTATTTGTTTATAGTTATACTGGATACTTCATCCAGTCTCTTTCGCTTAAAATTGATATAGATATCAATTTTTCATGCTCATTTCCTGCACTTTTTTCTCCATTTTTTAATATCTACCTCACTTTAATCTTCCAAAATGTTGACCGATTTGATTATCTTATTATTTTCAGTCAATTTAAAAAAAAAAAGATAAACTTGTATTAAAATAATGTTTAAAAACAGCGTAATTTAAAGATACACATCATCAAGAAATTTAAATTTTTTATCTCCCATACAGAAGAATTACAGCGGTTTTTCCCTCTATAATTCTTTCCAAAAGAACGAAGTTTTTGTTGTGTAAAAAGGAGAAATAGTCTTTTAAAAAAAAATTCCCGAACATTTACGCTATGAAAAATTTCATTATTTCTAGAACGTTTCATAAATTATTTCCACCTCTAAGTTACGTGTTCCCTCTTATGATAAATTAGCATGCATGACTTTTCAAAAATTTATATGAAAATTTTTAAACTAAATAAATATCACTTTTTACCGTGAGAGGCAGGTACTGAGTAATAAGGGGAAAATGTTTTGATTTTGGATAAATATACATCCTTAAAAATTTTTCGTCCATAACTGCTATTACCTGTACAAAATTATTTTAAAAATAGGTTTTGGAATTTATATCGAGTTGCGTCTCTTTTTTAAAAGATAATATTTTTACTGCTAAAAAAAGGAGGAAATTCTCATCAAGAAATATACATTTGTAAAAAACAAATAGTTTGTAAATTTTGTGTTTCTTCGACATACCATTTGAGAGTTTTGAGCATCCAAATAGTATCAAAGTCACATAAAAGCAAACTAAAGGAAACTTCTTCATGTTGATAGAGGACCACCTCTGCCTATTCAGTATTGTGTCTATCCGTGGTCCCTTCCAGAATACGTCTGAGTACCATCACTCACCGGCATAGTACTCTCCATTAAAATAGATTATAGCAGTGGTTGTCGGTACCAATGTGCCATTTAATGTTGTGGTCGAATGACCGTTTTATGTTATGGTGGTTACTGTAAGTGTATTATACTCACCGTTTACGACATTTGACGGAAATTGAATTTGAACTAGTTAGTGTAGATTTGATAAAGCGCATTTACTTGAATTAGCAGAAATATTCTTCTCCGCAAAATTGAAGGCGCTAAAAAGAATACACAGCCAAATAAAATAAGTTTGCAGTTATCTCTTTCTTCATGCAACAAGCAACTTGTCAAATACAAAATAGTTTTTTATTACAAAAAAGTGAAAGTAATGGGGTGCACAAGGAGGTTGAAGATTTTTTAAAATTATTTTTTAAACTTATTTTGAAGAGTGAAAGAGGGTAGATTCGTTACTCCTTGGACTAAAAACGAACAAATATCTCTCGTAAAGCATTTTATACAATACTATTTTTTCAAAGATATGCTATTTTTCCCACTGAGAACCAAAAAATAAATTAAAAAAAAAACAAAGCTTGTTTTAAAAAAAATACATGTTATATAACTGCATGCACTTCCCGTGGTTATATTTGTCCATGTTTTCGCTCATATTATTCTGCACTTGACGCGGAAAGGAAGCCTTCGGAAAATTTTAACAATATCTGATAAATTATTTCACTTCTCAGCACGAAAGTAATGTTTCTCCAAATACAGTGTAGGCTTAGAGGTTATGATAAGTTGCCCCCTGGTGTGTCGTTTGTTTCAGTAATATACACCTTTGCACTGACTTTGTGGACACATTTAAAGTGATGAATGTTGCTGTTGCACAACTCTGCCTGCAGGATACTTTTACGCTATGAAGGACGTCCCTTCCATTTATAGATACAGAGAGGGGCTGAAGAGTTGTATGTATTTTGTCACTGTACCTTGATGAAAGAAAGGTCAAGAACGCATTTAGACCTTTAATTTCAGTTTAATCTAACATTTTTTTCTTTTGACGAAACAATGGAACTTTAAGTTTTATAGCAGATAATCAAAAATTAAAGCACGTCTTTTAAATTTCTCTCAATCATATTATAATTGGTAGATGAAATTTGTGGAGATAACTAACAGTATTTAAGCTCAAAAATCCCTTAAACTTTAAACATTTGGAGTAGAGCAAATACATGCCTCTAAAACATCAGAGGTGTGATCCAGTGCAATGGAAGAGTGAATATCCCCGCTGACTGATCATACCCGCTGTGTGTTCCTTGTCATGATCGGGAAATAACGGGAAATTAAACCTACGACAATTCAGTTGTTAATGGCCCAACAATTTATATAACAAATAAATAAATGAATAAACTTCACTCAGTATTTGACTTAATGATATATTGTATTTTCTGACAAGGTCATTGTAACAACCATAGAACTTACGAAATGATGACTTTAAACGAGACTGTTGATATTCTTGTTTCATCAACTTGTTTTCAATAATTTAACTCGTTTCAGAAATTATTCATACGTAAATTATTCCATATTACTCCCCCCCCCCAAAAAAAAAAATCAAATTTATAATGCTTATTTTCCTTTGAAGAAAATGGGATGAGCGACCACGTTTGTTAGATACCCAGATAGATTATCAATACCAGGTATTTCATTAGAATTTAAAAATATTTTTATCACCTTTGGGGAATCAACATATATTTGATATTTAATTGGGCAGTATATATTCAGTTTTGTCAGTGAAATATTTCATTGACAAAACTCAATATACCGGTATACTGCCTAAATAAGTATCAAAAATAACGATAAACGAGTGACACAATAAAAATGCACATTTTTCATTTAATTCAAAAGTTAAAGTCTATATTCCCTTCCATAAGAAGCCAATTTCTGATGAAATTTATGAACATTTTCTGTGTATGAACCAAAGTTTGTAATCTTTCTCATCGATACTATTTAAATACAGTTACTGTATTGGTTCAGTTGAATACATTTCCTCAATACCTTTAAAAAAAGAGAGACAACGCTTCTCCCTGAAGGAATCCTTTATCTACATTGAAAAAAGTAACTAAAATTGCATTTGTATTTTAAACAGCATATATTTCGTCATAGACCAAAAACGTTTAAACATACCCCCATCCCTATTTATATAAGCATTTTGGGAAGATAATTAATTTTATAGCTACCTTACGAAAGTCCACGAAGCCAATGTCTTTAACAGAAAAAACCATTATTCTTTAAAGAACAAATCTTAAAACATTTAAATTTTTTCTTTAAAGAACAAATTTTAGAGCGGGGCATAAAAAAACGGACCTCCGAAAATCCCAAAGGTGGGATTAGGTGCCTAAGAGTGTGACCGGTGTCCCGGTCAACAGGGAATGCTTACTCCTACGTGACCCAAAGTTCTTAATGAACCAGGGACCCTGAACAAGAGGTTGTTCAAAGCTAAGTTTGTCGGTTTAAAAATTCCTTATACATGTAGCAGACAAACTTCGGGCTTAATATTAATAAACTTAAAAATGTTTTCCTAAAAGCAAAGCAAATAATGGCGCAATTGATGTCTCATTGGATCAGTTCTTTTAATTTTTTAGAATAAAAAAATAAATTTGCAAAAAGTATTGACACATTGCACAATAATAATGATGTTTTAAAAGAGGCCAATTTTGAAGATTTGCAATTTTTCCAGTTTTGAATACTAGTACTTTTAATATTCCAAACAACCATCATGAATTTGTATTATTATATCTATATTAGATTCTAAAACCTCATAAAATATTCCTACAAAGATACAAAGCAAGTTCCAGTAAATGCTCTACCAAGCCTCTTTCGTCACTCCTCACTAAAATATTTAAAGTAGTGAAGGAGAAACTTCAGGAGTACTGTGCAACAATATATTCGAGAAGTGGTGTAAATCAGGTGTGGTTACTAAAAAAAAATTCCAATGAACCTTTGTAAAATTTAATGAATATCAAAGAAATCTTGTTATAAGTTGACAGACAACATGCGTAAAAAAGGTATGCTGACACTAATAGTGTGCATAGAATGATTTTACCAAAATCAACAGCTTTTAAATTTACGAGTTTTCAACTTTATGAACAACTATTCCACACGATAAATTAAAGAACAAGTTTTTTTTATCATTAACAGCTGCTTTTTCAATAAAAATGTAACTCATATTTACTTACCTTGTCATTGAACATTTGCAAAATTATTTTGTTAAAATACATTCTGATTGTACACACAAGTACATTAAAGTTGATATTACAAAGAATGCTTGAATTTCTGATTGACAATACCTTTGTGGTTTTTTGTGGTTTTTTGGGGACCAGGTTTTCCAACAATCTACTGAAATTTCCATTGGTACCAATGACTTTCAACTGATTATTAAGATATATCGACAACGTATTGTCAATTAACATGCAATGGCTATTTTCATTCTTATGTTTATAAGATACTAGTATATATATATATATATATTATACTTTCATGTATATATATATATATATATATATATATATATATATATATATATATATATATATATATATATATATATATATATATATATATATATATATATGTTATCAACTACATGCAATATTTATATAATATCCCGATGAGCTTGAATTAAAAGATACCATTGATACTGACACATTTGTTTCATATTTGGATATTTTACTTCAATAAGACGTTAATGGTAATTTAACAACCAAGCTATATGATACACGTGATTACTTGAACAACTTATCATTGAGTCAAATGCTGATTGACGCTTTTCATAATAATTGTTGACGAATTTTTTTCGTTATTTTTTGCGATGGTGACAAGGAGCACACGGTGGGTGTGACCGGTCGGCAGGGTGTGCTCATCCACCATGGTACCTGATCCCACTTCTGATGTTTTGGAGTTTTGTCTTTGTTCTACTCAAATTTTTATTTTATATTATTTAATGGAATTTTGAACATGAAAACTGTTTGTTATCTCCATATTTTACACCTTAAACATATTTTATTGAATATTCAATTAGGATTGGAAATCAGGCAAAGCATATGCACACGCTCTCGTTGTATAAAAGGTCAATACTATACTTAAATTTCTATAATTTCAGACATAACAATTTTAAATTATAATTGTTATATTAATGTAATTCATATAACTTTTTCTCAGTTTCTACGGTGTTGTCTTAGCTCTGAAGCAGTGATGTGGAGAATTCATATAAAGTTCAGCACTTCTAGTTGAAGAAACAATGCATGTACATGGTTTCTTTGTAAAAGATTTCTTGTTAAAATAATATCATCATTTGATCATTTTATTATAAGTAATTTAAACGATGTAATATGCAAATGAGACAGTTTTAGAAAATTGAAAATTATTTTTTTAAAATAAAGGGCAAGCAAATCACTTGCCTTGTCATTTATTCGAGATTCAAATTTATCAATTTTAAAATAAGTTATCTGTTTATACGACAACTCCATTTATCACAGTCATTAAATTTTAGATAAAAGACATAACAGTCTAATTCCTTTTTTGTTTAATTGACTATACACATTAAAAAGGCCAACTAATACCTTAACTTTATCACAAAAAAATGACTACAGCTTTTCCATCGCTTTCAACTTTCCACTACCACCTGCAGTTAATTTTATTCACTACCACATGCATATATCCCAGTATTCGTACCTTTCGAACTTCGCGAAAATTTCTCGCAAAAAACTATATCGGTGTAGTAGTAGTATTTGAAAATCAGAGAGCTTAATGCTGTTCCAATTTTTTATTCTTTTTCATATGTTATAGAACTTATTTTGATGTTTTATTGAATGGCATTGTGTTACTAATTGTTTTTGTTCTACAGCAAAGAAGATTGATTTAGAATTATTCAGTTCATAGATATTGTTCTATGAATATCTACATTGACAAATTGTTCCAATTATTCGGTAATGGAAGAGCAACAAAAACGTGTTTTATTCCTTTAGACAACATTGAACACAATCCATAAATAAAGTGTTATATTACAAATTACAATCTTTTCACACTACTTTAATTCAATCTACATATGTATAGGAGTTGGGTTGATCAAAGACCAAAGACAAAAAATAAACAAATAGCTATCAACATTATTCCTTCTTATTTCTGGTCATGTTCGGCGTGCGACCATGCATTGGGGCAAAAATAAATAAAACAATTACCCCACATGATTACGAATGACAACAAAGCTCATACCGGTCACTTATTTGGTCAGTCCAAGGTAGACCACAAAGTCCTTGGTTATGGAACGCGTCCTTCTCTTTTTTACAGTTTTATCTGTTTTTGGATGTTTATACACTGTTAGTGGTAAGTATTATGGCTTTTTCCGACATCGATGAAATCCTTTAAAATGGAAGAGGAAAATTACGTTATTTAAATGACGTAACGTAAGGCAAACGAATATATGATGAAACTGACCAGGAAATTCTCATCGCATGCAAACACACTGGATGTTTAGTAAAATTGAAATCTACTTACTAGTATATTGTGCAAAATTAGGCATTACTTTTCTATAACTATGCTTCTTAACTATCTGCCAAAAATGAAATAATGAATTATAATGAAAATGCACACAAAGCTTTGAATTCCCTTTGCAAATCTCAAACATTGGTAGTAGACAAATGGACTATTTTTAAGGAAAAAAAATCTTGGCCAGAAATGCATGTCAGAAAATAACATTATTTGTTTCTGATTTTCCCCAAAATTCTTTTTTTTTTATTTCTCGTTCAGGTAACTAATCATTTGCTTCAACGATTTAGTGAATTTTTGCATTCTTTTTTACAACAATCACTAAAATGAGCAGCTTTTCTAAAATTAAATTAGAAAGGATTTTCATTAATATTTGAAAAGCTAATAAGAATCTCTTGTATTCAACTAAAACCTTACAAAGTGATTAATAGCTAACATGAAGCAGCCATTTATCTCACAATACATCTAAGGGAAATTATCACGCATTCGTCTTCTTGTAGCATGAAGTGGCCATGAAACATAAAATTGTTTAAAATGAATTAATTAAAAAGATAAAATCTGACATTTTGAAAAAATATATTTTTTGTTGTTGTTTCGAAGACAATGTCACTTGTTCTAATTAGTTCCCTTAATTATTCTTAATCAAACGAGAATAAAAGTTAATGAAATATGATATACAATTGCTCTGCTGGAAATTCTGAATGACAGTATGACATAAATGTTCTTAAGGTGACACACACACACAGCTGAAAAAATATGATGAAACTTGGACGGTATTTTTATTTGATCCACAAGACATGCGCACTTTATTGTTTTTCGTCTCTATCAATCATCAATAAAATATAGACTAAGCAGGTGACGGATCATTATTGCTCACAAATGTCCACCTCGAACAATTGTTTTTAATCTGATAAAAACAAAACCAGAACAGTGATGGCTAAAACGATAGATAAGTAATACTAGTATTTTTATACTGTCCATTAGGAGTAATTAATTTCTTTAATAAAATAAACCTCACAGGGTGTGTTACGCTGACACTAGAACTGACAAGATGTTGAATTCAGCTCTTTGATCTTTGTGTGTGCCGGGCACCTGATAGCAGGCAGAACTTTGTCTGGTAGTATGTAAAACTGACCGATATCTCTCATCCTGGCAGCAAAGGCTTGCTATGAAATATATGGAGATAGCGAACAGTGTGCAAGACCAGAAGTCCATAAAACAATACAAAACAGGAGCAGAGCAAACACGGACCTCCAAAACATCAGAGGTGGGATCAGGTGTCATGGAGGAGTGAGCATCCCCTGCCGACCGATCACACCCGCCGTGTGCTCCTTGTCATGATCGGTAAATAACGGAAAAATCCGTCCTCAATTCAGTATATAAATAATGGACTAACAATTAGTATGAAAAATGTGAGTCAGCATTTGATTCAACGATAAATTGTATTTGCTGACAAGATCATTATATCGAACTCACAAAATGATGCTTTAAAGATTTTTAAATCCATCAAACAGTATTCAAAATTTTTTTTAAAAGAAATTAATTAAATGTACTATATATGATTATATATTTTTTTAAAAGTTCAAATTTCCAACAACTTTCAAGGTTACCTTAGTGTATGATGTGTTTGTTGTGGGTTAAATGTGTTTGGAACTATGGGCTATCATCTAATGCTGAACATTCGACTAAAGTCATAAACGTAACGGGTGCTTCGACATAAACCAGATGGCCAAACGTATTTATCTAAAAGGTGAAGATAACGAAACAAAAAAATTAAACTCAATACAAATATATGAAGAGGGCATAACATACGGAGCCCTGGAAATTCTAGGGATAGGATCAGGTGCTTAGGAGGAGTAAGCATCCCCCGTGGAAGGGTCACACTCGCCATGAGCCATTTGAATTGATTAAAATGATCTTATTGCAAAAACAAATCATTTCTTATGTTTTTCTTGTAACATTCAAGCTAAGAAAGAGTGTGAATATAGTCCTTGGAAGATCATTTTCAATGGTAGCAAATGGAAAGTATAATGTATATTTATGCTGCAGTTTTGGGTTATCTATGATAGAAAACCTAGAAGAAATGTGAAATAATTTAAATGCTGTAATTTTCTTCTTTTTTTTTTAATTTATTTTGTGATTTAAAATTTCTTAATACGATATTGAAATATCATATATTTCACGTGCATGTTATCTTCGAGCGAGTTGAGAACCAACATTTCATGAACATTTATCATCGTTGGACCTTAATTGCCACTCGTGAACCGAACGATTGAATTAATTTCCATTTTTCTCGTAGTATAAGGTGTTAAAATTTGCAAGTGTCAGAAATGTCAGAGAATGAAAAAGAAAACATCCATAATACAATTCTGAATTTTTTTTCCTATTGAAATACATGCCAAGTTCTGGTCTTATCACTTTGAATTATGCAAATGCTAGTATATTTATTTCCAGATAACAATATTCTGACATTTATTAAATTACCATGACAGAATTTTTAGCTCACCCGAGCCAAAGCCCAAGTGAGCTTTTTTGATCGAAAATTGTCTGTTTTCTGTCATCGTGGTTACTGTCGTTGTCTTGATCAACTTTTCACATTTTTATCTTCTTCTCAAGAATCATTGGGCCAATTTCAGAGAAACAAAGGGCCACACCGTCTTTCATGGAGAGGTACATGCAAGTCAGAAATAGTGAAAATTTGGTGGCATCTTTTACAAATCTTCTTCTCAAGAACCACTGAGCAAAATATCAAACATATATGTTAATTTCTTTACAGGGTTTATATTCAAGATTGTTCAAAGATTACCAACGGTACTGTTAACAAGGACCTTTAAAATTATCAAGGTGGGTTGATTTGCCTTTGTGGAGTAAGCATCCCTGTCACCCCCGCAGTGTGATCCTTGTCATAATTTGTAGATATTTCAGTGTGTAAATAATGGCTTAACAGTTAGAAGGAAAACATCAGTCAGCATTCGACTTCATGATAGAATGTACTAGTCTTTGCTGTAAATTCATTGTATCAACCGTGTAATGTGCAAAATAATGGCTTCAAAAAACCTTTATATTCTTGTTTGCTTTGCTAGTTCATCAATACCTTGCCTCGATAAAAAAATGCTTGTACGTAGAGCATGCTCTTGCCTATCAAATCAACTAGGAAATACAGACCCCATATGCAGGCAATAAGAGTATTTTCAGGAATGATTGATGAAACTACAAGGCTAAGAGGGCAAAAACGTTGAAACACAACGGAAGGTTTGTTCACATGAAATACACATGTGAAATCCCTATTACCAACTATTCAAGTGTTGTAAACAAGTTTTTTGTAAGACAAACCAACAGCTTAACAGACAAATGTACAGCTAGACGGACAGACCAAATACTATATGCCCCGAAATCTAAATTACGGGGGCTAAAAGTATACCATTTATTAAAAAAAATATGCATAAAGATACTTTAAATATTGGGGGACATGTATACAAAATAACATTTAGTGCCATATACTTATCAGTTATAGATAAACTGGTAAAGTAAACCTCTAGCTTTTCCTTTTACAGGTCAGAATATGCAACAAATGATGAGCTGTCCACTGCGCATGCTCTGTCCGTGTGCGTATCAGTGCTCTAAGAATTCCTACGCAGCAGGGTACTGTTATCCTTTCCGGGCGGTGAAATGTTGTCCTGTCCAAATTGTCTATATATGCTCCATGTTCGGAAGATTCGGGACTGTGGATGTCTAATGTAAGTTGAAAAATGACTGGAAAAGAAAAAGGTTTCTAGTATACGTATATTAATTACCAATATTCTCTACATAATTATCATAAACAAACCAGTTATATCATGCAGTATTATGATGACAAATTATAATATTTTTTATTGCAGGATGGAACATCGTGGAAGCAAATTATTTCTATTTTCTTTTGTTCATGCAATAAAATATGCTTTTATAATTATAATTTTTTTCGTTGTGATTTTTCGAATGTTTTTCCATTGAAGGTAAAAAGGAAAGTCTATCAACTAAAGAGTTATATCTTTCTGTTGATATATTAAGTATCCTTTCAGAAGAACTGCGAAGGATAGCATCTTTATGTCGCATACCTCCAATTTTTAAAAGTTAATATATTTGAATAATGTTCATGAGTGATATCGGACATAAACGGAAAAGGTTTTGCACATTTTGTTTTTTTAATCGGTAAAGATTTATTTATCACAATTTATTTCTTTTATTTCACTTAAATCAATTAGGTTTTGAATATTCCTGAAGAAAGTAATATATAAACGTTTCCTTATACAATTTATTAATGTTTAAGTGTGAATATGAACCTTTAAAAATGGAATTTATTGAGGAAAACAAAGATAGACAACTCTACTATTCTCCATGGAAATTATTGACAAACGTAGAGCAAACATGGACGTCTGAAACATTAGATGTTGGAATCCAATGCAAATGAAGGAGAAAGCATCCCCTGCCGACCGGTACACCCACCGTATTCACCTTGTCATGATTGGGAAATAATGGAAAAATCCATCGGCAATTCAATGGTCTTACAATTAATATAAAAACGTCAGCATTTGACTTATTGCTAGATTGTATTTGCTGCATGACAAGGTCATGTATTGAACATAAAAATTACATGATGATCTTAAAATGAAACTGCATCATATTTTTTTGTCAATGACTTTCCTCGTTTCAAAAAATGTTCATACTAAGAACAGACTTTTGCGTATCAAATCCAACTGAGATATATAAACCCCTGTATGCAGGTGATAACGGTATTGCTGCCTAAGTAAGAGAAGCTTTGTTGTTAGATTTCATTGACGTATTTTTCCAGCAAAATATTCAGATATGAAAGAGATGTGACAAACTTTCGATAAAAAAGCTGGTCATCCCTTTTATCATACAGTTAATTTAATATTAGGTCATTATTAAACCCCCGCTTGAAAAGCGGGAGGGTATACACGTATAGTGATTGGGATGTCCGTCTGTTACTCTTTAGGGGAACCCATCTCTTACCCGCAACTCCTCTTATATCACCTAATGAAAATTAATGTGACTTGTACAGATTCTTTGTTACGACGTGCCATTGTGCACCTCCCATTTTACTTTTTTATCGAAAACATATTTTAGGTGTCCCGTAGCAAGGCACCGACACTGCCATTTTTTCTATAATATCGAAGGGTACGCATTTCTTATTCACAACTCCTCCTTGACCACTGAATAAAATTTAATGATACTTTCACAAATTCTATATTACAAAATGCCATTATGCACATTCTATTCTGATTTTTAATCTGGCATTTGATTCAGTTCTCCCAGGGTAATAACTGAACTATGCCATACTAATCATAACTTTTATCTGACACTTATTTTGTGTCTCCCAGAGCAAAACATGGATTTTGCCATTATAATGGTATGGGAGGCGGGGTATCATTAAGTGAGCTCAGTGTTCACAGTACCTCTAGTTGCTAATAGTAATACAACATCCAAATATAAAACAGATGTATTCCTCAGATGGCTAAATGTCAACAATTTTAAATCAGCAACAATCATTTACTCAGTTTATACCGGGCCATTTCTATTCAAGAAGTGGTGTGAATCAGATGTGGATACTAAAAAATTCTAAAGAACTCTTGGACAATTTGAAATCGCAAGACTTTACAAAAATCACCAGCTTAAAAACTTACGACTTTTCAACTTTATATACAACAATTCCCCACGTTAAAATCCAGGCTTTTTGATATCATTGACAGCTGCTTCTTCAATAAAAATGGAACTCGTAAATTTACTTTCGTCATGTTCATTTGCAAAATTATTTTGTTAAAACAGATTCTTATTGCACACATAAGTACTCTGAAGTTGACATCAAGAGGATGCTTGAGTTTCTGATTGACAATATGTGGTTTTTGGAGACCAGGTATTCCAACAATCTATTGGAATTCCCATGGGTACAAATTGCGCTCCGTTATTAGCAGACTTATTTTTATATTCATATGAAGCAGAATTTATGCAAACTCTTATGCGTGAAAAGAAGAAAACACTTGGTGTGGCCTTCAACTCGACATTTAGATATATCGACGACGTATTGTCAATCAACATGGTAATTTCCATTCCTACGCAAAACACGATATATCCTGGTCTTTTCTAAAAGATACCACAGAGTCTGACACTTCTGTTTCATACTTGGATATTTTACTTGAAAAAGACGCTAATGGTATAATATATGATAAACGTGATGACTTTAACTTTTCTATCGTCAACTTCCTATATTACAAATATACCTTCATCACCTGCATACGGAGTATATATATCTCAGTTTTTCGATACGCACGACATGCTCAAGTATGAACAATTTCTGAAACGAGGTAAATTATTGACAAGCAAGTTGATGAAACAAAACATGGATTTTGTCATTATAATCGTAAGTTCTATGGTCGATACAATGACCTTGTCAGCAAATACAATTTATCATAGAGTCAAATGCTATAGATATATCCAATTGTTATATATTTATACAATGAATTGACGTCAGATTTTTTCCGTATTTCCTGATCATGATGCACACGCGTTGTCATCCTTCTGACCTCAAAAACAATTTTAAATCAGCAACAATCATTTACATAGTGGGACAATTTTATTGATGAAGAAGTATCTATAATAATATAAATTCAGATATTATTTCAAAGACAATTTTGGTAAAAAAAAATTAAAAGGTTCAGTTTGAAATGTCTCAAAGACATACAAGTATTTGTATCTAAGGATAGTTAGACCACGAATACCTAGGCAATGTGATACTTTCTTCATTACTTTTCTAACAATGCTCTTCTGTAGATTGTTTCATCTACAACATACAAAGGATCACTGTCCTTAAAGGACTCATGATGTTCTTCTCATTTTGGTCATGAGTTACAGGGCCTCGAGGATCATTGTGACATCACCACATCACAAATAAAAACATAAATCTTGTCGGGATTTGTTTTTAAAAACAGAAACGTAGTTCACTGACATTACTTCAATCGCCAGCTTGTAAACTAAATATAAAATGTTCGTGTTACTTGACCTTTGTCTTTTTATAGAGAATAGATGATTCTCATTCTTTATGAAAGATCAAATCTCATTTCAAAGTTACATATTTATCTATATCCCAAAACGTCGCATTTAAAATGACGTTTGTCATATTTAAAGATTCCCAGTTTCTGAGTTTTCCTTATGGCCAAATTAAAAGGATATCCTTCAGGTTATTTGAGTTTTAAGACAGTATGATATGTTCCTATAATTAGCAATATCGTGACCCTCTCTCGGCGCACAAGTTGATGTTGTCATAAGAAATCAAGTCTCATTAATTGAAATTTGTGACTTCAAGCTAAAACATATAAAAAAGAAAGCAAACTGTTTCAGTGTACATAGTTAGGTATATTTTAAACTCGTAGAGATGCACCATACCTTAATTGTAGTTTTAGCATTATGTTGCCTGGGGATTTCTATTGCCCAATTGCCAACAGGAGGTATTTCAATTTATAAGATATTTCTAAAGTTTCATTTCCCTTTTTAAAAAATCATTTATGTTTTTTTTTCTTTTTAACATAAGAAAAAAATCAAAATAAATTTCTTAAGATTAAAATATGACATTTTATTTAAAATTTCAGTTTCATAAAGTTGTTAAGGTATATTATTAAATATTATTGTATATCTTTTCCTATTTTTAAGTACAACGTACTTGATAATATTTTTGTTTCAAAATGATATATAATTACTTTTTAAAAATTAAATTAAACGCAGCAGTATTATACTTGGATTATTTAGCTTATGATTAATTTGTTTTATTTTGATAAATAATTTTTGTAATTAGATATACCGGTAAGTATTTTATTATTCTATTTCGAAAATATTTTGAAAGTAATTGATTTTTAATAACTAAACTATAATAAAAATCAATAGCGAAAAGACACAATCCTGCAATAAAAATTAAAATTTTGAACAATAAATATAACCAATTGAAAGAAGCCAGGAAAACAATTTAAAAAAACACTTTACTTTTTAAAATATTAATAATTTTAAAAAATCATTTCAGGATCGATGCGTTCAAGTGCAATGATGGCGGAATTGATGAATCCCAGTACAATGAACGCAATCTGTGGGAAGCTCGGGAAGTTAATCATGTGTCAATGTACAACTATTGCCGATGGATGTGAGGAGGGTCATATTCCTATGGGAATATGTCCTATGCTCCCTATGTTACCCATGCTTCCCAAAATCCAATGTTGTCCGCCCATGTATGCCATGATCTGCTCAAAACATCAACAAAGATCAAGTTCTAACCATACGCATGCTGGAAATTCTCTTTCTTCACCTGGAACTCCAAATCAGTCACAGAGCGAAAATCCCATCTCCTCACCGGGAACTCCAATTCATGCAAAAGGTGGAAATTCCTTTTCTTTCGCGGGATCCCTTCGGGAGAAACAAGGCGGAAATTCCCTTCGATTAGCGGGGACAAAACAACCCTCAACTTTATAAAAAATGAACAACAGTAAGTTACTACAAGGTTCTCCAAGACTATTTAAAAAGGATCCATTGGGAGACGGAAACATTGGAAGAGACAGTTCACTGAAATTCGTGAATTCTAAACATATCTCCTAAGCGTTCTTTCGTTGACTTTGCCAAAACAGGTTACTGCAGAAAGGGAAAAGTTATTCTGATAAACGTTTAACATCTATGTATAATGTCATTGCTGTGATGTCTATGTTTATATACATCATGTTTGTTAATTTTGAAAAAAAAAAAAAAATAGATTGTACAAGTATCATATGATAAAGCTCCGTCCTGGATAAACTTATTAAAGATCAATTATTAATGAAATAATGAATATTATAACTTAACCATTTTATCACAAGTAATTTTGTTGTGCAGGTGTAAATAAACATACTCGAAACTGGTGATTTTATAATCTTTTTTTTCAAACAAAATACCAAAGATATAGCATATTTTTCCTCATCGTACTACATAAATT
Organism: Saccostrea cuccullata; assembly: GCF_032062105.1. Lineage (NCBI taxonomy): Eukaryota > Metazoa > Mollusca > Bivalvia > Ostreida > Ostreidae > Saccostrea > Saccostrea cuccullata. Next base: position 254,397 of record NW_026939565.1, on the reverse strand, counting down.
GTTGGTGAATTTTTCTATTTTCATTGTATTTTATATATCTATCAAAACCTGATATTTAAAAAAAAATGAAATCAATGTTTTTAAGTGGAAAATGTTGTTAATGAATATAACCAACTTTTTTGTTGTCTTACATACTAGTAATTTTTTTATTCGTTTAAAATAAGTAATTTTATTTCAATAATTTTATTAAATTTCCAACAAAAAAAAACATATTTAAGGTTTATTTACATTTAAAATAATACATGCAGAAAACAACACAAAATAACAACATTATACAGTACCGGAACACTAGCTTGTTTGACATTTTCCACAAAAAGATAATAATAATGTTACAGCAGGGATGAGTTTGTATAATGTTAGCACTTCCATTATATAATCTATCATAGAATAAATACTATTTAATCTAGAAATCAAAACTTAGGTTCCAGGTACCCAAAAATTGATTGATTGAATGCATGTTGTTTTACATCCTATTCGAGAATTTTTCACTGATTTCGAGACGTCACCATATACTTGCAAAGGACTTCAAATTTTGACCTTTATTTGGCACTCAGGGACATTGAGAAATGCGAGTTCTTAATTCTGCCAACGCCTGCCTGACAACCCCAGTTTTAAGGTCTCATCCGAAGGGCCCGCAACTTTCACTTCAAAGTGCCGAGCGCATTGCGAAGGATTGATTGATTGATTGATTGTATACTGTTTAACGTCCCTCTCCAGAATATTTCACTGATATGGAGACGTCACCATTGCCGGTGAAGGGCTGCGAATTTAGGCCTATGCTCGGCACTCAGGGCCATTGAGCAGGGAGGGATCTTTATCGTGCCACACCTGCTGTGACACGGGGCCTCGGTTTATACGGTCTCATCCGAAGGACCGCCCCCATTCAGTCGCCTTTTACGACAAGCAAGGGGTACTGAGGACCTATTCTAACCCGGATCCCCACGGGTTGCATTGCGAAGGAACAGTTGCTACCCATTTTTATAGACTTAGGTCAGTCGCAGCTGAGAATCGAAACACGACCATCCAATTACGGGGCTTCAATTTTGATTAATATATCATTTAATAATACATGTATTTTCTAATGCTTTGATAAGCCCTTATAATTTTCCACAAATATCAAAACGGCTTTACTAAAGTAAAAAATACGTACCAAAGTCCATCTTTTTAGTTTTCAGGGAGTATTTAACAGTGCAAACAAGCAATACCACATATAGGATCCACAATGTTTTGTAATTAAAGGTCTTTGTTTGATTTTTCTTCTGGCGAGTTTTGTTGTTTGTATCCTAGAGGTTAATTTTTGTTGAAAAAAAGGATATTTTTGCTGTGCTTCTAAAAAGATTACTTTCCAAGTAATGAATATTTACTCAAGGAATCACTGTCTAGTTAGGAGACTATGCCAGGGCATCAACAAAAGTGGGAAACATGGGATAATTAGCATAACGGACAAAACCCGTTATGCTAAAATTATCCTATGTTTCGCACTATTGTTGATGTCCCTGGTATAGTCTCCTAACTAGAAAGTGATTCCTTATATATTTCCATTTTTACTTGAAATAACAATCTTAAAATAAATCGAAATACCTTCTAATTTAGAAAATTTGAAATGCACGACGCAGATCATGTTATTTTCCATTGCCGCGCCCCACGACGTCATTTTACTATAAAAAAATAGACCCATAAAAACACGAAACAAATTTAATGATTATTTAGTTACTGAAGTCAAATATCAACATTTATAAAATAAATAACAAAAGAATTTTATATTATGATCAAAGCAATCTTGTTAACTTTAATTATAAACGCGATGCAATGTTGCAGTTGATAAAACGGGAGTTGGTCAGCATGGTCAGGAAATAGAATTGTGTGGATGTTAAAATAACAGAGGAAGTTGAATTGCTTTAGAAGTCGGATGGTAATGACTGAGGGACAATGTCTGTATCAGATGATCGAGTGCAGATATATGTGGCAATGCCGATTTCTCCACGTTGTTCGAAGTTCTCGGTCTCGCGAGGCCTCGGTGATAGTGGACAGTGTTGCGCTAGTGACTTGCTTTTGATCCGAAGATAATTCATTATTATTTTTGTTTGTAAGAAGATATATCATATCTAATTACTTAGTAAACAATTAAACAAAACATCTTTTCTTTCTTCAGTGTATTTATACACCACTCATACGAGGGCTATTCAATAAATAATGTCCTCGGTGCTCAGAAAGAAGTAAAAGACGCTTTTCAATTATTTATTCTTCATGATTTAATTAATTAATCTCTTTTAAGTAAAATACATGTCTGTAACATATTTCATCCAATTTCTGATCGTTTGTATAACTCATATTTGGGTATGTCCCTCAGTATACTGGAAAATGGTAGATCCAATGATTTCCCGGACTTGTTTCTTCCTTCTAAAAGGTATTTTTTCCAAGTTTGGAAATTGAAACAAGTCAAGAGGTCAAAGATCTTGCAAATATTGTTAATGTGAAAAAACATTAACTCTCTGTTTATCCCTAAAACCCTTTTACTCTTCAGGGCATGCGGGTTTGGACGCCGTCTTGAAGAAATTCAATGTAGAGGATTCCTGATTCTGGGTCCTTCCTCTAATAAACTTTTTGATTTTTTTGGCCAAAAAAGTGCTCTCTAGACTCCTCCAGTAATTAAACTGTCTCTCAAAATACGATTTTGAACAACATAACCACTAATGTTTAAGAAAATTACATATAAATCTGTCTTTGTGCTCTTGCATATATGTGGACTTTTCAGACACTCGCCGTTTTTATCAAGTACATCTTAATGGTAAATTTTGTTTTTAGGGTTTTAAGCTATAGATTCATGTTCCAATATCTGTTTAAAATTAAAACAAACGTGGATAACTACAATTACAGATATTTTAAAATAATTGTGAAGAATTTCGTACACACTGTCATTTTCACTCATTTTTCAAAGTATAGGGTGACCTTTGAGTATCAAGCTTTTTTTCCGCCCAACGTTTCTTAAATACAGTGTAAACTACCCCCGATGTGATGTCTATCAAATTTGCTATGTGTCTTGAAGTCAATCATACAAAATTCAATATTATTTGTTGAAATTTGGCGAACAGTACATGAGTTGTTATCATTTTTGTTGGCAAGGTGGGTACCCATTTTTTGATGCCCATTTTAAAATTTTTGATCATTGAAATCCACCTGCTCTTTTGTGTATAAAACAGGCATTGATTTCTCTGAATATCACATATTTCAGTTAATATTTCTTTGGGATTTTTAACAAGTTTTACGGCAGCTTTAATGAAGCTTTTATTTTCACTCTTGTTTACTGATTCTTTACCATTCATTTATAATGCAGTGTCTCGAAAAGCCCTTGTTTCCCAGCTTCTCATGATGAAACTATGTGATTAAAAGTGGTCACATAAACTGTTATAAATTCACGAAAGATTCAATAATGAGAGAAAGTCAAGTTTAATGTCATACGATATCTGTAATGTATGTCATATAGTTCAGGACATTATTTATTGAACAGCCCTCGTATGCATGTAAGTTTGACATTTGACCTTTCAGTAGTATTTCAATAGAGAAATTTACATGCCACAGGAATCACGGAGAAATTAAAAAGACTGACTTTTGTAGTGTTTATCATATGGAAAACAATTGGAAATGGGAATATTAAGGTATATTATTATCGACAATGTATTTCTGTAAAATATTATTCAAATAAATCATATACAAATTTATGTGCTTCCGGAAATGGCGAAACTTGCAAGTGTTGAAATTATTTGTCTTTCTAAATAGCAAGCACGGATGACTGAAGGCAAAATGATATCTTTTGATACTGTTGCACAATTTTCTACATAAGGAAGTAAAAATGCGCTCCTTTTTTTCAAAGTATGTGACCAACATCGAAAAAAATATGTAGCAAAAGTTCCTTCACAAAGCGCCGTTTTACGGTAGGTTTACATTGGCATTAAAAAGAACCCTCACCGCTAAGTAGCCCTGAGTGCAAAGTAAAGGTCTCAATTTGAAGCTCTTCACCGATATTTTGTGACGTCACTACGTATATGAGTGAAAAATTCTCAATTTTCGTTTTTTACAACGACATTCAATCCATCATTCAAACGAATAATATTTTGAGAAAATACATATTTTTGTTTATCAAAAACATGAAAAAAGGACCTACTCTACCTTAAAGTAACGTAAATGAAAAAAAAAACTACCGAGTTATTCAAGGCCCATATCACAAATAATAAACCTGTTATGGTTAACGTCTTTCAAAAAAAAAAAAAATAGTAAAATAGAAATTATTGCAAATAATTTCATTTATGTGACATGTTCTTGTTTTATTATGTTATTATATAACAGTGTCGGTATTGTACATAGCTTTATACTAAGCAGCTATTCGGTTCTTTTTATTGAACAAATTTTACCCCTTTTCCTACATCTAAATATGGGTTCAACCAATCAGCAAAGCTCTTATCCATCACGTGATCATTATTGATCCGTTTACCAAAAGAGAAGGCCTATGTGATGTTGGTAAAATATTGCCATTATATGGGTACACAAATCTTATTATGTATGATTCAAATTTTCAATTGTTGAATCAAGACATAGTGTACGTGGGACCACATACACATTTATCACATAAACTGTGCAGTTCATAGGCACAGCTTGTATATATGTAGAATGATTAACATAATTTAATGCTGATATAGTATTGTTGTTAAGGGTGCACACCATAGTTTGAGGTGACCTTTTACTGAGAATTAGTGTAGAAGTGAGGTCCACATACACTACTTATGTTTACCATGCAAACCCACCACTGATTTACACGTTATGTTGTATTTTATGATTGTGAAGGACCATATTCACATTTATTTCACTGACACATGCACATTTATTTGGTTGACTCTTGTAGGAACATGTACGCATATTTTGTGGACATGTGCAGAACAATATGCATGTGTATTTTGTTGACTTGTACAAGACCATGTGCGCATGTATTACCTTTTGACTCATGAAAGATTATATGCACATGCATTTTGTTGATCTGTGCAGAATTATATTCACATGTATTTTGTCGACTCATGCAGAACCATACATAATTATGCCAAACTCACATACATTTTGCTTTGTTGACTTGTACACAACCATATGCACATGTATTTTGTTTTTGCTGTCTTGTGCAGGACAATATATGCACATGTATGCAAGTTGTTGACTCATGCAGGTCCCTATGCACACATATTTTGGTGACTTGTGTAGGACCATATACACATGAAATTTGTTGAACTGTGCAGGGAAAAAATGTGCAGGACCAGATGCACTTGTGTTTGTTGACTTGTGTAGGACCATATACACATGTATTTTATTGGATTGTGCAGGACCATATGCACAGTAATGCACTTGTGTTTGTTGATTTGTGTAGGACCATATACACATGTATTTTATTGGATTGTGCAGGACCATATGCACAATAATGCACTTGTGTTTGTTGATTTGTGCAAGACCTGCATGGTAGTACATAATGACATAACATTTTGTTGACTTGTGTAGGACCATATACACATGTAACATGTTGAATTGTGCAGGACCATATGCACTTGTGTTTGTTGATTTGGGCAGGACCTGCATGGTAGTGAATACTGACATACATTTTTTTGATTGTGTAGGACCATATACACATGTGATCTGTTTTGCTGACTTGTGCAGGACCATATGCACTCATGTTTTCTTGATTTGTGCAGGACCATATGCACATGTGATGTATTTATAAGTCTTGCAGGACCTGCATGGAACTGCATAATGACATATATTTCTGTTGACTTGTGTAGGACCATATACACATGTAATTTGTTGAATTGCGCAGGACCATATGCACTTGTGTTTGTTGATTTGGGCAGGACCTGCATGGTAGTGAATAATGACATACATTTTTGTTGATTGTGTAGGACCATATACACATGTGATCTGTTTTGCTGACTTGTGCAGGACCATATGCACTCATGTTTTCTTGATTTGTGCAGGACCATATGCACATGTGATGTATTTATAAGTCTTGCAGGACCTGCATGGAACTACATAATGACATACATTTCTGTTGACTTGTGTAGGACCATATACACATGTAATTTGTTGACTTGTGCTGGTCCATAGACAAATGTTTTTGGTTGTCTCAGGCATGACTATATGCACTTTTTCTGAGTGAATCCAGAACCATAGGTATCTAAAATAAAGTGTGCAGAAGTGTGTTTTGAATAACATGCATATTTGGCATTATCATGTTCTCCAGAATCAATCACATGCACAAGTTTATAATTTATAAGTTAGCAATTTATTTGCAATACATATTTAACTATATATTTAAAATGTATAATAATGCATGTTTGCTCTCTTTCTTGGAAATATAATGTTATAATGAGAATAATTTATGCTGCATATATGTAGTCATATTCTCATGTTGGAATTTACATAACCTGTTATTCCCTGTTGATGTATTGCAGTTGTGCAATACCCAAAGTAAAATAATTATGTCATTCTCTAAGAATTTATCTTGCATGTTCTGATTGTTCAGTTGTATAGAACATGGCTTAAAATATTGATTTAGATCAGAGCACTTGATTTAAAAAAAAAGAGAATATCATATACTGGATAGTAGTTTACACTTTTATTTTTCCAGAGTTACCCATCCCACCAAATTAGAAACAGACACTATCCACACTGGGTAACACTTGCAGAAGCTATATAGGCCATGTGGAAACAACAGTCAGAAATCAGATATGCATGCACAGACAACACAACAGTGGACAAACAAGTGCCCATTACCAAGGACATTGCCTCAACATAGCAAAGTATTGTGGCAACAGCCACTTTAAGTTTGGGTGGTGTATTGGTTCCTGTTTCTGGGGACTGCTATATCAACAAGTCCATTGAGTAAGATAATATCATGATCAAATGGTTTTTCACTTAATTCAATAGTTTCTGTAAAAAATATATATCCTAATTCTGAAATAATGATTTTTATACACTTCATGTCTTTTTTCAGTACATGAAACAAACTTTTGTCAATTCTTCTGAAACAGGGGTTATAGATATGCAGCAGGGCCCAAAATTTTAAATTCCAATCACTTTAATTCAGTTGACCGATGCATTTTAAATATTGTGGTTAAAACTCAAAAAAAAAACAAACTTTAATCTAAAAACTAACCTCATTCAGGATAAAGAGACTCATTTGAATATTTCAAAGCTTTGATCAAGATCTAGTAAACTGAAAGTCATGTCAGAGGGATCTTTACAAGTTTTATGTCAGATGGTACTAAACTACCTAAAATATAACTTTCTAGAAATCAAAGAAGACTTGGGGTGATCCTAGGATCATTAATATATATAATTTTTTAGATGGAAGAAGAAAATGGTAGAATTACAGGCCCTTTAAAAGATACACATTTTGTTGAAATCATATCTCCTATAATAGTTGTTCTACAAAATATGAAACAAAGGGTGAACACAGTTCATGAATCATCTCTATAATCAATCTCTGTAGAGCTCAGTAGTCGTCGAGCGGGACCATACGTTTGACAAATGCAAATTACTGTAGCATAATGGTATCCTAAGGAGGATTTACTGTCATGCAGGATAAAATACATGCTTATTAATCCTGCAATTTCTATTGATGATGCATTTAAGCTTACGCATACGATTGTTGTATGCAATGTTGTTTCACTAAACATGGGACCATACATGTTAAGAAAGTTGCATCACTTGGTATATGGAATATCTCAGTTAACACTGGACCATATGTGTTAAGTAGTTGCATCATGTTGTATATGGAATATTTCTCTAAACACGGGACCATACGTGTTTAGAAAGTACATGTTTTGTACATGGAATGTTTTACTAAACACAGGACCATATACATGTTTAGTAGGTTACATCATGTTGTAATAGATATTGGCTAAACACAGGACCATATGTGTTTGAATAGTTAGATCATCTTGTATATGGAATGTTTCACTAAACACGGGACCATACGGGTTTAGAAAGTACATTGTGCAGGAATGTTTCACTAAACACGGGACCATACGTGTTTAGTGGGTCACATGTTGTAAATGGAAGATTGTCTAAACACGGGACCATACGTGTTAAGGAATTTATACCACTTTGTATATGTTATATGTCACTGAGCACGGGGCCATACGTGTTGAGGCAGTTTCATTACTTTAAATATACACAATATTTATTAATTTATTTGAAATGTCTCTTGCTGACATCAGTTACCAATAGTATGTCAGATAAGCGTTATACCATATGTATGACATTATCTGTATTGTCAGATTCCGCTTATTAGCATTACAGCTTTTCCTTTCTTTCAAGCAGATCTATTCATTTTTCATGTTTTTAGAGAAAACTAGCAATGTCTCTCTATATTAGAAATAGGTTATTGTAATTCACAGTTTGCTGTTCATTCTATCCAGGAAATAACATATTACCTGGTTTCTGAAAAGTGTTTACAAAACTTTTAACCATAAGAAAAGACCAGCTGGGATAGGATACAATATTTATAAATTTAAATTATGCAATAGGCTGAAAACACCTTGTGTAGCAGGGGCCAAGCCAGAAGTTGTCTGTTGGTTCCTTATACATATCCTCACAAATTCAAACCCTCAGTTTGGTAATCTGTTTTTCCTCTCGAGTGGTCAGAAGATGTCTGCAGTTAAGAGGAACATTTTATGCAACATGATGGAAGTTTGACATCTCGATTGACTGGTCAGAAGTTGTCTGCAGTCATAAGACACATTTTATGCAGCATGGTGTATGTTTGACACCTTTGTTGACTGCTTCAGAAGTTAACTGTCTGCAGTCACGAGGCATATTTTTATGCAGCATGGTGTATGTTTAGCAACTTTGTTGACTGAACAAAAGTTGCCTGCAGTTAAGAGGCACTTGAATGCTGCATGGTGTTTGTTTGATACCTTTGTTGACTGGTCAGAAGTTGTCTGCAGTCAAGAGGCACATTTTGATGCAGAATGGTGTAAGTTTAACAACTTTGTTGACTGGTCAGAAGTTGTCTGCAGTCGACAAGGTCAGTGTTCATGATTATAAATTCCCATTTTGCGATCTGGTTAATATTTATTACAGACAGGTGTTTTGTATACTTTTTAAAATTATTTCATGTTTTGTCCTTAGTAATGTTTTCACTCAGTCTTATTGGATATTTCTTTTTCTTGTTCACAATAACTATTGTATTGTCTTTTAACTGAGTATATGTCAATTTTTTTTAAAAGATGCTTAAACGCTTTTGTATTAATCATCCTGTTAAGGAATTTTGCGTCTCCTGCCAAGACGTCTTTGGGTGAGTGGATCCAATCTCTGATTGGATTGTGGCTGTTTGTTGTTTTGTTTTCCCACCTTTTTTGATGACAGGCAGCAGTTTAGAGCATTTTGTTTATGTCTTCCAAACTTATGATGTTTATAAGGGGGTCAACTTAATATGCATGTATATTGTACCTTGTGAAAGATTACAGGGTTTGAATTATTATTCTAGTCTGGTTGACCCCCCTTTTGCCTATGTACATCATGTTACAATGTCATTATGATGCTGGGGGTCAGATTGTGTAATATTTTGACTAAGATGTGTAATACTCTATATTTGAGTCCTTTTTCTGACCCCCATTTTGTTAACTTGTTTTACTTTTCCGTCATTTACTTTAATAAATGACATATTTCACTTCAGCATGATGTTATTTGTTTTTGCCTGTTTATCAAAAAACAAGCTCAGTCGTTTGGCAGGAGAACTAAGGAACATAAAATAGTAATTAAATGCAAATAATTTCATTTATGTGACATGTTCTTGTTTTATTATGTTATTATATAACAGTGTCTGTATTGTACATAGCTTTATACTAAGCAGCTATTCGGTTCTTTTTATTGAACTAATTTTACCCCTTTTCCTACATCTAAATATGGGTTCAACCAATCAGCAAAGCTCTTATCCATCACGTGATCATTATTGATCCGTTTATTAAAAGAGAAAGTATGGTTTATTGAACTGCTGAATTTTTCGAACCCACCATCCACCCCATCTGCCACCTATGCTTGTTATTTCTTTCAGGTTGACATTTTTGTTGTTATATTTTACCCATCTTTTTTGATAGTGTTTGAATGGGTTTAAAAGAGATTTATAGTACTTATTTTCTACTGCACGTTCTAACTGAACAAGTAAACTTTTTGTACATGGTAATAAATGGCAAATCCATGTATTAGGTTACTGAGAATGAGTCCGACATTTATTTTGTGTACCTCGCAATTTTGCTTCGGTCTGCAGGTTTCCATATGATTTTTCAACATAAAGCAGTGTTGCTTTTTATATATGGTTTTTCCTCGGCGGTGAGAGAAACATAGTTGTGTTCAATTTAATGCCTGCGCGATTGTATTGTTATTGGCTGTTTGTTGTTTTGTTTTCCCACCTTTTTTGATGACAGGCAGCAGTTTAGAGCATTTTGTATATGTCTTCCAAACTTATGATGTTTATAAGGGGGTCAACTTAATATGCATGTATATTGTACCTTGTGAAAGATTACAGGGTTTGAATTATTATTCTAGTCTGGTTGACCCCCCTTTTGCCTATGTACATCATGTTACAATGTCATTATGGTGCTGGGGGTCAGATTGTGTAATATTTTGACTAAGATGTGTAATATTCTATATTTGAGTCCTCCTTTTTCTGACCCCCATTTTGTTAACTTGTTTTACTTTTCCGTCATTTACTTTAATAAATGACATATTTCACTTCAGCATGATGTTATTTGTTTTTGCATGTTTATCAAAAAACAAGCTCAGTCGTTTGGCAGGAGAACTAAGGAACATAAAAAACATTTTTATAGCTTGAGTTAAAATCCCGAAAGTAATGAACTTTTTCAACCCGAGAAAAGCTTTTTTCTATAGGAATGTTTCACAGACAATTTTTTGTCATCATGTCATATCTTTTAATATTATATAACTTTGTGAAATCCGGTAATCTGATTGGTCAATACGAAGTAATTATTTCTTAATAACGAGCACTGAAAGCGGATAATGACTCGCTGTCTCGTTTTCACTTTCGCTTTAGACAAACATGGAATTTTGCAAGTTGTGGGAGAGGAAAATTTAAAAGATATAGTGAAGAACTCTGAGACTGAGAATACAAAACAATATTACAAGGATATCTGTGAACATTTTTCGGGAATACTTATCACATAACATTTCATGGTTGAATTCGACTTTTCCACTCGGCGAGCAGAGTTTTGACGCTGTTTTCGCGATTACAGAGATTAAAGAAAATAAAGACGACTCGAGCGTGCCATGTATGATTGTATCTTATCGTAGAAGACATAAATATTTATATTTTGTCAGTACATATAATTTTCTCTGCAAGTGTAAACGGGTGCAATTCTCAATCTGGGGGAGGGGGTACTCTGTGTTATTCGGAGGTAGATATCTTGCGTTATGATCATGCTATGGGTTAAAATTTATTACTGAAGCAAGTTCCTCTGAGTAACATTCAATAAATTCTGAAACATTTACATTTAACTTATTAATGGTACATTTACATTTAACTTATCAATGGTTAATTCAATCTCTGTAAATATTAGGAAGATATACATTGTACGATAAATAAATTTGGGAAAATATTATTTATATAATAAATATGGACTCAATGCACGGTCAATATGCATTTATAATGACCCAGGCTGACAGATATTGACCTCAAATACATGGAGTATATCGACCTCGGGCTAACGCCCTCGGTCGATATACTCCATGTATCTTCGGTCAATATCTGTCGTCCTGGGTCATTATAAATGCATACTGACCTACATTGAGTCCATATTTGTATAATAATGAACGCCCCGATCTATATACATATGTACTTATTAAAAAAATTTAATTTTCACATTTTGATATTATCGGCATTTTGCACGTTCTGTTCGTCCATCCTCTTTCCAAATATACTTAAAATATCTATTAACTCATAAGATAAGGTTATAAACCACAGTAGACAACCTCTGTCTTAAGGTAAGTCACTCGTCAGCTTTTTAGAAAAGTTCACGCAGAACCTCTTACTTAAAAAATATTTATTAAAATTCAATTTTTATAAAATATTTATATTGAACAATGTAAATTTTTTAACATTCATCGAAAAAACTGCTTAAAAATCTACAAAGAAGCAAAGTTTATGAGGGACTATTTCTTGTGGTGGAAGGATATTCAGCAGAAATTTCTGCAAATCTGCACATTTATTAAATTTAATGTCTTGAAACTTTAGCCTCATATACTTTTACTCGGAGAATATTTTCCATTATGATATTGCAGGAATATTTAATATAGGTCTTCATTCATATTTTTAGAGCAAGTTTTGCACCTTCCCTCAACAAACTTTGCCAAGAAATGAAGATATATTAAAGAAGTCAAGATAAAATTTACACCATTTTTTGCCTGAAAATCACATATTTTGACCAATATTTCAAAATTTACATCACTGACCCCAACTTTTTCTTTCATTATTTTAAACTACTCGATACTTGTGACTGATCAGCACTTAACTCCTAAAAAGCTTGATATAAGAAAATATTTTCTTGCCTATTTAGTTTTTTAATACCCCAAATTTGTTATTTTTTAGTGCAAAAAGGTCACACAATATTAAACGCGCATTAATTTTCAAGATTTGTTCAATGATAAATATTATTCAAACTATTTTATGTAAAATAAGATTAAATTTATTAACGTAGTAACATCTGATAAAATAAAATTAGAGATAAAGTAATAAATGAAAGGTTTAAAATTTAAGTACAAAAAGGTCAACTTAATTGTACCATAGATCAGTAAGATGCACACTGACCCCCTATTTTCTCTGCGATTTTGAGTCATACTATATGAGTACTTATCCAAGATATACTTCCCAAAAAATCCTTGATTTAACAAATTTGACGAGTGACTTACCTTAATAATATATGTTAAATATTTTACAAACAATACGTCTGAAAATACAATTTCATTAAAGAAAACGTAAATACATATATCTTTTGAGACTCACTTTTTGCGTTGTGATACGTTATTAAACCTTTTTCGATACATTGTTACAGTTACGAGACTACAACGATAAAATAACTTAAGGTCAGACGACACTTTCCTAAAAATAAATATATATTTCCTAAGAATTTGCCATTGAAGAATAGGTACTTAAACAAGATTCCTCACAATAAATTATGGTACCTAACCAGGCATTTGGGCAAGATACCATAGAGTGATATTTTCTAATGGGTAATCTTCTGAATAACCTATATCACGCACCAATTTTGGTGTACTTATATTCAAAATTACTTTGAAAACAATGTAGAAATCAGAAGAGAATGATAAATATGAATAATTTTTGATATAATACCAAGAAATACAAATCATATAATTGAGGAAGGTGTCGTCTGACGTTAATGTTATGTCCATGGGATTTTTTTTTTACATTGAAAAATTCCGATTGTCCTTCGAGTAAGTTGTAAGTCATAGCTTAGTCTCACGTTAAAAGAAAGGATACAAATGAGTCATAATAGTTCATATATTTTGTAAACAGTAAATTAATATTCTACTCAAGCATATGCTCGACAGATTTTTGTAACTGTTTTCAAAAAAGTTAACCCTTTGTTATCTACATCATTTTATTTCAATATAAAGAATCTGAGTCAAGGTGTTTCATGATCCGTAGACGGGGTCCAGTAAATGCATATGAACCATTAACCTTTCTGTCCACATTCTTACTTTAGAATGAGGTAATTCACATCAGCATGCTTCAAATGCACCAGAATTATCGTCTTTGTACTTCGCCAGTGTCCCCAGAATGCCCCTTATCCCTTTTTCTTGGTCATGATTTCTTTCAGCGGTGTAATAAATTAGTATATAGTCCTCAGGATTTATGGTGACATCATCGACCAGCAATCCTACTGCAGAAAGATTCTTCAAAACCACTGTCCAACAAAACAGCTTTATCTAAATCGCCTTAGCGAAAGATTGATTTTTCAAAATCAAGAAAATACAATCACTATACACTAATTTTACCATTTGAAAATAGTCAATGCTCATCCTTTTTTAATAGAGAAATGATGCCTATTGGTTAAATAATCTTATTTAGTATTGTTTAGAAGTTATTAAAGTAATTGAAGATTTGGAAAGTTCTTTTATTAACAATGCGTCTCTTCGAGTTTTTTTTATTTTTTTTATTCATCATTTTTTAAAAAATTAGAATATAATTGTCAAACGTTGTTCATTGTAATTGTTTACTTACCAAAAGAGTCTGGTATGAACTTTAAATAAGTGTCTTTGAAAATAATGTATAAATAACATAAGTAATTTTACATCTTCATTACTACTTAAAGTACTTGACTCGACAATCAGTATATTCATTGTAAATAAAGCAGGGAAAGTTTTGTTTCGCATGCTTAAAAAGAAATTGTAATATATTTAAAGCTACATATGAGGAAAAAATAAATTAAAGTAGATATTTCTGATCTTCTGATCAGAGAGAGAGAGAGAGAGAGAGAGAGAGAGATACCAATGTATTGTACTATGTAAATTCATCCAATGAATTTATTTCAATTATCCTGAAGAAGATCGAACTACAATATTCATTTTTTTAATGAAAATATCGCAGATAATATAGACATTAACAGACTACGTCAAACAATTTTCCTATAGTTAGACATACACGCAGTGTCCAACTTTACACCAAAATACATGATGTTGTTATTAATTAAATTAAGACTCATTACATGAAATTTATCATTCTGACCGGAAACATATATATAAAGAACAACATCCCCTTGAAGTGTGCAGTTCCTAAGTTTATGTTAACTTATAGAGATGCATCGGACATTAATTTCAGTTTTAGTGTTGTGTTGCCTTGGGTCCTGTGTTGGCCAGTCTCAAGGTATTTTATTAACTTATATGGAGTTTTAGTTTTAGAAGTCATACAACAGAGTGTTAACCTTAGATTGTGAAAAGTTTTGTTTAAAAAAAAAATTAGAAGGAATCTATGTCGAGTGATTTTGGCTGAATGCTTCAGATTTGAATCCGATGTTAAATTGAATTGACGATATATTTTCATTCGTTTGTTCTTTACTTCCACTCATATATAAAAGATAAAATTTGAAATCCAACAGAAAAAATTAAAATATTAGGAATTTCATTCTCTATTTATTATATATTTCAAAATAAATGACATTTTTGCACATTTTCAAGGACATTACAACTTTGTGAGTGATTGTCTTAAATTCAAATTGACCATATCAAGGTGAAGACACGATCAATATCTTTATCCTAATTGTCATCGTGGACAAATTTTACTGTTACCAATCATGTGTACTTTTATTATGTTAATTTTTTTCTTTCTCAAAAAGAAAATATAATAAAAAGGTCAATCCCATTTCGAGATTGATAATTTATTTTAAAAATAATTGTTTAACTTAAATTCATACATTTTTCTTATTTGCACATATGGTGAAGAAATTGTTTTAAAGATATACAAATTATTTTTAAAAAAGGAACCTTTACTTAGAAAAAAAACAGCAACAACAGGTTTTAATGATTTTGAACTGAATTTCGTTGATTAGAAGATCACAAAAGCTAACAAGATTGTTGTTTGTTTTAAAATTCAATACTTATATATTCTTAAACTAATTTTACTTACAGTTAATTCTGTTTAAATGAGAGAATCCTTGAAGCCTTTGTTTGAAACAAATGTGAACATTATTCACAGTTAAGAAACTCCCTTAAAAGAGAGATATAAAATAATGAGGAAGTTATCTCTTAAAAGACAATTTCGAAAACTTTTGTTGCTTACATCTATAAATCGACATATCTTTAAATTACGCTGTCTGCTATATCTTTTTGATATATCTTTGTTAAATTTTTCATATCGATAATGTAAAAGTTCTTTTAGAATTGTAAATGTTAAAAATTTCAGATTTATTTTTATAGCATTTATTTAATTTGCCGCATATTTTTGCTATTCATATGGAAGAAAAAAACGATTTCACGAGAGTTTCCATTTTCCTTTTAGGTATCATTGATGCACTGTGTGGTAAGATTGGCAAGTTACTTTTATGTCAATGTGCTGCTGAAGGGGCATGCGAAGACGGTCATCTTCCTGTAGGAATGTGTCCAAGGATCCCCGGGTTGCCAATGCCACCCCGGCTACAATGCTGTCCACCTATTCACGTAATGCTCTGCTTGCAGTCACAAAGAGGAAGTTCCAACAGGGCTCAAACGAGAAATTCACTTCTATACCCGGGGGCTAAACCACAACCCTTTATATGATTTACATTATAAAAAGGATTGTGTTATGTTTGACATCCGAAAAGTGAAATCAAGAAGACATTGATGTGTTATATTGAAACAGAATTATTCTTCAAATACAACATTGTCATATCCAGTCGAGCTTATTTATTCTATTATAACATGGATATTTTATAAACAACTAAAGTTATGATAATGTTCCATGATGGGTTTCTAAAAGAAATGTGAAACACCTCTACAGAGGTAGAAAAAATAAAGATACTTTCAAATTATCTTTTGTTCAGAGTATGGTTACATGTGATTATTCCAAATTCCTAAGTTTGAAATGAAAGGTAGATAGTTACGAGGGAAACAGTCAGCAAGTTGAATTTTCAGCATTTTTGCGTTAGTTTAATGCCTGAAATCCTGTTTATTTTCTCAAGCAAAATGAAATTATTGAAACTTTGAAAAAAAAAATCCATTTTCAACTGGGATCAGACTAAGAGAAGAAAGTTTTCAGTATAAATGGACAAATTTGGAATAAAAATCCAGAAGTTTGAACATTGTAGCGACCAGAGTAATAGATGCGCTAAGTTAATGATCTAAAAAAAAAATCGACGTTTTGTAAACAAAAAGCTATCAAAAAACATCAAAAAGATGCTTGACTTTCTGATTAACAATATGTATGTAGTTTTGGGGAACCAGGTCTTTTAACAATTTATTAGAATTCCCATGGGTACTAATAGCGCTCCATTATACATATTTTTATACTCACATGAAGCATAATTTGTCAAAAATGTTATACGTGAAAAGAAAAAAAAAGCATTCGACATACATCGACGACGTATTGTCAATAGGTTATTTCCATTCTTATGTCTGTACACTATATCCAGGTGTGCTTGAGATTTAAAGATACCACGGAATCTGACACATCTGCTTCACATTTGGATATTTTACTTGAAAAGGCGTTAATGGTAATCTAACAACCAAACTCTAAGAAAAAGTGATGACTTTAACTTTACAATTGTCAACTTCCCTTACTTATGCAGCAACATACCATCATCACCTACATACGGAGTTTATATATTTCAGCTGATTCGATATGCAAGAGCATGCTCTACATATGTACAATTTCTAAAACGAGGTAAATTATTGACTAGCAAGTTGCTGGAACAAAAATATCAGCAGTCTTGTTTAAAGTCATCATATCGTAAGTTCTATGGTCGATACAATGACATGGTCAGCATTTATACAATTTATAACAGAGTCAATTGCTGACTGTAGTTCTTCATACTGTTAGTCCATCATTAACACACCGAATTGACGACGGATTTTTCCGCTATTTCCTGATCATGAGAAGGAGCACATTGCGGGTGTGACCGGTCGGCAGGGGATGCTTACTCCTCCATGGCGCCCGATCCCACCTCTATTGTTTCCGATGTCCGTGTTTGCTGTACTCCAATTTTATACTGTTTATGGACTTTTTAGCTTTAATACTGTACGTTATGTTCATATATTTCATTCCTTCATATTTATACTTAATATATTCCTGTGGAATCGGAGTAAAGGGTATCACAATCTATGCAGTTGCTATTTCATACCTGTATATTTTTCTGACGTTTGCAGATTGAGTGATTGTATGTTGTTTAACCTCCCTGTCTTTTTTTCACTTATATGTAGACACCACCACTTACCGGTGGATAGCTGCAAATTGTGTCAAATACTTGGCACTTAAGGCCACTGAGCAGTGAAGGGTCTTTTTCATGCCAGCATCTACTGCGACATGCAATCTCGATTTATATGGTCTCATCTGAAGGATCGGTCTCCACACCCCATAGTGAGATTCGAACCCGCAAAGAAAGGATGAACTCCCTACCTCGCGACTCTAGAGGAGACGCTCTAACTACGGCGCCACACAGGCGACTATGTTTGAGGAAGTCGCCCGTGTGGTAGAGTCGCGAAATAGGGAGTAATTTGTCCTTATGTCGCGGATTCTCACTGTGAACGTTGAGACAGGACATTCGGATGAGACCATATCAACCGATAACCCATGTAACAGTAGATGCTGTCATGAAAAAAATCCATCACTGCTCAATGCATGGCCCTTAGTACCGAGTGTAGGTTTAAATTTGCAGCTCTTCACCGGCAAGTGGTTGTGTCTTCTTATGACTGAAAAATTCTCCAGACATTTAACAACAAACAAACAACAACAAAAATAAATATTGAAATAGAATCATGTTTCATTTTTCAGATATTTCAGAAAGTATCCATTATTTGTAATTAATTGGAAAATATGCAAGTGCATTCCTCTACTACAATTTCAAAGATGGATAGCAAAATGATTCATTAAATATGAAAAAGTTTTGCAAAGAAATGGACTTGAAAAGTACATGTATTAATGCAATAATAATATACAAATGGAGAAAAAAAATCTAAATCTCTGTATTCCAATTACATACCCTTAAAACATCTACAAAACACATTTTCTTACTCAATTTATCCCTGATCTGACTGTAACACATTAAGTCCAAGATTTCTGATATAGTTAACAGTATAATGCTTAAGTTTACACAAAAGACATGGTGAATTAAACCCATACGACGAATTTAGCATTTTGACCGGAAACCTATATATAAGAAAAAACAAACTCCCCCTGTGTGCAGTGTTTAGGTAAGTGGTCAGTTACAGGGATGCATTGGACAATAATTTCAGTTTTAGTGATGTGTTACCTTGGATCCTGTGTCGCCCAGTCTCAAGGTATTTTGTTAACTAGTATAGGGTTTACTTTTGTTTTAATGAAGCCAAATAAATCATAGCATAACCATATAAACTTTATTTAATTTGTTTATTATTTTAATATTACTGAACTGTGTCAAAGGATTTCAGCAAAATTCAGAAATTGATTTTTTTTTTCTTTTTCTTTCTTTTTTGCATACGGAAGGTTGAATATTTAAATCGTGGTAACTGATCCCTACTCAATCTACAAATATTTCTTTAATTCAGTGGAACAAGAAATAATGAAATTGTCGCTTTGTATTTTGTTTTATCATTCGATATCATGGACTATTTTTACGGATTAATGGATCACTTCGTGATCGTTTCAAATATTTTTGATCATGGCCAATATACTGGCGTCGGACAATTTTTGGTCAGAAAAACTTACTTCGGATCTCATGAACTAATAATGGCCTTTAGAAAAAAACAACAATTGTTTTTATTATATTATTCGAATTGTTTGTAGATTGAAAGCTGATTTATGCATATATGTTTTAAGATGTTTTTAAAATAACTTTAAATATTCTAAAACTTATTTCCTAGGAGTATATCTTTTTACATAAAAAAAAAACTCTCTGAATCTTTTCATTCACAACAAAAGTGAAATAAAATCGTTTTTCAAGAATCCTTCTTTAAGCTAAATTATTTAATTTTCTGAGAAGTTATTTCTACAAAGGCGGTGCTTAGGCAATGACATAAGTAGCCTATTTCGAATAAGAAATATTCAAATTTTCAAAAATTTATATGTTTAAAATTTCCATTGAAAATTGGGGTACTTTTCTTTTTAATATTTAGAAATGTTGTATTAAATGAAATTAATATTCAAAAATTAGAAAAAAGATTTGAAATGACCAGACGATTGTTTACATTTTCCTTTAAGGTATCACACTGTGTGGCAAGATTGGCAAGATGTTTTTCTGTCAATGTACATCGGAAGGGGCGTGTGATGATGGCTCCTTTCCTGTAGGAATGTGTTCAAGGATGCCCGGAATACCAATGCCATCTCATTTACAATGTTGTCCGATTAACTACCTAATGATCTGTATGCCGTAACAAGGCTGAAATTCCAACTAGTACAAGATCATCTATACCCGAGTGTAAACCAAAACCAATATTACAACTGGTAAAAGAATTGGATTTCAAATTTGGCTTCCGAACAGTGAAATCAAAATGACAGTAATGTGTAAAAAGAAACATTTTCTCTACAAAGATATGTGTTAATATGCAATCGATTCCTTCACTAGCTTTTCTACCACGGAGGTTTATAAAACTGAACATATAAAAAGTTTCTTAATTCATTTCATTTTATACTTAAATTTTCATTTTATCGTATATTTCAGTTTAAAATGTATTTTTAAAAAATTGCTTTCTGTAATTGTATCCTTCTATGTGTGATATATATATACGTTATGAACAGTAAATATGTGAAATCAGGAATATCATGCATTTCCTAAATACAAGTATTTAATAACAATCTAGTCAATTTTTCGCGTTTTTACTGAACAAAGAGAGATGACTTTACAAATGTTTCAAAATATGCAAATGATGTGCAAATACTAGTATGCATGCATTTTATTAAAACAACACTCTTTAAGATATATTCTACAAGCTGACATTCGTCATCGATTAATTTGAGATTTTCCCTTATCACCTACATGGGGTTTTTGTCTCCCAATTGATTCGAAACACCAGAGCCTTCTCTACGTACGAACAATTTCTAAAACGAGGCAAGCTATTGATAAAGAAATTGATGAAGCAAGCATATCAATTGTAAAATCATTTTGCAAGTTCTTTTTCCGACACACTGGCCTTGTGATCAAACACAATCTAAATGTACCATCAAGTCGAATGCTGATTGACGTTTTTTCATACCAAATACGTATACCGGGGTATAAGACAATTATTTACACACTGAATTATCTACGGATTTTCCCGTTTACCCTACCATGACAAGGAGCGCACGGTGGTTGTGACCGGTCAGAAGGGATGATCACTACTCTGTCATCGGATCCAATCTAATTAAAATTAGATCTTTGATCCGCTCTAGTTTGATAGCTACACAAAGCAGCGATCAAACTGGAGCGGATCAAAGATCTGATTTTAATTAGATTGTCACCTGATCCCACTTCTGATGTTTTTGTGGTCCGTGTTTGCTCTGCTTCCAATCTGTATTGTTTTAATTTACTTTTGAGTTTGGATACTGTTCGAAATTTCTATGACATGCAAAACAAAACAATTGATTAAATGACAAACATTGTTCTATTCACCTGCTAACCATTAAATAGTTTCTTATTAGATCGCTAGCAGTAAGTTTCACTTAATGTCTTATGTTGAGATTTTTCATTTTTATAATGAAAAATGCATACATTATAATGTAAAAGAGTGTGTCTTTCTGTTGCTAACATAAATATACACGTATTTAATACTTTGCTGGGTATATAATGATCTTTATTTAATTGAAATAAAAAACAGAATGTCCATAGAAATATATCTCGTCCAAAATTTGATGGATAAATGGTTGGTGGTACTCTCTTCTGTTTCTCGGTTGTTATTTTGTAAACTGTTTTTCACTCTTTCGACTGTCATTCTGTAAACTTTTCTACACTTTTACGGGTGTCATTTCGTAAGCTGTTCTTCACTATTTCGGTTGTCATTTTGTAAACTGTTCTACACTCTTTCTTCCTGTAGTGAGGCCGGAGTGAATGCCATTGGTAATAGCTCTCCTACGGTGATCTTTTTGGATGTGTAGTCTGGTTTTACCATATAAAAATCCATGTTCAAGTTAAACTAAAAAAATAAGTATAAAAGTATTTGTAATGTGTTCAGAAAGTTTGGAAAGTAATGTTTTCAAGAGGCATACATTTATTAGCTACACAGAGTAATTAATGTATGCAGGAGGATTTTTGCTAGGAATTGAGGCTATTTTCACACTCTGTATGAATATACTAGTAATTTAAGCACTCTAATGTGTTTTGTCTGCTATGTGTCAGATTCCAGAGCAAAATTAGGTCAGAAAATGTCGGACAGGTAAGAACTGACACTTAAAATATAAACCAGGAGACTTTTTCCTCACCGGAGGTGAACTTATAAATGTGACCAGGTCTAACTACCTGTCATATATAAACAGCTGCTTGTCCTCTAGCCAGATGGACACCCTTAAAACAAACAGCATGTCAACTCAATGGGAGAGAAATATTTTTCTGACGTACAGTACATATTGCCTACTCAAAACGAGTTACTCGCCTCGTTAAAGTACCGTATATACTCCCCTATAAGTCTTTTTTTTGCGAGTTAAATTTTAGTCCAAAAGTCTATCTCCGACTTATAGGCGAGTCATAAAAGACTGTTATTTTTTTCTGGACGGTGAAACGTAGTATTCTAGAAAAATTTTCAGCAGTTATCGGTGAGCAAAGTTGAATTTATTACATCATGTTTGTATTCTAAGATTACACATTAATCACAAGACAGATTGGTATTAATTTATACAGTACATGTATTTAATAATTTTAATTTTTTTGAATCTTAAGAAGGCATTATCTATTTTTTCATTGATTCAAAGTTCGAAAAACGACCCTCATTTCTAAAAAATAAAATTGAAACAAGGTTAAAACATCAGAGCATTTATTTGAAATTGCATGTCGTCTGATTCTAGCAAAAAAGTGGCATCGACTTATAAAAGCGGGTCAATGGCAAATCCCTGCAAATTAATCTAAAAATTACAATCGACTTATAGGCGAATATATACGGTATTTTGCATTTCCATGATAATTCTAGAGAGAAAGAAAACTGATTGTAAAACTATGACTAGTATGTTATATAATGCAAATCTTCTTTGAAGATATGCCGTTTTTATAAGATATATATATATCTATTTTATACAGATAAAAATATAAACATTAATAGAATGTCTTTCTTCGTTAGTCTGGGGATAATGATTTGTCATTGCAGAAAAAATTATATAAGTCCAGTACGTATTATGTATGGTTTCGTTCCACAAAGATCGCACTCTTTTGATCTTTAGACAATACCGGTAGCTATTTTTCAACAATGAAAAAATGTGAGGAAAACGAACACTTTAATCTTTTTTAATCTATAAAACAAAAATCCATGAAAAGAGGAACAAAATACAAGAACCTCCGGAAGTTATAGAGGTGATATCAAGTGCCAAGAAGGAGTAAGCATCTCCTATCGAACAGTCACATCCGCGGTGAGTCTTTTGTAAAATAAGAAAGAAGGAAAATCCCGTAGTCATATTAAGCATAAAACATATCTTTATGTAACGTAAGCAAAAGTACAGCACAATGATATATATAACTTGCCATCAAGGTTATTATATCGATTATAAAATGTACAAATTGCAGACTTTAAACAATGTTTTGAAATCTCTGTAACATCAACTTTTCTCTCCGCAGTCTGCCTGTATTAAACAAGAGGCCCATGGGCCACATCGCTCACCTGAGCACTGTGGCTAGGAAAAAGTAGAAATTGGTTTATTATTGAAAAATTTAAATCCAAAAGTTGTCCCATGACCAATCATGGATTTGCTATTCTTGAGAAGATGATTGTTAAAGAATTTTCCTATATATTTCTATGTAAAACTTTGGTCGACAATTGTGGCCCCGCCCTACCCCAGGGGTCATGATTTGAACAAACTTGAATCTACACACCCTGAGGATGCTTTCATATGAATATGATGAATTATGGCTTTGGAATTCTTAAGAAATAGATTTTTAAAAAGTTTTGCTATATATTTCTATATAAAACTTTGGTCGGTCATTGTGGCCCCGCCCTACCCCGAGGGTCATGGTTTGAACAAACTTAAGTCTCAATTACCTAAGGATGCTTCCATATAAATATGATGAATTATGGCTTTGCTATTCTTGAGAAGAAGATTTTTTAAAGAATTTTCCTACATATTTCTATAGTCTCCTTTGGTTGGCCATTTTGGCCCCGCCCTATCCCCGGGGATCATGATTTGAACAAAATTGAATCTACACTACCTGAGGATGCTTCCATATAAATATGATCAATTATGGCTTTGTCATTCTTGAGAAGAAGATTTTTAAAGAATTCTCCTATATATTTCTATGTAAAAACTTTGGTCGGCCATTGTGGCCCCGGCCTACCCCCGGGGATCATGATTTGAACAAAATTGAATCTACACTACCTGAGGATGCTTCCATATAAATATGATCAATTATGGCTTTGTCATTCTTGAGAAGATTTTTAAAGAATTTTTCTATATATTTCTATGTAAAACTTTGGTCGGCCATTGTGGCCCCGGCCTACCCCCGGGGGTCATGATTTGAACAAACTTGAATCTACACTACCTGAGGATGCTTCAATATAAATATGATGAATCATGGCTTTGTCATTCTTGAGAAGAAGATTTTTAAAGAATTTTTCTATATATTTCTATGTAAAACTTTGGTCGGCCATTGTGGCCCCGCCCTGCCCCCAGGGGTCATGATTTGAACAAATTTGAATCTACACTTCCTGAGGATGTTTTCCCATAAGTTTCATCTTTCCTGGTGCAGTGGTTCTTGAGAAGAAGATTTTTAAAACATGCCACCAAATTTTCATTAATTTCCAATTATCTCCCCTTGAATGAGGGTGAGGCCCTTCATTTGAACAAATTTGAATCTCCTTCACCCAAGGATGCTTTGTGGCAAGTTTGGTTGAAATTGGCCAAGTGGTACTTGAGAAGAAGTCGAAAATGTGAAAAGTTTACAGACAGACAGACGGACGCCGGACAAAATGTGATCAGAAAAGCTCACTTGAGCCTTCGGCTCAGGTGAGCTAAAAAAGAGGCTTGATCGTTTTAAAGCGTCCACTCGAGTATCTAGAAGTTAGGAGATGTCAACATCTACGCGGATTATAGCAGAATAATAAAGAAAAAACATAAACTTTAAAAAAAAGGATGTTGTCCTTATATCTAATTGAAAACGAATTAAATTTCTAAACTTAAATTTAGATGTTTTGAATTACATTATTGATAATGTGTGTATGTGTGTGTGTTTTTACATGCAAAAAACTAATGATGAAAGTGCACACAGTCATTACACAGGATTTACGCCAGTATTTATGGTTATGACATGAAAGAGTTCAGGGTAAAATAAACAAAAAAAGCTACACAGTTACGCAATATCTCGTTTAATTAATCAAGTTAATGAGCACATTACTCTCTACAAGATATCTTTCCGGTATATTAAATCAGCCGTTCGGGTTGAGACCTTAATACATACATAGGTCATTAGCTTAGGGATAGCCATTTTTAAATATGTTGCAATACGAATAACAAATTATTATTTACTCACAAAAGTTCCTCCTTTCGTCACCAATCCTTCTTTCTTACCTCAGCGAATACCTGTCGACAGGCCCCGCAAGGCGCTTTAAAAGAATCTTTGATGTCACTGCCAAATATGAAATAATTTCTAAAAAAAACGTTCATTTGCAATTCTAGAAAACTAGGGGGTAAGGAAAAACAAATTTTACCCAATACTGCTTAAAATAATAATAATTATCATATTATATTATTACAATTTTCCATATTTAAAATCTATTTTTTGAATATAAAATCAAAAAGAAAAAAATGTCTTACCAACAAACAGCCATGGCCTTGAATTCTTTGTGACCTTGTGACACTGCGTTCATAATGGCAACGCGCTCCGCACAAACACAGAGTCCATAGGAGGCGTTCTCTACGTTAACACCTGTATTGCAGATATGGAATACAATATTATCATACTATAAAATCAGTAAATATCAGCTTGGGTCAATCTCTATTATTAATTTTACTTACCAGTAAAAATCTGGTCGTTAGAGGTCAAGATGGCTGCACCCACATGAAAATTACTATATGGACAGTAAGCTTTATCTTTCACTTTCACGGCGGCTTTTACCAAATCGTTGTAAGGAGATTCTAGATTGCATAAACCAGTGTATTTCATTTCAATTAAAGTTAAGGAAATATGCATGCTGATATATACGGAAGCCCATAGAGGACCTATCGAAAAATATTTTTGAATCCGATATAACGAATTGTCGAATTTGTTATTACGGATTTAATTCGTTATAACAATTTCTTTGAATTTAATCTGTTATAACAAATTTATTGATTTCGTTATAACGAATTCAAAAATTTGTTAATACGAATTAATCTCGTTTAAACAGATTCTAAAACTGAATTCAATTAAACGAATTCCATAAATTGTTATAACGAATTAAATTTGTTAAAACGAATTCGACAAATCGTAATATCGAATTCATATATATTTTTTACGGAAGCCCATTTAGGACCTATCAAAAAATATTTTTGAATTCGTTATAACGATTTTTTTAGAATTCGTTATAACGAATTAAATTTGTTATAACAGATTTATTGAATTCGTTATAACGAATTTAATTTATTTTAACAGATTTATTAAATTCGTAATAAAGAATTTAATTTGTTATAACAGATTCATTGAATTCGTTATTACGAATTTAATCTGTTATTACAGATTTGTTGAATTCGTTATAACGAATTTAATCTGTTATTACAGATTTGTTGAATTCGTTATAACGAATTTAATCTGTTATTACAGATTTGTTGAATTCGTTATAACCAAATTCGTTGAATTAGTTATAACGAAATCAACAAATCTGTAATAACAGATTAAATTCGTTATAACGAATTCAATAAATCTGTAATAACAAATTAAATTCGTTATAACGAATTCAATGAATCTGTAATAACAAATTAAATTCGTTATAACGTATTTTAAAAGGCTGTAATAACAAATTAAATTCGTTATAACGAATTCTAAAAGGCTGTTAAAACAAATTAAATTCGTTATAACGAATTCTAAAAATTTGTTATAACGAATTCTAAATTCGTTATAACGAATTCAAAAATATTTTTGATAGGTCCTAAATGGGCTTCCGTAATTTTTCTATAGACCCTGATTATTGAATTCGATCAAACGAATTTAATTCGTTTTAACAAACTTTGGAATTTGTTTTAACGAATTCAATTTGTTATAACAAACTTAAGAAATTGTTTAAACGAATTTAATTTGTTATAACAAATTTTTGAATTCGTTTTAACGAATTTAATTCGCTATAACAAATTAAAGAATTCGTTATAATGAATTCAACAAATTTGTTATAACAGATTAAAATCGTTATAACAAATTCATGGAAATTATTATAACGAACTAAATTCGTTATAACAAATTCGACAATTCGTTATATCGGATTCAATAATATTTTTCGATAGGCCCTAAATGGACTTCCGTAGATATAAGCCCTTCTAGGACCATCTAGGACCTATTAAAATATTTTTTAATTCGATAAAACGAATTGTCGAATTTGTTATAAGAAATTTAATTCGTTAAAACAATTTCTTTGAATTCGTTATAATGAATTTAATCTGTTATAACAAATTTGTTGAATTTGTTTAAAGGAATTGGATTTGTTATAGCAAATTTACCGAAGCCCATTTAGGACCTATCGAAAAATATTGAATCCAATATAACGAATTGTTGAATTTGTTATAACGAATTAAATTCGTTATAACAATTTCTTTGAATTCGTTATAATGAATTTAACCTGTTATAACAAATTTGTTGATTTCGTTATAACGAATTCAAAAAATTGTTAATACGAATTAAACTCGTTTTTACGGATTCTAAAACTTGTTATAACGAATTAAATTCAATTAAACAAATTCCATAATTTGTTATAACGAATTAAATTCGTTAAAACGAATTCGAGAAATCGTAATATCGAATTCATATTTGTTTTTCTATAGACACAGATTATTGAATTCGATCAAACGAATTTAATTCGTTATAACAAACTTTGGAATTTGTTTTAACGAATTCAATTTGTTATAACAAACTTAAGAATTTGTTTAAACGAATTTAATTTGTTTTAACAAATTCTTAATTCGTTTTAACGAATTTAATTCGTTATAACAAAATAAAGAATTCGTTAAAATGAATTCAACAAATTTGATATAACAGATTAAAATCGTTATAACAAATTCATAGAAATTGTTATAACGAATTAAATTCGTTATAACAAATTCAACAATTCGTTATATCGGATTCAATAATATATTTCGATAGGTCCTAAGTGGGCTTCCGTACAAATTTTAGAATTCGTTTTATCGTTTTTAATTTGTTATAACAAACGCATTTGTTATAACGAATTCCACAAATTTGTAATAACGAATTCAAAGAAATTGTAGCAACGAATTAAATTGGTTATAACAAATTCGACGATTCGTTTTATAAAAAAGATTTTTGATAGGTCCTAAATGGGCTTCCGTAGATATACAAATAGAATTTCAAATTTATTCGCATATGAACATTCTTTGATGACAAAATTCAATGCATCTAAACATAGCCGCAGAACTGGCTTGTCTGTCTCAATCACAGAGCTACAATTCTGAAGCTAATCAAAACACTTACAGTTTACAATTTAGCCACATTTATTTGTTTTCGAATTATTTGTAAATATTAATTGTAAATATCTTATTATTTTCCGCCGCAGTGTGTATAACTTCCAAATTGACATTTTAAAAAAACCAAGTTGCATGCAACTGACATAATCTTGTAGAAAATAACTAAGGCTAGAAATAATACAATGTAACTTCATCGTTGTTCAAAGCTATTAATTTCCATTGTGTAGGAACTTAATTAATTTAGAATGCCAACAATGTAAAAATTCTTTGTACAAAATATTTACCTAAATTGTCCACATTCATGATGAAGGTCACGTGTAGTGAATCTTCTGAATTTTAATGTCTGTCAGGTGTTATCTTTTATCGGCCGGTTGACACAGTTTATTCGAGTACCAGTAAGGTAACCGGTCTAGCACCAAAATTTAAGGTAATATAGGATACCTTCATTTTATGATGTACTTCCGTTTGAAGTATTTTGTTTTGATTGAATACATTTTATCGAGTCCAAATTACACAGATACACCGTTAAAAAAAAACAATATTTTACAGCACGGTTTCACAGCTTGAGAGTTTGTTTGTGTAAAAATATACCACTTTGCGTGCAGCGAGGCATGGACAATGGCGATTATTTCATATTTTGTCGAATTATGTCCAATGCATTCTCGTCTTAACGAGAACTCAGAAGTTTTCTTTGGTTTAAATTTCTTTAGTAACTATTTGGTCACATATTGTCCCAAAACTTTACGCACTTGCAATACTAGTATCTCTGAAGAACACACATTTGTTAAAGCATTCTGTTTCAAAAAGATTAGAATACTATCACTGCAAACAAGTGCATTATATTTTTTTCATTTTTTTTGGCAAGTTTTAAAAAGCAAAATGTCCATATTTTCTACATTAACAAACAGGGTACTTGGTATTTCAACCCTTGGAAAATAAGGAAAGATACCCTTTGAAGCTCAGAATTCCATTAAACAAAACAAATTTTGGAACAGAGCAAACATGGACCAATGTTGCACCACTATTGAAATACGATCACTATTGAAATAATAATTTCAATAGTGGTCGTTATTTCAATAGTAGTTGCTACAGACCTCTAAAACATCAGAGGTGGGATCAGGTGAAATGGAGGAGTGAGAATTCTCTGCCGACCGTGTGGCGCAAAATGAAAAAGATGCATTTAAAGAAATTACGTTTAAAAAAAAGGAGGTTTTGAAAAATCAAAGGGGTGGGGGATAAAAAAAAATTAATTTTTGACCAGCTTTTTTTTTTGACCTTTCGTTTTTCTGTCCAGACACCTGAACCAAATTTCATGATTTTATACCTTTTTTGACACGTCAAATATTTTAAAATCTTGAAAAACGCTTGAAGAACGTTCGAAATTCGGACTATCGTCGTTGAGAAAAAACATATACGACCTTTCATTTATAAAATTTCCATCAAACTGTAATGTTGCTCCAAGGGTGTGCTGCATAAGAATATTCTACGTAATACAGTGCATGTATTCCATTTATCATGGAATGTTGTTAATTTCTAGAGACTGGCAAGATATAATGCATTTATACAGGGGATATTAAATGAAAGCAATAAAAGCCTCTGAAGTATTTTCCTGACACGTCGAATTAATTCCTTGAGAATAAATCAGCAAGTTAAGGTATTTGCTTCAACTGATTCTCTTGGCGTAAGTTTTATAAGCATTTAGTTGTCTGTTTTATGTTGCACAAAAAATGATTTCAAGTTGTCCATTTTATAACGATGTATATATTGATAATATACGAAAGCACATTAAAATCAAGTTTTAAAATGCACTATCTTGTAATTACGAGAAAATTATCTGCACACACTATAAATAGAATTAAAAAATGTTAATCTAGTAAGTGGAAAATGTACTCGGTTAATAATTCATCAGAACATGCTTTTACCTTTTATCCGTTTAGCATAAAGAGTTGTTCTTCTTTATATATATAATCTTTCCCTTGGCTTATCATAGATAGAAATGAAATATATGCACATGACGAACAGTATCAGAGCTCAAAAGTGTATTTAACATTACAAAATAACAGCGAAACAAACACGGACCTTCAAAACATCAGAGGAGGGATCAGGTCCCATGGATGAGTTAGCATTCCATGCCGACCGCTCACACCTGCCGTGCTCTCTTTGTCATTATCTGGATATAATGGGAAAATCCTTGGACAACTCAGTATGTAAATAATGATCTAACAATCAGTATGAAAAAAGTCAGTCAGCATTTGACCAAATGATAAATTGTATTTACTGACAAAATTATTGTATCTACCATAGAACTTACAAAATGATGACTTTAAACGAGACTGGTAATATTCTTGCTTCATTAATTTGTTAGTCAGTAACTTAACTCGTATAAAAAATTGTTCATACGTAGAGCATGATCTTCCGTATCGAATAAACTGAGAGATAAAAACCCCGTATCCAGGTGACAAAGATATAAACCTTTTATACATATATTGCTGCATAAGAAGGGAAGTTGACGATTTAAAAGTTAAAGTCATCACGTTTATAATAAAGCTTTGTTGTTAGGTATTAACCTACATTTCTAGTAAAATATCCAAGTATGAAACAGATGTGTCAGACTCTGTGGTATCTTTTATTTCAAGCTCACTGGGATATAAGAATTGAAAATGACTCGACTCAAGCTGCGTCAATATAGAAAAACGTACACCAAAATCGACAGAGTCCTTCAATAGCTGACACTTACCTGAATGAGATAATTAGGCCGGGGGGTGTTAGAGCTTTACTACCATTGAGGTAACAATTCAGAATTTCATTTCGAAGGTCATTGGTATCGGATATCAAGAACTACAGCATTGCGCCTTTGCTCGTGTCTGTCTTAGCACAAAAACTTATTCATGGGTGACAAACGTCCAAACGTCTCAAAGGAAAACATTACGGTATCATAAATGATGATAGAATTACTCCATTTTGGAGAGTTAATTTCTATATTTTTTTAAAACAGGTTTAAAAACTAGAGGTGCTTTGAGCACTGAATTTACTCTGGGGGAAATGGGTTTCAGATCAAAAGATAAAGTAGGAAGGCACAAAGGCATTATGCAATCAAAAGGCTGTGAAAGTATTATATAAAATTTATTCGGTGGTTGTGGAGTTGTGGATAAGAGATAGGTACCACTCAATATTATATAAAGAATTGCAGTGTCAATATTTTGCTCTCGGATACCCGAAATATGTGTACGATCAAAAAGTAAAATAGTAGGTCACAATAGTACTATGTAACAAATATTCTGTGAAAGTCTCAATAAATTTCATTCAGTGGTGTACGAGGAGTTGTGGATAAGAGATTAGTAATCCAAAGCGTAACAGACGGGCGAACAGACAGACGGACCTCTCGATCACTATATACACTTCCATTTCCCAAGCGGGCCAAGCGGGGTATAACAAGAACAGGAAATTTTTTTTATGTAGAAAATTACACAGATTCCTTAGCCATATTTTGTTCAAAAATAAACGCCATAATATCCTCGTCATTTCAAGGTCTTTTTTCAATTTTATTTTACTAAAACTTATAGACTTTGGTAGAAATGGGAACTCCTTTCCCTCGCAATATCGACGCTTAAACACAATATAAAATAGATTGCATCTCGACACATCAATGTCATCCATTATCAGTTCTAAAAGAAGCTGGATGGTTTAATGCACTGAAAAATGTACAGTAATACTACTGTAAAAATAAAAATTGTTTATAAAAACTTGAAGTGTTTATGTTTAATAGGTAATGGAAAGTTCACCACATCGATATTTTTGACAAAATAAGTGCTTCTGTAAATACATTCTGGGAGAAACCATTTTAGTAACCATGATTAATCACATTGCAATACGGAACTTCCGAGATACGTATCCGATCCGGGTTGTATGCTTTGTTTGTGTCAATTGTTAGGCATACTCACTTCCGGTTTACAGAAAAATGGCATCAACTCCGCTGAACGATTTCGATTCCTGGCAAGTACCTGATCTAAAGCATTTTCTATCAACGAAGGGAATTACATGTTCCATCTATCTGAAGAGACATCTTATTAAATTATGTAAATTGGCGGTAGAAATCAATTTAGAAGATCTAGACGTAAACAATAATGACTTTGGTGCTTTCGACGTGCAACGCCGAACAGTAAATAAAGTTGTGTTACCACACATTAAGGATATTTCTGTCGATAAATGGTCATCAGATTTGAAAACATTACCTGACATAGAGATAGGAGATGTTATGGTGTGGCTTCTCCGTGTAGGATGGGACCCCCCACGTTTGAAAATGTATAAACAGGACAATGGCTACAAACTGTATACCAGTTCACATGTTGACAATGTCAGACTTCATTATTTTGAAAATGTAGCATGCTTCTATATTAAGTGTCAGACAGTCCCAGAAACCAGGCAACAGGCAGCACCCTACCAGACATGGATTCTCGTCAATGAGGGTGGACAAGTACAGTCAGGTGGATGCTCGTGTGTTGCGTAAGAATCATTTATACTTTATTGAAATGGTTACTTGAATACTAAACTGTAGAAGATTATTTGAATTCTTGAAATATATTCATTTATTTCTTCGATATTAATAAATTTAAAAATTATATTCTTTTTTTATTAATTACAGAAATGATGGTTCGTGCAAACACTGTACAGCACTTCTTTTTTCCCTTTGTTCATTCAATGAAAGACACAAAGACAGACACACACTAGTCGGAACTGATGTCTTATGCTCATGGGATAAACCACGCTCTGCATCACGACCTGAAAAAATTCAGAATGTACAGGTTCACAACTCCAATTCGACAGCTGAAAATGATCAACACGGCCCTTGTCATACTGTATACAACCCTTGTAAAGGTCTTCAGAATGAACGTGAGATTGAAAAAAAATTATTTGATATGTGCAAGGACTCTAATTCACTTTTACTAGAAACACTTGACCCACCATCTGATTATGAAGATACTAGTGAGGATATTCCAGGATTACATGAAGTAATCAAAGAGGCAAGTCTAAAGAATATTTCTGTAACTTCACATTTACAAGCTGTATTTAATCCAGAAACCATCTTGAGAATAGCAGATATAACCAAGGATCAGAGTACAGGTATATGTGATGAATGGAAAAGACACAGACATGGACGTATAACTGCATCTGTTTTCTCAAAAGTGTTGCATTTTCGAGGATCAAAATCTTATGAAAATTACATTGTACGAGAAATAATGCAACTGGGGAGTGACATATCAAATGTTCCAGCAATTGCATATGGAAGAGAGAATGAAGCTGTGGCTAGACAGTTGTACTTTGATGAATACAAGAAAGGACATAAGTGTGCAAAATTGAATAACATTGGATTTCACATTTTCACCGAAAAACCGTACATGGGAGCAACTCCAGATGGTTTAATAATGTGTAAATGTTGTGGTAAAGGACTTATAGAAATAAAATGTTCTTATTCTCATCAAAATGAAACGCCATATGATATTGCAGGTGACTCTTCATACCATTTATACAGAGATGAAAGCAATGGTAGTGTACATCTTCGCCATGACTCACCATGGTTTATCCAGATTCAGGGACAATTAGGTATTCTTTCCCTTCCATGGTGCGATTTTGTTTTTTATACCAAACGAGGATTACTTACTGACAGGATTTATTTTGATTGTGACATTTTTAATTCTATTGTACAAAAGTGTACACTTTTCTTTGAAAGGTACCTTCATAATGCTTTGCTATCACAGTGAAATAAAAACGCATACAGGACAAACAAATCTGTGCATCATTGACATGATAATTCAGTATTTTTTTCACTGTATTCAAATACACAAGACAGGTTTATTCTGTATGGTTTGTATTTAATATTTTTCACATTTACATTTTCTCCGATACTTGTGAGGAAAATAAAAACATAAAGTTTATGAATCAAATTCAGTAAAATGAGGTTAAATGTACTAGGTCATAGAGACTTCAATTTTTACTCCCTTCATCAAGTGTTCATAGTGCAGATGCCAATTTTTTTCAGGATTCTTTGATATTTATAACGAGAAAGTTCATTATAATTGAGTTTTACAGCATCAAAACATTGAATTTTCATCTTGTGTTTTAACAATAATCCTGTACACATTCTGATAATCTATAAATTTAGAAAAAAATTAATAGCTTGTTATTATTCATATTTATTGTTCACCATATTTTCAGATATAGCAAGACAGCATAACATGATTTGAAGTGAGAATGCATACATAACATGATTGATATTTTTTCACTCTGATGCCTTTTACAACTCCACATTCTGATGGTTTTATTACATCTCCACATCAAAAATAACTTGCTTGAACAGAAATGAATATAAATATGTTACAATAGCTTTTTGTATTTTGATTGGCTCTCTTTTCCATCTTTAAAAATATCAGATGTAAGAAAAATTGTTAATATAAATTAGTTTTATGTCATGTACATGTAAACTTGCATCAACATCTTTGTAAAGGAATGTAGAATCAAAACATTGTACACTACATTAGAATATGTTTTAAAGAAATTATCAGCAGTCAAAGAATGTATTTTAAATCAATAGCTATTATCCAAGTTAACAAGGTAAATGCAAGGAAAAAAAGTTGGTTCTCTTGTAAAATTATGAATGGAAAATGCACATTTTTTTTTTACTTTTTAACAAGTGGAGAATCAATGTTGCACAGAAAAGCAGCTACAACCAAAATTTGATCTGCGATTGGTTTCAAGGTTAAAGGCATTATACCCGATAAAATTCGATAGGTCTTAAGTCGTTGAATGGCTCTTTCAACGTGAATGCGAAGTCTTGCAATTTGTCTTGTTTGTCTGATTTGTGTAGGTGATAGTGTCTTGCCCTTGCCCCAAGCACATTTCTGAGTGAACGGTGGAATCACTAATTTTGCTCTCCGTTCCAGCAAGTAATCTCTTATAACAAAACCACGATCTGCCATCACCTCGTCACCTGGTGAAATTTTATCAAGAAAACCACTGTTTGCTGTTATAAATCTATCGGATACATTTCCTCCCCAAAATTCGGATATAAAGGAAAATGCTCCAGATGGAGTTATGCCCACTAGTGCTTTAAAAGTATTATGATTCTTATAGTTACTGTATGTCTGGCTTTGAGCTGTTGGACTTCTAGGTTTCTGGATGAATACCTCAGTACAGTCGATAATTACACGAGTATTAGGAAATGATGCCTTAAATGATCTGGGCATAAATTTCCGTATTTTCTGCATGGATGGCCATTTAATCTGAGGAGCAAACACTCGATACATGTAGTTTATCCAAGTATTGAAGATTTGGGACACACGACTCTCCGATATTCCAAAAATATCCTTAAGAATACCTATGTTTAAATCCTGACGAATTCTAAGTAGCGTAAGAAGGTACTCGTGGAACATTGTGAGCTTTCTCTCAGGACCAGGTTTTCTAGCATTGCCCTCTTCATAGCGCTTTTCATCTATGCTATCTTTGCCAGACCAATATTTGAGTTTCTTGCATGCATTTTCAAGTATGCCTATAAAAAAACAATGCAGCCTTTCATTATGGTTACTGTTCATAATGTAAATTATCACATCCTGGAAGAAAGTTTTGTTATTACTTTCATCAACACTTGAAAATTTATTGTATTTACACGCGAATGTTAAATGAATTTTATTGCAATAAATACTTACTGAATAGACCAAAAAGTATAGAAATACTGGGTAACCCAAAATATCTTCTGACTGATGCATCAGAGCTTGTGGCTTTATGAACAAACATTTCACGCAAAACATTCCCTTTGGAATAACTGGCACTCTCTGTCTCCATGATGTTTATATCATGTACGGAAAGATCTGTTTGGACTTCTGCATTACTGTACTCTGGGTACTTTCTGTGTGCAGTACTGTATTCATGATCTGTGTGCAGTTCTAAAATTTGTAAAAGTACATAAACTATTTATGTAGAATACCATTATACCAATAAAAACAAGAATCTCAAAGTTAACTTGCATGCAT
Source organism: Saccostrea cuccullata (assembly GCF_032062105.1). NCBI lineage: Eukaryota > Metazoa > Mollusca > Bivalvia > Ostreida > Ostreidae > Saccostrea > Saccostrea cuccullata. The sequence continues at coordinate 217,869 of NW_026939565.1, read as the reverse complement.
TACATGTATTACCATAATATGTTAAGCTAAATTTTGGAAATTCATAAAGGACATCAAAATTAATGCCCATACTTTGTTTGATTTTAGTTGCTATTTTCCCATGCTTCACTTCTGCATTCTCCTCATTCACTATGGTGGTACTGACTGTGCACTCGCTATGTACGGGCAAAGGGATTACACTTCCATCATGAAGTACAGTGACACCCTAAAAAAAATCAACATAGAAACATACTCATAGAAAATATTAATGTTAAAAGATGACACGAATACTCTTTATCAAATAAAAATCTAATCTGCAAATTTCATGGTCTGTATACATGTAGGTTGAAAATGTGAATTATGTACATGTACTTTCTAAATAAATCTAGGCAGTTCTTACTATGTACATAGAGTAGATTATTACACACCATTGTTGAAACCTGAGGTTGGCAATCTGCAGTATTATTGTTGAGATCCTTCAGAATCTCCCTTTTGTCAATGGATTTCCTGCTTCTCTTCAAAGGTGGGCCTTCTCCAAAGTTATTTCGAGGAAACAAGGTAGGTACTGGATGCTGTTCCGATGGACAGCCATCAACGAAATGTAAGGAACACACTCTGTGATGCCTTCCAGGATCATATTTTTCTTCGCGAAAAATCTGATTGAGCCACCTGCCGAAAAGGAAAAAAACTACATGTATTCAATTTAATGTTTACTACATCAAAAAACCAATTCAATTAATTATGTCACTTTTGTTTTGAACATGCACTGTAAACAATGACTTTCTAAACAACTATTAAATACTACATTCAGATTCTTATTCTGTTTGATATGAGTCACAAGATTTATACACCAGGTAAACACATGTACAAGTACCATGTCAGTGTGGAAGTTCTTTTAAAAATATTAGAGTGCATGTATATTTATATAAATTCTATCAACTTCAAGGGTCTCTATGTGTACAGACACATGAATTTTCAACAATAAATTGCATTAAGTACTGCCCTCAATAAAAAATCTACTCCTCAATATATAAAAACACATATTCATGTATGTACATACTATAACCAATATAAGGAAGTTTTGCGTGTGTGTTTTTTTTTAATAGTTCATGCAGGGCTTTTATTTCAATTTACTGTCAAACAATCAGGTGCCTGTGGTGCATTTTTTGGTCGTCAACAGTGAATTAAAACGTGTACTGATTAAAAAAACACAAAGTCAAACAATATTTAACTACATAATCAACCAACCTGCGTCGCAGCGAAGGATTGCGATGCGGTCCTGGGTAGGCATGAAATGTCACACCTTTCATCCATGGATAGGCAGCTAAATTGGCTTTCTTCCGACCATCGGCAGTACAGCCAGGTACAGAGCACCAATATGAACTGGGTTCATCCGCTGATTTCTGTGTCTGCGTCCTTTCTTTTCCCATTCAAATCGCATTAGCGCGCGTCTGCTAACTTTCACTTTCTCGATGAGATTGCCTAACAATTTGTGCATTATCACGTGACAGAGATTCTAATTACTGAACCAAAAACGACCGTAACTACATATCTCGGAAGTTCCGTATTGGTTTGCTTTCAGGGGCACTAGGGAAGGTGACTTGGTACAAATTTTACTTTTAATGTTCATGAATTTCAAGTTGCATGATAATATGATACAAATACTAACTCTTCTGTGCTACACGCAATGAGTTTTCAAACATAGCGATAAACCCCTCTTAATTTAAGGACGCAATACAATCCATCACTTTTCTTTCAGCTCTTGTCTGATTCAAAGAACAGTCCTCGCAAGGTCGTGTTTTATTTGAAGATGCAGAACATGCATATAAGCATACACTGAATCACAGAGAACATTTAGCCTGGACTGCATTAATGTTCCCTTAATAATTATTGCCAAGGCATCCTATAAACAACAGTTACTTACATTCAGATGACGATTTGATACATCCCAATGAACTTGAAATGAAATATAAAACATAGAGTCTATCTGAAACAACTGATTAACATAATGTGGATATTTTACAATAAAAAGACAGCGTTGGTAAGAAATCAACAAAAATTGATGATAAACGTGATGAAGTTATCTTTTCGTTCATCAACTTCCGTTTCTTATACAGCATTATACCCATATCACCTGTGTATGGAGTTTAGCTGATTTGAAACTCAAAAGCATACTTAACATTCGGACAATTTCTAAAACGAGGTAAGTTTTTGACAAAGAACAAGATTATCAACAGTCTTGTTTCAGGTCATTACTAGTACTACACAAGTTCTATATTCTATACAATGACAGCATACCTGTAAATAATCTATCATTAACTCGAATTCTGACACGCTTTATACTAATTGTTAGATCATAATTTACACATCAGTCTGAATTGTCATGAGGATTTTTCCTGTATTCCCGAAGATGATAATGTGCACACGTGTGTAACCGGTTAACAGGGGATGTCTACTCCTCCATGGCACCTGATCACACCATCTATGTTTTAGAGGTCTATATCTGTTCTCCACCTATTGTTATTGTTTAAGGTAGAGACCGATAGCAATCACGTGATAGAAAGAATTCGCATATTTGCACGTGCTTTTTTTCCGGATTCCGGAACGCCGTCAAATAAAAGTCTCCATTTACACATTATTGTCTATGCTACAAGATGGCCGACGAAGCTATCGAGAAATATCCTCTATTTCAAAGACAAATTTGCCCTACATATTAAATCTTTACAGTTCTCGAAATTGAAGCATCTTCATGAGAATCAAAATAGAAGTGAGACTGAAACCGACCAAGAACATAATTTTGATGAAACTACTCCTTGTCCAGTGCCCACTGCAGTATCACGTGGGTACACCGGTATCGATCTGTGCTTGATGTTGTTTTCTGTTTAGACATTTTAAAGACCATGACCCTACAGATGTTAATTGGTATGACGGAAGAAGAAAAAAATTTGCAGAACAGATTTTTTGTATGCTGTGTCCGTGTCAGGTACGTAAGGTGAATATTTACGACTTAGTATATGGATCATGACTAGGCCTATGGTGCTTGTTTGTTTACGCACAGGTCTGGTACAACCAGTATATTTAGCTTCAATTACCAATAACCTTCATAGATTTTTTTACCTTCCTAAAGTAGTTTTATTTAGCTAAAAATTAAAACTTATTTCATGACCAGACTGTAACTTCTACATGTAGAATAGAAGAATAAAACCAGACATCTCAGAACATGATAAAGGCCGGATTGGTAAAAAATGTAAAGTAATCATACTTATCTGTGCCTAACACACGAGGTGGTGTTTAGTTACTCAGATCAAAAAATGGAAAACCATATTTTGCTTAAATTGTTCAAATGCAGAAATGTGTAAACTTTCTCTGCTTTGGATGACAGGTGCTTTTTAATTATTATAACCCCTTTTATAAATGATAGTGGACATTTACTTGCGAAACTTTTGTCTTTTTGAAATAAAATGCAAATTGTAAAAAGTTGCATTGAAAAAAAAAAGAAACAGCTTTAGGATCAAGTGACAAAAAATAAGGTCAGTCTTGTAGCAGGAAACAATGCTTTTTTTTAGCCTTATGTAATATTTATGTACATGTAATAAATTTATGTATGTATTTTTTTAATGCTCAAAAGGGCCCTGATTATAAATAGATATCATATTCATAGATTATAAAAGAAATATTTAATACTACAGGTGAAGCAAGCTATGGACTAGACAGTGTATTCAGCTTTCTCTGCTGAAATAATGTGACCAAATCAAGTGTCACCTGGAAAGAGGAATGTCAATGGTGCTTTTTACATCACCTCCAAAATAGCCATTGGTTTGTATTTTTTCCTTTCAATTTACACTTGCACAGGTATAAGGGAAAATCTAGAATTTTTTTCAAGGGGGTGGTAAAAAGGAGGTGTTTTATAATACATGTATTAAAAAATTTGAATTTATGATTTTTAGTCCTTGTTAGCTCACCTCAACGAAGTTGGGGGAGCTTATGTAATACCCTCGGCGTCGGCGTCGGTGTCGGCGTCCACGTCGGCGTCCCAGGTTAAGGTTAAGTTTTTTGGAGCAGTTTTCTTTTTAAGTACTTCTATGTCCTATATTGATTAGACATGCCTGGAAGATGGTTCTAGTGTGTTTCATTGTATCAGTCAAAGTTTCAGATGCTGCAATTTCAGCAAAGGAATGACCAGGTTAATGTTTTCGGAGCAGGTTAACATTTTTGGTGCAGTTTTTGGTGTAGGTTTCATTTCCAAGTAACTATAATCCCTATGTTGACCAAACTTGCATGGATGATACATCTAAGGATGGATACTACTGGGCTTGCTTCGGATGCTGAATCTGACCTACATTTTCCGGTTGATGGAACAGGTTAAAGTTTTTGGTGTAGGTTTCATTTCCAAGTAACTATAATCCCTATGTTGACCAAACTTGCATGGATGATACATCTAAGGATGGATACTACTGGGCTTGCTTCGGATGCTGAATCTGACCTACATTTTCCGGTTGAGTGAACAGGTTAAAGTTTTTGGTGCAGGTTTCATTTCTAAGTAACTATAAGCCCTATGTTGACCAAACTTGCATGGATGATACATCTAAGGATGCATACTACCGGGCTTGCTTCAAATGCTGAATCTGACCTACATTTTCCGGTTGAGTGAACAGATTAAAGTTTTTGGTGCAGGTTTCAATTCCAAGTAACTATGAGCCCTATGTTGACCAAACTTGCATGGATGATACATCTAAGGATGCATACTACCGGGCTTGCTTCGGATGCTGAATCTGACCTACATTTTCCGGTTGAGTGAACAGGTTAAAGTATTTGGTGCATGTTTCATTTCCAAGTAACTATAAGCCCTATGTTGACCAAACTTGCATGGATGATACATCTAAGGATGCATACTACCGGGCTTGCTTCAAATGCTGAATCTGACCTACATTTTCCGGTTGAGTGAACAGATTAAAGTTTTTGGTGTAGGTTTCATTTCCAAGTAACTATAAGCCCTATGTTGACCAAACTTGCATGGATGATACATCTAAGGATGCACACTACCGGGCTTGCTTAGGATGCTGAATCTGACCTACATTTTCTGGTTGAGTGAACAGGTTAAAGTTTTCATCAAGAGAGGAAAATTCTCAAATTTGCTTCAGATGCTGGATTTTGATTACATTTTCATGAAGAAGAACTAGTTTAAATTTTTTATGTAGGTCTATTTCAAAGTATCAGATCAAAATTGCTTAAATATTTTCATTTTTGGAATGTACACTTTTTGTTGGTTAATTGTGTGAATTTGCCTTATTTAAAGACAACATTCGTTGAGGTGAGCTCTGTAATCTCTGATTACCTATGTTATTTTTAATGTAAACACCATAATGTACATACAGTATTATTGTATACATATAGAAGCATTTTCTTAAGTCAGTAATTTCTCAAAGATCATATAAATATTTCAGGAAAGTTCAAGCCAGATCTGCTACAGAAAACTGAACATAAAGTGGCATACTTTTGTGTCAGGAAATGAAGAACATGTATGGCTAGACTGAGAATCTAACTGGAGATCCCTGCATCACTACTTACATGTAGGTGCTCTATTGACTTAAATACATGTATGGTTAAATGCTTGTATATAAACATATAAAAAGGCATGTTGTAAATTGAATTCAAAACTGAATTACCAAAAAAATTGTAAAATGTAAAGATGTTTTCTAACTTGAATGAAATTGTTTGAACTAAAGCATCAAAGAATTGGTAATATGATAATATGAAGAAGTCAGTATTGTTAAAAAACTTGTAAGTGACATGGTTTTTTAACAATATTGACCTCTTCACATTATCATAGCTAAATTTGCAAAATAAATCAAAATTGTTAATAAGGCCACACCAATTTAATTTCTTCTTCGTCGGACATTTGATGAAAAAAGTACAAACGGGCTAGCGGTCAAATAATAATATTATTACTTTATTGTAGGCAAAATTTTTAGGCGGGGCATGAAAAAATTGGAGCGGAGAATTATATTTTTTCTGATTTGCAGAGTAAGTAGATTAAAAGTAGGATAAATAGAGCAGAAATGGAAAAGAAAACAGCACATAATTCCCATGGTGTGGGGATTTTAAATTAATATTATTTGTATGGATTCTTAGCTTGATTACGGTTTGTCATGTTTAATTCGAAAGCAGAATGGAAAACAAAAAAAAACCCATACACATTGTAAGTTAAGGATAAATACCACAAACATTTTGTAGAAATCAACAATATATCCATTAGATTCATTTTCAGACAGAAAACCTGAATCATGTTCTCAAAGTTATGAAATTGATAATAAAGATTTTGTAATAAGTCAATATGACATGTACGAAAGTTTGTATAGATTTGTGTAGAAAATGACAGATCATCGCAATATTTGAACACAAAAGAAATCCATAAACATGTTTGTATTTTAGAAATGTTTATTATGCCATTTCCATTCAATATCAGTCAAAATGAATATCAATCCATGCATCAAATATTTGTTTGTATTGTGTATTCTTAAAATATATACATCTTTTGTTCGTGTACATTGTACTTTGCATGTGCAACACTGCATTTCCAAAAATATGCAGTCATCTGAAATTCAAACATTTCATTTAAAAGTATATCTATCATAGAATGAATATGCGTTCAAGACCTCATCATTATTTAATACAATGTGTATAAATAAAATGCAAAATATTTGCATAAAATGTTTTATCATTGTGACCGTGTCAAAACATTGTAATTATGATTTCATCAAACATTTTGTTACAATGAAAATTAATGGCATGACAAAATGAAAATTGATGAAATGGCCAACCAATTGAATTGTTGATCGATAAATTCATTTCTCAGTTTAGTGCATCAATGTCGACAACATGTCAGTTTCTTAATAAATAGACTGAAAGAAGAGGATATGAGATCAAGTCTGGTCGTTGCGCTTTTCCAGTCCCTTCAAAATCAAGTCAGCAGTTTCGATAATGAATCCTATTAATACTCACTATTTACAGTATTCCAATCGAACACACTATGTATAGCTTATTCACAACGCTAACCATCCCATTCTGATCCCAATCACTGCACTTCAGCTGTCAGCTATATATCGCATTCGGAAGCAATTCGTTTCCATTCGTTGCATATTTGTCAAAGCTCGTTAAAGCGTGAATACTTTTGGCACATTCTCAGTGAAAATAAGATTCGTTGGTCACGTGTACATGTGAGTTGCCTGCCATATTGTGTTTCCTTAAGACGGTGTTTGAATTTCGAACTGAAAGTAAAATAAAATAAAAAGTTAGAATAACGAATTTCTAAACGTAACCAGCTTGTAAAAGTTTTAAATTAGATTTTTGTGCATCAGGGACTTTTTGTAAATTAAATGTTTTGTTCATAAAGTAGAGAAGATATACTAGTATCTTTTCCTGTCACTTCAAGAAAATTGAACAAAACTAATTAATATATATTGAATACATGTATTACTTTTCTGTGAGCTTCATGGTCTCAGTCTTCAATTGAAAATTAAGCTCAGTTCTTTTAATCAAAGAGAAAAATAATCTTAAGAAATTCTGAGTAACCTACCGTAAAATATTCTGAAAATCTTTCAATATTATTTAAACAGTTGACTAAAATTGTACAGAAATGACTTTTTTCATGCAAAGAAATTATAAATTTAATGTACATGAAATATATGGAGATAACAAACAGTATTCAAGGTCAAAAAACCATAAAACAATACAAATAGGAGCAGAGCAAACACGGACCTCCAAAACATCAGAGGTGGGACCAGGTGCCATGGAGGAGTGAGCATCCCCTGCTGAACGGTCATACACGCCGTGTACTCCTTGTCATGATCGGGAAATAACAGAAAAATTCATCGTAAATTCAGTGTATAAATAATGGACTAACAATCAGTATGAAAAAAGTCAGTCGGCATTTGACTCAATGATAAATTGTATTTGCTGCCAATGTCATTGTATCGACGTCCATTGTAATCTTTCAGAAAAATTTAGATCAGAAACCTTAACATTGGAATTATCAATTACAGTTGAATCTTCATACATGTAGCATATTAGAATTAAGCATTTAAAAAAGTGCGAAACTTAGTATATAATAGTTATAAAATCGACTGCATATAATGTTTATGAAAGACAATTTTTGTGGTGGAAGGGTTTTGAGGGGGTTTTATAATAAAATTCTGAAAATCCTTACTTTTGTTTATTCGAGACGTTGGGAATTTGGCCTTAAAGTTCCTATTCTTATATATTTATATTATTATTTACATGTAGACTTAAAATATTCAAATGATATTTAGAACATATGTCACATTTTTCAATTTATTATCCATAAACTGTAGTAATCTTGAGAATGTCAGAATATAATTAATCTGTGTGATCTTGAATTCTGTAAATCTTGACCCATCTCATAATTAACATCAGCGGTACACACTTCATTTTCAGAGACGATTCATATGTAGCCAAGCAGCAACAATTTCATTACAAGGCTTGATATAGACATTTTTTTATTGCCTGTTAAAATTTAATGAATACCCAATATAAGACATGTAACATGTATTTTCCAAGTCTTTTCGGATTTTGAGTCATGGTTTATGAATACACAAATTACCTGAAATTCCTTGATTTATAATTCATGTTAGAAGGGACATATAATTAAGAAATCAAGATTTTTACAAATTTTCTGTTGAAAAAAAGAAAAAAAAATACTGATAATTACTAACAAACTTTCAAACACTCTTTTAAGCATAAGGAATTTAAAAACGTCTTCGGATAATCAATGTTGTTCTAATTATGTGCTGACTTCCGTAGGTGGGTGATAAACGTTCTACAACCAATAACAATTAATTTCAAATCAGGAACCTAACGTGCGAGTTAACGATAATGAATATTTTATTAAGAACTGTGAAAGTATATCGATTGATATGTTCAGTGAATTAAGATAATTTTCCTTTTTTGCGAAATAAAAACGAAATGATCTTCCCCTGTAAATCAATCAATTACAGCACAGATTGCTTGTCTAGATTACGTTTATTGACTGATAGACATCTAGAACTGTATTGAACAAATCTCTGTGCTTGATTTCTTTTATATAACGAAGAAAAAAGAATCTTTCTCATAACAGACTTGTGTGAATTCATTTCATAAAAGTGCATAAACTGAACAATTTTACTTTCTCTTGATCCTTAGTTTTGTAACTAATAACAACAATCTTTGAGTTGAAGCGCCTTAACATGTTTTGCATGAAATATAGAGATAACGAATAGAAAGCAAACTCGGAACTCCTTAGAAACAATACAAATCGAAAACATAGCAAACACGGACCTCTAAAAACATCAAAGGCGGGACCAGGTGCCATTGGTGATCTGAAGGCTAGGGTTATTCTGCTGGGATTAGCTTAAGGTTAGTGATTAGCGGCAAGGGTTTGGGTTAGCATTATGGTATAATATTCATCCCCTGTTGACCGGTCTTATCTGTCGTGTTCTCCTTGTCATAGTGGGTAATCAAAAAAACAAGTTGCTGTCCTTTAAAAAAGGACTGCAATACGTGGACCATATGCATGTTTTTCTAACCGAAATTCAATTAAGAAATTTTCTAGGTGTAGTGAATATTCATGTAGGTTTGTTCACATTTTTCACAATGATCTGCCTACTTATGACTGATTGTAGTCTCAAAGCAAAGTTGTTAAATTTTATCTCCGATTAGCGGCCTAAAGTTTTGTCAGTTTCAAAAATCGGGCTATTTTGATTCATATGCATGTAACCGATAATGGCTGCGACTTGACATCTGTTCTGGATTTATGCGGAAGAAAAACAGAGATCTGATGATGGTTCACGTGTATCACAGCTCTGTAGCACGCAGAATTTTTTGTCCCCCCCCCCCCCCGCACACACACACATTAAAACCCGTTGCTATATATATACCTCTATCAAACGGTTTTGGATTGCTGAAAAAATGATGCACAAGACTTATGCCGATGAAAACTTCTATCTTTTAAAATCTAGAACTAGTCGTTGAATGACGTTTTTCATTCAAGTTGTTAAGTTACATGTATCTAAGTTCTTCCTACTTTTTAAAATGCTTGTATAATAGAATCAAAGTTTAGTTTGTATATAAAAGGTATATGACTGTATAAGAGGGAAATTCGGATCCGCCAATGACTATGTAAATGCGATATTCGGATCTAAAAGCGCGATTTGCAAATAATGGCATATTCTAATTCGAATAGGGCGAATTATTCTATGGGCAGGTTACCTAAGGTGCGAACTCTCCAGCATTCTCGCGCATGCGTAGCCTGTCGTTTGCCCATGGCATCCTGTTAAACCTCGCTTATATATTTACTGCGTGGACCTCAGGGTCCACGCAAAAAAATACGTAGACAAGTAAGTGTGAAAATAATGGCCTAACAATTTGTACCAAAACTTACAGGTCTACATTCGACTTGATGATAGACTTCATTTTCTGACAAGCTCATGATATCGACCATAGAATTCTCGATATGTTGAATTTAAATGAGATACTTGATATCCTTGTTTTATCAACTTATTTGTTTGTATCTTGTTTCATTTCAGAAAATGTTTGTAAGTCATTTGAAAAATAAAGAAAACACGAATCTTTAAATCATTTTAAAGGGTTAATTAAATGTTCAATTTGGTAGTCACATACTCACATATTAGTAGTGTAAATTTAACAAACTAGAGGTAATATGAGCACTAAAGGATACCCCCATATGATTATAATGGCAAAAACTATATTTTGCTCTAGGAGTCCCAAAATAAGTGTCAGATAAAAAGTAAATAGAAGTTGCACAATGGCATTATATAATGAAGAATCTGTGAAAGTGGTGTAGAAAGAGTTGCGGATAAAAGATGGGTACCCTTTCATATTATAGAAAGAATAACAGCGTCAATGTTTTCATTCTAGAAGCCCGAAATATGTGTCCGATCAAAAAGTAAAATAAGAGGTGCACTATGTAACTATGATTTTGTAAGAGTTTCTTTAAACTTCAATCAGTGGTATAAAAGGAGTTGTGGATGAGAGATGGGTACCCTAAAGCGTAACAGATGAACCTACAGATGAACGGACGGGTAGACGGTCAAACAGAGTATACCCTTCCACTACTTAGTATTCCAATTTAAACGTTTGACTGTAATTTGCGTTTGAGTTTAATTTTCGTTGTTTTCGAAGTATGGAGAGACCCACGACTTTTTGACCACCACGAAATGTTAAAGTTCTTATGCAATTACTACTAAATATTCTCCAACAACGAAATCAAATCCCCACAAACCAATTTTTTTCTCAAACCTTGAAAATTTGACCCACGAAAATATGTGATTCTACAGTATTTAATTCGTAGGTAGACATTACACATTTGATTCGAATCCTTCAATGTTTTTTTTATGATTTTGCACCACCAGCCTTATTTTCTTGATCGAATAACAATTCGTTTACCTTACCATTCGACAATTTTAAGAAGTCAAAATATGCATGTAACAATGTAGGTAATCTTTAGAGTAAGTTCAGGTTAATACACTTAATTGTCATTCTCTCACATTACCTTTATCGTTGATGTCTTCTGACATATTGAAAGATATCCCTAGCAAGACACAGCTAAACACTATGAAGAAAATAGCTACGGCCCCCACAATCCTCGCGATGACTTTCCGCCTCACCTCGGCGGCGTCGATTCTATTTGAGGGAGGAGAACTCTTCGTGGTATTGGTTGTGCACGTCTCTTCAAACAGGGAATCGGGTAACTCTATTTGTTGGGACGAAAGAACTTCGATTTCGTCATGATTTTCATTGTTCATGATCACATTTGATATTAATTTCTTGTCAAAATAACATATGCTGCCATTTCTGGTAATTTAATCCATTTAGAATTAAACCATTTAATTTATGAACAGACAAGGAAGTTCCAGATTTTCTATCACCAATAAAGACGGCCATTTTTTTTTCTTCCTTCTTTTTAGCTAAATGTTTAATAGATCACACTTTCAGTCTTGCAGCAATTTATGCGATCTATAACAGTAAGCAGGAAAGTTGGGGTTGGTAGATGGTTTTCTTCATTAATCTGCACAGAGGCGGTAGACCAGTCTAACTTCGTGTGATTTATGAACATTGATGAGTAAAGTGGAAAAGTTTATCTTTTTTGGTACACCCTAATCAGCTGTTTCCATCAATACTTAGATGCGTAACAGGGAATCTGGTCAATTTCGGCGAAAACGTCATGCTATTAAATAACTCCTAACCAAATCTATTGTAGCATTCAACGTAACACGGAAAAGTTTGAAATGCTTCTTCTTCAGAAGAGTGAGATGAATTTTTATATGCCGAGATTTTGATTTCCGGTTTCCATAATTTGAATGATTTTCGATTACTACTGCTTTGTGGCAGTGTAATATTTTCCTGGCAGTTTTAATTATGTTTATGATATGGCATGTCAGTATGTTTATAGTGGATAGGAAATATTTTGATTGCTCGATAAAACGACGGTTCAAACGCACCTTTTTCTCTTTTTTAATGCTGTTTAGTGCGATTACTAAAGAGCTAACAGATCAGAGTGTCTGGAATTAATTCCCGAAAAAAAATCTTGTTTAGATTTTCTTTTTTATTCACAGAGTTAATTAATTTGTCTCCAATGAAAGTACACAATCAAAAAGTGCGTTAGATTTAATTTGCCATGATTGTTTGATATATTTAGAGTTCAATATTAATTAAAGAGTTCGCGTACCTGATTATGTTACTTTTTGAACTTTGAATGAAAATTGAATGCAAATACTTAAGAGGTTCACATGCATATAAAAGCTTTTAAATCCTGCAATGTCATGCTGTTATTTTAATGAATAAATATACTTTAATCTTTGATGACGATACTTTGAACTAAACAAAATTAATAAAACACCCTAATAATCAGTTTCTCCACACATAATGTGGTGTACTACCGCTTACGTTAATATATGGTTGAGGGACTTATATAAGGAGTGTTGTACAGTAGTATTTCTCCGACGGTCAGCTTCTTCCGAAATTCTGTGTTCTAGAGGACCCCCACCCCCGTAAAATCTTACAATAGTGTCAAATGTCAATCTTATTCTTCCTCAGAGTAAGATTTCCTCTCCTTCATCAATGTTTAGATCTGATGTAATATCTAAATGTTTTGGCCAAAGGTTTCTTTTATGAAAGCCAACTGATTTTTATGTTTCCGACTTAAGAATTTTTGAATTGAGTATAAAATCATAAAAGATAAACAGTGTAGTTGACTCAATTTACAATAGTTATTTCCATTCAAATGAAAAATATACCATTCAGTTTATCCTGGTGTACATTGAAATAAAATTCACCACAGAGCCTGTCATAACTGTTTAGTTTTTGGTGTTTTACTGACTTTAAATGGTAAAGGCCGAATAACAGCAAAACTGTATGACAAACGAGAGGGCTTCATCTTTCCCATCATTATCTTTCCTTGTTTATGAAGCAATTTTCCGCAATCACATGCATATGGTGTTATGGATCTAAACACATTCTCCACCCTAGATCATGCTCTAAGAAGGATCAATCTTTTAACCAAGACAGGGTACTCAAACATGTTACAGGGATTTCAACTATTTCGTTTGAAGTCAACGCTTCTGTGGTCGTTGTAATGAAATATCCTCCTATCCACGTTTTGTGTTCAGCAAATTCAAAAGTGAAAAGAATTAGATAGATTACATCGTCAATATGTACTGGTCCCTGCTGACAAAGCAGGTAGCAACATTGCCTTCGTTTGTAAGGCTCATCATATAAATTGTATTTTAGAGATCAAGGATTTAATTCTACTAGTGGTAATCCAACTTATACCCATAACTCCCTTTCTAAGGAGGAAATTCTTCAAAATCATGTCAGATTTGAATATTTTTGATATTCCCAACAACCAGAAATTATTTGAATTACCATATCTATATTGGACTCCTAGACCACAAGAGTCCAAACAAAGATTCATAGCGGGTTCCAGTAAATGTTCTACCTAGCCTCTGTCTTTACTACTCACTATTAACAGTAGCGAGGCGAAACTTCAGGTGTACTGTGCAGGAATACATTCGAGGAGTGATGTGGATACTTAAAAGATTGAAATCACAAAATTTCCCCAAAATCAACAGCATAAAAACTTACAGGACTGTTCAATTTTATATACAAACATTCCTCACGATATAAAACCATGCTTTTTGATATCAACGACAACTGCTTTTTAATAAAAATGAAATTCGTAAATTTTCTTACTTTGTCATTGGTCATTTGCAAAATTATTTTGCTAAAACAATCTGATTGTACACACAAGTACTCTGAAGTTGATATTAAAAAGATGCTTGATTTTCTGATTGACAATATCTATGTGGTTTTTGGAAACCAGGTCTTCCAACAATCTTTTGAGATACCTATGGGTACCAATTGCAGATATATTTCTGCATTCATATAATGAAGCGGAATTTGTCCAAAATCTTGAACGTGAAAAGAAGAAAACACTTGCTGTGATCTTCAACTAGACATTAAATATATCAAAGACGTATTGTCAATTTACAATGGATGTTTCCATTTTATATTCGATGTATCCCGATGAGCTTGAAATAAATGATGCCACAGAACTGACTTATCTGTTGCATGCTCTACGTATGAACAATTTCTAAAGTTCGAGGTAAATTGTTGACAAACACGTTGCTGAAACAAGAAAATCAGCAGTCTCATTTAAAGCCATCATTTCGTAAGTTCTATGATCGATACAATGACCTTGTCAGCAATACAATTTATCAAAAAGTCAAATGCTGACTGACGCTTTTCATACTGATATATTTCTCGGCCTATGGTCATATCCTTCGATCTGATCATATCAGTTGTACTGTTTGACTACGTTTACTACGCCACGAACGTAATTTACTTGAAATAAAGAGATATTTTTACTGAACGTTAACGAGCAACGCATGTTAATGACAGCAGAATAATAAAATTCATTTCAAAATGCTAACAAAAAATATTTTCTAGATTAGCCTGAAACTTTTATGAAAACTTTCCTAAAACTGTTGTTTTGTGTTCATCAAGACGAATTTGAAATAGTGAACCTTATTAAATCACATTGCAAATAGCCCAGAATTTGATCAAATCTTTTAGACATAAAGCTTGATTGTGGCGTGTTGTGCAGAATGCAAAATCAAGGTCATGAATACACAGTTTATAAGAGGGCTTATGTATATTGATTGATTGATTCTTGTTTAACGACAAAACGGGAAAAACAAAATATTTGAGAAAATCAGTAATCTTGATTATTTTGGTACACCTCCTCAGGCCTCCGTTAATGTGGACCGTTTGTTCCTCTTTGTCTTTACTTGTTAAATATAAACATTATTGAGATTGGTTACTTTGTTCTAGATATAATATATGCCGCTGAAACGATCAAATAAACAAACGAGGGACCACGCACGACACCTGAGGAAAAAAGTTATTAACAAAAGGTCACTTGACCTACATATAGATGACTTAAAATATTTATCTAACAATTATCTTTACATTTTCAAACATGTAAAATTGTTTTAAAAAGGATAATTTTGAACTACTTGTATATCTTATATATTTTGTATCATATCCGTGTTTCCCTTTTTTATAACAATGATCAAATATCAAATATAGTCTTATTATTTATTTACCACATTAAATAATTTATGAACCTTACCTATCGTTAATAATGAACGAATTAATAAATAGATTCTAAGAAATAAATGGAATACAAATTAAGAAAATTTTGATATAATTCAATTTGTCAGTTGAGTTCAACGATATTGGTAACTTTGAGAGAATGACATTGTATACTGTAAACCAAGTATTATACGCGTGCGATAAATATCAATTATTTATCGTCGCGAACCAGTTGTCAAATACGATTATTTGCCCTTTTTTGAAATATTCAATAAGTAATCACGGGTCGAAGAACTTTTGTGTTCTAAAAGCAGTTGAAATTTAATTGCATTTATATAAACGAATTAAAACTATTTGTCTAAAAATGATTAAAATGTCAATAATTATTTCAATAATTTATGATAATCTACTGTGTCTCGGTATCACCACAGTTAGAATAATGTAGCAAAAATTGCAGAATCGCAAAACGATTTTGAAGGATACAAACGGATTTGCACTGAAAATAACTTGCAAATTAATCATAACAAACCTTTTTGAGATTGCTTATGCCTTTTATCCCAAAAAAAATAATCCATATAAATACGAAAATCCAATTCATTTTCTCAACGTTTTTCTCTCGATTCAAATTACCTCCATGTTTACATTCGGAACTCTCTAGATTGTTCATAGTAAATGCACTATGCGAGTTATCGCCCGTGTTTCTTTTTGCTACATTACGAATACATGGAATACAAACCGGGTTAAGAAAATTTTAACGATATAATTTATCAATTTTGTCACAGACGAGTTGAGTTAGCAATTACGACTATTATAGGTAACTTTATAATAATTGCCCTACATGTAGTATAATTATCCAATTAGCATGACGTCATGCTCCTATAAATCTTCACTCGCTCGAATTGAGAAGAAGACCCTGGTCTCAAAACTTTTTCATTTTTGTATGATATAACAAGTAATTTACGGAGGTAGAAACTTGACAAATAAAGTTAAATTCATTTATATTACACGGAGTTCGCTGCAATTTCGGCAGAAGTATTCACAGATTTGCGTTTAAAGGTACATGGACACAGACTTGAAGTTAATGTTTTCTGTATAATATTACGACTTATATATTTTAATAGCATTTTATACAAAAATAAATTAAAAATCTTATTTCATCTTAAAGTTATTGAGACTTCAAATTTTTGGATGGGTTTGATTGACATATCCTTGCACTCTCACAAATTTTACTTTTATTCTTAATACTTGGGAAAAGTGGCGATCTTGTTGTGTATTAATGAAAAATATTAAGACTTTAATCAAGAAAAATAATTATATTCAGAATAGAAATGTTAAAAAGCAAAACTCCTTCGCAAGTATCGTTATTCTGAGCTAAGTGTTGTGTACAGAGTTTAGCAAATTGATCACACCCGTGAAACGTACACAGTTTTCGTAAACAGGACAAGAGCCCTGTTATTGTTGATGTTTAACAATTCACCGGGTGCGTTCATTCGTTAACAGCACAACTGCATTTACTGCCAATATATTGTGTGTACTCGTATGTTTTGCTTTTGAATATTTCTGCTCTGATTTCTGCTTCTGCATTATATTTTTTAATATTTTTTCATTATACACAACAAGATTGCCACTTTTCCAAAGTATTAAGAGTAAAATCAAAATTTGTGAAAGTGCAAGGATGTGTCAATCAAGCCCGTCTAAAAAAAAGAGAAGTTTTAATAACTTTTAGACGAAATAAGATTTTTAATTTATTTTTGTGTAAAATGCTATTAAAATATATAAGTTGTATTATTATACAGAAAAAATATTAACTTCAAATCTGTGTCCATACACCTTTAAAATATGCATGCATATGTATAATCTGTGTATTTATTAATCAATGGAATTCGCTGCAACTGAGTTCGGTATAGATATTTGTATAATTTATAACCCCTTTGACAATTAGATTTACCACCTTATACACATACTTAGGATAATTGGGTTAACATAAGCAAAAGTGGCCATAAAAATGCCCGTGCAATGATCTCGCTTTAAGTGGCTGCCTCTGTATAATTTCCGCTGGATGCTGTATGTGTTGTAGAGAGATGAAACATTTATAATGTATAAAGCTATAATAGGAATAGCTTATTTATAACGCATTAGACGTTCGAACTGACAGATACATTGTCCATGTGATTAACAATATACCAGGCACTAATTTTGATAGCAGAATAAACAACACGTATCCATGTTTTGCTCACGAAGCATTTTTGACGAAAAATAAAGAAACAGAATCAGCTTTAGATAAATTATGAATATTTTTAAGTGGGTCTAATACTTCTTCTACTACAAGAAAGGAGACAATAGAACTTTTTTGTTAAAGGCTGGTATGTAAGTCTCTAACAGTCAGAATACAAACATGTCTTTGTGCTATGATTATCTCATCTTAACCAAAGCAACAGAATGCTAGTATGTAAACTGATTAATTGCTTTGAAACCGTCCTTTTTCCATTTTTCTTTCAAATGTATAATTCAATTTTGGCATTTTTAATAAAAAAATGGTCAATTGAAAACTTACAGAATAGAAAATTAAATTTGTTTGTTTTAGTCGTAAGATTTTTGTGAAAAGGGCCACCGAAGTCTAAAATCTTATTTAAACCATAAGAAGTGTAGATAAAAGTTTATTAATGAAATCATTTTAGAAGCTCGTATTTTCGACACAACATGGTCAAACATTTTGCATTATGAATACACAACTGAATTTTTTTTTTTTTTTTAGAAAAATCCCTTTAATTTGTAACTCATTATTAAACTCGACTAAATTTTAAGCCTTTATAATTTCTTTGCAAGAATTTAACAAATTACATATTAGGTAACCATATTTCGGGGCTGATTTGGACAGAATTGGACGTCAATGATCACAAAACACCAAAAGAAGTTATTTCTCTGATTGGATGCAAAAGTGTATATACACTCACCCATTTCGTCAATTGTAGAAGTAAGGGCAAAGGAAATCCCCATGAGTGCAAAGCAGACGCCCAGCAATAAGAAAGCTATCAGCGCCACGCAGCGTGAGATTTTCTTTCTTTCCACTTCCACTTTTGGTTTCTCATATCTCCTTTTATGTACTGTACTTTTAGAGGGTCGTTTTGGCAGTTCGTATATAACCTTGAAGGGGGTGTAGTAGAAATGAAATGAATTTAAATTTTCAACAATTACAAAATAAAGAAAATATAATAACAAGTTAATAACTGCGCTACCCAACCAGAGTGAAATTTGACTGCAAAGACTGGATTATGACTGAGTGATAGATTAGAAGAGTTCTTCCATTAAGTCAACCGTCAGTAGACTTTCAGTCAAACTTCAGTTAACTGAACAGAATGATTAAATCCTGTGTTTTGGAGTAGACATAGAATTCATATTGATAGAAATAGTTTTCTTTACCTTTGAAATTGTAAAGCTATATTTTTTGATTCATGCTTAACCTAGATATTAATATGGAAAAAAAATTCAATACTTTTCATACAGAATGTCTACCTGAGAAGAGAGAAATTCGATGGAGTCGTCTGGTTGAATGCTATTGGTGTCGTCACTCTGGATAATGGCGTGGTGCTCATCACTGGAGATAGAAGCTTGATGACTAAGACATCGACATTGCGTCACTTTGGTCATTTTTTGTGATGTGTTTTTCAATCCATCCTAGTTTACATTCTCTGAAGAGAAAACATTGAAATATTGTATGATTTTCACAAAATATGTACAGTATAGTTTTACATCAAAAAGAAAATAATAAGAAAAACTCAATATAACTTATATTTTTCGTATTTACTATTTTACTCTTTAAAAGTGAAGGGCCAAGGTCATTTTTTCCATATTTTTAATGTCCGTCAAAATTCCTATAATAATTTTAAGCTTGTTCATTTTCCCCTTCGTTAAGCCATTGCGTAAAGATGTCAAAACATTATTTCTTTAAGATTTTGTATCAAAACTTGACAGAGGCAAAATAATTCCTGAATCACCCTTTTTCGTGCGTGAGATTTGGACTGAACATTTAGGAGGTGAATGACTGTACGTAAACTTTTTGATTACACTTCACTTGAACTCTTGGACGTACTGCATTTTATTTGCGCTGTTTTTGAAAAGGGGGGACAAGCCTTGAACTGTTTCTTTTTCTTCTAATTTTCAAGCACCAGTCCTGTTTCATTCAACTGAGACAGACTTGCATGCTGGGTGTTTTTTTTTTTGGTTTTATATTAAAATGTATATGAGAGTTGATTGAAGTAGAATTTATTCAAAATCTCAATAAGAAAAGAAAACGTTTCTTGCTGTAACCTTGAATCCACCAACATTATAATACAATATACTACACATCTTGATTATTTTTCAAATTAATTAACCATATTCATTTCCATTCCTTCATTAATTCGATATATCCATATGGACTCGAAATAAAAGATGCAACAAAGTTTGACACTTGTGTTTCATATTTAGATATTTTATAACAAAAAGGACGTGAAATAATGATATCATAACACAAAAATTATCATAAATGTGAAGACTTAAACATTTCTCATGTGTTTATAGGAATGTACCCTATCACCTGCTTATAGAGTTAATGTCCCCTAGCTGATTCGATACGCTGAAGCGATCTCTATATATAAGTACAAACAATTTCTAAAACAAGACAAGATATAATGATTAGCAAACAAGTTGAGGAAAGAATGATATCAGAAGTCTCAATTAATGTCAGCATTTACATATTTTATAGTAGATACGACGACCTTGCTAGCAAATTCAATTTATTATTAAGTTAAATCTTGCATGTCTTTTTTAAAACAAATTGTTAGGTCATTATTTACACATTGAATTGTCTACTGGCTTTTCTTCGTGACAAGGAACACACGGCGAGTATGTGCGATCGAGAAGATACCAATTCTTCTATGGCATTTGATCCCACTTCATGTTTTTAGAGGTCTGTGTTTGTGTATATATATATATATATATATATATATATATATATGGCATTTATTTTGTTTCAGGTCCCATTACGGGAGATTCGTCTTTAGCAACAACCTTAAACAGTAAACTATATAATTCTTTTGAATTTCTTGATTTTGTATTTCTACATCTTTTTACCGTCTTTCTGTAAACTGTTTTTTAAATGTTTCTTCAAACAAATAAGGGGTAACGAATAAATACAAAAAAGCTTTTTATTTGCCTTGATGAAAATGGCTATAAATATATTTGTTATTTAGAATTAATCACTGGATTTTGTTGATCGTTTTGTCATTTTTTTAAGTGGTTATTCAAAAATTATTTCACAAAATTAGACCATCAGAAAGTTATCCTTTTGACAAGCATTTCAACCAATGGCCTTTTTCTACTAATCACAGTACCCCTTCAAATTTGTCCTAATGACATTTACCTTGTAGATTGGCCTACTTTTACCAAAATTTCCGAATTTTTAACTCTGGCCATAACTTTTGAATAATTGGTGCTAGGGCTTTCATACTTACATTTTTGACCTAGACCTTAGCGTTTTGACCTTCTTCTTAAAAACCTAAACCTTGACCATAGCTTTTGAACCGTTAGTACTAGGGCTTTTATATTTAACAAGTGTATTCCTTGTGACAAGAACTTTCTTTGGAAATCAACATTGTTTTACCTTTATACCTTGACCTTGAAGTTTAACAGGCATTTAAAAAACGGCAAAGTTTTTTTTTTCGAAAAAAGTAATACTTGGTTGATAATAATAATCAATTGCTTTTGTTATGAGGGGTCGAATTACTTACAAATGCAAATTTGGTTGAGTTGGTAAGAGAAAAAAAGCGAAAAGGACTACAGCAGTGCACTATCAAATTACTAAATTTGCTTTCTAAAATTCTGATATAATCATATCATACAAAGACATGCCACACCAACTATTTTCATTCACAAATAGGATGCCAAATCTTCTCTAGTTGCTGGAAGCAGCACTATTGGTTAACCATGTGATTGATAAGGTGTCAATTTTAACAAAGGTTATATGGGACTGTTTGAATCAAGCAGAACACCATGATGTCTATGCCGCGATTTAGTTTCGCAGAACACAATAAAATATTGATAACAGTTTGTGCTTCGTTATATATACCAGATCGATCGTGTCATTTATTCTTTATTGATGAAGGCTATTAATTGATAAGGAGTCAAGGTTACATCTATGATAAAGATTTGGAAATTTACTGGTTTTAAACTTTGTCAAAAATATTTCAAATGCTAATTTTCATTTTAACTCAAATCTGCATTCGAATTACGCAATGTAGTAAGTCCATCTGCCAAATCTCCTCTTTAGTTTGAAATTATTTATTGCTACTACTTATACTCAGTTAAGTCTAATATAATCATATTTTATAAAATTAGTTTGATAGACTTTAAATATAACTAATTCATTAAAAGTGTATGATAAATATAGAAAATATTTAACAATATAATAAATTATACCTTATCTAAAAAATTTTATTCATAAAGCAATTGTTTTCTGTTCTTCTATGTACATGTATATATTATTGTAATATTTTGTAAATGTTGTATGGCTATTGGGATTTTATGTATGAGAGAGGACTATCTAAGTTTTTGGAACTTGTGTCCAATCCATTTGACATATTGTCAATAAAATATGTTCAAAACATCTAAAAAAAAAAAACGGAAGTAGAAACTTTTTTCAACGTAGATAAATTTCATTTCTGCATCTTCGTAACTTTGAAACTCGTAATTCTGAGAAAAATCGATTTTAACATTTTTGAAATAAAACTGTGTTACATTTCGAAACATAATTGTTCAGGATACATTTGCGGAAAGTCTAGCATGCTTCTCGCCTAACTGATTGTACTTATCAGGAATGACACAATGTCAAATTGATTTGCACCTCAAAAGGGAGCTTTTTCTATATGAAGTTTTCTATACATGTACTTTTCGTAACAATATTTTATAGGTAAGTAAAAAAAAATATTTGTAATGGGGAAGCTGTATTTGATCGAAAATCTGATACTGTTATTGTATGTCAAGTCATTTTATGTAAAGATCACAGACACAAAATTGGTTTCTCATTCAAATGTCGTCATTTTGTATTGAACACATCTTTCTACTAAAGGGACATACTCCAATAAGAAAGCGATTTCAGATGAAATGCTCATCCATCCATTTGCTTTCCTCCATTGATGTAGGTATGAAGAGATAAATATATAAGAATATTGTCAGAAAAGTATCGATAATGGTTGCTGTTTCCTGTATTTTATACGAATGTACTGATTCTGCCAGTATAGAAAAATTGGCAGTACATACAGTTTGTATGTACTAGAATATTGCTACCATATTATTTTCTCAAACAACCTTTCGTTGGTTTCCTTAGTGCTGTGCAGCAAGAATATAGAGAAGAACAAAATCATTTGGCAGAGTACATTCGTCGTACGTTGCTTTTGTTAGGTATACATGTATATAATTTAAAGAAATATTTTCTCAAACATTTTACCCTCATTTCTCTGTGTGAATAAAAAATTCTCCAGAGGGACGTTAAACAACAAACAAACAAATATATATTAACTTCGTTTTCTTCTCTTGCTTAATTAATATGAGCAGCCAACAATCCAAAAGATGTAGAAAATCAGGGAAAGGATAGAGTACCTGACAGAAGAATTAAGAAAATAAATTAGTAACACTGACATTGAACTTGTTGAACATTGCTTTCTATGTCGTAATTATTTAATTAGCCGATGATATCGAGAGGCCTGCATTGAAGAGATACCTTTTCTCTGTCAATGCAAAATGTATTGTCACATTATATTGAAAAATTTAAAAAACAAATTTTGTAGAGGACAGTAGTGATAACTTTGAGTATAGTCTACATGAGCGTTATACAAATATGATGTTTTACACGTGCTTATATGCTCTATCATTCATACTTTGCTCTGGAGTTGTTATAACTATGAGGGGAAATGTCCCTCCCTTGAAACCCTCCAAAGACTTTTGAGAGTACACTTGTATTACTGTTGTCTGCATGTACATGTATTTGATAAAATAAACACTCAAATAAATGTAAGAAAACATGTTCTGTGTAATCATTTTGTGAACCGTAATTCATTTAGGAAAGTTTGCATGGGCTACACTATTCCTAATTTGACAAAACCTTTGTCTAGAAATTAAATTTTGCAGTGGATGCGTTC
Organism: Saccostrea cuccullata; assembly: GCF_032062105.1. Classification (NCBI taxonomy): domain Eukaryota; kingdom Metazoa; phylum Mollusca; class Bivalvia; order Ostreida; family Ostreidae; genus Saccostrea; species Saccostrea cuccullata. Next base: position 194,047 of record NW_026939565.1, on the reverse strand, counting down.
GAACAACTTCCTAGAGTTGCGTCAAAGAGCAAGAAGACATTCTATTGGAGATGTCTTGTGTATACTTATGAACTCTTTCCATTGTTCTTTTAAGGAGGGAGTCTAATCTTGTCTTGTTTCTGACTAAATGAAATATTCAAAGTATATTTGCTAATATGTCTAACATATTAAGATGTAAGGGATTTAAAATCTATTTTTCCCTTCTCGGGCTCATAATTGTGCATCATTGAATAGAAATGGTAAACTGAGTTTGAAGTCTAGCAGGGACTATATTTTTGGCGGAACTGTAGCGTATGAAAATATCTTTATTTTTCTGATTCTAAAAAATCAAATAGAGCAATGAATTGAACTAAGAATTTTAAACAAACAAAGACTTAAGAATTTTCTAAATTGGCTGCAATTATAATAACAATGAACCAAGGTTTTAGATGCAAATTAAAAATATTTACTAAACAAAATATTATTATTTTGTTTTTGAAAGCTTCCAAACTAAGAGCAGATTTATGCAAAAAATAAGTAAAAGTTGACTTTTCTCTTTTATTAAATGCTTATAACTTTTTTTAATTTTTGTATCATTTTGTATCTTTATAGGACAACTTCACCAGATGTGAAAATGAGAAAAAGTTGGACATAGGAAGCATATAAAAATAGCTAAAAATTCCCTGAAAATTTTAGAAAAATAGAGGAAATTCGGGAGCGTCAATATCTATTTTAGTTCATTTATTTACCTTTATTTGGAAGTTTCACTTGTTAGACTCTATTTGATCTTTTCTTTTATGCTAAAATGAAAATATTTAATCTAATATAATTGAAGTGGGCATGCATTGCATTGCTTGATTGGTAAAAGACTTTGTTCTAATTTTTAATGTCAAGGAAAATGATAAATAAATGGCCGTGACTATAGACCTTGCGTCAAAATAACAGGGTCAAATTCAATCATTGTGATACCATCACTTAAATATTGATATTGCTCTCTGCAAACAGTGAAAAATTCATTATTTTTTTTCAAATACAATAAATATGAGAATGATTCCTCCTTAGGATGCAATTTCGTATTGCAAAATTAAAGAAAATTTTGAATAAAATATTATACATGCACAATGAAATTTTCACATATTAAATCGTCATTTGAAACAGGTTTTCCTCATAATTTTTTTTCTCTTGATCAGTTCCGGTTCATAATTATAGTTCCCATAAGCATTGCAGTACAATGTTATGTATAAATCAATTATAGTTCAGTTTATTTAATGGCTTGTTCTTTATTGGAGAAGTTTATATAAAGAGGAATACATTTTTTATAAATACACGTAATATAAATTCAGAAAGAGAGGGTGAAAAAATGTTTAGCAAGAAGTGTGCTTTCTTTTTTTTTTAATAAAGGAAACAATATTAAGAATGTCCAAATTGTCTATTCTCCCTCTCCTTGTTTGTAATTAAAACAAGGAAACAAATAAAATCCTACCTTGTAATATTTCCCTAGGTCAGTAATAATATTCCTGGTACACAGTGCATTAAACAGCACTCATAAACTCATAAAGGATATGATT